>NC_135505.1:54539367-55206867 GCF_052857255.1 Amblyomma americanum | reverse complement strand
AGAACGTCTCGGTTGCAGGGGCAAAAGGCAGATGAGATCTGCCTGACGGGGCCCAAGCAACCATCGCACAGCTCAGAATAGGCAGCAATAGGAACAAGAACTTCATGCACTTATTGCATAGAGAACGCAATTTTAAATCAAAGTGAGCAATGAGGAAAGTGCATAATTTTGCAATGACTAAATTATACAGTTAATAGATACAAGGTATGAATGAAGTCAGAAATGGAAGAAAATATACACAATTAACGAAGCAGCAGAAACAATAAATAATTCTATTCATTGTTTTCTATTCATTCGTTGTGTTCAATCACGCACGCAATCTGTACATATTTATTATTGTGTAAATAGTTTTTTGTATATTACCTGTCCCCCTGCCCTCTCTTTCTGTCTCCTCATCCATTTCATTTCATTTCTCTAATCTGCCTGCTATTCATTATTTCCTCTGCTCCAGCCAAGGTGCTTCAGTATCAATGGCAGATGCCAGGGTTAGCAAAAATCGCTTCCTTTATTTTTTTATTATTTCAGAAACCACTTTCTACTACTCCTACTACCTACCGGTTCGATTAGAACCTGCCAGTACCCGGAACGTAAGTTGAGAGAAGAAAACAGTTCTGTCCCTTGCAAACAGTCCAGAGCGTCCTTTAGGCGCTTGAGGGTATAGCCATCCGTGCACGTGATTATTTTAAGGCGGCTGTAATCCAGAGTGAAATGTATGGATCAATTTTTTCTTTTTTAGAGGAACAACAGGCTATGCTTTAGGGCTGGTCGATGGCCGAATGGTGCAGTTTTGGATGATTTGGTCGACCTGCACTTCGACAGACTAGCGCTCGGTTGTAGAAACACGATAGGCATGCTGCCGCATCGGGGCTTAGGCACCAGTACCGATGCGACGGGTGCCAGTGGAACTTCGGCCCAAAGAACTTTGGTGAGAGTCGAAGGCAGTGTAAAGCTGGTGAAAGGAGGTTAGAAGCTGCCACTACCAGCCCTAAGTAGACGCATTCCTTTACCACTTCTAAAACCTCGTTTCCAATTGTGAACTGCTGTTCACTTACTAGACTGTTGAACATTACTTTGGTTTTCCGCATATTAATTTTCATACCCACCGTACTGCTCTGTCTACCTAACTGTTTGATCATGACTTGCAGTTCATCTTCTGAGTGACTCTGCAAGGCAATGTCATAAGCAAATCGCAGAATATTTTGCTATTCTCCATTACTATTATCCCCAATTGTTCCTAATTCAGCCCTCGGAATACCTCCTGTAAAAAGGCGGTGAATAGCATCGGCGAGATTGTGTCTGCTTGCCTGACGCCCTTCCTCATTGGAATTTTATTGCTGACTTTATGGAGGACTAACGTAGCTGTACAGCTTTATATATATATATATATATATATATATATATATATATATATATATATATATATATATATATATATATATATATAGGACGAGGACTTCGTAAAAAATTCCAAACGCATGCGAGAAGTCCTCATTAAGCAACGATACCCCCCCACCCGCCATTGTCGACGATGCCATTGAAAAGGCATCTAAACTCAACCGATAGCAAATACTGGAGGGATGTCGCTACAACGAGGGAACAGACCACCGGGCAAATCTCGTACTTACCTTCACCAGTAACCCGCCTAATGTAAACAAAATCCTCAGAAAACATTTTAACATCCTCGAACAAAGCGAGCGCCTCACCAAAATTTTCACTGCTCCTCCTCACGTGGTCTACAGACGACCAAAAGACATTAAAATATTCTAGTACACTCAGAAACAAATACCCACCCGGTTTTTGGGTGCCGGCCCTGTGGAAAAAGTAGATGCTAGGTCTGCAAACACATACAAACATCAAGCTGTGTAGTAAGCACAGCTTCAGGCTTCAAATGGGAAATTAATGGCAACTTTGATTGTGATTCCTGCTACGTAATATACCTCCTAGAATGCAGTGTGCGCAGTATGCAGTACATTGGACAGACCGTCAACCCTCTGCGAATTCGCTTTATTAACCACCGCGCGCGTATCTTATCCCTACCCAACCTTCCCTTGTCAAAACTCATTAATGTGCGAAACCACCCATTTGATGCAATTAAGTTAACAGTCCTACAGGGTGGGTTCCACGACACCATTAATGAAAGTCCAGGTGTATTGTTCTCCATCCGCCCCTTGCAGGGCCGTTGCTGACATTACGAGAGCCAGCTTGACATACCACGATCGTTTCTTGCCAGCGACATCTTTTTCAAGCTCACACAGGGTTAATTGGAGACACATGGGAGAGGCCTTCGCTCTGCCGTGGGTGTAATTAGGCTGATGAAGATGATGACTCTCCTATGACCGCTAAATAATTTATAATCGAATTTCTTTCTCGCGCTGTTTCAGTTTCAGGAGCAATATGGGGACTATGATGTCAAAGGGAGCTTATAGGTGAAGCGAGGATTGAAAAACTGCAATATAATCAGTGCTGGTACATTTGTCACTCCGACTATTGAAGAAAGCTTGCTTCAGCACTGTAGTGAATTAAAACTATCAAGCAGCAATTATATCGCATTTTTTCTATGCTTCACGTTAAATATAACCTCTCTGATGTCAGTCTTCGCTCGGCTGTTGAAACCGAGACAGCATGACAGAACAGTTCAATTAAAAATTATTCATAGGTCGCAAGCAAACACCACATGATTATTCCTGCATAGTAGTGTCTTCTGCATCATTGTAGAGAAGAAAACAGGCCACCAAAATTAGGTGTCTATACATATTTTTGAAATTTTCATTAGGGTTCTTCAAATTGCCTCTCTCGGAGAGCCTGTTCGCTGCCAGAAAATTCACTCCTGACAGGAAGGTGCACCATGCTCACATGAACTTGTAGCCACCAGAACCAGGACACTTGCAATCATTGCGGGAAGGCCGTCCATGGATCACGGAAGGCGAGTGCACTCTGCTCCTTCGCGTGCTGTTGCGTCTCAATGCTCACATGCGTACGGTAGAAATCTGATCCTTGGGAGCGAAAGAAAGGACGTTAGTTATTGAGGGCAGCCGCAGACTCTTGCACTCAGACGCATACATCGGCAGTGACAACACAAGTATATCTTCTTCATTGCGTTGTGTGGTGTCGTGAATACAGCATGTAAGCTTCGAGATATCCTCAAAAGCATATGTGAGGGGCAGTCGCACTCTAAAGACTTGCATTTGACACCACATTGGAGAGTTAATTGGACAGGATTAATTGGAGAGACATGGGAAAGGCTTTTGTCCTGCAGTGGGCGCAGTTAGGCTGATGATAATGAGGAGGAGGAGGGAAAAACCGCGCATGCACTGCTCAAACAACATGCTGTAGTCTCAGATTTTTGCATATTTGTTAACTACACACTAATTACATGCGCGCCAAAGATCGACCCTGCCTATACTGACTCTCCTGTGGCGGTTGTAATTTCTGTTTGTGAACTAATTCCTGTGGTATGTAAGCAGAAAACAATCAGGATATTTTAGACTCAACTAGAGTCTGCCGTCATCCAGCTGTTAGTATTGATGCCAGCAAGAAATGCACGCATAATATTGACAAGCGTGCATATCAGCTGGTTGCACATATTTCTTAAGTGCGTTCACTGTGTAAATTTAGTTGCACGTCGTGTCTGTATGCTATCGCTTTACCTCAGAGGCAGCGCTCGAATAAAAGGCATTACAATCTGGCCTTGCATGTCGGCGCCACACTGTGTGTGCATGCATGATGATCCCCACTGGGAAATTTTTCTTTTTAATGAGTCAAAAGCAAGGTGAAGTATGCATACGGTATTTCTTAGGTATTTTAAGCCCTTGTGACTGAAGGCCCGAGCACTAAGCTTCATGGCAACGACCAAATCGGCACACACAAGGTTAAGCTTCTTATTCAGCTGTCAAATGAAAGTGACCTCCGCAGAGAATGAAGATTTTGAACACATTTGGCAGAGCACACATGGACGCCAGCCGGCAGCCACAACTTAAAGAGTCCCGACCACCCTCTGGCTGAAAATGTCCTCTACCAAGTTTGTTGTGAGGCACCGTCCCCGGAACGGACAACCGCAAACAGTTCGATTATAAAAGACTCATTATAGTGGAGTTACATGTATGGAAAACAAGCTACTTCACCATGCTCCTCTCCTTCCGTTCCCTCTCAGAGGTTTTTCTCCCTTCCGCTTGGCCTACCATCTTTAGTCTTCCATCCCTGCTTGTTCTGACTGGCTGTCCTTCCGTTCGCAAAAGTAGACAGCACCTATTTTGTTTGAAAGTCAAGTGGGGAGCTTTCGGTGGCGTGCGCGTTGGGCCTGTTATGAACGGAATGCACACCAGCCGATGAGGATTAAGGTGCAGATCCCATCGACAGGGATGACCATGGTGGCGCAGCAACACCTGTGGCAAATTTCGACAGCGTCATCAGGTCGCCGACGACTGCACAAAAAAACAGGATGACTGGCTGGGAAGGAGCCTGTGAGATTCTTCCCTCGCTCGGCTCGATGCGAATGACCTTCCCCCTGTGACTGGTTCCCTACAAGAAGCGACCGACGATGGACAGACGACGGGAAGAGGGGAACGGTGCCTTCCAGTAAATAATCGTGTCTGGCAAGAGCCGCCCCGACCGGAGAGAGCCCACCGCAGTTGTAGCCCACAGCGCGGCACCGGTGTTTTCGATAGACACGTGCCGCTTGCAGTACGGTTGCACCAGGGTGCGGTAGAGCAGTGAACCTGTGAATCCTCCTCACCCATTCCCACGAGTGCCTCCGCTTACTAAGTGCTATGTGCAAATTTTCTCATTGTGAAGATATGTGCCACATATTGTATTGACCCCCGCCTCGTTCTGTTGTCACCTCAGCTCAGTAATATTGCCTTGTTTTCTAGTTATTAACTAGGCTATTTCCATCTTTGGAAAACGGCCGCGTCTTTAAGGCGGTACTGTCCCTACGGGAAGGGTACGGCAGCTCCGGCGCCGGTATCCTTAAAGGGACAGCGCCATCTGAAGGAGCCCAGTGGGGCGGAGGCGGCCATGGCATTACATGGCGGGGATCTGCCAGTCATCAGGGACGTCCAGCAGTGCAGTGCGTCATCATCGCTCAGTGGGGAGGACTCAACTATCGTCGCCTCTGACGAGGAAGTGGCTGACA
Source organism: Amblyomma americanum (assembly GCF_052857255.1). Classification (NCBI taxonomy): domain Eukaryota; kingdom Metazoa; phylum Arthropoda; class Arachnida; order Ixodida; family Ixodidae; genus Amblyomma; species Amblyomma americanum. Next base: position 55,201,736 of record NC_135505.1, on the reverse strand, counting down.
TGGCGGAAATGGACAACGATGGCTTCAAAGTGGTGAGTCATCGGAAGCACCGGACAGTCGGCATCCCAGTGATAGTTCAGCCAAAAGAGAAAGGTGTTGACTTCAGAGAGTGGAACCCTATCAGGCTGTTCGATGATAATAAAGTACTACTGGGATCTGCTCCGATTCGCAGTCGCTTCACAACGCAAGGGGCTCATCATCTAGATATCTCAACGGAAGAGCAAGTAGACATTCTTCTGCGGTGCTCTCAAATCGGTGGCATACTAGTTCAAGCCCGGTTGCCACACTCCTACATGACTAACACATGTGTTATAAGGGGAGTACCAGTGTGGTATTCGGAAAGTGCCCTTCTTGACTACTTGAAACCGCAAGGAGTTTTGCACGTGCGACGGTTAATGCGCCGTGTGGAGCCTGGAGAACAACAATGGGCAGCGAAGCCTACAAACTCTATTTTGCTAACGTTTGCTACCAACACCGAGCGCCCTGGAATAATTGACCTTGGTTTCACCAAACATGCAGTCCACGAGTTCGTTGAAACTCCTCCCCAGTGCTTCAGGTGCCAACGCTCTGGACATGTAGCGAGAGTTTGCACCAAAGATCAACGTTGCAAGCGGTGTGGTGGTGGCCATGATTACAATGAGTGCAAGGCAGATTTTGCTTGCGCTAATTGTGGAGGTGACCATCCAGCGAGTTTCAGTGGCTCCACATTCCGTGTAAGCGCCTTACACCGTCGCAAGTCCTTCACTAGTGGCCCAAAACCACAACCTACTGAGAAGCCGATACATGGAAGTGAAGGGTTCCCTGCGCTCGAGTCGGATGCTCGGGACGTGGCAGCAAGCGACGTCGCTGCACGACCTGATCCGAGCAAGTCGGCAACGGCCTCCGAGGGTGAGCTGGCTGTTCGCTCTGCTTCTGCAAAAAGTGTCCATGTTCCTCAGCGACCAGATCACAGCAAGACTCGACAACATAGAGGACATCCCCTTGCCTTAAAAGAGATGCAGACACCAGCTACCGTGGCCAAGAGTGGGTCCCAGTCCCCGTCTTTTGTCGAAGTGGTGCGTCAGTGCGTGCAGCAAAATAAGGAGCTCAAAAGCCGGAATCTCTCCGACCTTCTACGCGTTTTGTTTGATGACCAGCGTTCATATAGCCAAGCGATGCAGCCTGGCACTTTGAAGAACTTTATACAGCTGGTGCTTTCCTTTGAGACCTTGATCACCGCCTTCGCAGAGAACTTCAACTCCTAGATAGCTAGTTTCCTTCAACCTGTTGCAAATAAAAACCCTAGAAAAGTGCCGTTTATCATGCAATGGAACTGCGCTGGGATTATAAGTCGATTAGCAGAACTAAAATTGTTCTTGAAAGAGACCTGTGTTCCACTACTGGCCCTCTCGGAGGCTGGCTTGCCAAGCGGGAGGTCTTTGCCGGGATACGTCGCCCACAAGAATTGCAGCATAAAGTCTTTTCCCGCAGGAAGTACCGCCCTTTACATACGAAGGGAGATTCCTCATGTGGCTTTGAACGTCACCGATCTTTGCACCGACAGTATTGAGGTAGCGGCTGTGAGGATTCGGCTCGCCTTCCGAACTCTGTCCATTGCATCAGTATACGTGTCCCCGCGGAAGAAGGTCGATATGGCTTTGTTCCTCCAGCAACTTTGTGACCGCTGCCCAGCACCCAGAATCATCTGCGGTGACTTCAACGCCCACCACCCTGCCTGGGGTGACATGAACACAGATCCTCGCGGACGCCAACTTGTAGAAGTCATCGACAGTTTGGACCTGTGCGTGGCCAATGACGGAAGTCCCACTTTCTTTCGGCCTCTAACGTCACCCACATCTAAAAACCTAACCTTACATTCACCTGACGTCCGTGTGCAGTGGTCAACTAGAGCTGACCGAATGGGAAGTGATCACTACCCGATATTTGTGTTTACTGCCGACTTCCATCTGCGTGGTCCTAAAATTTGCCATGTTGTTAATTGGCACAAATACAGGGAGCACTTGGCCTGTGTTTCCGGTGATGTGACAGACAAAATGATTTATGCTAAGATGGCTGCTACCACGGCGCTCAAGCTACCTGATCATTTTCCGACTCCGGATTTAAAACTCAGGAACCTCTGAGCAGCGCGCAGAAGGGCGGAGCGACAACTGTTGCGGAAGAAGGACGACAGAGCCTTGAAGCCAACTTTCAACAGGCTCAACTCTGCCATTAGACGTCATGCGAACAAGCTCTGTAGGTCCCAGTGGGCATCCTTTTGCGCTAGTTTTACTGTTTTCTCACCGATAACGAGAACTTGGCGTGTCGTTGGCAATCTTGCTGGTGGCTCTCGTCCGAGTAAACCTTTCGAGGCGCTTGCATTGCGCACGCAGAAACATCTCGTTTGCTTAGCAGAGGAATTTGCGGATGCATTTGTAAATTCCAGACCAGGCATTCATCCCTGAGCTCTGCCTGCTCCGTCTCCGTCTGTTATGGACGCCCCGTTCACACTTCGAGAGAACTACAGACAGCGCACCGCAGCCTGCGGCGTCGCTGTGCACCAGGTCCTGATGGCATTTCTAATCAAATGTTACAGAACCTGCCTCTGGAATACCGGAAGATGCTCCTAACCTATCTCAATCGAGTGTGGGAGTCTGGTGACGTTCCCCCTTCATGGAAGGTGGCTTGTGTAGTCCCACTGCTGAAGGCCGGCAAAGAGATGACAGACGCGGCCTGGTATCGTCCTGTATCGCTGACGTCGTGTGTGGCTAAGCTCATGGAGAAGATGGCAAGTAAGCGTTTGTCTTGTTGGCTTGAGGATAGAAGGGCACTACCAACATGCATGACTGGATTCCGCACAGGTTTAAGCGCGCAAGATAGCGTCCTGGACTTGATAAGCCACATTGAACATCAGAGTGCTTTTGGACTTTCAACACTAGCTATTTTCCTAGACGTATCAAAGGTGTACGATAACGTCCTCGAGAGCTCAATACTGAATAGTCTGCAGGTCATAGGCGTACAGGGCTATCTTCTGCGATTCATTCACTCATTTCTCAGTGATCGTAAATATCGAGTGCGGTTAGGCAGTACAATGAGCTCCGAAAGGGCGGTATCGCGAGGGGTACCTCAGGGTAGTGTCCTGTCCCCAACGCTCTTTAATGTTGTCATGGCTGGTCTTCCCGCAAAAGTGCAAAAACATTGTAGGCATGTCCATATGTTGATACATGGAGACGACATTTGTCCTTGGTTAACCGGATATCAACACAAACGCTTAGCTCTATTACCGCGACAGGCCGTGCTTTCAGTTAAAAGTTACCTTCAAGGTGTTGGGTTGACTCTCTCGGTGGAAAAATCTGGCTTCGTCCTGTTTCCAGGTAGGAGACGCCGGTATGCGCGGCTGAGCATAGACCTTGATCAGTCTTGCCTTCGTCAGGTTAACCACATACGTTTTTTGGGCGTCACTATTGACTCACGTCTACAGTGGCGACGAGCTGTGGACTCGATTGTGGCTTCACTATCTCCGCGTCTCAATGTGCTTCGTAGAGTTGCTAGTGAGCAATGGGGAAACCATCCTGCTTCAATTATCCGGCTTCACGATGCCCTGGTCACAAGTCGCATAATGTACCAGCTCCCTTTAATTTCCCCCTCGGTATCGCAGCTGGAACGCCTTGAGGTTTTGCACAGAATGGGACTAAGGAGGGCTCTCGGTGTTCCGCAGGCTGCTCCAAACAATGCAGTACTGTATGAGTCTGAATCGAAACCTCTTCGGCTAGCCGCTTCACAAAGACTTTTGCTGAAAATTGGCCGCCTCAGAGAGACTGTTGACGGGGGAGCGCTTCTACAGCGCCTTCGAAAGAGATCTGAGTCCCGGGCGTACTTGGCTTTAAATACTCTTCGTTCTGTGGGTCTCGACCTTCGAGATCGACCTAAGACGTAGAAGTCACCTTGGTCCTTTCCGAGCCTCGATTGTTCCTTGACAATTCCCGACGTTCGCGCTAAGCGGAATTCTCCTTTGCCGGCAATGCGTTCGCTCGTACTGGAACATCTTGGGACCGAATATGCCAGTCATCTTCAAATTTTGACAGACGGCTCTGTGGACAAGGTGAGAGGATCTAGTGCAGCTGCTTTTCATATTCCATCTTTGAAGTATGATTGGTCTGTTCGTTTTACTAAAGTCGTGTCCTCCACAATGGCCGAAAGCGTTGCCATTGAGTCAACTCTAAAGAAGGTACGGTGTTGTACGCCTCAACCTACTCTCATAATTACGGATTCAAAATCTACCCTTCAAAGGTTAGAGTACGGGTTCCCCACTGATGCCTTGAGTCTTAGATCCCTACGTTTGGTGCAGAATCTACATAGCAAAGGCTTCTCTATACGTTTTCAGTGGGTGCCCTCGCACATAGGTGTCTTAGGCAATGAGATAGCAGACAACCTCGCCCATACAGCTCTCTCCGGGATTCCAGTACATGGAGTCCCTCATGAAGTCAAGCAAATGTTCAGAGATGTGGTGTTGTGCCGCTTCAGTTCTTTGTGGAGCTCTCCACATCAGTCATGTGTGACCAAGGGTCTCAAAAGGTACCAAGCCACTTTGCTGCACCGCGTTAGCACGGATTCTGCTCGTACGCCGGCGTGGATGTATAAGACTGGCCTAGCGTTGTCACCATTGTGTTCAACGTGTGGTGTGTGTGGTGACATAGAACATTACCTCTTGTGCTGTACTTTCTACAACGCGGAACGGGCTGTGTTATTCGGATCCCTCAAGAAGGCAGGAGTTCCTCACAGTTCTCTTCAGGACATTGTTTTCCCGCGCGGGAGCCAGCCGAGTAGAAGGGATGCTTCTCGCCTTGTTCTACTTTACCTGCAGGACACGGATTTGGCCTCCACATGGTGACCTCAGGAGTGTCTATTTGGGTTTTTGCGGACAGTGTTTCTGTGATTTCTAATTAAGTGTCGCTACGGTGGAGCAATTGCCGGCAGCAACTGCAAGGCTAATCCCACCGGTAGTTTACAACCACTCAACTCAACTCAACTCAAGGGGCGGAACCTTAGGGTATTTAACAAGCGTCCTGAGTGAAAACGAACGCTCTGGCCGCTGGCGCCAAGGCTTATCCAGTTGGCGCAACGCTATTAACATTTAACTTTTGACTGTTTGCTCTTTTCTAAATTATGTAAATAAGTTTCTTCAAAGTGCCAGTAAACCCGCTTTTTTGTGTTTTTCTCAAATGTCAAGCTTCCATCGTTCCTCATTCACTCTCCGACCCAACCACGCTACCCGGCATCGTAACAAGTGGTGGCGGTGGTGTGATGCTGCTACTTGACCCATAACCGGCCCCATGCCTATCCTCCAGCATTTCTTGGAAAGCAAACCTACACATGTGTGCATGTCTTCTGCGGGTTTGTCTTCTGTGTTTTTGGGTGGGTGCCTGTAAACTGCGCTCAGAGAAACAGTAAAAGTGCAGTAAGTGCGAGAACAATGAGCACGACGCAGTGTATAGCGTCGTTCAGAATATGTGCAAACAAGGCTCAGCGTGGCCGAGATCTGTGGAGCGCGTCCGGTGCGGGCCGCTAAGCGGCGCTGGCGCACAGGGGTGCGGAGGCGGTGCTTCGTGTTGTCTGCTACAGTGCATAAAAGCACAGGCACTGTGCTTGCATTACAGTGAAGCGCACCAGACTGTTTGCTGACAGCTTCCGAGCCCGCTGATACTGCGTTGCAAGAAGGCGCACTTCTCTCAATGCAGCGCGTTGTCTTTGCTTCGGCTTGCAACTTAGTGGCCTGTTTTCTCAGTGCCATTATGCCGGTAAAATATATGTATTGCTGGAAATTCATAAGCCCTGCTATTATTCGGGTATGCAGCTTTCCAAAGCGAATCGGGCTCGTTGGGACGCCAATAGGGCCCCGAACGCTGACGACCATGGGGAGAGGGGTAACTTGCACTGATATCGCGCATTAAACAGCTGCTTTACGTTTGGCTTCCACTCAAATGGGGTCTCCGCAGTTGAGATCGATCTCGGGTCCCCCAACACTGCAGTCGGACGGTCTGCATTGAGCCAGTGCGGCAAGGCCTCCTCAGAGCTTTACCGCACTATGCAAGTGATGTGGATAGCGGAGAACTTCATTTTATAACCGTGCTATGTGAGGCGGATTAGATACTTTGCAGCAGCTGCTAATCCCTGTGCAGATCGATGAAATCAATGTCATTGTTCTTGGCCTCAGTTCTCTCATAATAAGTCTCGCGCGAAAGTGTTCGCAGACTGCTCCGCTCTACATCGAATTTTATTATTGAACTAACAAACATTATCAATCAACAGTTGTAATGAGTTTGAAATAAATCAAAATACGTTGAACTCATCACGAAGTTATTGTTTTATGGCTCTCATCGATTCCAGCATTAAGCAGGCTGCGTGACAATGCATTTGGAAGCTCAAGCGACCACTCACAGGACCCTATTCGTAGCACGTTGTAATAGACTGCCACGCAGGTCGCTTTTTCTGGATCCGCTTTGATCTCCGATAATATAAAAGAGCGAAGCCAGCAGTCACCGAAACTGAAGTTTGGGTGCCGTGGGTGCCACATTTCAATGGATGATGAAATGCAAGTATGCCTAAGGGCTGCGCAATGTGCGTGAACGTTAGACCCCTCGTGAATAATAATTATCAGAACCTCTATCCGCGTCTCACGTGGCCCGATTCGCTTTGGTAAGCCGCATAACCGAACAATAGCAGGGCTTATAAATTTACAGCAATACATATATTTAACAAGCATCGTGGCACTGAGAAAACAGGCCAGTGAGTTGCAAGCCGAAGCTATGACAACGCTCTGCAATGAGAGAAGTGCGCTGTCCCGCAACGCCTTATCGGCGGGTTCGCTTCAAGGCTCTCTATTGTTGAAGGCAGCCTGGCTGCTCCCAAAACGATAAATATTTTAGACAACAATGCGAGGAGGCAACACCAAAAATGAAACTTTGGCCTGACACCAAGCACACAATACATGAGAGAAGAAAAACAGCATGATACTTCCATCCATTCCACATGCGGTTCTCTAGTTCCCTACGCAATCTTTCACAATGGTAGTATTTAAGCATTATGTCTATACTACAACTCAAAGATCCGCTACAAGGCTCTCTGTTGCTGAAGGGAGCCTGGCTGCTTCCCGCAACCATAAATATTTTAGACGCACACAGAGACACCTGTCTGGCTCTGAAGTATGCTGCTATGTAATGTACATATTGCGACTGGTAAGCGTGCGAGTGGCACTAGCCGAGGCATCCGCAGTAAAACTTCGCTCAGTACATACATGTATCGGTGCTTCTGTTGTCGCTGGCTCAGACTTTTCGAAGTCCATCGCAGTGATTTTTTCTCTTCGACATCATCAGGATAAGCTCCGCTTTTGTTACTGGAACACAAGAAATGAGAGATAAAATAATTAAAGTGACAGCAAACACAGGGAAAGCAACGAAAACAGATTTCTTAATGTGTCGCGTTAATTGCTTTTAAAAAGCATATGATGCGAAAAATTGGCAGATCTGAAAGCAGCCGGTTTCTCTCTGCCTTATGCAATTACTTGAATTCATGAAAAAAATTCCGAAATTATCTTTTGCTCAGAGTGACGCTTACGTCGAGGCCTGCTACAACGCGAAGAAGCAGTTTTTCCTTCTTTGGAAAGCGTGCGCTGGGCTGCTGTGCGCACGGTTCGCAAGCAGAGAGGAAGCGGTATCGTAAGCGTTCTGCAAGTGCTCGCAACAGTAAAAAATGCACGTGCATCGAATTATGTAAAACGCCACCAAGCTTTGTTAAAAGCGTTAGGCTAGATTGTACGCGCATCACACGTTTCGCACACTTCTCAAATCTGACCACGCAGCGAAGTAACTGCAAAACTCACCTCCAAGCTCCATTACTTCGGCGGAATAGAATGCCTTCTCATCTTATCCGCCGCACCAGTAGACGCCTTTTTTTCGCCAGGTCGCTAACGACCGTCGGTGAGGCATCAAAGAGGGGTGAGCGCAAAGGAAACAAGGACGACATAGAGACGAGTATGATAGCTTTTGCTCAGTCGGTCGATGTTCACGTACGCATAGCTCGGCGCAGCTGATGACCTCATAGTGGAAGTGCCACATGTGGCTGCGAAACACACAATGTAATAATGGTAACAACCACACACAAACCGACACAGCGCTGAGTATTGACGCAAACAACGTTGGACGCAAACGACGACAGACTTGGATTGGCGTGGCGAGGCGGACCGCACAGGGCGCTGCATACGATGATGATGATTTAAGGAAAGAAATGTTGCACACAATTTATCAAAGGAGGATAGACCGGCTACGGCAATAGCTTCAGTTGAGCAAAGAGAGTGGGAAAGGGCAGAGAAGAAGGTTCCTAGTTGCACGTCAAGAGGACCAGATGGTATTCCGATTATGGTAATAAAGAAGCTAGGGCCAAAATCCAAGCAAACATTAATAAAGGTAGTGAATAAAATGATAGTGGATGGGAAAGTCCCCGATAAATGGCGATTAAGTAGAATGAACATGATATATAAGACATATATATAGGCATATGTGGTACAGAGGGAGATAGATTAGGCTTCAAGTTTAGTAAGGAAAAATCTGCAGTTATGATATTTAATGACGAGGTCGGTGAGCATAGAATACAGGAGTTCACGCTAGAAATAGTGGATGAGTACAAGTATCTTACGGTGTGGATAAATAACGTCGCTGAGTATCTGACAGAGCATGAAAAATATGTAATGAACAAAGGTAGTAGGAATGCAGTTATAAAAAATAGGGCACTGTGGAATTGTAATAGGTATGAAGTGGTAAGAGGGATCTGGAAAGGGGTGATGGTTCCTAGCCTGACTTGTGGTAATGCGGTCCTGTGCATGTGACCAGATGTTCAAGCAAGGTTAGAAATTAAACAACGTGGCGTAGGGAGGCTAGCATTGGGAGCACATGGCAATACTCCAAATCAGGGGGTACAAGGTGATATGGGATGGGCGTCGTTCGAGAGGAGAGAAGCTAAGAGTAAGATAGCATTTGAGGAGCGATCGAGAAAAATGGGGGAAAAGCAGTGGGCTAGGAAAGTTTTCAGACACCTGTCTAAGCAATAAGACACCTGTCATAAGAAATGTTGATACAAAATGGGGAAAGCGGACTAGAAAAGTGACAAGCAAATATCTGGACAGCAGTAGGGGGGCAAATCAGCAGTTATCAGTTAAGAAAATGTCAAAGAAACAGTGAGAGCTTTGTGGAGAATAGGAAGGCTGACCAAATCATCACTGAGAACATACAGGATTTTAAGCAGGAAATTGCCAAAGAAAATATCTATGAGAATTGTAGGGGAAGCTCTTTGTTGTTTGAGGCCAGGACGGGAGTTTTGCGGACTAAGACATATAGAGTCAGGCACCACAAGATATTCACGTTGTGCGTTGCGTGCGGAGAGGAAGAGGAAACGGCTGAACACTTGATACTTTTCTGTAAAGGGCTTCACCCTACAGTGGAAAGCAGCGGGGCTGATTTATCCAAGGCATTGGGGTTTAGAGACAGTGAAGGGAAAGTAGATTTTAAGCGGGTAGAAGTAACCAAGCGATGGTTATCTAATATGTGGCTAAAATCAAGATAAGAGTAAAATTTCATGTCATGGCTAGGCGGCTTGAGCCACTACCCGATTTAAAGGGTTCAGCCGTATCCACCCACCCACCCATCCATCCATCCATCCATCCATCCATCCATCCATCCATCCATCCATCCATCCATCCATCCATCCATCCATCAATCAATCAATCAATCAATCCATCCATCCATCCATCCATCCATCCATCCATCCATCCATCCATCCGTCCGTCCTTCCGTCCGTCCGTCCGTCCGTCCGTCCGTCCGTCCGTCCGTCCATCCATCCATCCATCCATCTATCCGTCCGTCCGTCCGTCCGTCCGTCCATCCGTCCGTCCGTCCGTCCGTCCGTCCATCCATCCATCCATCCATCCATCCATCCATCCATCCATCCATCCATCCATCCATCCATCCATCCATCCATCCATCCATCCGTCCGTCCGTCCGTCCGTCCGTCCGTCCGTCCGTCCGTCCGTCCGTCCGTCCATCCATCCATCCATCCATCCATCCATCCATCCATCCATCCATCCATCCATCCATCCATCCATCCATCCATCCATCCATCCATAATGACCTCTTCGTTACAAACCAGAATAATAAATACGTTTTATTCGTTCAGTTTTCCTGTTTATTTCCTGCGGCAGAACTTGCGTCTGCGACCGGGATCTCTATCCTGCTCCATGTCGCAGCCTCCTCGTGCAGCGCATCCGGCCATCCAGTTGACTGCTGGTTGATCGCATGTATTTATTTATTTATTACGTTACTATAAGGGCCGTTGAGGCGTTGCACTTAGGAGTGGCAAGTGGTTAACCAAAAAAATACAAAACGAGAGATATTAAAATAAATGATGAAGCGCAGATTTGAATGCTTCTGGTACTGGGATGCGGACGATGCAGGCGGGCATGTGGTTCCAGTCTGAGCTGGTCTTGAGCAGGAAAGAATGAACGCACTGGTTAGTTCTGCAACTTGGAACACTCACTTTGAATATGTGAGCAGCACGGGGTGATACATAACTCGGAGCAGTGAAAAGACTTTGTTTTATCGTGTCATTTGTGTAATATATTTTGTGGAAAGTTTAAAGTATAGAAAGATGATGCTGCACTGAAAGGTCTTGAAGGTCTAGAGCTCGCTTCAGACGAACGAGAATAGTTAGACAAAATAAAAGGGGCTGAACAATTCTGAACAGATTCTAAGGCATTAATCAGTGATTTGATGTTAGGGTCCCGTACGGAATGCTCATATTCTATTTCAGATCGGACGACAGTTTTGAACAAAAGTAATTTTAAACTAACCGGAGCAAGTGAAAACCTACGGCGAAGGAAACCAAGCATACGATTAGCATTGTTAGTTATGTGTTCGACATGCGTTTTCCATGCGAGGTCATTGGTAATGTATACGGCAAGATATTTGCATGAAGAAACAAAAGCTGAGAGGGAGCCATTTAGAATATATGGATGCGGGTTAGTTTTGGAAGGTATTCGTGTTACTTTCATTGCTTTACATTTATATGCATTAAACTTCATTAGCCAAGTGTCGCACCAAGCATATGTGTTATTAACGTCAGATTGAAGAACTAAGGTGTCAGATGGGCTGGTAATTTCTCTCTAAAATAAGCAGTTGTCAGCGAACAGCCTGATTGATGATTTTTGAGATCAGGAAGGTCATTAATATAGATTAGGAAAACGAGAGGCCCTGGAACAGATCCTTGAGGAACACCCGATATTAAAGATCAGAAGTATGGTCTTTAACTGTTACATATTGAGTACGACCAGCCAAAATAGACTCAAACCATTTTAATACATTACTATCTATGTGTAGTTTTCTAAGTTCCAAAAGTAGAAGAGGATGAGAGACGATATCAAAGGCTTTAGCAAAGTCAATGAATATGAAATCAATAATCGAAGAACTATCCAAAGCTGCAAAAAGGTCATTAGCAAAAGCGATTAACTGTGTTTCACAAGAATTATTTCTTCGACAACCATGTTGATGGGCTGTAAAGAAAAGAATTAGACTCAAGGTGACTCATGAGGGCAGAATAGATTACATGTACAAGTAATTTGCACGGAATAGAACTTAATGATATTGGTCTGTAGTTTATAGGGCTCTGAACCTCACCAGACTTGTGTACTGGTACCGCCTTGCCCACCTTCCAGTCGTCACGGAGCGTGCCGGCCTGCAATGATTGAGTAAAAATTTCGGACATCATAAGTAAAGAATTAGTAATAGTGTTTTTCAACATCTTTTTAATGATAACATCCGCACCTGCAGAAGTCATTTTAGCATTATCAATAAGTTTATAAATTCCCTCCCAGGCAATGGTGATGCCATCCATTATTTGGCATGTCGGGAATGTCGGGAAGAGTAACGGGTGTAGTTGTTACGAAACATAGAGAAAATGTACGATATAGAAATATGCCACATTCGTTCAGTGGGACCAGGTCACCTTGGTTATCTTTGAGCATCAAATCTTTTTTTTTGGTTTCACGTTAAGGATTGTCCAGAACTTGCGTGGGATATTAATGCGCATTCAAAGCAATGTATGTTGAAAGAAGTTGCGTTTCGCATTGAAAAGGGCATTTTTTATTGCGATGCCGCAATACGATAAGCATTCCATATCTCACTAGAGTTAGATGCCGTGCAGCGACGAATGATGCGTTTTTTTTAGCAGTCGCCTTAAAGAAATACTCAACCATGGTGATCGTTTAGTGCACGTTATTCTACGAAGTGGGATGTACTTATCAGTGAGAGCTTTAAGTTTGTCTTTGAAACAAGTGCAGTTATCGTGCAGTGAACGCTCCCAAAATCTGTGAGAGAAATGTCAGCAAATTTTTCATGTTCGGTGTTATTAGCAGAATAATTTCTATTTTTGTAATCCCGAATTACCTTATAATGTTTGCCTTGGCGGGGGGCACGTGACGGCAGAGTGAATTTGATGAAAGCATAGAAAATATTTTATGTTGATCAATGTATCATAATGCTGTAATCATTGAGATAATTTAGTAGAAAGAAGGTTGGATGCAAACCTATGAGTGCCGAATATAATTTTCGGTGCTCTACCAACTCCGCTAAGACGACAGCTGTTCAATCCTCTTCCGTAGGTATTTGCTGCATGCAACCTATCCTTGAGATGTTCACCAGCACCGACCTTTTCCATAGTGACAAACAGTATGTTCAGTACGGAGTGTCACAAGGAACATGATCCGACGGGAGAGTGGAAGTTGTGCGATAACCCTCTTGCACTGCTCATGGCAGCAAGGCTGCCAGAATCGAGAACATTTATTAGAACAAGGGCCTTTGCTAACGTGAAAGTGTTAGAGGCTTCATTCTCCAGAATACCCGGTGTTGTCAGCATTGTCAAAGAAAAAATATGGCCATGGTTATGGCAGGTGGTCGTGTACATGTGACATAGCCGGGACTGATTGGGCTGCAGCTTGTGTGTCCTCACGAGGCCACATGACATGGCAGGAGCTGCCAGCTCGGGCTTACCAATGTAAACTTCGAGATGGGAGAGTGAGATGGAAATAAAACCCACTGGGACCTTTTAATCCGAAGTAAAACATGGTACTCCTAGTACACAAAGGCATGCTAGTGTCGCTTGGTTAAAATATATATTCTATGTCAGGTGGTGTTCCACGATTGGGCAGCCTACTACTGTATGTGAACGAGTATGTGTGAAATAATAGTGAAAAAATCAAGAAAATTATTTGTGATTAAACAGGCAGCGACTCCGTGTATGTTCACAAGTATCCGCAACGAGAGCCGCAGGCGGCAGCCGTTAACGCTGTCTGCTATACTCTTAAAGGCAGATCTTTAGTGTCCTCCGAATTTTTTGGCATTCTTGGTCCCATAGGTATAAGTACCTCAAGAGGGTGATCATCGAAATCCCACTCTTCCATTGGATCACATTCCATTCGCTGTTACACCGGACATACTACATCCAGCGCTATGGACAAGGGTGGCGCTGGTTAACATCTCAGGGATCGGTTACACGCAGCAAATACCTTTGTAATAAGAAAACTGCTGGCACCATAGCTCAGTTGGTAGAGCTCCGAACACGAAATTCGAAGCTCATAAGTTCACACCCGCCTGACTGAACTAGGTTATTTTCTTTTATTTTCTAATCAATTATTTGCAATTTTTACATATTATGATTTCACAATGAGCAACAAAAATATCCCCTATACCTTCCTTGTGTCAGTAAATGTCGGCTTAAGGGCGGGCACTGAACGATCACTTTTTTCCACATGCGCACGCGTCGTTGCGACCGTGCGCAAGGGCTGCGCAAGGGCCCAACAATGGAGCGCATGAGCGCATCCACATGTGCGCACAAGTTGGCTCAACTTTAACTTTTTCCGCACGAACGGATGGTCGCATCACGCTATTGGCTGCTGTCCCGTGACATGCCAGCGCAGCGGTGCCAGGCCGCGCCTCCTCAGCACGATGGCCGACCGCGAAGCCGATTGAAAAACCAGGCATAGGAGGTGGTAGCTTTTCCAAGAAACACATATTGGCCGCATGTGAATATTACGAGGGTTGACAGCGACTTCAAAACTTCACGGTGTGCAACAACGGCAAGCAGAAGTTTCCCCCATGTTGTTTTGTTGTCGTCTACACCGAGTTGACCGAGCGGCCTACAAGCCTCCGCTGTCTACGCCAGACGTAACAGTGCCGGTTTTCGCGATGTGTTTATTTGGAGCCGCTTGTGATAGCTTCAAGGGTTATTTAGTCGCACGACGATATTCACGAACAGCAGCGAGAAGTAGCCCCCCATGGTGAATTTCCTGTGCATACAGCAAGCTTCACAGCACAGTGATAACTGTGAGTGTAGTGAAAGTGATTGCAGTCGGAATGAGTGCTTTTGCGTCAAGTATAATTACGTTTGAAAAGCTTGCTACTCACGCCTTGTTTGCCAAGTGCTGAAATGAACTTAAAACTGTACAGGCTACAGCAGATCCTGGTTCAGGTGCACGCGTGTGTACTGAGTTTCAGAACTGCCGTGAGTGCGACGTGACGAAATGAACTTCGTGCTCTGAAGGGAGTCGCATTCGTTGCAGCGGTTGCAGTGATCGCGAGCACAAGTCGTTGTGCTTCGGCGTGCCCATCACCGATATCGATCGTAGTTCATGTGTACTGTGTTGGACAACCGCTGTGAGTGCGACGAGACCATTCCGAAACTTGTGTTTTGCGTATGCAAAACGGCCTCGGCTGCACGGCTGTTGAGCTGTATTCTGCAGGGGCTACAGAAGCGCTGCCAGCATTCTGCAGCGTTGTGCTCCATAAAGTAGAATTTTCAACTATGAGTGGCTGGAATACGATGGTATGCTGGCGGCACTGTGAAATCTGTGTGAAAGCATCGCTGTGCATGGCAGATCTCACATCTGGAGCGTCGTTTTTTATTTCCTGCCAGCTTCGGGCCCATATCTGCAATAAATAATTCCGGAACAAATTGAATGAATCCAGTTTCCCCTGCATGTGATCATCGTCTGAGCCGAAGCAGCAGTGTTAAGTTTGGGTTGTAAACCACCAGATCAGGAACACTTATGTAGGACAAAAACCATTGTCGCAACTCATTCACCGGTGTTTCTCCATGCAGAAGTGTCTAATATGGGCCCACTAGTGCAGCTCTTGTAATGAGCATTTCAATTTATCTGATGGGAAAAAAGGAAAAAAAAAGACCACAGCAGATGCTTACGATCCTGAAAGCAGTCAACCGATATACAATTGTGCCTTAATAATATGAATACTTTGGTTCCGGATCAGAACTGTATATAGAGTTTTCCTTAAAGCAAATCGTGATTAAAAATGGAAAGGATTTTCAGTAAACTGCTGTAACTAAAATTTATTTTTTGCTTGGCAGCGTAGAGTGAAGGTAGATTTTTGACAAATGCTTGCAACATTAATTCAGTTATTGTGGTTGCCATGCCTATTGGTAAAATGCAGAGATGTCGAAGTACTCCGTGAGCCATGAATATCGGGATAGAAACCGTACTCTTTGAATCTGCACCTGATCCCACATTCATTGTTGCTTTCACTACACTGCTGTCGCCGAGGTGCTCATCAACTCGGCTTTAAAGATGTCGAAAAGTTGTTAATTGGCACTTCCTAGGTAAGCAGCACCAGCTTGTGCGAAACATTCTCGAAGCGTTTGGAAGCGTATGCCATCAATGCACATGCATCTGCTGTGTTTATTTACTGGCGACTGCCTGCGATGAACATCATTTTCCTCGTCGATTGAGGCAATGGTGGGCATATGAGAATGTATTTTTCAGAGATGTAGAATTCTTCCTAGATTTCCTTCGCCCTCTTTGCACATACTGCATTTCTAAATTTGTTTGCTTGAATGTAGATGCTTGTTTGCACCTTCCACAATGCTCAGCTGTAGGCTTCTGTGGACACACGTCTGTTCACATTAGTCGTATGACCGTGACAGGGCCATATTTGTGTATATAGCCAAAATCACGTTAACAAGGTTTATTTTGGATTTTCAAAAAGTGCTATGCGCTATTGCACTGTGGTTAGCCCTGCAATGCTATCGTTGAGCCGTTTCTGAAAGTCCTACAGTGCCAGTGCAGCAATCGACCTGTCGAGGTTGAGATCACATTTAATTTCAACCCATTTTCTTACTGCTTGGATTGAATTTGCAATTTCCCTGCTTTGCACCTGTGCCAAGTTCTTCTCGTGCCTGCCATGCTTTAACTTGAGTGGTTTTTTTTTCTTGCCGTGTTCTCTGTTTAAAAAAACATTGAATTAGTGTTGTAAGTAAACATCGCTTAGATTAAGACAAAAAGGTTACACAGGCAGCCAGCGGCTGAATTATATATTTGTGCAGTGAACAAAGTGCGCCAGGAACTGAGTCTTCGAGCCTTTCAGTGCGAATGATTTTGACAACATAAAGAGAAGTGCTTTGTCAGTCAGAGAGTGCAAGCGGAGAAAGTCGGCATGCTTGGCAGTTCAATGCTTAGCAAGAACTGCACGCTATGCTGCATGTGGTAAAAGGGCCATTCCACGGTGCAACAGCCATATGATACAGTCTGTATTTGTTGCCAAACACTTCTAATAGTCCTTGCGCTGTTATAGTAGCTGGTTACTACAGTCCAGACGTTCCCATCGCAGTCAATGTTACGACAAAAATTTGCGGGTCCCAATTGGCTTTGTGCACTTAAACCCTGTCATTTGTCCAAACAGCAAGTTTTCATGTTAAGGCATGCAAGCTTTGATAAAGTTTCATCTACATAAAACTGTCCATAATTCAAGCCATCGCATTACAGGGTGGATATTAACGACGCATGGCTGCATACAGCAGAATCAGGTAAATTTTTTAGTTCTGATGATGTCACAAGCTCCAAATCATTTCGCCATTTATTTGGCTAGCATGGGTTACTAATAGTGAAAAACACGAAGTACGTAATCTCACACTGCTAAATTGTTGTGGCCCATTAAGTTGTTCCTTCCAAATCGGTACGCTTTTTGAAAAGCATACCTGTGACAGCCAAGTTTTCGTTCTTCGTGACATACACTTGCACCTTAGTCTCTTTGAGAAAGCATGCGATAAAATCCTTTATAAAATAATGTCTTGCATCGTACTGTGCTGAGTGGGGCTTAAGTGATCCTAGCCAGTTAACAGCAGTGCCCATGCTAACTCTTGTTCATCCTGCCTTTCCTTTTTTGGAATTTGGGGCAAACCGAAAGTTATTGCACTCGGCTCTTCCCTTTATCTTACATTTATTAATGACGCAACATAAACAAATTGCGTCTGCTGCAGAAGAAAGCAATTCGTCACGTAGCAAATGCTCCCTATGATGCCTATACACAAGTACTATTTTCCTCCTTTAATGTGCTTTTTATACAGCATGTCCACCAATTTAACCTCATTACGAAATACAAAGAAGCCATAAAAGATGAGAGCGTCACTTTTATAAAGGTTTGTAATCTCAGGAAAAATCCAGAAGCACCCTATCTCATTAAAAAGAGAATTCTGGTCAATTCCCTTTTCACGCACAAATTATGGCCTGCACAGACTACAGTACCACATACCGAAGTACCTTAATCTATTGGAAGCAAATAATATTGACATATGTAACATCTCAAAGAAAAAAATGGAAAGAATACCTCATATCACAACGCATGTAACTCTGCTATTTTTTTTTATGATTCCGGAGTGGCAGAGACTGTATTTGACACAAATGTGCGTTTGAATGTTCTATCCTTTTTATGTTTTGTGTCTTATTGTTGTTAATCTGTCCTGTAAATGACTTATGCGATGTTGTGTTTGAGCGCGTGTATGATTAAGGCGTTATTTAAGTTTTGTACATAAGTGCCTGTTGTCTGCTACCCATGCCAAGGCAGGGGCAGGAACCCCGTCAAGCTACTAAGATAGTAGCTTTTTGTTCCGGTCCCAGTGTTTTTTCCTGGCTTATTATGGAAAAAAATGCTGAATAAAAAGATTTGATTTGATAACGCGCTACACACGGACAAAAACCGGAAACTTAAATGACGGACACAGGACAAGCACCCCATAGTGCAAATCACAAATGTTCATTTTACTTTTAATGGACTACAGTTTTAGCTTGTGCAAGGGACAAGAAAGAAAATAAAAGAAGCCTTTGAGATATGGTAGGCAGGTGAAGGCGAGTGCGCAAGCACACCCTCGGTGTTTTTACCAAGTGAGGAGTTAGAACTAATCAAGGAACAAAGAAGCGTGCGACACAGGCGGTGGCAATGAATTGATTGTATTGAGCATGTGCATGAACTGTATCTATGTGCCCTTGTATCAAAATAAATTTTTGTTGATAGTGCGCGCTTGTCCTATTGTCAGTTGTCTATTTTTGTTCGTGTGTAGCGTGTTATTCCCATTAAATATACAATCAACTAGCCTCCATTGCAGCCTTGCTTCTTTTAACTGTTTCATTTAACTGGTCTTCATTGATTGCTATATGGTCGGCCATCGCACTACCAACTTCAACATTCCAATACTCCGGAATAACCGTCTCTGTGCTCGGGAGTGGCCTAATTGGCAATGTTAATAGGACTGCACTAATAGTTTTTACTGTCAGCCATACACATCACTCTTAAAAGCCTATATGTGTCAGTATTTTTTTTCTGCTTTTATCCTACGCTGTTTCAAACGAAGCAACACAGAGACTTCCATGTCGGATGTGAATAAAATGCTAGGTGTGTGTGTTCACGCATGTGACTGTTATGTACGCGTGCCATTTGGCCCTTATCCTCATGTGAAATGGCCAGCCAGGTTTGTTATGGGGCCAGCATTTACAGTGTTTACAAAAACGGTGCCTCCTTCTCCTCTATAATAAAGCTAAATTTCACATACATTCTGTCGTCATGATTGAAGTCAGATTACAGCTACAGAAACAGAACAGAAACAGAAACGTCATTGCCATTGGTGTGGTGGAGCGAAGTGCACTAGAGAGTTTAACCGCAATCACCAAACTCGGCAACATCAGTGTACGCCCCCTTATTTTCCAGGACAGCGGCACTACGGCCGGCGTAATCTACAACGTTGACATCGCCATCTGTAACGCATATTTACCCATGTTGATCAAGCTGGAAACCAACGGCATTTCCATCATTCAAGTTCAGCGGTTAGGAAGATCTACATGCATCAAGCTGACCTTCAAGGGTGACTGCATACTATCGTACGTCAACGTTGGACACTTTCGTCATCCAGGTCGACGTTTTGTGCCTAAGCCACTTCAATGCAGGAAGTGCATGAGGATCGGCCACATGAGCGGCGTCTGCATCAACTCCATCGTGAGCCCGCGATGCACCGAATCACACAGCGGTGACGTTTGCCGCGCGACTACCTTGAAGTGCGCCAACTGCCATGGCCCTCATGACTTTTCCTCGAAAGACTGCCCCCGTCTAAAGACCGAGCAGGCGGTACTGAAGCAAATGGTGCGAGATTATTCTACGCACAAAGAAGCCGCCGCAAAGGTACGACGACGTCTTTCGCGCCGCCGAAGGTTGTCAAAGAAAGCAGTCGCATTTCAGGAGAATCCCGAAACGCAACTGCAGCTTGGCCGCCTCCACCAAAAATCGTAAAAAATCAAGGGAGCCCGGGGCTTGGTGAGGCTGAACATGCTGCCTCAGATGCATTTTGGCCACCACTGCCAAAGCCTTCTACGCCTACTGTGTCAGGAATGTAGGCGCATTCAGGGCAGTATGCAGCGCCTACGACTGATCCAGCCAACATGCATGATTAAGGCCATGGTCCAGATATGCAAGTGATTGCAATGCTAACGTCACTAATAAATGCCATGCGTGCTCTGATTTCCAGCCTACTCAAGCCAGCAGCAAATAGCGCACTTCAAGTGCTGGACGCGCTACATCCAGTTCTTGCGGCTCCATAGTAGAAGGCATCATGGCTCCTTCGGACCTGCCTTTTCAACCTCCCGCAATAATATAAGCAATAATTGTTTTTTAGGGAAAGGAAATGGCTCAGAACCGGTCTCGTATGCCGTTGGGAACCTGAACCCCGCCTTATAGGAAGGGATGAATGGGGAGTTAAATAAGAAAGCAAGAGGTGCCGTAGTGGAGGGCTCTGGAATAATTTCGATCACCTGGGGATCTTTAACGTGCGCTGACATCGCACAGCACATGGCCGCCTTAGCGTATTGCCTCCATAACAACCTCCCGCAAAACGCACGTATCATCGCTGATTATAAACCTCCTTCGAGGTTTTCAGATCGAAACGTGGTTAGTGCGTTGTGCGGAAGCGGCCACGCATTAGTCTGCAGCACTCGGGCCGGCAGCCGCCATGTTGAATGTGTACGTTGGTTCGGCTAGCGCGAGCCTAGAAGGCTTTCCGCGAGACCCGCTCGCCGCGTCGCTCCGGGCTGCGCTTCGCTCGCGCGGGAGCGGGGCGGAGGAGCCGTTCTGCTCGCGTGCTCCCGCCTAAACGTTTCGCGCATACGCAGTAGCGCTCCCGCTAGCTCAATGAGCGGAGCACAAACCCGCTCAGCTAAAACTCTCTACTAACTGCTGTTGAAAGACGTGTGTGGAGGGGAATAAGGAAAAGGAGGCCGACACTGTGGCAGGGATTAACTTGCCTTTACGTCTGCCTCCTAGGAAAGAGTGTTTGCCTGAATAAAATACGTTGACTTTGAACTGGAACAACGGGAGAGGTGGTGAAAATTTCAGGTGATTCGTCTTCACACAACCACCCCCGGCGAGAAGAGAAGCCATCGTGGCGAGTGAAGGCCACAGTAAGATGGCTGGTTTGTAATCCAGTTTGAGGTGCTGTACATTAACTGTCTCGTGTCCGTGGTGGAGGATATCGGTAAAAAGTGTCCGGGGTTCGAGGAAATAGTTGACATGAGAGGTGCACTCCAGGACGCGTAGGGGCTGTGATACTTGGCAAGAAATCACGAGGCCAGTCCGGGGATACTTTACAGTATCCAGAGAAATAAAGGGTAGCAACAATTCATACTGGGCGAGTTGGTATTGCATATTGTCAAGTGGTGGTGGCGTTGAAGAACACAGTAGCAATACGGTGAAAGACAAAACTAACTTTTATTGTGCGAACCTGTGCCCACAAAAAGAGGCTACACTTACAGCACAACGGTAGCGGCGAACACGGTCGGCGATCGTCGAAAATCTGATCCGCGGGTCAAGCGCGGTGGCTGTTATATAGCAGTCGTCGAATGTTCCCGACTAATCGTTGGGACTCGCGTGCCTTCCACAAAGTTCTACATAATTCCCGTCAGGCGATAAAATAAGATACCATAAGGTTCGGCTACAACACACAGCGAATAGAAGCATTGATGACATTCCAGAAACTTCGGATAGATGCAGGCGAATCTCGCGCTGTGCGATAACACTTGTTAGGCAGCGAAACGTGGTCGCCCGATAAAGATAAGTACCCGTGTCAATATTATAGGAACGAAACGGAGCGCCTAAACCAAGGAACCAGAAAAAGTGATACATGAACGCGCGCTGACTTATGACTGTTTTAGTTGGAAAACCACATATAAATAATCTCTTATAGCTGCGTTACAGCCGCACGTCATTATCAGAAGTTTACAACGTAAAATTAAAGGAAGATAGCAATAGCATAATCGTAAGAACCTACAGGCTCCCACGTTGCTTCAACAGCCCTATATCGCGCTTAGACAAGGCCATCGAAGTTCCGCTTACACACGAGTCACGTTCTGTGAAGATATAAGCCTCCACTACTTCCCGTACCAGTTGCTCTTTAGGACAATGCAGCACAACAGTGTTGTCAAAGTACGGAGTGCACAGGCACCATTTGCAATGTGCAACCAACTTTGATGAACAAGAGCCTCCCAGAGAAAAAGCGTGTTCCAATTGGCGTACATCCAGGCACCTGCCTGTTTGGTCTACGTTGAAATGGCCTCACCAGAACGGAATCCTGTATGCCTCTACAACTCTGCACTGCACAAATTGAGTGCCGTGATGAACTCCACACCCTTCTAAGGCGTTGCCATTTTCTTTCTTGCGGTTCACTGACGCTGGAACCTTGCTCAGTTTGTTTGGCGCAGAAAACAGGACCTTGCAACAAACTTCTCCGCTACCTTCTTCTATCTGTGGGATAACCGATGAACATATCTGACCACAGCGCCTTTGTTCTTTTTATTGCCAGTGCCTTCTTGAGCTAATATTTTTTCCTTCCTTGTTTTCATTGTCAGGAGTAGCCTGTTGCACGTAGACACTAGTAAATTTTCTGGAAAAACCTGCTGATCTGCAATGAGACCATTGCGTGTCAATGCTTAAACTAACTTCATGCAAGCATGACTTCCCGATAGCCGCTGCCAGGCACGCCAGGGCGACCCGGTGCTTCATCTGCTTGGAGTGATTGCAGTGAAAATAGAGAAGTGGCTTTTGCATTCTTGGTACGTTGCACCAACATACATGGTTCCTTTGAAAATTGAAGCTGAAATCAAAAACTCTAGGTGGTCTTCTGAAGGCATCTCATAAGTGAACATTAGTTCAGGCGCCGTGCTTGAAACTTCGGGATGTCATTCACCACTTGAGGGCTGGCTTCCGTCGGAAGTTCTACAAAATCCACATATCTAATGATGCTTGAAGTACAATCCTTGAGTTTTTTTCGAGTGGCCTGTCTACTGCGCTTAAATATATAGTACTCAGAACAGGTGCTAAGGTGGAGCCGATGCATATGCCGGACCCCTGGGCGTAAGTGCCACCTCCCCATGCCACCATAGTATTCTGCAGATACATGCTTAATAGCTCCAGAAATGATTCTGCCACATAAGACATTTATGAAACATGTCAAGGAATGTGTCACAGGAGACAATGACGAGAGTGGTTTTGTGATGGAATGCGGAATTTGACTAGAATCATTCAGAAGTTTTCAGTAGTTCAGTAGATTCAGTAATTTCAGTAGAGCCTTCGGAAGACCGAATGCATTTTTTGGATTTGAGCTTCAAGTTTCAAAGGAACCATGCATGTTGGCACTACGCACCAATAACGCAACAGCCACTTCTTGATTTTGACTTCAATCATTCCAAGGTGGTCATGAAAGGGATCGCCATGGCGTGCCTGGCAGCGGCTATCAGGAATTCATGCTTGCATGAAGTTGGTTCATGCTTTGACACGCAATGGTCTCGTTGCAGATAGCAGGTTTTTCGAAAAATGTACTAGTGTCTACGTGCAACAGGCTACACCTGACAATGAAAACAAAGAAGGAAAAAATATTAGCTCAAGAGGGCACTGGCAGTAAAAAGAACAGAGTGGCGGTGGTCCGATATGTTGATCGATTATCTCACAGATGAAAGAAGATAGCAGAAAAGTTTTGGCGACAAAGTCATATTATCTGCGCCAAATAAATTGAGCAAGGTTTCAGCGTGAGTGAAACGCAAGAAAGGAAACGGTAACACCAAAGAAGGGTGTGGAGTTCGTCACGGCACTCAATTTGTGCAGTTCTGAGTTGTAGTGGTGTACAAGATTCCGTTCTCGTGTGGTCATTTCTACGTGGGCCAAACAAGCAGGTACCTGAATGGACGCCCGTTGGAACAAGCTAATTCTTAGGGAGGCTCTTGTTCGTCAAAGCTCGTTCACATTGCAAATCCTGCCTGTGCACTTCATTCTTTGACAGCACTGTGTGCTGTATCTTCATAAAGAGCAACTAGTACGGGAAGTAGTAGAGGCTTATCACAACTTCATAGAAGTTGACTCGTGTGTGAGCAGCACTTCGACGGCCTTGTCGAAACGCGAGATATGGCTTTTGGAACAACGTGGGAGCCTGCTGGTGTATACGATTCAGAACTTGTTTTATTCATATCGTATTAGGTAGTAAGTTTGTAATAATAGGAGGGGGGGGGACTCGAGGCTGTGAGGAAGCGAATAGAGATTATTTATGAATAGTTTTCTGATTAAAAGAGCCAGTTGTAAGTCAGCGAGTGTTCGTGTATCTTTTTTTCTGCTCTTTCGTTTTAGTTGCGCTATTTCGTTCCTATAAAACACAATGGTTTCAGGGGAGAAGCTCTGTTTGTGTAATCGGTGCCGTGGCAGGAATTGTGGCGATAGTTGGGTGTCGGCAATGAGTTGGAGGATGATTTAACGTCTGAATTCGGCGTGTTGCGCGGCTTAAGAAACAGGGCCAGATTAAGAGAGGCCAAGTTGGTAAAGGACAACGGCACCTAATGCAGCAGACTGATGGTGGCCGTATGGAAGAAAGAGGGAGAGGAGCCGGTTGTAGACTTCGAAGCAGTATTGTACGAAAAATTCACACAAGAAAGGACGATATCATAATTCGAGTGGTGACAAGCGAGGGTGTGGTGAAATAGCTCTGAGAGGCCTTTAGTCTGTGTATGACAGGTGGAGGAGATGTCTTGAGACGTTGAAAAACTAGGCAGCATTTCACGCACTTACGGATGCAAGTGTACCGTTTCCCAAAAGTAAACGAGCAGCATGTTTTTTGCTTCTAAAGCGTATAAAGGAGCCTTTATGGCACACCTAAAGACCGAAAGCAATCAGAACGTGAGGACAAAGCTGCATCTTATTTTGCACAGATTCATGGCATAGCGGCTGCCCTAAGGGGTTCGTTACAAGGCTGAGAAACAAACCACCGTCGCCCGGCTACTTTGTGCGATGACTGTACATGCTGCACCAGTAGTGACACAGCCGAAGGCGAGCGTAAGTTTTGAAAACACTTGCTTGACTGCATTGTTGATCAGCGGGAAAACAGGTACATATTTTCGTGCGCAAGTGCCGAACAGTCACGAGCAAACACTTTCGGCTGTAGGAGCTGTAGTTGCAGGGATAATGGAGATGATCACGAATCACGCATGCAGAACTACGGCGGCAGATAGCGCGTGAAGCAGAAGCACCATTGGGCTGGACACAAACTCGAGACGAGAAGCGATCAGCGGGTCTACCTATTTGAGGGCATGTCGCCGATATGAAGCGAGGGCAGGGAGGCATCAGGAGTGGAAACGCTGGAAATCTCAGCTGAAATTGGGCAGCGGGATAGGGCATCATCAATTTGATGCTTGCAGCAAAAGCGATAGACGACGAGGATATCATGTTCTTGCACAAAACTCCTGGCAAGACCCTTAGATGGGTATTTGAAGGAATAAATCTAACAAAGCGCATGGCGGCCCGTCACAACGTCAAAAGGGCGGCCATGGAGGTAAGACCGTAATTTTGCAAGATCCAATATAATAGCCAAACTCTCTTTTTAAAATTCAGAGTAACTGGATGCAGCCTTCGTGAGTGCGCTGTCTGCATAGCCGACACAGTATTCATTGAAGCCATAGGCGGGCTGAATGAGGACTGGTGTCCGTGTGGACCTCAGTAGCAGCGGTCGAGTCGAAACGGCACAGTTTGTGTGGTGCGGTGAAGAGGGAGCGCAAGATGTTCTAGGCGTCGTCACACGCTGGAGACCGCAGCAATAAATCGGAACTGCTGGACAGAAGTTGTGTTAAGGGCGCAGCAATAGAAGCGATCACGGTGGGTGAAAAGCGTAACAAAGGCGGTACAAAGAAATGACAAGCGCTTGTCTTGCCTTTGTCCCCCCTTTGTTGCCCTTTTCACCCACCGTAAATGCTTGCCAACTCGCCCAAATTTCAGCTTTGCTCAAAAGAAGCGAGGTTTTGAATAAACCAGTGAAAGTAAGGGCACAGCCTAAGGTTAAGTCCAGCGTCAGAGAGGCAGGTCAAGGCGTTCTGGAGCAGGGAGAGATGGGTGTCAATGTCGGGGAAAAAGAATGCCGTAAAGGTCGCAGAAGCACTTCTTCCACTTTATTCTCAGGAAAATGTAATTCATCATCCCCAGGGGCTTTACAAAAGCTGAAAGGCATCAAAGTAAATTAATGCAACCCGTCGGGGGCCACAAAAGCTGTTTGGGGCGATCGGCCTTGCTTCGTCATGACAGAGAGACATACAGACAGACAGACAGATAGATAGATAGATAGATAGATAGATAGATGGATAGATAGATAGATAGATAGATAGATAGGTAGATAGATAGATAGATAGATAGATAGATAGATAGATAGATAGATAGATAGATAGATAGATAGATAGATAGATAGATAGATAGATAGATAGATAGATAGATAGATAGATAGATAGATAGATAGATAGATAGATAGATAGATAGATAGATAGATAGATAGATAGATAGATAGATAGATAGATAGATAGATAGATAGATAGATAGATAGATAGATAGATAGATAGATAGATAGATAGATAGATAGATAGATAGAAAGATAGATAGATAGATAGATAGATAGATAGATAGATAGATAGATAGATAGATAGATAGATAGATAGATAGATAGATAGATAGATAGATAGATAGATAGATAGATAGATAGATAGATAGATAGATAGATAGATAGATAGATAGATAGATAGATAGATAGATAGATAGATAGATAGATAGATAGATAGATAGATAGATAGATAGATAGATAGATAGATAGATAGATAGATAGACAGACAGACAGACAGACAGACAGACAGACAGACAGACAGACAGACAGACAGACAGACAGACAGACAGACAGACAGACAAGCAGACAGACAGACAGATAGACAGACAGACAGACAGACAGACAGACAGACAGATAGATAGATAGATAGATAGATAGATAGATAGATAGATAGATAGATAGATAGATAGATAGATAGATAGATAGATAGATAGATAGATAGATAGATAGATAGATAGATAGATAGATAGATAGATAGATAGACTTATAGATAGATAGATAGATAGATAGATAGATAGACAGACAGACAGACAGACAGACAGACAGACAGACAGACAGACAGACAGACATACAGATAGATAGATAGATAGATAGATAGATAGATAGATAGATAGATAGATAGATAGATAGATAGATAGATAGATAGATAGATAGATAGATAGATAGATAGATAGATAGATTGATTGATTGATTGACTGATTGATAATTATTCAGAAAAGAACGTCTCGGTTGCAGGGGCAAAAGGCAGATGAGATCTGCCTGACGGGGCCCAAGCAACCATCGCACAGCTCAGAATAGGCAGCAATAGGAACAAGAACTTCATGCACTTATTGCATAGAGAACGCAATTTTAAATCAAAGTGAGCAATGAGGAAAGTGCATAATTTTGCAATGACTAAATTATACAGTTAATAGATACAAGGTATGAATGAAGTCAGAAATGGAAGAAAATATACACAATTAACGAAGCAGCAGAAACAATAAATAATTCTATTCATTGTTTTCTATTCATTCGTTGTGTTCAATCACGCACGCAATCTGTACATATTTGTTATTGTGTAAATAGTTTTTTGTATATTACCTGTCCCCCTGCCCTCTCTTTCTGTCTCCTAATCCATTTCATTTCATTTCTCTAATCTGCCTGCTATTCATTATTTCCTCTGCTCCAGCCAAGGTGCTTCAGTATCAATGGCAGATGCCAGGGTTAGCAAAAATCGCTTCCTTTATTTTTTTATTATTTTAGAAACCACTTTCTACTACTCCTACTACCTACCGGTTCGATTAGAACCTGCCAGTACCCGGAACGTAAGTTGAGAGAAGAAAACAGTTCTGTCCCTTGCAAACAGTCCAGAGCGTCCTTTAGGCGCTTGAGGGTATAGCCATCCGTGCACGTGATTGTTTTAAGGCGGCTGTAATCCAGAGTGAAATGTATGGATCAATTTTTTCTTTTTTAGAGGAACAACAGGCTATGCTTTAGGGCTGGTCGATGGCCGAATGGTGCAGTTTTGGATGATTTGGTCGACCTGCACTTCGACAGACTAGCGCTCGGTTGTAGAAACACGATAGGCATGCTGCCGCATCGGGGCTTAGGCACCAGTACCGATGCGACGGGTGCCAGTGGAACTTCGGCCCAAAGAACTTTGGTGAGAGTCGAAGGCAGTGCAAAGCTGGTGAAAGGAGGTTAGAAGCTGCCACTACCAGCCCTAAGTAGACGCATTCCTTTACCACTTCTAAAACCTCGTTTCCAATTGTGAACTGCTGTTCACTTACTAGACTGTTGAACATTACTTTGGTTTTCCGCATATTAATTTTCATACCCACCGTACTGCTCTGTCTACCTAACTGTTTGATCATGACTTGCAGTTCATCTTCTGAGTGACTCTGCAAGGCAATGTCATAAGCAAATCGCAGAATATTTTGCTATTCTCCATTACTATTATCCCCAATTGTTCCTAATTCAGCCCTCGGAATACCTCCTGTAAAAAGGCGGTGAATAGCATCGGCGAGATTGTGTCTGCTTGCCTGACGCCCTTCCTCATTGGAATTTTATTGCTGACTTTATGGAGGACTAACGTAGCTGTACAGCTTTATATATATATATATATATATATATATATATATATATATATATATATATATATATATATATATATATATATATATATATATATATATATATATATAGGACGAGGACTTCGTAAAAAATTCCAAACGCATGCGAGAAGTCCTCATTAAGCAACGATACCCCCCCACCCGCCATTGTCGACGATGCCATTGAAAAGGCATCTAAACTCAACCGATAGCAAATACTGGAGGGATGTCGCTACAACGAGGGAACAGACCACCGGGCAAATCTCGTACTTACCTTCACCAGTAACCCGCCTAATGTAAACAAAATCCTCAGAAAACATTTTAACATCCTCGAACAAAGCGAGCGCCTCACCAAAATTTTCACTGCTCCTCCTCAAGTGGTCTACAGACGACCAAAAGACATTAAAATATTCTAGTACACTCAGAAACAAATACCCACCCGGTTTTTGGGTGCCGGCCCTGTGGAAAAAGTAGATGCTAGGTCTGCAAACACATACAAACATCAAGCTGTGCAGTAAGCACAGCTTCAGGCTTCAAATGGGAAATTAATGGCAACTTTGATTGTGATTCCTGCTACGTAATATACCTCCTAGAATGCAGTGTGCGCAGTATGCAGTACATTGGACAGACCGTCAACCCTCTGCGAATTCGCTTTAATAACCACCGCGCGCGTATCTTATCCCTACCCAACCTTCCCTTGTCAAAACTCATTAATGAGCGAAACCACCCATTTGATGCAATTAAGTTAACAGTCCTACAGGGTGGGTTCCACGACACCATTAATGAAAGTCCAGGTGTATTGTTCTCCATCCGCCCCTTGCAGGGCCTTTGCTGACATTACGAGAGCCAGCTTGACATACCACGATCGTTTCTTGCCAGCGACATCTTTTTCAAGCTTACACAAATTTCTTCATTCCCTACCCCATCCCGCCCCTATCTTCCCAGTTCGATTACCTTGCCGACGGGGTGCAATTGAAGAACCCTTGCCTAAGTGCTCAAGCCATTCACATTTACCTCCCACACCACACTTGCCCGAACTCGGATGCTTTTCCACTTTTTTTCTTTTGTGGGTGTTTTCAGCCACAGTGCACGTGTGTGTAGTTAAGCTCACGGCGCCGCTGATTCTACCTTGACTCGGGCTGCCGAAATGGTTCCAGATGACGGAAGTCTCCTGTCCTGTCTGCATTTTATTCTGTTTATTTGTTTACTTTTTCTGGCCAGGTCACGCGAGTGCAAGCATCTCCATTTTATATATGTTGGACAATTCCGCCTTCGTCTGTTTCTGTACACCTTACTCGCTTAAATGCTCCCGCCATTGTCTTTAGCCGCCACACGACACTGGCATGAGCACGGATGTTTTACTGTTGTGTGTCTGGGTGTTTTCATGCACAGTGCACGTGTGTCTAGTTAAACTCACGGCGCCGCTGATTCGGCCTTGGCTCTGGCTGCCGAAGTGGTTCCGGATGACGGAAGCTCCGGCCCTGTCTGCATTTTATTCTGTTTATTTGTTTACTCTTTATGGTCGGGGCACGCGAGTGCACGCGTCTTTAACTTTTGTGTGTAGGGCGATCCCGCCACCGTCTGCTCCTGTGCATCTTACACGCCGCCGCTCTGTTGCCTTGATGGGTAGCCATTATCCCCTCCCGCTCCATGTTTTCCTCTTTTTTTTTCCTCGTTTAGGGTCGGCTCCCGCGGCTGCGGGATGGGCGGCGGGGGACAACACGTTTTTCTTTTTATTTGTTTCCCTTTTTTCCCTTTTTATCTGTATCTTCTCTAGTATTCTTTGCCTCCGTTTGTTTCTTTTGTTCATGTGTCGTACATGTGTGCCAGTGCCAACTCCTTAAGAAGAGGACGAAGACCCCTGTAACCTCAGTCTTGAGAAAGGACAGGCGCTGTCCGAAGCGTCGACTCAAAATAAATCTATGGCTAAATGAAGCGTTTTCAACTTTGAATTATACATATATATATGTATATATATATATATATATATATATATATATATATATATATATATATATATATATATATATATATATATATATATATATATATAGACGTAAGGCTCATCTATGCCCTGATTCCGCAATGCCTGTATGACTACCGAGGTTTCCACTTTGAGTCAAATGCTTTCTCAAAATCAATGAAGGCCATATATAGGGGTTAGTTATATTCTGCGCATTTATCTATCATCTGATTGATAAGGTGAATATGATCTATTGTAGAAGGTCTTTCACAAAAGCCTGCCTCATCATTTGGTTGACTTAAGTGTAAGGTTGCTGTCGGGCGCGCGGCCTTACCGCATCCGAACGTAGCCGGAAGAAACGGCCGCCGCTTTTATGTTTCTGTACGCGCGGGCGATTCGGCGCGCCCAAGAAACAGCCGGCGCTTTGTGTTTCTGTGCGTGTGCTTGCCTGAATAGCGCAGTCGACATGATCGCCCGACAGGACGCGGACCGGCCATGGGGACTCATCAAGACGGCAACAAAGGACCCAGGGCTGAGCGACCATCTCGGCCGTGGACCAGCAGGCCGAGCCATCTCCTACAGTGAAGCAGGTTGGTGTCTTGCAGGTCCTTCCGCGGGGCAGTGTGACAGTCGTGTGGCGGGGAGGACGGGAAAAGACGAGTAGGACGGATGCAGATACAGCTGGTTGCGAACGCCGAGGTTGTATGCGTCAGCGGAGGGTCAGTGTTGTCTTTCGCCGATGAGATGGCGTTGTTGAAATTAAAATTGAACATTTCAGAGGTAGAATTGGCAACGGAAATATTGCAGTACGAGAAAGAGGTCGGGGAGGCGGTCGACGGTGTAATACAAGAGGGTGTGCGTCCGGAGAATGGGGCGGGCATCGCGGAGCATTTCGAGGTAGGCCAGAGAGCGGTGGAGGCAGTCCGCAGACCGGAAGGCTTGAGTGGCGGCACTGAGGTTGCAACTGTGAGAGAGGAGGTAGGCCAGAGAGCGATACTGGGAAGCTCGAGTGGTGACAAGGCGGCCAATATCGAGAAACAGGAGGCAGGCGTCAACGTGTCAGAAGAACGCTCTGATGATTTTTAGGAAACCGATGAAAAGTTTGGCAGTGGAACTCTCTGTGCTGAAGCGAGCAGGCTAGTATCCGGGGATGATGCGGTCATCGAGGACGTCAGACCTGAGGAGCGGTGGGAAGGGGCAACCACCGTGCCAGAAGTGGTGAGTGCACTGAAGGAGGATAGTGACAACAAAGAGGAGCGCGCAAACGCAGCTGCGGCTGTAACGGTCACCGCAGTAGACCAGAGCGGTAGCGCTGATGCTGAAATAGGGCACCGCAGGCATAGAAGTGCCCCAGAGCGCAAAAAGCCCAGGCGCGAGCAAACTGGTGGCGCTACGTCGACGGAGACTGGCGAACGCGCGAGAATCCGCGCTCATGATGCGGTAGCAGGTGAAATTTTGTTTGGCAGTAGAGGCAAGATCGCAGGCCAACCGTGTGTGCGAATGGCGTCACGGAGTCTCAACAAGTGAAAACGACGCGACTGGCGAATGAGCCTGAGTGGGCCAGTCACCAGGGAGGCGGAAAGACTAAGCTGCGTAAGTTTGCCAGAGACGAGGAAGGAGAAAGAAAGAGCATTGAACGACAGGTTAAAAACGCCGAAGGTAAAAATTGGATAGATTCAATTAAAAAGAAGCAAAGTCCGAAGCAGTCCGTGAAGCGGGAGAGGACGCGTGGTCCAAATTGTAACAAGTATCAGATGGCGCCCTGTCACAGCCGTACGACTGGGGACGGCCAATTGCACTAATCATCAGGAGGTATGCGCCATGGCAGATGACCAGTAAGGGCGATTTCATAGAACCGACTGACCGCGACTCCGCCGCAGTGGGTTTAGAGCACTCCGTGGCGTTCGAGATTGGAATTGTGCGCAGCAGAGAGCGACGCCAACACTGGCAAGCTGCCGAGGCCTTAGCACCAGCTCCATTGTAAGGGGAGCGAGGTGATAGGGGTAACGCTGTTCCCTAGCCCTTTGTTTTAATGGTGTCGTAGTGCCCGGGGGAGGATCGCGGGACACCAGCCGCGCGCGGTTGTGGTGTGAAGTGTGATACGTTTCTTGGAGGCACGCATCACAGTGGCGATGGAGGTGCCGGGGGCGCTGCCTTACAACATCGAAAGTAGCCGGAAGAAACGGCCGCCACGGTTATGTGCGTGTACGCGCGGGCGATTCGGCGCGCGCCAAGAAACAGCCGGCGCTTTGCGTTCCTATGTGTAATGCTTGCCGCTCAGCGGCGACGGACGAGAGACCCCCCCACCACACCCCGACCAGCAGTTACGGGGGCATCACCCGATAAGACCAAGATCTGCGCGCCGCCTCCGTAACGATGGGAACCAGCTCAAGATGCCTTCCCAGGGAGCCGACCGAAGGTAGCAGCGGCGAAGCAAGGACGAGAGAGGGGAAGCTGGAGAGGTGGACCGTGAAGAGAGCAGAGACGACCAAGAAGGACTGCACAGACGGGTCGTGGATGCCGAGACGAGAGGCCGCATCCCGACGGCAGAGTTGTGTCACCGCAGTTGTGAATAGATGTGAATAAATTAGGCACTGTGTAATCGGAATGTTCGGCGTGGTCTGGCTGAATCAGGAGGAGAGGAAAACAAAAAAGAGGAGGGAGGAACGAACCTGCCTGAGTGTTGCCCTGACTTTATTATCGATTACCTTAGTAAATACCTTTTACGCAACGGGACAGTAAGCTGATCGGTCTGTAATGTTTCAAGTCCTTGGCGTCTCCTTTCTCATGAATTAAGAATATATTGACGTTCTTCCAAGCTTCTGGTACGGTTCAGGTCATAAGGCAATGCGTATAGAGGGTGGCTAGCTTTTCTAACAGATACACCCCTCTGTCTTTCACAGAACTGCGGTTACCTGATTTTCACCTGCTGCTTTTCCCCCTTGCATTTCTAGTAGGCTTTCTTTATTTCCTCTTTCGTTGCTGGAAAGATGACGCATTACTGTGCGCTACTGTCCTTACATTACCGTCCTGAATATATTGGCTGCTGTAAATATTTGTGCAAAACTCTTCGCTGCTTTAACTATCTTAGCCACATTGCTTATGACATTGCCCTCCTTGTCTCTTAACACATACATCTGGTTTTTTACTTATGCCTAGTTTCCTCTTCACCGCTTTTAGGCTACCTCAGTTCTATAGAGAATGTTCGATTATCTCTTATAAAATTTTCTTATGTCGGCTACCTTACGCTTATCTATTATCTTCGATAGCTCTGCTAGTTCTATTCTGTCTGTAGGGTCAGACGCATTCATGCTTTGACGTTTCTTAATCAGACCTTTCGTCTTCTGACATAGCTTGCCGGTACCCTATCGAACCGTCCTACCGCCTACTTCTGCGCACTCCGTAATGCTAGCTGTCAGATTATCGTTCATTGTATCAACATTAAGATAGCCCTCATCAGTGAAAGCTGAATATTTGCTTTGCAGCGATATCCTGAATTCCTCTTAGCGCTAGC
This sequence comes from Amblyomma americanum, assembly GCF_052857255.1. Lineage (NCBI taxonomy): Eukaryota > Metazoa > Arthropoda > Arachnida > Ixodida > Ixodidae > Amblyomma > Amblyomma americanum. The sequence continues at coordinate 55,167,871 of NC_135505.1, read as the reverse complement.
TCGTTAATGGACTTTTTTTTGAAGCGATGTTTATTGCCTCAGGGCATAAAAACTATGATGTGAGACATAAGTAAGATGCTTAAGTGAACGAAAAAAGGTGGGCGGATCTGATGAAATTAAGAAGCGAACGATGATATTACCCTGTGTCCAGGCAATATAGGAATCCGGATTGTCCGGTGAGAGACCCACTGCCGCCAGGTGGCGAATTCTCGTCGGTTTCAGCGCCGGGCAGTCCTACAACAGGTGGTGGGTATAAGCCTCACAGTCTCTGATCTTGCAGACTAGACAATTGGGATACCCGATCAAAACGCACGACAGAATTTTTTGTAGCGCATCTGTCGCGCGACACAATTTTGTGTCGCAACACAAGCTGTCTTGTCGTGCCTTCTGTCGTGCGACAAGCTTCGTGTCGTGGGTCCTTTCGCGCGACAAAGTTGTTTGTAGTAGGTTCTGCTGCACGACAGACATCTTTCCTGCATTTTGTCGTGCGAAGAAGGTCCTTGTCGCAGCATTTGTCGCGCGACAGGTTTCTGTCGCAGGTACTGTCGCGCGACAGAGGGAGTCGTGCCGCGCGACAGAGATTGCGTGCCTCAGCAAAGTTGCCTGTCGTGGGTTCAGTCGCGCGACAGACTTCTATCGCGCCTCTTTTCACGCGACAAAAGTACCTGTCTTGCGGCCTGTCGCGCGACACAACAGCTTGTCGTGGGATATGCCGCGCGACAGATACCTGTCGTGGGATGAGTCGCGCGACAGATACCTGTCGTGGATTGTGCCGCGCGATAGATACCTATCGTGGGATGTGTCATACGACAGATTCCTGGTGAGGGTAATTGTTTTACTGCAGAATTCTAGAATTACTGTCGTGCTGTCGTGTGACAGCGATAGGATCAAATTGACCAAAGATGCTTCAAAGCGCGTTCACTGTGGCGAGTCGCGAAGTGGATGCGAGGTGCTCTGGTCTGTTGGTGACGGGCACCGAGCGAAATGAAGTGCTCATTCACATTGGCGAATCGAGTTTTCAACTCGCTTCCCGCGACCTGGTTCTCTCACCGAACGAGAATTGGCTTAGAGGAGAGGCACTGCTCGAGCACTCAACTAACTCCCTTCTGTTCACACATGACAATGTGGGACGAAAGTAGTGCATGCTCAAGAGTATATGCGGCTTTGAAAGCCCAAGGAGCTGTAATGCACAAGCGGCGAAGCCAGCGGTGCCTGCGTATCCGCACGCGCTTGAGGTGGCGGCATGTAGCTGCCGCCACGACAGCGTCTGCACACCAATCGGTGTGCGCAAGTCGAATGGCGCTACTGAAAGTCAGTGTCCTCTTGGCTTCTGTGACATGTTCAAGCCATGTAACAGAATGTACCGCTACTACTACATGCGCAGAAAAGGCCAATGACACTTCTATGTGTCGCGGAAAAGAATGTCGTTAATCGTCAATCAGGGAAAATTACTCGCCATGTCCATCCGGCTACACAAAGGCAGCATGTGTGTACATGCACGCAGTTCTCTGTATAAATGTTCAAAGCAACCCCGATATCATTTTTCCGCGTTCCAGTTTTAAGAGCGTCAGCTCTTAATACTTACGTTTGTCAAGGACACGTCTGTCTGCAGGGAAGGTCAAATTGGCCAAGACAGTTACCACACTATATCACAAAGCAACAGCGGGCGCGTAGAGCCTCAGTTTTCACAGATACCTTCGATCCGTTTTACATATGCCAGTATAGCGGCTATCGAAGTGGAACCCCGGGGACCCCCATTTGCATCAAATATGGGGGCCGCCCGTTTGACGCATAACGAACGAAGTGGTGTCATTTGACTTGTCATGTTCCTGTGGATAAAATAAATATTTAGATGAAGCCAAAAATATGTGTGGGATTCGCACCGACGACCTTTTCGCACCCAAACCGTGCCTTCCGGGGACTTCCAGACAGCCATAAGGCCAAATCATTTGTCGCAGAGGGTTCCGGATGCGGTCAAACAATTCGTCTTGTTGTAATGCACACGTTTATAAAATTCGTTAACTGATATATAAGGAGGAAACATACCTGATATAGCGAAGGTGGCTGTAAATCGCAATAGTAGTGCAAAATCTTTGAAGTAGATGACGCTGCTTGTATCTTAGAACGAATGTTTCCGAAACGAAACGCCCTCAGAAGTTTGTATTTTGTCTTCTCCACGTTTGCTGAGCACCCCGATCTAGCACCCCGATCTAAACACTTAAAGCTCTCGTAGCTAACGCTCTTAAGTCCAACGCTGATGCAGTGTTGGTGGAGAATTTTTTTAGCGGCATTGACGTGGTGCTTGTCATAAAATAGCAAAAAAAAAATACTTTACGACGTCGTTCATTGCCTTCACTGAAAATTTCATGACGGTGACACGAAAATGTCGCTAAATATAGACAGCAGGGTATGCAGCCGAAGGTGAAATGCGGCGGCCGGCGAGTTTGAACCGATTTGATTCTCGGTCGAAATGAGAATAAAGTCTTGGGACTGACGTCAACCGCGCGCTTTAAAGAGTTTCGCCTGCTTTGACACAGTCTAGCTTCTGTGCACCCGCGCTCGGTCCTCTAAACTACTCTGGTCCCAGTGTGACTGTGTGCTATGACAATCTGAGCGAAAAGGAGGATGTCTGGGGGTTTTTATGTGCACCACGGCCATACAGTTGAGCGACATGATAACGTACGGGCGCGGCATGCCAGCCTGAATACCGGCCGCCAGCGTCAGAAAAATGCGACAGTAATGTTTGTTCAAGTCCATACTAAGCCGTCGGATGGAGTATCGTTGTCCAATATCGAGTCGTTGGTAGAAGCGATAACAGGAATACAAACAAATGTCTCCCCACGGCGCCTTTAATTGCTGCTGCTCAATTGCGGTTCTCCTGGCCTCAGCTGGCTCTGCTCCTGAAGGTGTCACGGAAACCGAGCATATCTTTGTTTTACTATGAGACGAGGTTCACAGTAAAACGATGACGAGAGCAGCACCTCAGCGCTCGCCAGTTTCGAAGTGCACTCAGCTGCTGCATCGATGTGAAACTGGCTAGGCTTAGCGACGACTAGGGCAGGCAGGGGTAGTGCGTAGTTCATTGCCCGGCGCGCCCGCGGGCGGCGTCGTTCCCGAAAGCTCGCCTCGCTCACTCCGGCTGGCTCACTGATTGGCTCAACAGCTTGCGACCTTCATTCGGAAGGCTGGAAAATCGAGAAGCGAGCGACTGGCGCTGCGACTGAGCGATACTTTATGCCCACGTTTGCAGTACTGGTGAACAACCTTTAACACCCATATGCTTGGGTTATCGGCTGCGTTGCGGCGAGTATTAGTTAAGATCGTCCGCGGCGCCATCGTCACCGTCCGTGACATACCGGCTGAGAACTTCAATTCCAGTACGTGCCGAAACAGCTCGTATTTATCGTAACGATACGAACTCGGAAACACGGCTGCTTCGATGCGCTAGTGGGCTCTTGCTTGTTAAACTACACGCGATCAGGATGCGGCGAGTGCTAGCCGCTGTTGCATATTAGCTAAAGTGAGACGCAGGTATCGACGTAGTTTCGTAACGCAGTTGATATCAAAGCAATCCGCTTGTACTGGTCACCGATTAAGCTGTTAAGTTTCATGATCTCCGGTGAGCGTGCCAGTGTTGCGCAAATTAATGCATCGCAGCTACTCTCCATCGTGCCAATTGCGTTCAACTTATCCACGATAATCGCCAGCTTGAGATACGGCGCTTTTCTTCGCTGTTTTTGTCGCAACTTAGTAATTTTATCTGGCATCAAACGAAATTGCATTCTGTCAATACCGTCATCTGCTCCGTCGTCTGCTCCGTCGTCTGCTAGGGCATCCGGGTCACTTCAGGGGATCACAGGATCGCAGCTTCTACAAACGACATGCCAGAAAAAGTAACTGAAAGCGCTTTAGTATTCCTAAATAACCTAAAAATAATTTAAAATAAATGCAGTGTCTTTGTTGTGAAGATAATATAAATATTCATGGTTTAAAAAACAAATTTTTTTGTCGGTTTCAATTTTTCACCGACACGAAAGCGCAGCCGTCGGCGCCATTGCAGCGCAACCGACGCGTCATGTTTTGTATTATTTGCCTCTTTGAGGCATTGCTTGAGTACTTGTACGGCGGACACGTGTGAAGAACTCATTCCATAGGAAGGTGAGCAGGAGTGTGTTTTGGAAGCCAACGACCAGGATTTCGGCCCGTCAACATTGGCGAGTTTCAACGGGTAAGCCATGAAGAAAGACAGTGCTGGGACGTCCTGTCATCTGTAAAGGGAACGAAGACTCCTGCGCCGTTTTACTAAGCCTGGATGAATCGCATGGCCGGTGAGTCCCGCTCTGCGTTTCTTTGCTAATGATCTGTATTCACACGCGCTATTTGTATGCGGCTATATGGGGATGTGAGTGGAGGCAATCCGCCTGCGGTTGCCGCAGCTATAATGCGGCGCCAAAAAAGCAGGGCCTATATCCTGCATGACAAGTGTTGTTCTCATTGTCCTTATGGGCATTTAGTACTCGCGTGCCGTGGTAAATAAAAATGGAGCCAGATATCACAACAGAGTTCGCTTGCTAGCGCTTCGACACTCGGTGAAAAAACATGGATTTGCACTGCGTAGAAGACGGTGAGCGAGAAGTGCCGCGCGGCGGAGCGCTCGCGCTAGGCCAGCTGCGATCAGACACCGCACTATTTTGCTCAGGGTTAGTACTCATCGTATTAGTGCTTTTGCCTTAATATGCGTCATACTAAATTCTGAGACAGTGATCGCATGCGCAAGGCTAGTTCAAATTTATCGCCTTGTCATTTATAAACTTGTCTGTGCTTCCCCAGTCGAGCAGGATTTGAGGCAGTGTTATGTCAAAGTTAGATCAATCTTGCATCTCCTGAGCTGTAAACGTTGATGCTTCCTCTCCTTCTGAGCACTGCGAGCTGTCGGAGATGCAACTGCACAATTATTTAGGATTTCTACCTTTTTGCTATATCCCTCGCTTTTGCGGCCCGCATTCAAGTCGTTCGCCATTGTCGATGTTTTTTTTTGTTACATATTTTCGCTTCGTTATTTATTCTTGGTTGCGTGCCATCAGCTGTGGTGCCGGCGATTCTCCGAGCTCGGAACTCTTCCCAGGCCCGTGATCCTACCCACAGACCTCCCTTCGCCGCACTCACGAGTGTTCTTTGGTATTTTTTTGTTTCTCTTGCCCTTACTTGCATTGGCAGTCGACAAATTTGTGCAGCTTTTAATTGTATGCAGATTTGTTAAATGCGCTAGCAATTTTTCTATGATGCTAAGCTGTGCTGTGAGATATCAGGCTTCTTGCTAGTGAAGGCATGCTTTTTTCCATTCTCTCTTCTCATTTAACCAAGGCAGACTGGTTGCAACTTTCAATTTAATACCTAGACATTGGTGCAAGGCAGCATGATAGAAATTAATGAAAACCTGCACATCCTATATTCAAATTGGTGTGTGGTATTTCAGCCAGCTCATCTTTCAGTGTGGTTACAACAGTTATTGTGACTCTTCTCAAAGAATGTATATGGGTGCATTACATAAAATCTGTTCATTTGTTTTGTCATGGGTTAGCTCATTGGTTTTTTGTTTACTTATATTACGTCTAAGTTTAGTTTTTAAAGCAGTAGACGATTTCCTCTCTCGTCATTCATGACATGGCTACAGCCACTGACAGCTGTTGCTCTGGATGTATTTATTTGTAGTTGCCAGCGCCTAGCATCTATTGGGCCATGCGTGCTTCCTGCCTTTGGCTGTGTCATCCCTCCTGATCCGTTCATGGTAGTTATTCTTTTTCAGTGATGCATATCTTAGCTGCCTATTTAGAAAAATATTTTCAATATTGGCTTGCAGCTAGGTTTAGAAATGCATGAAACTCTACATGCACTTCACAGCAGTACCTCAGCTTATAATTACCGGAACTGTAGACTTGTACAAAATATAGTCGCTGATGTAGCTCTTGACGCAGCTGCTGTTGACATAAACATGCCTTGACATTGCAAAAATGTTTCTTGGTATGCATATGTGTCCTAGAAAAGGACCTATATGTTCATTTATCCCTTTAAACACATTGTGCTCTACAATGATGGCTTACCAGTATTTCTGATACAGAGACCAAATTGTCAGTCAGTAATCTAACATTGCACGATGACACCAATACTTGTATGGCATAGCATCCTTGCAATGCACTGGGCAAGCTGCTATCAGCACAGATTTATTTCTGGTTTATTGCCATAGCATATGGTTATACTGCACAGTTTGTACCTTTACCTTCTTAAAGCTGTATACTTGAAAAATTTAAAATTAGTTGAAGGAAAATTCAAGGAAATGTAACAGTAACTGTCTCACATATTGGTGGACACTTGAACCGTGATATAAGGGAGGGATATAGAAGGGAAATAATGAAGAGCTGATGCCCATGTTAGATGCCCCTCTTTAGTTAAACATACGTCGCAATTAACACATTTGGTGCAAAACAGACATGGGACTTGCACGCTTACAAGCACCCTTATGTCAGTAAAACAAAGTGCCAATGTTGCCGTACTTTAGAGCTTTGCTCTTAAAAGCGCAGCCAACTGCTGCTCAAAGTTGAGAGCAAAAATATGTCTACTTTTCCTCATGTGCAGTCTGCGGTGCTGGTGCCATTTCCAATGGTGATTGACATTGAGTTGCATGATGCGCAGTTCGTTCCTGGAGTTAGTGATTTTGTCTGTCGTGTGAATGTGCTGTTAAAATTAGTGCAGAACAATGGTTCTCTAGTTCATTTTAGGTAACTGTGTCCTGTGCCACATGCTACCACACTTTTTCCTTAAATTTCCTAATCTCATTTAGCCATCTGATTGCCACCCATTCATGCATTCACCTACTTTTGGAATCTTCCCACTGTTTTAGTGTGGTATTGCTTATATCTTCTCTGCATTACAAATGCATTGCACTTCCTCTTTTTTTTTATTTAGTCAAGATATCTCTGTTCCTGTTTCTTGCATAAGCATAAGAGGCGACTCAAGTGCACCATCTGGGCTTGTGATGCAATGTGTAGGGCCCTTCGTTTCGAGTAAAACCTGGTTTCTCCCTACTGTTTCACCAATAAAGATTCTTAAAGATTAGGTTCAATGCAATTTCTGTGCAAATGTGCCTGTAAGAAAGTGTGGTTTGAAGGTGCACAATGCCGAAGAACTGCTTGAGTGTAGTGGATGTCACATAATTCTTCTGACAGATTTTTTAAACAATTTTGGTTATTTTATTTTCCTTTTAATGTTTATTGTTTGTCGGTTGCGTATAATTTTGGATAAACTGAAAACTACATGTACTGACTGGTATTTCATTCCAATAATTATACCCATTATTATGAAGCTGTGCTGGAAGGTAGGTGTGCATTTAGTATGCGTGCTTTGAATTTCAGTGATTGTTTCTGCAATGCAAAATGGAGGACAGGCCTCTGCTGTGCGAGTTTTTTGCAATGGAGTGAAAGTAGCTGGAGCAGAATTTGCTACTGTGTCACCCAGCCAAAAGTTCTCCCACAGACCACTGAGCTTATGAATACCTATGGCTTAAAGCTCGAAGCTCTGGTTGCCCTTTCCGAGGTTTTCTGCATTAACGAGTGCAAGCCCAAGGGCTCAGAGCTAACAAGCATTTGAAACCATAGAGCTATACACAGTAGTGCTGGGGCCGTGCAGCATGTCAGTGTGAATTAGGTCGCGATAAACATGGTTTACTGTAGAAAGCTAGTGGGAAAAACTAGTTGCGCTCACAGAAACCGCTGTTTTTTCTTAGTCGGTCATTGAAACAAAGCAATGCATGTAAAATTTGATATCTCACTGATCCCTCAATTTTTTTCCAGCTAAAGACCAAGAGTTGCATGGAAGTTGTGCAAGCCACCAAGTTGCGTGTGATTTTTGCCAGGGACCTGGAGCAGGCTGGGAAATTAGTGGATGGCTAGTGTATTCACTCAGTAAGGCAAGCTTTTTCTGTAAGTACAGTTTTTGCATGGCATTGCTTAGGAACGCATGCACTAATTTGACTACTCTATGCCCGCCCATGCTTCAAGAATAATGAAGTACATGAAAAAAATTGATTGCCGAAAAAAAATTGCCGCTTCTGTTATGTTTTTTCAGGAAAGTATTTGCCATTTAAAGGGCTGTGAAAACCATAAAAATTATGTGCTTGTAGTGGATTTTTTTTTCAAATTTCTTCAACGTCTATGTTGGCCTGACCTTGTAGCTTGTCTGCATGAGATTGGCTGCTACCTACAGTTCGCTTTTTTGTTGCTCCTTTATTGCCTGTCACAATCTTTACTTTGCGTGGCAGTGTCATGCAGTTTGGCAGTAATCTGATCTTATTTCTGCATTGGCCTGAAGTGCAAGCTTTTGCATGTGGGGCAGGTTTATGGTGTCCTTTTGTTTGCTGTAACTGCAGTTTGGCCATGAGGGTTAGAGGTTTAGTCCTTTCTTTATTTTGATGCAGTGTCATATACTTCATGCATAAATTAATGAAGTAAGCACTATTTTTGTAATAAATGAGCATTCATTATAGCTGTGGCCATTATAAGTGCACTTGACTCTAAAATGGCTGTCTTCCGGCATTCAGTATTACATCTCAAAACCAGCCGGAAGACACAAAGCAGGAGAAGAGATGAGCACAAGATGAGGCTGGTCTAACAACTGAAATTTTGTTGAAGGAAAGTGGCAAAAGACCTGCAAAGAGATTCAAGCACGCAAAACCCCAAAGCAGTGAGATGGCAAAAAACAATCGAAAGGCACTGACGCACTAGTAAACCATCTAAAAAACTAATTCGTTACAGTGAAGGTTCACCGACGGTTTAGCCAGGCACTTGTTTTTAGACTTACTGATGTAGTAAGCCTCGACTATATCAGGACAGATTTATCACTTCCCTAAACCACTAATGTGCCGCAGAAATCAGGCGTGCAAAGAGAAAGGTCGTCCTCCGATTGCATTCACGAGATTGAATGTGCAGTGTCAGGTGAAAATTCGTATTCCGCTCTATACAGTGAAAGTGAGCTCAGCGAGGCGCACATTCAAATATCTGCTTGTCTGCCCATAGTAGTTTCAGCTACGAGGCAGTGGAATGCAAAAAACCCGTTTACTTTTGCATGTGGTGAACATTTTTTATCTGCCACTGTGCATAGCGGACGATTACCCGTAGTTGTATCAAGCCTATTTTGAACGAAGAAGCAAAGGGCTCCTACCTTACTTTTAGCGGTCAAGACAACAGCAACATCATACTTTGGTGCAACTTTCTTGCGACGGTGAGAAATGGCGTAGAGGTAAGGTATAGAGCCCGTCTTTTTGTGCTGCTAAACTACGTCAGCATCATGTGAATGGTGTTCCGTTCCCTCGAGAGAGGAAAAACACACTCTGACAGGTGCGCGAGATGGGCAAGTGGGAGCCCAGGTGCCATTGGCTTGGAAACCTGCTCCGAAAATGCATTCTAAACACTGTGATGGCATGACTTCCATAAAGCGGTCGTGATGCATGAGATTGCCAACCTGTCCTTCACCAGCCTCGAGTGGTTCAAATTGTAGCTAAGAGGCCTTCTGATCTTGGGCTGTGGCGCCAACATATGTGGTCGTCCGCAAAGCGCAGGTCTAAGTCAAGAAGCTACAAACGGTTATGCTTAGTGAAATTCAGACATAAAAGATAGGCTTTGACCACATGCTTAAAGGTTTCTAAAACGTCTTGTGCCAACTTATCTGAGCCCTCCTTGTACAAAAAAATTAGGTAGCTTTCAACATAACGAAATGCTACTATGCCGTGGTCTTCCAAACAGGGCTTTGATGCGGTATCGACTCTGGACAGAAGAATGTCGCGGAGGAACAGTGCAACCTGGGACCCTCTGCATATGCCTGATTTCTGATGTAAATACCGCCTTGCCAACTCACAAAAGTGAAGTTCTGTGGAGTTCTAGTTTCTTGTGGACAGCAACCTGGGCAGGTGCTCTGCAGTGAGCATCGACATGGAGGGCCTGCACTATTCATTGTCACATGATAGACCTCTGAGGCATGTGCAAACTGCATCAGGGTGAACAATGAACATGCTTTTACAGATGATTGCCTGATTTCGGTTGCTGGCTTCATGGGGCTGTTGTCCTTTTACTGCAAATCTGCATTTGTCAGTTGGCAGGGCGGTATTTACACGCAGGTCGTACCTTTGCTCAGCAACATTTTTTTGTCTAAAGTCGATAAGGCATTAGAGCCCTGTTTGGAAGACCTTGGAATAGTAGCATTTCGTTATGTTCATGACTATCTAATTTTTCTGGACATAAAAGGGTCAGATAAGTTGGCACAAGATGTTTTAGGAGCCTTTAAGGCATACGGTCAAGGCCTGTCTTTTACATCAGAATTGTCTAAGCAGAACCGTTAGCAGTTTCTTGATGCAGACCGGCGCTTTGTGGACGAATATGTTCGTCGGGGCTACAGCTAAAGATCGGGGAAGGCTCTTTTTAGCTACGAGTCGGACCACTCGTTGCTGGGGAAGGATGGTGAAGAGGTGTATTTGTCGCTGGTTGAGGTCAGTAAAGATGGAAACACTTGATGGGTGTGCAATCTATGCACGACATGAGCTTTACATAAGTCATGCCATCACTGCTGAGGACGCATTCTTGTAGCAGGTTTCCAAGCAGCTGGGTTCCCACTTGCCCATCTCAACAACCTGTCATAGTATGTTTTCACTCGCTCGAGGGTAAGCAGCACATACTCCGATGATGCTGACACACCTTACCTCCACAGCATTTCATAGGACAGGAGGCCTTTGCGCCGCCATTAAAAAGGCTTGATAAAACAGGTTACTTGTCCACAATGGAAAGTGTCACAAAAAAGGTTCACCACTTGCAAAAGTAATGGAGTTTATTGCGTTCCACTGCCTTATGGCTGCAACTAATATGGGCAGACAGGCAGATATCTGAATTTGCACCTGACTGAGCACTTTCACTCTATAGGGGGAAGGCAAATTCTAATCTGGCACTGCATGCTCAATCTTGTGAATGCAAATCTGAGAATGACCTGTCTCTTTGCACGCCTAATTTCCACGACACATCAGTGGTTTATGGAAGGGATAAATCTGTCGGTAGATAGTTGAGGCTTAATATATCGGTAAGGCTAAGGACACGTGTGGCTAAGCCATCGGTAAACCTTCACCGTAAGGAATTTGCTTTTTTAGATGATTCATTAGTATGCCAGTGACCTTTGATTGCACTTCGCCCTTTCACTGCTTTGGGTTATTGTGCGCTTGTATCTCTTCACGGGTCTTCTTTTGCGGCTTTCCTTCAATGATGCCGCCGCGGTGGCTCAGTGGTTATGGCGCTCGGCTGCTGTCCCAAAAGACGCAGGTTCGATCCTGGCCGCACCAGTCAGATTTCAATGAAGGCATAATTTTAGAGGCCCGTGTACTGTGCGTTGTCAGTGCACGCTAAAGAACCCCAGGTGGTCGAAATTTCTGGAGCCCTCCACTACGGCGTCCCTCATAGCCTGAGTCGCTTTGGGACGTTAAACCCTCACAAATCAAATAATCAAAATCTTCAATTAAAGTTTTGTTAGTCCCGCCTCTTGAGCTCATGTCTTTTTGTGTGTTCTGGCTGGTCTTAAGGTGAGTCAGTACCAACTCGGCCAGTCATAAGCCTTGTTCAGTATTACAACATTTTGAATAAAGTGAAGTTTACTAGGCTATGCTGCCGGGGATCGTGTCCGCAGCAGTTGTGGGCAACTCAGAAGAGATAGCATCATACGATTGGTTGTGTAATTGGCAGAGGATGATGTGAGGATGCTGCTCGAAAAGAAAATTTCATAATCGAATAATTATTTACAGCCAAATATGTCCAAAAAGTGGGTGGGCCAGAGAAAAAGTGCCGCGAACCTTGAAAACGCTGAAAGTAGGTGGAGCTACAGCGTAGTGCCAAGTTTGAAAAACTGGAAGTATGGACAAAGCCAAAGCTTGGCGCCAAGTTTGAAAACTCGAAATGAGCAATTACGTGACCAGTGATAAGTGTCCTATACTTAACCAGGAGATAGGAAAAAGAATGATAAATTAGAGGCAGTTAGGTAATTATTGAGAAGCGAAAGGCAATGAATGGGTGATTAGACTGGGCGGGTATTCAGTGAGTGGGCAGGAACGATCCATGGAGGAAAATTTGAAAACTCGAAATCGTTGCTGGGATGAAATGAGGGTAAAATAAGAGCGAATTGATAACCAATCAAGTCAACGAGAAAACAACCATGGCGCCAAATTTGAAAGGTGACCAGTGTCGAGGAGGCGTTAACGCTTTCACATTCTTTTTGCGCAGGTAGCAGCGGTGATCTCTATTTTTTCTTTTTTTTTCAACCAAGACAAAAACCACTTTTCTTGGCTCATGAGCGATGTATCTAGGAACCTGCGACCAGGACAACGCTGGACAGCATGCATCAGCAAGCTCGAAAAAGATGCACGAAACAGTAAATAAATATTGATCATTTTTATTTCAATTCTAGTGGTTTTGTGCACGAATTACTCTGGAATGCACAAAGCTTGTGTTAATTGACAGGCGACCATTAACAAGCTGTGCATTTTTGTGCATTGCCTACTCCAGAACACAAATTCTGTGTTAATTGACAGGTGACACAGTAACGACTGTTACACAGTGTACGAGCACTACACAAGACACACTACAGAAGACAACACAAACTACAGAAGACAAGACAGACTACAGAAGTCAAGACAGACTACAAAAGAGAGGACAAACTACAGAAGACAGACTATTAAAGACAAGACAGACTACAGAAGACAGGACTACAAAAGACAAGACAGACTACAGAAGACAAGACAGACTACTCTAGACATACCCAAAATACGACAAGACTACAGACTACAGAAATTTTGCTTGTCACAGCTGGTGTGACACGCCAGCGCAACCTACGAATTGCAATCTCCTCTGCACGGGTAAGACCACGGCGGAGAGTTTCCGCACACGGAGGGATTAGAGCACGTGTGCGGCGCCGGAGGTGTTCCTTTCTTGTTAAAAGGAGGGTGATGTCATCCACAATGAGAACTCGAGGAAAAGGCGAGGTTGGGGTCGAAAGGTTGGTCGCAGATTCTGCGCGGCTTAGTGCGCTCAGAAGGTCACGCTGGATCCACTCAATATGGATTTACTGCGGGATGCGTGCCTCCAGACGATGGATGTCTTGGCAGATTTCTGGGGCGCGACTGACTCGTCGTAGTAGGCGTGTGACGTGAAGAGCGTCGGTGCAAATGCCAATGCGGGCCGTGGGTAGCATGGGAACGGCGGCCACAGAGCAAAGTGCCTCTTGAACCGCAAACTTCTCCGCACATAAGGAGGACGGCGGTTCTGAGAGGCTAAACCTTGACGTTTTGTTCAGAGCAGGCTTGCAAGATCAGTAATTTGCCGTTGTTGTTTCTCAGGCCTGGATGCTTACGTCAACGTATATAACGATGGAGCCATGCGGCAGATTGGCGTCTTGCTCTATAATTCTGTCGCGAAACGACGATGCCGCGCGAGTAGATGATGGCCGACGTAGATCAGTTGGCTTGCTGTCGCTTAGCTGCACAACATGCCAGGGAGGAAGAAGTGGCGGGGGCGGCTGTGGAATAGAGTGCGATGAAGCATATGCCCTGAGTGCACGCGTTGTGTGTGTAAGACGTGACTTTAGGCGGCGAGCTTCGCGTCGTTGCTGCACCAGATCATCTAGTGTATTCAGATGCGTATGTTCTTGAAGTGCCACGATGGGTGTAATGCGGGGAAGGCAAGTGATTACCTAGCTCATTGCCTCTCGATTATCAGCTTCTAGGCGATACCATTGAGCCCTCGTCAAATGCTGGAATTGGGCTTAGTAAACAATGCGCGGTTGCACAACCGCCCGCACCAACTGTTGTGCAACATGAGAGCGGGCTCCGCCTGTTTTAGGAGCAATGCGTCTAATCAAACCCAACGCCGGAATTGCTTGCTTTTTAGCTCGAGAAAGCCAAGCATTACCTGTTCCTGACTCGTGTATCGTGAAGCCTAAGATTTTTACGGTAGAATTTTCTTGAATTGGAGTTCCGGATAGATGGAGACGAATTGGTGTGGCACCCAGTATACGGCGCCCCCAGCGGTTGGCGACTGACACGAACGTGGTTTTGCTCACTGAAAACTGCCGACTAATAGAAGAAGGAAAAGTCGACGCAATATCTATGGCTGATTGTAGGCCTGCTGCTTGAGTCATCATGTCGTTGTGAGTGATCCACACCGTTATGTCATCAGCATACCATAAGAACTTAACCTCAGGGACATCTTGTAAGCGCCAAGCAAGGGGGTAAAAGCAATATTTAATAATGTTGGCGATAACACCGATCCCTGGGGAACGCCGCAAAGAGGCACAAATGATCCGACGGCCTCACAACTGAGGCGTATGGCTAACTGTCGGTCTTCAAAGGATTTAACTAATTTGAGCACTCAAACGGGGAAATATTAATAATAATAATATTAATTGGTTTTGGGGAAAAGGAAATGGCACAGTATCTGTCTCATATATCGTTGGACACCTGAACCGCGCCGTGAGGGAAGGGGTATAGGAGGGAGTGAAAGAAGAAAGGAAGAAAAGGTGCCGTAGTGGAGGGCTCCGGAATAATTTCGACCACCTGGGGATCTTTAACGTGCACTGACATCGCACAGCACACGGGCGCCTTAGCGTTTTGCTCCATAAAAACGCAGCCGCCGCGGTCGGGTTCGAACCCGGGAACTCCGGATCAGTAGTCGAGCGCCGTAACCACTGAGCCACCGCGGCGGGGAAATGCAGCATGTCAAGTAATTCCAGGCTGGTAGCGACTGATATTATCATACGCGTTTTCAACGTCCATGGCCAGTACAGTACGTACATTGTGGCTGCTAGTTGAGGCCAGAACGGCTGACGCCAAGACAGCCAGTCCATCTTCTGTACCTATGGACGTACGAAAGCCAACTTGGGCGGCATGGTAGAAACCATGGTGCTCAAGCCACCACGATAGTCGTGTGGCAAGCATTTTTTCGGTTAGCTGGCATAATGTTGGCGTAAGCGATATAGACCACCGGAAATTTCCTAGGTCTGTCGGCCGCTTCCCCGGCTTTGGTATAGGAACCACAATAGCCAATTTCCAGGTTTCTTTTACTAGGCCTTCTATCCATACCTTGTTAATGATAGCCAGTAATGGAGGATGTACAGCGGAACTTCAGTTCTTGTAAACCTCCTAAGGAATGGAGTCCAGACCGGGCGCAGACTTACGACGGGCCTAGTCTATTGCTGCAAGCAACTCGGGCATTCAAAATGTCTTGCATTTCCCTCGGCTTCAGCTGTAGATGGGAGCTTATCGGCATATGCTGGAATGGCAGCCACGGGGGCTCGTATGATCCTTGGAGGCAATACATAATACTTGGGAAAAACTTGCGCGCTGCCTCTCTGGCGAAATCATCCGGAGCTAAGTTAGCTGCGAAGCATACTGTGGCCGCTGTGTCAGGACGATGGGAACCATGTTCCATTGCACGAAACGTTCTCCAGAGAGCAACATTCGATGACTTTGTCGAGAACTGCTCACACCGCGCATGCCACTGCCGTCGCGAGCGATCACGTTCATATCTGCGAGCCTTGGCAGTAAGGTAATTCAGCGTTGTCCATGCTTGCGCAGAAGTCGGGTCTCAGGAAGCTGCCATCTCCGCTTGTCGGCGAGCAGCCCACAGGTTAAGCAGACCAACGTCCGGCGCCGGGCGATTCACGTCCGTCCAGGTGACGGCAGTTGCCTTACTC
Source organism: Amblyomma americanum (assembly GCF_052857255.1). Lineage (NCBI taxonomy): Eukaryota > Metazoa > Arthropoda > Arachnida > Ixodida > Ixodidae > Amblyomma > Amblyomma americanum. The sequence continues at coordinate 55,152,103 of NC_135505.1, read as the reverse complement.
AGCGTAGTTTGTATGCAGTCCAAACGTGGTGTAGATGATTGCAGAGAGATCTTCGACGGTGGTGCGAAACGTGTCCCAGTTGACCACAGAACACCTACGGCGTAATCGGCGGGCCCTTGATGGATGGAGACCGATGATGATAGGATGGTGGTCACTACCCCAGCAGTCTGGCTCCAGGTGCCACGATGGAGTCCCGGGTCCTGACCACCACGTAAGGTTCGGAGCATATTGCGAACAGTCCACGTTGCTGAATCTGGATGGTTGAGTAAAACAAGCAGACAATCTGCGAATGCTTCCCGCACACGCCTACCACGGGGGCTTGAAGTGGGGTACCCCAGTCCGGATGAGGGGCGTTAAAGTCACCACCGACTAAAACAGGCCACCTTGGGTGCTGTCGTAGTAGAGTTATCCACCCCAGATTAATGCGGGAGGGAGCTCCACCAGCGGGTCTTACATAGTATGACACGACCACAACAGTTGCCCTGGAAAGCTTCACACCCACTGCGACTACCTCTTGATATGAGGTGCACCAGTTTTCTAGAGAGAGGCGAACTTGAAAACGCGAATCAACGTACAGCGCTGCCTTTTCCGAAGGGGCAACAGTGTGCACACGACGGTCGTTGACAACGTATTGACAACGACTATTGACAACGTATTTTTCTACATATATTGCCACCTAACGGCTGTCACACCATTTAATATAAAAGGCTCAGGTTATCCACAAAATATGGCTTCACACATACGCACCAACGTTTGTCTTGGGTAATCTTTTCTAGGGAGGAAAATAAATCAGTGTCGAAGCTCTACGGATAAAGGTTCTAATACGGTGCGGTCACGTTAGCGTTTAAAACTCAATGTGTTCAATTAAAATAATCAGGGAGATAAAGCATGTACAGAATAGAGAGAACTCCGAGAACTGCCCTGCGTACCCTTTTTAATGGTTTTAGCACAAGAAATAAGACTACATTCGTTAAGACGTGTTTCCAGCTCGGTATAGTTCCCAATAGACATAATAAAGGGCCAAGGAGGTCATATGTTTAATGTTTATTTAAATAGGATGAATTCATTCTTAGCATAAAATAAATTGTTGAAGTCTAGAAACACATAACCAACTTGTCTATTATTATTGGCGATACATAGTCAAAATGATTTTGTGATAAATTGTCAAGTTCGGCTGTGCAGTCACCATACGTAATGTCTGACCATTTAGTTGCAATATTGATTACTGATTAAAAACTTGAAACTAAACAGACAGTTTATCAAATGCATTCTGTAGAGTCAGTTTATGGAAGCTCGGCATGCATGTCACCAGCCAGGAAAACATGCTTTTGTTCAGATGACAGCTTATAAATAATGACTCGCAGGTTGAGCAGAAAATCGAAAACAGATGAAAGTGGAGAGCGAGAAATGAGGTCATGTACAGTATGCTGATGGTTATGCTAATGTTGATTGCCGAGGGTCAAGGAAAGAAAATATCTGCGATTGCAAGGCAATTTATACGGGATTAAAATAGCAGAGCCACCAAGACTATTCCAAAATGGCGACAGCATTGTTGTTGACAGTAAGCAATGCTATATAAGATGTTTGTTTCCGAAATCCGAATTCTAGATATGTATAGGTCGATGGAAATAAATGAATAAAGTGACGATGATATTATATCAACTGCGGTCGCGAAAGGCGCACAACAAATCGGCATCGGCATTCCATTCCTCACTGCTGCACCGCAAAAAAAATTAAGCTATAGGTTCATTATACGGACAGTATCGGCAATTAAGCATGATGCTCCTCATCTGCCCTCTAAAATCATTGATGTCTACGCGCCAGCAAGACAAGCAAAAAAACAGCTCCGGGCTACTGAGCGCCATGCCCTATCCGGAATCCGTCATTCGGGCAGGCCCAATGAGAATGTTTGCCCAGATTCCCCTCTTTACACCAGCGGGGTACGGGCTGCTAAACGCGCGCGGTGAGATGTCGCCTAATGCGTGTATAGCAGATTTTAAAAGTGTTTCTATTTTATAGGGGCCACGCAGAGATTTTAAATTTGACTCAAAGACGAACACTACCGGTTAGTTTTTTTTAGAATACGACCGTCCAATCATTTCAGAGTCCCTTCATGGGAAGTGATAAGGTTGCCTCTAACTTCTTAATTTTCCTTCAGGCTTGGCGTCATGAGAACAATCAGAGATGTATGGCATTTGACGCATATCAATGAGGCCTTATGGCTAGGTGAAAAATGTGGTAGGTGCAAGAGCAACGAAAAGTTAAAGGATAGAAAAAGAAGAATGTCAGAGCTCACATTGCTGAGGCTGGGGCATTCCCAATGAGGACTCTCAACGGCCCAGTTATCTTTGGGGTCAACGTTTAGTTGATGAAATTTGTGCATTATAGATTCTGAAAAAATACCTAACGCCTTATAAAAGTATAAAGCCGCACCAACAATTAGGGATTTGGGTTTGAACTGGATGATGAGGTTACGATTGGACGATGGGAATTGAGTCTCGCAAAAAAATGTTTTTCTGAATCTCCGCTGCGATTAAAGAAATTGGAATTAAATTGAAAGAAGTTAGCAAAATGGGAGAGAAATCGCCTGCTTGAATACTCTGATATAAATGACAGCACGATAAGTGGGCTAGCAGCTGAACTGCGCAGGCATGCTACTACATTTATGAAGTAAAATCACCTTCTTCATCTGTAATCTCATGGCAAAGAACTTTCCTTCGCTAATGAGATAAGTATTTATTAGTACAGTTATTAGATTAACACTAGCAATTTCAAGAAGTCAGTGGTAATAGAACATTAGCCACAGATTAAAGAAAGTTTTAATAATCATCTTTATTACGTATTTAGAATTAAATATCAGATATTAATCCCAATATCGAGTGAACATTGTTACCCATAAAACGTTCCTCCAGGACGATCACTGATTGTCTACCACTGAGCAGTCAAGCAAAAATAGCAGTGGCATAGCTCGGCTATACAAGGATATATGTAGCGAAAGCAAGTGTGAACTCCCCGATTGGCCTTGTTCACATATTCCACAACGTATGATGCACAGGCATAAACGTCCAGTATGAGCTGCAGGTCCATGTTTGATTTCAGCACCGAGGCTATCCAGGACTGAAGCGGTCGCGTCACTTTTACGCCTATTTTCTAAGCTAACGATACGTTTTTCTTCGGTTTCTTGAGCCCGCTGCGGAAGCCATCTTGGTTGCATTCCATCGTTCATCACGGGCCGTCTTCAGTGAAGCAGGACTCAGGTCTCTCCTCCGGCTGCTGTCGCTGCTGCTAGCGGTCGAGACACCGGACGTTAAACGTGCCTGTCTCGCGGCGGCATATTCACGACGGCGTTTAGCCAGTCGTTCGGTGCGCTGCTCGTCTGTTTCCTGGGCGATTCGTTTCCTCTGCGCAGCTCGAAGTCCCGAGTCATCAGTCTGTGGTAGGAGCCTCCTCAGACACAAGGCGAAGGAGTCTGGTGTCAACCAATTTATTAAGAGGAGTCGTATAGCCAGGAGGGAGGGGAGCCACCAGCAAGCGGAGAAGGCAAAGCGCCGACATTCGACAGCGAATCCGTCGAATCCGATCTGCCGCGCCCGCCGAGCGAGCTGGGTTATATCGCCTTCTTCTGGAGCTTGGCACAACGCTGCACTCAACAGGTACGTCCAACTCTTGTAGGCAAGGGCTGCAGAATGCATGGGGAAGTTCCACATCTGCGCTTTCATTGTGAACATAGTTCACTACACCACAGAATATCTTCACCAATACTTATTTTTTTCGCAGAACTAGTTGTCAGTTAGTTTCGAACTCTTCATTTAGGATTGCAGCCGCTGCGAGGGATCAGTAATTACGGCGTTCGGCTGTTGAATCGAAAGTCGCGTTTTCGATCCCGGCCACGGCGGTCGAATTTTGATGGAGGAGAAATTCTAGAAGCCTGTGTACTGTGTGATGTAAGAGCACATTTAAGAGTTGTTTTAAACAGCACAAAAGACGCGGACGCAGAAGGGACACACAGGGGAGACTGCAATGCGAGCCAGCAGCAGCAGAGAAAGGCCTTCGCTGTCACTTTGATAACACTTGGAAAAGCCCCCTAACATAAACGGAGGGAAGCATTATTAGATTCCTACTTCTGTCGAAGATGTTCTCGTTCAAGCTATGATATCAGGAACCCGTGGCCAGGATCCTTGTTCAGTGGTATTTATGATCGGTCCAATAGAGTTTTTGAAGCAACAGGTGTATACCGGGGTGGCTGCGGTAAATGGCGGCACCGCCTTACTCTGTCAAACCACAAAATACACGTTCTGAATTTGCAAGGAATGATAAGTTATCTCATGAAGTACAATGGCAACATTAGTTTATTTGCGAGAAGCCAGCATTCTAATAAGGAATATCTGGTAGCATTGGTCTTCGAACGACGAACAAACAACTGATGGTTAACAAAGCAGTTAATCAGGGCCAGCAGAAAACGCTAAACGAATGCGACAGTGTCAATACAGCGGTAACATTTAGAACATTGATGTGCTAACGCCAGCACAAAACCATATTATGGACACAGCCTTTTTCAAAGCTGCATCGTCTTTCCACGCCTGCTGTTGCGCTGGTTACAATAAAGCAGCCCTGCACTGAGCATAATTAATCGTCGTGCGTTAATGGGACTGTGCTGGATGGAGCCACTCAAGCAGGGTTGCGTTTCAGTATGTGTCTATATTCTGAAACTGGTGGATTGTCGCTGCAAGATCGATGTAGGCGCCACTCGCTAATAACGGTACAGGATTGCCTCGGCGGCTTGCACTGCAGCTGAATCATTACCGTCACGGGCAATGGAAAAAAATGCTTTTTTTTTTAACCAGCACTAATTAATGCAAAAATTATCAATGATGACGCAACTTCTTAGAACAGCTGACGGCTTTGCTAGTCCACTGCATAACGAGGAACAGGTTGGCGTAATTTCTCTCTACATACTTAAGACCATCGACCGAGTGTCTCATCGTCACCTTACTGGAAATCAAAAACATATAGGAATTCACTCTATTGTAATATAAGGGATAAGCGCATGCTTTAGAAAGAGATCTTAGTATGTAGATAATAATGTTTATTAAGTCAGAATTCTTAAAAATAAGTTCCAGAGCGCTTCTGCGGGCATCGGCTCTGGGACCAGTTAATATTTTTATCTATATTGCCTTGTCTCTTCCTCTCAAAAAGAACTAAAAAAGTTGAATTAAATTGAATAATAAGGACATCGCTGCTAATAATCTTCAGAATTTTAACTTGAGGCTTTTTTATGACTGGTTACTTTAAAGAAAATAACTACTAAACACCGGAGCTTTCTGAAGTGACGCCTTCATTACAAAAAAAATACTGATGTGATAGGTGGAAAACAAAAAAAAAACAAAAACAAAAACAGACGTCCTAAGTTTCACTAACAAAACTAAGCATGCACTTGACTATAGTTCTATCCTACAATTTATCGAACTGAATACAGTTCATATAGCCGAATATTAGGAGAAAAAATAACTAATGACAATTTGGAGAACCTATTTTGATAAGATTTGTTCAACTGCGGTAAGAAAATTGTGATTCCTAAGACAAAAATTAAAACGCGTCAAAATCTGCTTGTTTTAAAGTATATTTTTCAAATACCTGAGACCCACATTAGAGTATGCCAGTGTTATCGAAGCCTCTTTCAAATCGGCCTAATTTAATGACCCGAGACAGTGCAAATTAAAACGGCCAAATTTTCATCCAAGGCTTCAGTCATACAGATGCTTAATCACTAGAGTTACCTACTTCATCAGATGGCCGGATGTCAGCTAGGCTGAAATTTTTTTAGGTATTACACAGGAACTTCTTCAATATTGAGACAGAATCAATGAATTTCCGTGGAGATCTATAGCTATATTTACGACACACTACAATGACACAATACTGCAGAGGCCTACTCATTTTCGACTCGAACAATAAGACAATAGGATTCCATGCAAGTTGCTGTTACAGATTCAGACACGTTGTCATAATCTGAAAATAGGAATATTGATAACCTGTAAAATGCATTTTTTTTTTGCTTTGTAAGTTATCAGTCACGAAAATGAGAAAAATAGTGTAATCTCACCGAATTCCATCGGCCCCCTCGTTATTTTAGCATTAGTGCCGTGATTCCCCAGATTCTCGCGCTACCTGCACATCATAGCGGTTACGTCCAAAAGCTCTGCTTTTGGAGTTGATGCCGAGATTGAGACGGAATCGACGGAGCGCGCCTACCGGGCGGTCTTGCCGCCAGCGCCACGTGATGCCGTGAGGGCCCAAAACGTTACAAATTCGGCCAAACAGTAAATATATTTCAGGCTTTGAAAAAAGCATTTTTGATAGTAAAGCCTTCTTTTTCTTATATAAAAAATGTCGCATGTCGTTCAATTTGCACTTATATGACACCGGAATCTTGAATTTCAGAGGCTGCTAGCGTAATTCGTACTGATGGAAACTCGAACAAATGCCGCCAGTTTTCTGGCGCATGTTTCCTGCATTCGACTGTAGCTAACTGAAATAAATGACACTTCTGTTTCATCTGTGCATTTATTTCCTGCGTTCGTCTGCGACGCTGCTTGTAGAATAAACGATATTGCCGAGGGCACTTGTTGTGAGGAAAGGTAAGGGCTATTAATAGAGAGGAGGGGATAATTTGAAGGTGGTTGGGAAAAAAGGCGGTATGCGCGTTTTCTGAGTCGCTTTACATCATAGTCTGACGGTAATCTAAGTCATAGCAGTTGAAATGAGCTTTTCGTTCTGCAGGCTTCTCGTTGTATCTTCTCTGAAAGTAGTTTGCGCCCAATATATGAATCATCGTTCTTTTCTCGCAGCACATTTAACTTGAAGGTCAAGCAGTCGCTTACTCCTCATTCTTACCCATCTTGAAAATATGTGTAGAGGATAAGACTCCTAAGTAGTTCTCCGGATTTTTTTTTGTCAACGATAGAGACGCTGTGAAAACGACGCTAACCATTGCCTTCTTAAGTTCAGTTGTGTAAATTGCTATACATAACATAGCTTGAACTTAGGTTAAAACTCTTCCGCTGAGTGAGAACTCCGATAGTACTGAGAAAAATACCTTATCTACGAAATACGTTAGAGTGTGCGCGATGCGCAGGCGTGCCGAAAGGGAATATTTGCGAAAAAAAACCATTGAGGATCCTCGGGCCTGCCAATGGGCCGAAGAAAAATCCACCGCTAGCCAGAAAAACCTAGTCGCAAAGGTGGCGAGCCTTCTGTTCAACATTAGATGTACAAAAACTGGCTGCCAGAATTTGGTGAACTGCTAGAGGTATGCGCACGCCTCCGCACGAAATTCACCCCTTCGGCGCAATATCTCTGCATAAACTGAAATTAAAAGAAATTTCGGACGAATACTGCAGAATTCTATCAGTGGCTTCACAGCCTTCCACATCAAAATAAATTGTCAACTGTACCTCGCGCAGGCGGCTGCACGTGCGATGAACCTCCCGTTCATAATAATAGAACTAAACACGGCTAATGCTGAGTCAAACAAGAGAACGTCTCAGGGCAATGATAATGTAAGCTATGAAGCTCTAGCAATCTCACAACTGCCGGCTTCGCCTTTTAGAGTATTGCAACTCTTCCTGGCCTATTGGTGAGGTGCCTGCGGACTGCAAGCTTGCTAAAATTATTCCCATCTTGGAGCCCGCAAAGCTGCCAACTAACTACTCATATAATTAGATACTACTCATATAATTACTCATGTAATTAGATACCCGAACCCCTTGGTTGTTGCTGGAGGCCACTGTATATTTTTCAATGGATTCCAGCTAACTGCGGAATTCTGGCTAACGAGGGAGCAGACGAAGTAGCCCACAAAGGTCTACAGCGTCGTAACAATAAGCGCATCCTCTACTCAAAATCATATACGTCCCAACTCGCTAAACGATATACCCTGAATGTAAATAACCGCCTCTTGTACTTTCAAAGTCTTCATTACCCCTTTCTTCATACGATAGACCCCCAGCTCAAATCAAGACTAGCATTCTGGCGTCCGCGTCATCTAGAAGAATTGATCATCGTCTCGGTCTTAATGTTGCATTTTCGAACAGTCTATGATATCGTTTCAAGCAAGCAGACAGTACGCGCATTGTGACAACTGCGGCTCAATTGAGAAAGTATTTAATATTCCCTTCAAATGTCCAGCGTACGTCAACCAACATGCGCACTATGAACAATGCATGCAGTCCGTCAGCCTAGTATCACTCACAGTGGACGCTATATTAGATCCTTTAGGCTGCTACAGACAGCAGCAACGTGTTACGATATTCTTATTTGACTATGCACAAGCTATTGGTGTTTTAGACAGACTACTCTGCCCGAACACTTGGTAACCCCGCTGTTCATGCACTGAACTCGACTTCGGTTTCATCAAAAGAAGGCATCACGCAGTCAACTATTGCGTTAAAACCCCCTTCAAGACCGCACTCTTTTCTAGCACCCTTTTTCCGTCTTCATTCTCTATTCTCTCCCCTACGAAGAGTAGCATGTCAGCGAATATTCACGTCGGCTAAAAATTTCTTTTTCAATAGACCTCTTTCTCTATTTATAGGGTATCTCACTTCAAGACCATAGCATACTCTCTTCACGAACGTTGTGCTGGAACTGATTGAAGTATAAAATGAAATTACTATTGAGAGGAAAGCTCCTTAACTGTAATATATCTTTTTGAAAGGACGCTGTTGGCCTTTCCGAAAAGGAGAGTACGTGTGGACGGAAACCATTAAAAAAGAATTCAGAAACCGCCAGAATTGCTTGAGAAAAATAATTTTAGAGAGATTTCTCGGGAAGAAAAGAAAAAGATGGATGCCCAAGAACTCTTTGAAGTAAATATAATAAGACTCAATGTTCCACAATGTATTTAAGATATTTACTGCCCTATATTGCTTTTCATTGTTTTCAAATGTACCCTACGATGCAACCTGTTACGAGGTTCGGGTGAAGCTTGCTTGCTAAGAGAAATACTCTGTACGTTGTACAATAATAAACGAAACAATTTTTTTGGGTACACCGAATTTGTGCGAGTAATATTGAAATAGCAAAGAAAACGTGAAGGTATTCTAAATCTCCCGTAATAATTGCGAAATTACCTCTAAGAAATTGTAGATTGCAGTGATTTCATTCTGCGCAGGCTTAGCGGTTCCGGAAAGCTTAGTGTTTCAACTGCGAATAAATAGAGACCTAGGCACAATGCCGTGCCGTGCTCTTGCACATGCCAGTGGATACGTGGCGCGCCAAATCTGTTTTGTATTCACAGGAACCGTGACATGAGCAAAGGTTCATTTCAAAGGTTCATTTCAAAGGTCCATATCAGAGAACAAAAACTTCTGAAGGGCGCACCCACCCCTCTAATCTTTGCGTGCATTCAGAGGCTGTGGCCACAATTGATCACCGCAGATGAGGACCGGAAATGTGGTTTATAAGCACAGGAAATAGCCCTTGACGGGAGTTTGCGGAGGCATATCACCTTGCGAGAACTGCTACAGGATGAACTGTCAGTGCAGAAAGTAACCAGGCTGCAAGATTTGCTTCTCACTCGCATAGTGGAGGCTTTATGGCTTCCCTACGGATAAAAGCTTCTCCACAGGGGAAGAAAACGGTTCTCCTACGTTACACAGATTTATGCAAAAGAAGGAACTTAAGTGGTACAAAATACGAATGAGAACCAAATCATGCAGCCTGGCCACTTTGGCAAAGACGGTACATCATTTGCGGCTAAGCCTTAAGTCGCGCTGCACGCTAGTGATCTCAACTGTACATACTGAACTTTTGCAGCTTCCTGATAGCCCTACATTTTTTTGTTTTGGTGTTGACATGCAACTTCTTTTTTATTCGCCTTCGCTAATTTTCCAGCGTGCTTTAAAGTTCCGCGTTTTCCAAAAAGCCGCAGAGAATACTTATTACATTCGAACCAGAATTAAAACATGGATGAGTGCTACATAGAAGACGACGATGAGTGAGCAGTGCCACGTTACGGAACGCTTGCGCTAGGTCAGCTGCGAAAAAAACAACGGAAGAGAGAATGGGTGATTTTACCCTGGGTTGGTACACATCGAATTAGTGCTTACGCACTAAAAGAATAATTGGTCGTCATCGCCTTCGTTAGTTTCTTGCTTAGCCGTTGCCTTTTTTCGCTCTGCCCAAGAGGCATAGCCTTCACGAAAAGCTCAGTTTTTCGTTCCCCTGACCAAGAAGAGCTTGATGGTGCAATGACATCTTTTCAGTAAGTTAGCGCTTATAAATTTTATCCTCGGAAATAGCTGTTGCTGCCAGGCCGTTCAGGATTACTTGCTGGGAGGCCGTTCAGGATGACGGTTCTAGAACTGATGGCGAAGAAACGAATATTTCTTGGCTCGAGATTGCAGTAGTGTATAAATTGTCTTGTTTTCTGTGCAACTACCGCTGCAACCCTTGTATTTTTAGGCGTACACACGCAGAACCCATACCGACAACACAGAACTGACGCACGGTGACGTTCCGAAAATAAGAAAGCAATACCACAGCATCATACATAAGCCGCGTCTAGGAAATCCCCATTTCTCTCCCTTGCGCAGCCTTACGATCTTCACTCCGCGGTTAGTTTAAGGCATTTTTGGGCGAAGGAGCTTTCACATTTCGGATCAAGAGGTTAAGCACAGAAATAAGATTCATATCTCCGAATACTGGCGTTTTGCAAGCATTGTAAGATATTATGTAGCGACCCAAGCTACACAACCCTATAAACAAAAAGTATTAATATACTTTTTAACAAGCGTTGCTTTCAACAAATTGTGCACATGCATTTCTTGGTGGCATGCACCAATCGAAATGTGCCAATATTTGCACTGTATATACACCGGTTCTGATCAGAACAGGTTCTTTGCTTCGTTTTGATTTATAGTTTTAAATGTAGCATTAATTTTCAATCAAAGCGTAACCTAAAAGTGTTGATAGGATTTTAAGGCAGCATTGTGCTATGACTTAAAAGGCAATTTGTGAATAAAGAAATATTCTGTGCCCCATAAAAATGGGTTTTCATTTTCATTGCAATGCATGAGACGGATTAGTTACATGAGCGGTTAATTGTTTTCATTTACGAATGACAATAATGAAAATTAATGTTTCCTTCTTTTCTACTTCAACAGAGCACAGGTAGAGAAACTATAATGTTTTTGAAACATCGTGACCATGTTGGCCTGCGCGCCGCTTACGATGTAAGATATATAATTTCTGTGGTATGTGAACTTTAACTTCACGTTGCGATGCATCGTCATGAAGTGCGAAAAGCGCCTGGTTAACATAGACCACCTGGAGTTATTACCGTGTGCTGTCTTCGCACAGAAAACGGGCGTTTTTGGATTGTGTTATAGTGAAAAGGCGGCCACCGCGACCGTTAAGAAATGCGCCAGCATGGGATCAGCAGCCGAGTGCCAAAGCCAATCAGTCTTATGTAAAACAAACTTTTTGGTGTCATTTTTTATGGCTCAATCATACAACAATGATGTGGCTTTAAGACAGGCCACGTGCAAAGATTCGATATAAATCACATGAATCACCTTTATTTCCTCTCACGAGTGCTGAAGAAAGATTAAGGAATAGAAATGAAGAATTAAGGTGATGCAGGAACGTACACATGAAATAGACAGGTGTTACGCCATATCCGTTCATGTAGTGGCCGAAAATTTTAAAACTTCTTTAAACATATCACAGATTTGGCGGATATCTTTGATTTAAACGGCATTCTTCAATTGAGATACTTGTAATGACAGTGCAGAGAAACCGCTACGTGTAATATTAGCAGTTGATCAGCACATGTGGTGCCGGCTATCACCGCCAACTAATGATGGCATATATGTGTAGGCGCTTACAGAGCAATTTTCTGCTCAGTTTTTCTCTTCAGCTTTCTTTATTCAGCAAGCCAATTGAAATTGACTGTTTGGAAATGTGCTGGTGTACCGGTATAGCTTTTGCGAAAATACCGAGAGTTAAATGCTTTGTTGTTGAGACGTGTATACAGATGTTTAAGAGAACCCTGATGCTGAAAGGGTTCGTTTAGACGAGGATTATAATTTTAATTCAGTGTAGAAATTGTCACCTTCGAAACTGGAACGAATGTCGCAAAGGGGCAGAAAAAACGGCAAGTGAAGGCAGCACTAGTAAAAGAGGTAGACAACAAAAAGAGATCCTTGCACAAATGGGTCGATTTAGGGAACTTGCAGCAGGTGTTTGAACTGCAGCTGTTGCGACACATCTCCAGAAGGTAGAAATATTATCTCTCATTACGGCTACGTTGCCTGGCCGTTACTAGCAAATTACTGGCCTTGTTTTTCAGCTGCAGCAGTTAGAATTAGGGATAGCCAATGCGAGAAACATTTTTGCTCAAGGGTGAATGATATAGGGATAGTTTTCAGGGCTTGCGAATAGCATATTGTTTGAGCCCACAAAATCAGGTTAGGATAGGAGCCATTAAAAATTAGCTATGGTTTAAACTTTCGTTAAACCTGGTGAGAAGCGGAAGCTTCCTTTGCAGGGCTACGTTCACAAACGCCACACACACTGCCGAACGGCTTGTCTGTAAAGCGTCGATCAAATGCCCGATAGGGCAGTTGTCACCTGCCACGGTGGGCATATTGTGATGATGCCAGTAGTTCAGATGACCTGCCCCGTGACACCACGTGACGCCTGTCACGTGTCACGTGACTGCACTGACGCTGCCCTCTTGAAAACCTGGCTTAGTGAAGCTTTCGCTTCACAAAGTATTTTTAAACAATTAAAATCAACTAGTGACGTTTTTCGTGTGTTATTTGCACATTTCATTTAATCTTTATTAAAAATATTGATTTGTTAATTGACTTTGTCGTTAGCGTTTTGCACTAGAGGAATCGTAGCTACCTTGGGGGGAAAAATGTGGTCAGTGCATGTCAGCGTAATCGAACCTATAGAATATTTGATTTTGTCTATATTGATATAAAGATGGTTCTTTGGAAGTGGGAATTGCGCAGTAAGCGCTGAGAGACGTGCTCAGGAGCTGGGTTGAAGATGAACCGGAATAGGCAAGGTGGATATTTTTCTAGGATCTTACTTGCCTTCGGACTGTTCGTCGTGCAGCTGGAGCTTGCAGCATGCTTAAGGAATGGGGTCAAAAGATTGCGACTGTTGAATAGAAAGTGCACCCTTCAAACTTCTCGATTACTGACAAAAAGAGTAAGCTACCGGAGGCACAGCAAAAACAAGCCGAGTTTTCATTGCCAGAGCTTAGCTGCTAGTGAACGCGTCAACTTATATATTGGTTATATAATTGGATTTTGGGGAAAAGAAATGGCGCAATACCTGTCTCATATATCGTTGGACACCTGAACCGCGCCGTAAGGGAAGGGATAAAGGAGGGAGTGAAAGAAGAAAGGAAGAGAGAGGTGCCGTGGTGGAGGGCTCCGGAATAATTTCAACCACCTGGGGATCTTTAACGTGCGCTGACATCGCACAGCACACGGGCGCCTTAGCGTTTTGCCTCCATAAAAACGCAGCCGCCGCGGTCGGGTTCGAACCCGGGAGCTGCGGATCAGTAGTCGAGCGCCCTAACCTCTGAGCCACCGCGGCGGGGCTCAACTTATATGGCGGTCATGATTTACTGCGTCATAAGTAAAACAGGTGCGTGGATTAGCTGCATGTCTAGGAAATATTTCAGGCGTATTGGCTGGTTGCTATTTCTTTGCAGGCGTTTGAATCTATTGTTTCCGAATGCTCGAGCAACTACACAGCGTATAGAGAAGAAAGTAAAAAAACGTTCAGGCATTTTTTCTATCATTACGCACAGGTGAGTGGATATTGTTTCTCGAACTTTTGTTGCATTTGGTGCTGTTTCGTTTTTATCAGATTTGCCAGGTTAGCCGCAGCAAAAGAAGCACACGACACACTTTGCAACCATGCTGTAAATTCAACAGCGCCATTAAACATCGTTTAGTGGGGCTCGTAAAACAATTGTGTTTCTTAGTACTGACTCTTCTGATTCTGTAGAGTTCGATATCAAACATTATACAGTGTTTGCTCATTGGTCGTTTTGATTTCTTTTTTTAGCGCCAGTGTGGATCTAATGACCCGGATATCGAATACAAGTAGGCATGCATTTAATCATTTTTTCAATTGAGACGCGACGAAGTTCCTGGGACCAAGGTAAATCACGTACACAGAATTTACGCTCAAAACCTCGTCATGGGCTTCGCGATCTGGGTTATGGTTAGAGTCTATGATTCAAGAGATAACATTCGAGTGAGGTCTGTCCCATTGGGAACGTAAATTGCTACTGACCGTCGACTACATATGGCCCCTCCTTGACTTGTCTCTGCCGCAGCTATTTCACTTTTAAAAGACAAATTTTAAAACATTCAAGCGGAACTGCTATGAGGGCTTAGCTTTCGGTCACAATGGGTAATGTAACCTTGGAGGACATGAGAAACGGGCTCTTCGCTTTTTTCATCCCCCCCCCCCACGTGAAAGTTATCCCTACGTTACGCGAACGATTGTTTCTGGGTAATAATAAAAAAATAGTAGTTCTAAGCTAACTGCCTAATGACATTATCAAATGACAGCAGATTTTCATTTCCAGTGTTTCTGGCAAGTAAGGCACTAGATCTTAGAGCGATTCAACCACCAGCGCCGGCGTTTCTGTCGATGCACTTCGTGACGGTGCCATCGCCCATCGTCGCAGCACAACCAGCGTCAGCACAACCGCTAGAGGTGCAGTCTTGCACGTCGACCTCGAATATCTATACTTTTTCGACTTCCCGGTCGGAATGTTGAATATTCACTTCAGCTGGAATGGCGAATAAACGACCAACTCACTGCGCAGACTTCTAGCGAACATTCGTCGTAGTCACCTGCTTTTCCCACCTCGTCAACGCGCAACAGCAGCCTTCTTGCGACGATCGCAAGTATCACGCCTCTGCTTCGGCTGCAGTCATGTTATACGCTACACAACCGTGTCTAGCCATCCTCTTCTTTACCTTGGCCAACCACCGCGCTTTATCTCACTTGCCTCCGCGACGAGCGAGACGCAGGAGCCTCGGCGATCCTCGGCCCCTCTTGCTTTCTGCTTTCAATCCCTTTTTTCTTCTTACTCCCGCTGCTCTCTTCTGCGTCTTTTCCGTCCTCCATGTCCTCCTGACTTCGACACCTGTTGCTAAACCGGCTTCTCCTCTAATCGACAGCGCTCTCCACTCAGACGATGCTACAACAACCGACGGCTCTCGTTCTCGCTTTCAGACTTTCCAGTCGATGGGAGAGAGTTAAAGTGGCAGACGGTGGTCGCTTTGCCTCCTAAATGAGTTTACAAAGCTATTATAACTCCCAGCTATTGAAGCTCCAGGCAATACAGTTACCTTTGAACGTGAACAGCAGGAAAGCCCCCCTTTATCGACTTTATGCTCAGAAGGCAGGATAACGGCTTGCGGTTCTAGCTATATAGGAAACCAATCAACACGGCATGGTACCTACAATTAGACTTTAATCTCCAATCACGGCACTCCCAACAAAGCATCTGTCCTGACATTTTTGTTTAAGAGAGCGGGCGCTATCTCTGCAGAAATCAATAGCCCAGTTGTTTACTCAATGTGAGATCGTAAACCTAGTAAGACACAACAAAAATTTCTACACTCTACCAAGCATACACTACCGGCAATACGGCGCATGCATTCCATACGCAAAATTCGCCTGTAAAACCTTGACCAGTATTGTTGGAGGGGAAGGGGTACAAACAGAGCACGAGCCAACCAGCACCATCGGCCGCCTCTTTTCATGCGAAAAGACCGGCGTCCAAAACAAAGAAACCCAGCGTTGCGTTCAATAATCTCTGCTCTGAGTGGTAGGTGTTGGAGGTTGAGGAAACGAAGAATTTCACTGAAAGGATGAAGCAGCACAATAGTTACGTCCGATAAATAGCGAGTTTTAGAATAAGGTTACCCCATCGGCAAGAGGGATAGGGAAACAGCGCGTACGGTGAACATCACTCCAAGGATCATTGTTTTTCTGCGCATGAGCACTGGGAAAGAGAACAAACCTTCTGCTACGGGAAGAGAAAAATTTGTGACGTTCGCAGAAGGGTAGTGAACGGAAGGTTTTTTTTTTCCTAGAGTAAGGCATGCAACGACCACACTGAAAGTAATGTGAATAAAGGCTTGAGCCTTTATATATGAGTGCGGCATTAACACAAGCAAAAAAATGAATCTGCCTGATGTTCTTTCGCCTGAAAATGCGAGATGAGATAGTCGCGAGATAATAGGGTCGGCAAAAACAGTACCTGAGTAAAATTTACCGGAAGAGTTATGTATGAAGAGAACGTGCGTAAAGTCGGCGTTGGCGGCATTTCAGTGCCACTTATTACAGACGAAAGGTGGTTGCTTGAGCTGTCGAAATGAGGTCATACGGGCGCTTTTTTTCTTCACTCTTACCATTTTTTTATATTGTGATGCATGTCTGACAAGGTTTTTCTCGGCTTCCATCAGCGAAAATTAACAGTTGGAGTAATGTATAATATGTTTTATCAGGGCGTATTGGGCGGTGCTTCTTTAATTTAGAAGCGTGGTAGATTGGGCAAGTTGGTAATCGACTGGGGGACTCTTCCTATTCAGGGGCACTTGAGAGCCATGGTGTCGCCTGACTCCATGGCTTTATTATTACGGACTAACAAACCGACACTATGCACAACGCTTACACAAGCGCAACACCCGGATAACGTGAGCGCTCCTCAATTCTACAAAAGATGGACTGTCGCAGTGGTTCCAGCAAATACGCCCCGCAAGCCGCGGTGCAAGAGACGCTGCTGATGACACAGCTATATTCGAAAACTCGAGGCACAGCGAACATAAATTACTGAGCGGCTCTTCCAATAACGCAATTTCAGTTGCGGACATTAAGATAAAATAACAGGATGCTTCCTGCTCCTGCTAACCGCTTGACGGTGTGAAGCCGTCAAATCAAGCGCTACTCAAATGACGTGCTGCCGGTGTGGCTGCCACTAATGTAATGAACTGGTGTGACACGGCCGGTATACCACAGTGGTGGAGTCGAGAAGGACGCCACTCTCGCCGAACACGATCCATAAACATCTTGCGCGTCGCTGTGGTGGGTCAGTGCTTATGGCGTTCTGCTGCTGATTCGAAAGGCGCGCGTTCGATCCCCGCCGCGGTCGTCCAATTTCAATAGCGGAAAAATTCTAGAGGCACTAGTACCGTGCGATGTCAATGCACGTTAAAGAACGCCAGATGGTCCAAATTTCCGGTGCCCTTCACTAAGGCGTCCCTGATAGCCAGAGTCGCTTTGGACGTTGAACTCCCATAAAAAAAAACACCTTGCCGCTGGCTGGTAGGCACAGCCGGAACCACGAGATGCGCGGGCAGCGCATGCATGCTTGGTCAGCCCTGGTGCGTCGCTCACTCAGCCGTTGTCTATTTGCTAGCGAATCCACGCGCATGCTCACCGTGCTGACGCTCAAGAACTTTATGGAGAAGCGCAGTGGTGCTGTACTTGGACGTACCTGCCCTAACCCAAATGATTCTGGCGTGTTCTTGGCGAGTGCAGTGTTGTGCGCAGAATGATAGCGATACATTGGCCTCTTCAAGAATAAATGAAGCTCAGCGTGAGCACAAGACTGCCCAAGAAGCCGCATGTATGTGTGTCATCGTCTTAATGTGCCGTCATGTCTTCGTGGTATTGCTGTCAGACCTTTATTCGGCAATTTTTTATCGGACAAGCATATTGACTGCCTGGGCTACAGGTCGACGCCGTCGTATTCCCCTTGAGTGCCAAGCCAGTCGAGCCAGGTGGCGATGGAAAGGGAAAGGCAGCGGATAGGAACCCGACTGCTGAGGAGCCGAGAAATAGAAAAGGCAATGGGATAGGTCCAGCTAGTAGAAGGGCAGGTGACATACGAGGTGTCCGATCGATCTCCATAAGAAGTAGGCGCAAGGGGGTAATGACTGTGCTCATCCGGATGTGCCGAAGAAGGCAGGCCTCCGTCACGGTGAGTGGAGGATGACGGGTAAGGATGAGTCGTTTGTCAAGGCGGAGCTTGTGGTAGACCTATTTTATGGTGCGGCGCGGGAGTTTTTATCGCCCTCCGAAGGTGTCACGGATCTCCCCGGAGAACACTCGGACCGAAATAATGGACTAGGCGACAGGTGTACCCACACAGACGAATGTTTAATGCACCCTACGTGACACGCACACTAAAAGACAAAACTAATAAAACTAACACAAATAATAAAAATACACACGACCCGGGAACACTGCTACCAGCGTCTACTATTAGCGTTCTACTGTTAGTGGTCGGCGTTCGTACTCACGGTTGGTTCGATGCGACTGCGGCGTTGTATGAATCCTGTAGCCTGCGTCGAGGCGGCGTTCGACGTGTTTGGGCTGGCGTCGCTGGCTGCGTCGTATAAGCTCCCGGTCCAACCGTCCGTGGAGGCGAGGCCGGTGTTGTTGGCGTGGGGGGAACCACCCGGATGGGTGGCAACAGCGCTGGGGACACCACTGGCCGTAGCAGGTGGCAGCGTCCTCCGTTGATTCCCCGGAACGGGCTCAGGCATGGCAAAATTTCCAGGATGCGAAGCCGTGGAACGCGAGCTCACCGGAGCAGTAGCCGACATCGCTCTCTTCCAGCCAATGCGTCCCTGACCCGCCGGAGCCACTGCGCTTCTCTGTTCTTCCCCCCCCATGCCTCGGTCTCCCTCGCCCTTTTATAGCCTTGGCGTTAGTCTACGTAAGCCTTGTCGTCGTCTTTTCATTCTTCTCTTCTCCACCAATCATTTCTTTCCACCTCAACGAATGCATCTCCGCCAATAATCTTTCTCCACCAGACTGAACGCTTCTTCTTCATCTGCTTTCTTCTTCAGTTAATCCACATCGTCTTCTTCGCACCTCTTTCCTTCATAATTTTATATTAGACTCTTTATTATATGTGGGAAGGGCCCCCTCTCTCAAGAGTTTTTCCATGAACAACTGCTCACGTCATCCTCATCTCCAAGCCGACCACTGACTATCTTCCGTGGCGATTCTGGACCCAGCACACAACACACCGCAGATGTCCAGCACACACCAAAAGGACACTACTAACATAGCAACCTATACTGCGATTTCAGAACACTAACACACTACTGCCGTTATCCCTACAGAGTCTTTAATAAACATGTTGGTGTCGACAACACACTCCCTTGTATAATCACCTAATAACAACGACAACATCAACAACAACAAAAAATATACATTGCAGAGATAGCTAGAGCTCTTTTGTTGGCTCCATCTGTATACAGGTCTAATTGTAACATGACCTCTGTTCTGCACGCCCTGTCTAAGAAGATCTCCAAATTGATTTGGATTTGAGCTGCGATCGTATGTCTTGATTTACATTGGGCTTGATTAGTACCTCATCCTCTCCTGCATTTTTCTTCCCCCTGCATGTGGGCACCTCGGCAACATCGCCTGTCTCCTCGGCCACTACCGAACAAACTACTCTGGGGGCGTACCACCGTACGGGACCTTTCTTCACATTTCTTCAATATATTTTCATGGAAAACCTTCTTAGTGCCATCTACCAATAACTCATAATCCATGTCCTTTTATCCCCGTCACAAAGTACGGGCCCTACAACTGTATCAGTAACTTATTTTGATCCGTGGGTAGCAGGATAAGAACACTGTCGCCCGGATTCAGATTTCTGTGAGTGGCTTTCTTGACATAGTATCCCTTATATCGTTAGCGCGCCCTTTCCAGGCCTGGATGTGCCAGCCTGCAGGTTTCCTTCAACATGTCCCGCAACTCAAAAACATATATGTATGTTGTCTTGAGATCTGATGCAATCTGCTTATAAGCCCACAGCTCCTTGAGTACTGCAAGTGGACTTCTAAAGGTTCTCCCATATAACATCTCGAAAGGCGAGAAACCAAGACTCATTTGCGGGACTTCGCGGTAAGCGAACAAAAGAGCTGGAAGGTGTCTATCCCAATCAGTAGGTCTCTCCTGACATATTTTCTCGATCATGTTTTTGAGGGCGCCGTTGAACCGCTCTACAAGCCCTTTACACATGGAATGCTAAGGCGTCGTCAGCAACTGCCTTACTGACAAAAGGCGGTTAACCTTCTTCATTAGTTCCGATGTGAAGTTCGAGCCCGGTCACTCAAAACTTCCGTCGGGAACCCATAACGCGAAAACATTTCCACAAGACCCTCCGCCACTTGGATACTGTCAATAGGTCTCAGTGGAACAGCGCCAGGATAACGAGTGGCCACGTTAACCAGAGTTAGCACATATCTATTGCCTTTGGCGGATACTGGAGAGATTGGCCCCCACAATGTCAATCACCACTCGCTGTAACTCTAGGTCAATGGCTGGCATCTTGCCCAGAGGTACGGGATCAACACTTCCCCTCGGAACTGTGCGCTGGCACACGTCATAGGAGCGAAGAAAGCGCTTAACATCACTCTGAACACCCGGTCAAAGAACTCCTCGGTGGTCCTAGACACAGTTTTTTGAACACCCTGGTGTCCGGCCAAAACGGCGTCATGGCGTAAGCGTAGCACGGTCTCTCGCATATCTCTCGGTAACACCAGCTGTTGGACCCGCCTTCCTGAACTAAATATGCATTCCCTGTGCAGAAGACCATTTACCAATTGATATTCGAATGACGCACGACTCTCCTTTCTTTTCACTTTTTCCCCGACTCTTTCGAAGCAGGCCTTCAGGCTCGGGTCTTTTCTTTGCCTAATTGCAATTTCGCCCGGTGTTATGCTCAGGCACATCGTAACAGGGGTAGAGAGCGGACGCTGCGTTGCCCGGGCTGTCGCTTGAGCTCGTGTCTCCACTGCTGACGAGAAACTGTCTGCACCCGTCTGAGCTGTCGCGGGCCTTTCCTCCTTTGGATGTTGTTCAACGTCGAGCAGCCTCCAATCGGGATCGGGGTCCTGGACATTTCTTGCGCCCGTAATCTTTCCCAAGATGAGACCATAGATGGGTTGGTCTACGCGTTTGTTCACTACCTTCTCCGGCATAATATGACGTGGACATTAAAATCCTGATTTAGGAAGGTTCCTTACTTTGCTTTGTACAAGAGTGACGGCCGACGCTTCACCTGTAAGATCTTCGTCCTTAACCAGGCTTCTCAGAACCAAAACTGTGTTGACCCCGCTGTCTCTAAACAAAAAATATAGGACGGTCATCTATTTGCCCAACCACCACCGGCATTGCTGCTTTAGACTTGGGTGTTCCACTCAGCGCCTCATTTCCAGCGGCGTTTGCTCTCTTTTTAGCTTTGGAACTTCGTGACAAGTTCTACCCTAGAGTCGACAACGCATGCAGCTCGGTCCTCCGTTCTGTATCGGCACTCATCCAGAGTATGACCCCTCCTCTTACAACCTTGACACACAACCTGTGTTTTTGGGCAGCGCTGCTTGTCCGACAGTCAACTGCATGGTTTCCCACCTTGCTGCAAAGAAACCACCTTACAGGCCTCTTAGATGCACTGTCATATGCTCTTGGATTTGGCGCATCTGTCTCTAGGATTGTTTGGGTTTCCTCTTTTGCCTTACTCAAATTTCTTAGCAATTGAGCCTCGAGGAATTGGTCTGCAGTGTCGGTGAACTCTTCCAATTAACGCAACTTTATTTCAGGAATAACGCCATCTTTGAGCTGCAACACGCTAAAAATTGTGCTGTGACCATGTTCTCATGCACCCCTTCAAAACTCTTTTCTCTCTTTGACATATCAAGCCACCTATCAAAATTGTTGGTCAGCCTGCAGGAAAACTGCTTAGCAGTTTTCGAATCCTCAGGTTTCGCGGTGCAAAACCTCTGACGAAAATCCTCTGCTGTAAGCATGAATCTTTGAAGGAGCGCCTTTTTGACTTTCTTTTAGTCCATGAAATCAGCAGCAGGCATCCTTTCCAACACATTGAGCGCCCTCCGACTAAACACATGCTCAACGCCGTGGCCCATTCACTGCGCTCCCAGCCTTGCCACAAAGCTATCCGCTCGAATCGTTGCAGATATGCGTCCAGGTCATCTCTTTATGTCATCGAAGGAGGCCATCAGCTTTCTTGGACAAACTCTGGCCGGTCTAGGAGATTCTCTACCCGCTTAGGAACGCTGATCACTGTGCGTGATCTCCTCATATCCTCCCGCGAAATGCGCCTGTTTCCACAAAAGAAACTCCTTCTCTCGTTCTGTCCTTCATTTGTCTTGTTCTGCCTCGCGAGCTCTCCTAGCTTCTCGCTCGTCCGCCTCGCGAGCTCTTTTATCTGCTTCGCGAGCGTCTGCGCGTGCTTGCGTCATTTCCTCTCTCTGCCTATCTGCCTCCTCTTTCTGCTTCTTTCCCTCCTCCTCATCGAGACGCATCGGCTCTTCCTTGCTTAACCATTGCTTGAGCGCCAGTTCTAACGTTCTTGCGAAATTCATACTTTCTGCCGTCGAGAGAGCAGAAAAATCCGGGACAAAGCAAAAAAGAAATAAGGAAATCATTCTTGGCACAGGCTCACCACTTATCTTTGTTACGGATCTCCCCGGAGAACACTCGGACCGAAAGAATAGACTAGGCGACAGGTGTAGTCACAAAGACGCATGTTTAATACAGCCTACGTGACACACAAACTAGAACAGAAAACTAACAGGACTAACACAAAACACAAAGAATAAATATACACCACCGGAGAACACTGCTACCAGCGTCTACTATTAGCGTTCTAGTGTTAGTGGTCGGCGTTCGTGCTCACGGTTGGTTCGATGCGGCTGCGGCGTTGTATGGATCCAGTAGCCGGTGTCGAGGCAGCGTTCGACGTGCCTGAGCTGGCGTCGCTGGCTAGGTCGTACAAGCTCCCGGTCCAAGCGCTCGTGGAGGTGATGCCGGCGTTGTCGGCGTTGGAGGCACCACCTGGATGAGTGGCAACAGCGCTGGAGACACCCCTGACCGTAGCAGGTGGTAGCGTCCTCCGTTGATTCCCCGAAACGGGCTCAGGCACGGCAGGCGGTCCACGATGCGAAGCCGTAGAACGCGAGTTCACCGGAGCAGTGGCCGGCGTTGCTCTCTTCCAGCCGAAGCGTCCCTGACCCGCCGGAGCCTCCGCTTCTCTGTTCTTCCCCACGTGCCTCGCTCTCCCTCGCCCTTTAATAGCCTTGGCGTTAGTCAACGTAAGCCTTGTCGTCGTCTTTTCATTCTTCTCTTCTCCACCAAACATCTCTCTCCACCTCACCAAATGCTTCTCCACCTCACCAAACGCTTCTCCTTCATCTTATTTATTCGGTTAATCCACGTCTTCTTGACACCTCTTTCCTTATTGATTTTATTTTAGACTCTTTATTATATGTGACAGAAGGCTTGGGCACGGGATCAATTTTGCTTGGTCAGGAGTGTCACGGGTCGTCAATTTCTGAATTCCCAGGGACACAGCGAAGGAAAACGGTGGATGGCTGTAGAGCGGAGACCGCTCACTCGACCTATTGGATTCTAGGGTACGGTACGGTTCTTTATGTTGCCAGTAGATGCTTGAAAGTAGGAATAGACCATGGTACTCTTCGAAGGTCAGTGCGTCCGGAGGGCGCAGCTACAGCGTGCTGGGTTGGGTTGCAAAGGGGGAGTGCGTGTGTCCGCGTCAGATGTGTCATTCGGTGTTCTTTTGAGCTGTGAGTAGCAGTATTGTTGAATTCAGTAGAAAGATGACTGACGCCTTCCAAGTTAATTATTGGGAAAGCATGTCGTTTCAGAGCCGGCTCGGTCTTTACTTCATGGTGTAACTACGGGCGAGGCCCAGTTTGGCTTTTTAAGTCTTCTTGTTGAAAATTTAACTGAATACTTAAATTAATTTGGTTGGCCTCTTTCTACTAAATTACATTTCCCATTCAGAGAGACTTGTCTCGAGTGTTTTCTTTTGAATATAATTGAATGCTCTATTCCAGGCATTGGAGCTCATACGGAAAGTGTCCATTTATGTGTACCCGTTTAGTCCACGGGCATTTTAAGAGCGTTAGCTTACTCACCATGTTTCTTGGTTTCTTGGGCTCTGCTTCCCCCTCCCTTCGGCGCGAAATTTTCCCAGTCTGAAGAATTCAAGATGGCACCCCTATAGTATATCGTTGTAGCAGCCCAATAGATGATACCTTTAGTATATCGCATTGGTGATTGATTGCTGACGTCACTGATATATCATGTTTTTGATTGATTGGTGACGTCCCTTTTTATTCCAATATGTCGGCCAATAATGATACTTGATTGATGACGTCATTAAATAATCAAATATGGCGGCTAAATTCGGGCGCTAATGAAGACGTCAAAATCCAATGTGGCGTACAGAAGTGAAACCAAGTGATTATGACGAAGATGGCGACAAAACTTGGATGCCAACGATGACGTCACCGTTCAGTATGGGAAATAGAAGAAACACGTGTTTATAACGTCATGGGACGAAATTGCTGCATAGTTTCTGTTTCCCAAATCTCACAGAGCGCCTAATGGTTTTACTTCATAGCCAGGATGGTGGCTATACTAAAATTAGTTGTGCCCGCAAACACTATAGCCCCTGTCCACCTGCTAGCGGAATTGCAGATCTCTTCGCAATTTACCTTAAGTAGCGTGTGACGCAGTCTGTAGAAATAAGCTACGTGAGAGTCAGAATAACTGACTTATGTTATGTTGTGCTATCGCAATAAGAACCTTTGATGTGGCATAAAAACTGCATTGAGATGAAAGACTACACATTCAAATTTCAAAATCGTATTTATTTTCCCTTCTGGTAACTGCTGTGGTACAAATTAAGAAGTGCCATTTCCAAAGCTTTTACTAACCTCTTTCAAATATGCAGGGAATCGGCTTAAATAAGAAGGAATTTATTGGAGATATCTGATGCTCTTGCCACATATAAATATTACTTTCGTGACACCACTTCTCTTTTAAAACATTTGCTCTTGAGTGCTGTCCCAAGTGTAGCATTTCTTGCCAGCAGGTGTCATCTCGGATTGAGGCACGCATGCAAGCTCCCACATTCAATTTGGTGACGCTTTGCTGCCGCATAAAGAGGGATAGATATTACATTTAAATGTAGAGTATTTAAATGTAAGGTATTTAAATGTAGAGTACTACGTTTCAATATTTTTTTAACCACAACAGGAAGTCGTTACTTCCCAAGAGCACGTTAACAGCTGAAAAGGACGCTGATGACAAATTGAAGTGTATGAGTGCACAACAAACATATGAATGACCATAACGAAGCAGGTTATTTTTATTAAGAATCAAATTTTGATGGAGTTCTAGCAGCCTGCGTTTAAAGCAGCGGAAAATTTCGGAAGCATGCATTGAATATTTTTTTCAAACCACATATTCCTAGAACAGTGCGGTGAGGGTCTAGTTGGTACGATATTATAAGAGCAATCAATAATAAATAAGAACAGTACAGGCTGATTCCGCGCGCTTCCTGTCTCTTGTTCGTTTCTTTCTTCCCCAATTATTTATTATTCTTATAATGGCGATACTTCTGCTTCAGGGTTAACTTTGGCTTAAAGACGTACAAGGAGTTTTGGTCGGCATTTAGCTGCAACGCTGGTGATCGGATGAAGGGAAAAGACAACTGTCAAATTGTGACCTGAGCCAGCAAAAGAAGCAGCGGTCTGAAAAATAAAGATTTTGGGAGAAAAACTTGACGTCATGACAGTAATGAAGTGCATAGGCGCGGACATGTGCTGAAAAACAAGCTGTTCCCACAAAGGATTTTGGGGAAACTACGATGCGGAAGTGGTAGCACCCTAGCTCGTTAGAAATGGATCACATGGTTGTTTTCTATGGGCTCTGGCCCAGCGTGGTTACGATAATTTTAAATTATTACCACAAATAATGTAGAACCCCGCAGACTCTCATGCGTTCGATCGACATCCTCCGCCAGCAGGTGATTGATAAATCAACGAGTATGAAAAAACTTTTAACGCAGTGTGATCGCAGCAGTGAACACATAAAAGAAGACAGTAGATGTAAGCTACACGTTGCCTAAAGTGAAAGAATATACATTCGTTAAGCTTCACGATGCAGAAGCCCGCGTGCCTGGAACGCCGCACTTTAAGTATCTTGATCAAAATCTACGGCAAATAATCGCAAAACACCTGCATACAGACAACTTCAATATAATGCGAGCGCTCGGCAAGTGTTTGGTATTTTCTCCAAGGGTTTTCCCTTCACAACATCGGAGATACTGGTGCAGACTGGGTGCCTGCGCCAGGCGCCAAGCTTTCCTCATCTCCAATGGCACACGCGCTCCCCCCAATATTAGGCGCACAGCACAAGCGTGGCCAGCTGCGTGGTCTCTCTCCGCTCCCACATCTGCGCCGCATTGCTCTGGCCAGCTGCGTCGGCGAAACGTTCTGGCCTACTGGGCGCCTCTTTCTCCTCACACGCGCTCTCCTCAATATTAGGCGCACAGCACAGGCGTGGCCAGCTGCGTGGTCTCTCTCCGCTCCCACATCGGCGCCGCATTGCTCCGGCCAGCTGCGTCGGCGAAACCTCCTGGCCTGCTGGGCGCCTCTTTCTCCCCAGCCAGGCAACGAGTCTGCGTGGCACCACGGGCCTACGTGGCTGAGGTGTGCAGCAGACATTGCACCCCTACCCGCTTCAACTAAATGCCTAATCCAAGCCGATTAGTGGTTTCGCTGTAAAAGGCTTCAGAAAAATTGCGGAAACATTTTAAAAGTACCAGAGGTATGCTGTCATGAAACACCAATTACGAGGCGTCGGCAGAATTGCACAGTCGAGGCCACACTATTACGCAGCCCACGTCGCCGATTACCTCTTGTCACGTGTTAATTATAGAAATCTAGGACAAGTTTACAGATAGGCTAGCACATGTCGCCGGTACGCTCACTTATGACTCGTAGAAACCGGCATATATTCTGCGTGAGAAAACTTCGCATGATAAAATTTCAAACACCGAAGCGGCTGTGTAATATTTTGGCTGGACCTGCTGTGGATGTGCAGATCATGGGAGAAAAAAAATTAATAAACACCACCACATGCCCCTGCGGCTGATTGCGCCGAGCATGGGCAACAATTAAGAGGCGCACCCTGTCGCACTTTTTCTCATCTGTTTGCAGTGGCTAGAATACAGTAGTCACTCGGCAACATCGAGTCAGCAAAGGACGCTTTTCTTCACCAATAATCTTCTTTTCTTGACTATTCAGATACAACCGGACAGCGAGCGATTTTCCGCTGGTGCCTACGGCTGCACGTTGACTGCATCAGATAGCGAGGCTAAGAACTTCGGACTGTCATCGCCTAAAGAGGGGCGTGACCCTGCCCCACAGCTACCACGTGGTCACCTCAAGGCTACGAAAACTGGGAACATCGGTGCCTCTGGCCACTCGGCAGCAGCGAGGCAGCAAAGGACGCTTTTCTGCACCAAGAATCTTCTTTTCTTGCCTATTCAGATACAATCCAACAACGAACGATTTTCCACTTGTGCCTACGGCTGCACATTGCTGCAGTTTGCACTTCGCTGCGGCACGACAGCTACCACGCTGTCACCTCAAGGCTACAAAAGCTGGGAACATCGGTGCCTCTGGCCACTCGGCAGCAGCGAGGCAGCAAAGGACGCTTTTCTTCACCAAGTATCTTCTTTTCTTGCCTATTAAGGTTAGACATAAATTTTTATGGGTTTTTAAAGTGGCAGACTGCTGCTTTCGCTGCTGCCAGTGTTGTTTTTGTCATTCCTGTTTGGTTGTCTTTATAGTAACATGGGAACGCCTTTTGAGGACCTCAGAGAAGAGTCAAAGAAAGAAATGAAGGAATTTCAGAGCAAGGCTGAACGAGACCTTCGAAAAGAACTGAGGGAGATTAAAGAAAGTCTTCATTTCTTCAACAACAATTTTGAAGACGCTAAAGCTAAAAATGAAATCCTAGAGAAGGAGAATGCAGCATTGAAAAAGGAAAACGAGGCCCTGCGGAACAAATTTGACAACATAAAAAAGCAACTAGAGGAGCGCGATCTCAGGATCATAGCAAGAGGACAGTGTTATAAAAACTGCAACGTCGAAACGAAAGGTATTTAGTAGGAGCAAAATGAGGATGTGACAAGCACTGTGTGCAAGGTTGCGACATTGCTAGACATGACAAAAACGCCTGATGACATTGTCGTTTGCCACAGAGCAAAGGCTCGCAATGACTGAACCTGTCCAAATATTGTTGTTAAACTGAAAAGCCAATCGCAACGCGGCCTGCTTTTTTGGAAAGCCAAAAAATTTGACTTTCAATGGCTGACCTGGGCCACTCTTCAAGTAACGCCATTTTCATCAATGAGCCTCTCTGCCCAGCCCTAAAGGTGCTATTGGGTAAAACATCAAAAAAAAAGGCTAGCAAGTGGAAATTAGTCTGTGTTAAAGATGGAAAAAATCTTTGCTCGTAAGGAAGAAAAGTCAAACGTGCTGCATGTGCAGTGTGAGCGTGACATTGATAAGATTGCCTAACGTGTGTCTTCCTATTCTCGTGCTCTGTTTCTGCATCCCGAAATGCTGGTAACACCTGTAGAACTT
Source organism: Amblyomma americanum (assembly GCF_052857255.1). NCBI lineage: Eukaryota > Metazoa > Arthropoda > Arachnida > Ixodida > Ixodidae > Amblyomma > Amblyomma americanum. Next base: position 55,123,541 of record NC_135505.1, on the reverse strand, counting down.
AACTCAATTTTTTGCCCCTATGGTCAAAACAGTCTCACATGTTTTCACTTAAATATACAGTCGGCGCGAAACAAAGAGGATCAATTGACTGCTCTTTTAAAAAGTTTTAGTTTTCAGTTCGACGTAATAATGATTGCCGAAACATGGTTTGCATCCGACTCGGACGTCATGACGGATGCAGATTACAACACGTTTTTTCTAAACCGACCAAACAAGCGCAGTGGTGGTGTGCTCATGCTTACAAAACGGTCATTTCACTGTGAATTACTTGAAGAATTTTCTCTTACCACGTTGAGTACTGAGTGTCTTGTTGTAACATGTCAAAAATATCTGCTTGTAGGAATGTACCGTCCACCTGAAGGTAACGTCTATAGTTTTCTTCGTCTCATTGATAGGATACTTAATTATGTAAATAAAAATAACCTCGTTCTTATCCTCGGAGGTGATCTTAATATTGACATGCTAACTCCATCTATATTACAGCATAACTTTGAAACACTCATTGACTCACATGGATTCAACTACCTAATTGAAACAGCTACACGCGTGACACCAAACAGCAACCCATTGATAGATCTATTTATAACCAATGAAGCAATACAAAATACTATCACCGGTGTTCTGCCTCGCATATCAGTGACAACATGCCAATTTTCCTATTTAGTCGAACAACACCTAAATACAGGCAGAAGAAGCCAGGCGTTAGCCCAAAAATGCAGAGCATAAACAATATTACAGTAAAAAAATTCGCACTATTCTCTTAGCAACACACTGGGATGTCGTATATAGCTCAGAAACCTTCAATGAGGAGTATATTAATTTCTTGTCTGCATTTCTAAATGCGTATCTCGTATCAATTATTACAGTCCCTAAGCAAAAAGCAACAAGATCTCAGAAACCATGGATATCTAAAGAACGTCTTAAAATGATTCGAAATAAAAATCAATTGTTCAAGAATTTCAAAACGACATGAGGCGCAAATGACTGGGACATGTTTAGACGCCATAGAAACAAAACCAATGCTCTTATATGGAAAAAGAAGCGAGAATACCTTCACGATCTTTTTCAGCCAGAGTGCAACTCTAAGTCGGATGTTTTCTGGAAAAATACAATAAGATCTTAAACCGTTCATTACAGATCATGGCGTAAGCGAGTTAACAGGAAACAACTTCCTGAATTCTGGCATTGAGTTGGCGGAGGCATTCAATAATCATTTTTTTAAATTTAATTTCTAGTTGATATCATCCTGAGGCTATAAAAGGAAACAATAGAAACAGTGAAAGTTTGTTCTTCTGTCCCACAGATCAGAGTGAGATTCATACAGCATTCATTTCATTGAACTATAGCACGATTCATGATATCGATGACATACAAATTGAGCCGATGAAACATGCTTTAGATCTAATCTTACCGCCGCTTTCATTTATACATAATTTTGTTTTTTCAACGGGAAACTTTCCTCAGAAAATGCAGGCATCAAAAGTAGTCGTACTGTACAATGGAGGTGATAAAAACAACTTGTCGAAGTACCATCCGATATCTATACTACGTGTTTTCTCTAAGGCCTTAGAAAAGTTAGTACTATCTAGAATCATTAAATTTGCAGAAAAATGTAATCTAATTAGCTCCGCACAATATGGTTTTCGTCGGGGCCGATCCTCTGAAGTGGCCTTCCTGGCACAGAATTTATTCTGAAAGGATTTTAAAACAGAGAGATGGTTGCTGGTGTACACATTTACTACTACAAAGCGATCGACCGCCTAAATCATCAGACTTTACTAAAAAGTTAGAAACATACAGAATTCGAGGTATACGCCTAGACTTAATACGTTCGTACCTAGAGCATTGCACACAAAAATTGTAATGGGCAAAAATCTTTCTTCTTCTAAGCGTGTTCCTACAGGTGTGCCTCAAGGAAGCATCCTAAGGCCCCTATTGTTTAACTTTTATGTCAGTGACATTGTAAACATTAGTACAAAGCCAGAATATATAATATACAGTGATGACACAACACTTTTATTTTGAAGCAACGATCACAGTCAGCTTTTATATAACATAATTCAATCATTGGAATATTTAGGCACTTGAAGCAAACTTGATTCAGTGGAGACAAATGTAACCAAAACAAAGGCCGTGCTTTTTTCCACAAGGTACTCTCCGATGCCTATCATGTCCTCAAATAATAATCTAATTTTTGACCATGCTCCTATTGATGTTGTTGAAGAAATGAAAATACTTGGTGTTTATTTCCACAAAAATATGTCCTGGGATAAGCACATAAATGAAGTAATTTCACGCCTGTCAGAAACAGTAAGTATTTTAGCAAAACTCCATTTCTCCCTACCGCCGGAATTTAACCTACATATCTATAACTCATTATTCTTGCCTCAACAAAACTACTGTTTTCTTGTATGCGGTACAACTACACAAACATATTTAAAACGAATAAATGCACTACAAAAAGTGCTATTTGCCATATAGCTGGAAAAGACTACTACACTCATACTGCACCGCTTTTTCAAAATTTTAAAGTATTGTCAGTACACTATCTCTACTCGTATAACTTAGCAGTTCGCTACAAACAGCACATAAATACCTATGAGAGTACAATGCTCTCGATCGCCAATCTAACAACATTTACACGAACATATATTTCGCGTTCTGCTCATAAACTGTTTTCGCGAAAATAAAGTTAATATTGAAAATGTAAATAAGAAAAGGATACATTCATTTTTTCTCTCACAAATGTAATTTTTCTGCTTTTTGTGAGGTGTGTTTCACCTGTGTCGTTTGGATTTTTTGCGGCTTTGTTGCTATGCACAATTGCTGTTATTCGCTGATTCATGTTTATCATTTCATATTCTGCCTTTGCCTTTAAGAACAAAAAGACTGAACGTAGTAACAGCTAAAATGTCTGTAAATGTACCGGAATGTACTGCCTAAATTGTAAGTGCACAAAATGTTAATACCGACACCTCGCTATTTTGCCATGTAATAAGGCGCTAGCGCCGTCAAGTGAATTAACGTTCAGTTTTCGTCTCGGGTCCTTCATTTCTTATTGAAATGAAAATAAACTTCAAACTTCAAGTGTGAATTTGGTGAGTAGTGCCGTTTGTAAGTTTGGCGGGTTTGTTAAATTAGGGAACGTGAGGCACGCATACACATGGGGCTATGGCTGAAATACAATGCGAAAGTCAGCCGTAAGAAAATTAGGGGGCCTAGTAGCATTGTCCGTTTATTAAGCGTTGAGAATCTAGCAATTTGTGTAGGAGTGATGTTTCTGGGCGGACTTTGCTTATTTGGCGGAATGCTGCCGCTTTTTTCGGCTATTCAGCTGCCTGCTGAGGTGTGACTAGCTAGATATGGCCGAGATCGAACCCGCGTCTTTCGAGTCACTGGCCGAGCACCCCAACCATGAAGCCACAGCGGCGACTCTAAAGGGTTTCTCGATGTACGCGCTGGAGGTAAGGCTAGTATCATTACTTTTAAACGTCTTGCGCACCAGCTAGTAGTTGCGCAATGCTTCAATGGTAGTGTCTGAGTTTTCTATGAAGCCCCGCGGTTTATTGTAGTTCGTACTGTAATAAAGCGCTGCGAATAACGCGAATGAAAAGTTGAAAAAAAATTTCGTCTGCAAGTTACCTTTTTGGGAACATCAGACGCACCATCTGAAAGAAGAGGAGGACGCTTACGGACAAAATCTATTCAGATTACTGCTCTTCACAAAACGAATTCGCGACCATGCTTAATTACGTTTAAAAGTATTCTAGAATTGCCACCGTTTAGGTTTGGTCTGCTTAACGATGGTTACTTTTAACAAGAAATTCAGATGCGCCATGGAAAATTAAGGTTTTCTTCCTCGCATTTGGTTACACAGAACAAATTGACTCGCGCGGTAGGCATATTCTTGCTTGGCGAATAACAAATTCTCTTCTCATATTCTTTGGCTGCATTGTTAAGTGCTTTAAGAATAGAACCTAAAAGCCATTAACTGTAGAACTTCACTTAGGTCGCCGCACAAAATGAAAAAAACTTGAAAGCTGTGGACGAAAAGACAAGCAGCGCTGTGTGTATCCGGCCTCATCAATGATACGTTTTTATTTTTTCCACAATAGAAGCACACATGGTCCCCGCATTTTTCCTTCTGATACTAGAAAGCATTTGGCAGCAGCTCTGATTCGAACAGATTTCTTGTTTTAAGCGCCTTCTTAGCCTATATCCCGGCCTTTGTGTTTTGTGTCAAAGCCGAAAAGTTCGGTGTATCGATAAGTTACGCCACTACCTGACATGACGTGGATTCGGCAAAGAATGGCCAGGAGGTATTTCTCGTGGCGTGCGTTACCATACGAGATGGCCATGATCCGGTTGTGGCCGTTCGTTCCCGTTCCATTGTCGCTCGGTTCAGAAGGATGGTCTTCACCAGTATCTTTGGTAATGCGATGACTTGCAAGTCTGGCCTTCGACTGTATCTTGACCTATTAATGAGACACAACCACTGATCGAGGAAAAAAGCTGTCGAATAGAGATCTCATCTGGCGCTGCGGCATTGCATTGGATAAGTGTTCTAAACGAAATCCTGCATTAAACCATTACGGCCGTGGTACTGCAGTTCGAATCGCCAAATTTAAACCACAGCATACTTGACACGGGGAGGAACATTGGCTCTTAAGGCAAGTCCAGCATTTAGCTATGGCACGTGTTTCTTGCAAGAGTATGTAATTCTCAAAATATGTTCTTGAGGTAAAAACATCGCTTCTCAGCACACCACTCCTGGTGTTTGTGGACCCCAGAAAACAGTTAAAACGTTTTAAGTAACAAGCTGATTAACTAATTTTAATAATAATTTTTTGAATTATTAAAGTTAGACAACTATATGCAAGTGGCGAATTGTAGCCGGTCGTTAGTAATATCTGTATCAGTTTTTAGAATTTCGAAAACGCGATTGGCCTTGACGCTGTGGCTCGACAAAGTTTGAATTTCTTGACTAGTTACCTGCACTTGAAAAGTTAATTTGCATTCATGCTTTTATAAAGCGCACGTATTTTGGCACTATGAAGTAAAATTGTGTCGAGCTATAGCGTAGAGGATGATCGCTTTTTTGACAGTCAGAAAACTGATATTATTATTCCTAACGACAGGCTATAAATTTGTAATAAGGTTTAGGCATCGAGCTAATATTTAAAATGTTACTTATTAAAAATTATTTAACCAGCTTACTAGTTAATGCGCAATTCAACTATGTTCTGTTGTCCGTCATTTAAAGTAATACTATGCCCGAAAAGCCATATTTTGACCCAAAAATATTTTGTGAAAGTTCTTGGTTTTCGATAAACCCCTGGTATAGACAAATATATCATTTAGCTTATGCATCACTATCAAAAGCTGTTACGTATGAGAGTATATAGCTGCTTACGTTCGGCTACTGGTGTCGACAGATACCGCTACCGCCACTTGAGAAAATAAATTCAAGGTGCATTTTTTTCTGATTATATATACATAAACTGGTGCTCCACCTTAACCGATTTGAGCCAGGCACTGCACGAAAAATATTCAGGGGGACACTTTGTTGGCCAAAAGTGCGGTGCTTTAGCGCGGTGCTGCCGCTTGTGTCACTGATGTGTGGTTAAGCTCTTAAGTACTTACGTTTGCCCACATTCTGAGACTCCATTGAAGCGAGCGCTAGGAGGGAGGTTGCGGGGTGCCCGAGTCGATCGACAGCTGCGAGGCGTCTGGCCCGGGCGCGGCGCGCACGCCGGTGGTACCACCTCGCGCATGCGCAGTGAACTACCAATCATGCAACCTGAACTTCGAGTTCATCCACGTGCTAGCGCACGGGTGATCTCGGAGGCCATGGGCGCAAGAGTGTAACGACGGGAAGGACGAACGAGCATGAGACATTAAAGGCCTTTGCCTTAATAGGGAGGGAAGGTGGCCTTGATCATTGTAGAAAACACTGAGCCAATGTGGCGTGTGTTCCAAGAGAGTTATAGCGCGCAGGAGATGTTGTACGTTATAGGAATAAAATTTGTTACATACGGCTTAGGAAGTTACGAATTTAACGAAGGAATAGACGAGCTTGACAGAGAAGGATGTGGAGTCGGAATGGTTAGTCTGTTCTCGTAGAGGCTGTCATAATGGGAGTAGGTCTGCTTCCTGCATTGGATGGCCTCTATTCTGAACAAAGGACACGGTCAGGGCAATGCAGGGGCCTGGTTTAAGTTATTGCGGAATATCATGATTATTAGCTCCTTCCCTGCAGGTGGTGCTGGGAATGCGGCAGAGCGCGTCCTCTAATCTGTACCGAAGTAAGGACGAAATGTGGTCGCGCTGTTCGGCTCGAACGGCTGTCTGCGAGTCCATAACGATGATGCATGCGGTAGGGGAAAATTGTGCCGATGTAAGCTACTCAACAGACAGCTCTATTAGCAGACCTCCACGAAGAATTTCAGGGCGATGAAGAATTCGGTATGAGGGTGATGGTTTGGACTTGGGTCTGCTGATGGAGAGCAAGTGAGACAGCTGACGCACGAACCTCGGTACGAGTCGCGTCTGTGTAAATGGTCACGACCTGCAATTGTATGAAGAAGCAGTATGATCAGCAATAATTTCGATATGGACAAGAGGTCTGTTCGCGAGCGGTTAACAGAAAATATCTTATGTTAGGCAACATCTGCAGTCTGCATCACTTTTGTGTACAGCTGAGGATCAGTTCGCACCAGGCAGCAAGAACCAAAATCACTGAGCGGCCTGTATTTCCCGTGTAGAGTGCTCATGCGCACCAGGCTTGTTAGTCTATGCTTGTTGCTCTACCTGCACGAAAGCGTTGCCTGCACAAAGTGGCAGCTGCAGGGAGATGTTGCTTTGCTTGCGGAGCGTTGCGCCGTTCGAGTGCTCTACATAAGCTTGACGTGGACTTTTTGGGCGCCTTTTTGATAACGCATTGGGAAATATAATTGCCCATTTTCACAATTCAATCTATGTTTGAAAGATGGCTTGTGTCTAATATTAGTAGGCACATTTTTAACTATCAGTAAAGCGTTTGCTGTTTGCAACTTTTTACTTTTGGTGTGGATGACGGTATATCCAGTGCTGATTAAAGGTAAAGTGTTATGCCACTCAGTCTTCATGGCATTCGGCGGCTTCAAGTTGAAAACAAGGGTCAAGTTCCGTACAAGTTCATTATGGTCCTGAGCCTCCACAGCCTGTTGATGACAATTTCATTCACGTATGCCTATGCGGGCAACCATACACTGTACGCGAGGAAAGTTAATTGAAGGCGCTGCATATGCGGAAGTTATACAGAGCTCGACCTGGTTTCCCCGAATGGCTGAGCCTGTTTGGTGGTGTGGCAACACTGTGAAAAGTGCACTAACAATGTGTAAACGCAAGCAGGTTGATGCGTCTGTTTATAATCTGGCTTTACTGTATCTTGCAATGAGTTTCGTCAGGCAATAATAAAAAAACATGTCATGCCCAGTAGGTCTTAGGCGTCAATTAGCCGCACTCCGCGCCGGTCTGAGTTGAAATCTACCGGAGAAGAAATTGTTTTTCTGGCCTGAGAAAATCGGGTACGAAAATCTCTGCGTATTTCGTCGATGGTTTCATCTTCAGTTGCGTCTTCTATAAGAAATGTTTTCAGCTTGAAAAGAAATCTCTCGTAGGCAAACATTCTCACCTCTTCGCGCACTTTCGCGTGCACTCCTAGACACCCTTAGAGCGTATGGGGGTGGCAAACTCGGACACAAAGGAGATGCCCTCTACTTGGCGTTGCAATCTTAGCCGGATATCAGCTACCAAGTGACAAGCGGGGGGGGGGAGGGGAGGTCGTTTGGTGCTTAGCTATCGCCGGTCGCAAGCCAGAGAATAAGTCGGAGCCAAATGTTCACAAACGAAACAAAGTTTATACAGCAAAGAGATGATACAGATGATTTAACAGTCACTCTTACGAGCACATACTAAGCGATTCATAAATACAATGCAACTCGTGCAAAGTAACACCCGAGAGAGATTACAATATATCAAAATTATTGCACCTTAAGTGTGCTAACACGGAGAAAGACGAACAAAAAAAACAAAGTTTGTTCACCGGCGGCTGCGACAGTCTGTCGACCAGAGGAGCATGATGAACCCGTCCCGCAGGTTGGCGCACACTGCCTCGCAGGTCCCTGGCTGGTCGAGTGGTGTTTTCCCGGGAGTCTAGCGGGCACGCTTGAAGCTTAAACGACGGCTCAGGCTGACAGACTGCGGTCATAGACCCTTATATATAGGCGCGGTGGGCGCCTGTTCGTTCTTCGCGCCTAGGCAGACGCGCGCACACACGTAGTATAAACTGCACAATTTTCTTCTCCTTCTCGCGCCGGGCGCGGGATCTCATTGGTCAAGCTCAGAGACCGGGTTTTAGAAAATTCCAGGTGCTTTTGGCGTTGCGAAGCTGCCGGCGCGAGAGCGAAGGGGGCAGGGCTTCACTAAGCGCGGTGAAGGTTACGCCCTCTTTGTCGACATTGAGCAGAAATTACTCAACTCAGATATTTTCTAAAAATCGACGGCACGCACGACCATATATCCGTTGGCGCCGCGCCGGCGAGCAGAGTGGAAAGAGCAGCAGCACACAAAAGTTACGCGTTCTCTGGCATTCCTTCTGCGCTGTTATAGTTTTATTTACTCTGCTCGTAGGCGTGATTGCTTCCGCGCTGCGTCCTTTTTTTTCGAATGTGCGCCGAATATTGTGACACCTGCCTGAGAAAGGTCATGGAATACGTGCAACGCAATAGACTCCACACTTCACACGTAGCCCAAGATCACCTTTCCCCCTGCCACTATGATCGAAGTCAAGGACCGGCCTCTCCGCCAAATCATTATGTGGCAAATCCAACACGAAATTCTCGGTCCCAGACCCATCCGAGCCCCACGAACGATCCTAGGCCTAGACGTCAGCAAGGCTTTCGACAACGTGTCGCATACTTCCATCCTGACAAACCTCTCCCAAATGACTATAGGCACTCGCACCTTCAACTACATCGCCGACAATCTTCATAATCGTATCGCAGAACTTAACATTGGAAACCTCCAAAACGAGGAACGCCACAAGGAGCAGTGCTATCTCCGTTCGTTTTCAACACTACAATGAGAGGCCGCCCTCCACTACTGCAAGACATACCTCACATTAAGCCCTTATTATAAATGGCAATGGCATTACCCTCTTGGCCAACTCCGGGTCAGACGGGGAAATGCAAAGCTCCCTTCAAAGAGCAATTGAACCAGCCTACGCCTTTGTACAGGTGGAAGGGCTCACATGCTTTCCCACGAGGTCCGAATTGCTACTTTTTAGGGACAGACGAGTTCGCCTGCCCGTCCTCGACCCGCAAGAGCCTATTGTACTCCTAGTCGACACACATCTCATGCTTCCAGTCCAGACCGTCCGCGTTCTGGGCATGCTAATACAAAACAACACGCAAAAATCAGAGGCCATTCAGCGCCTCCGCACCACAGCCAATCCGATCAACAGCCTCATCCGCCGCATCAGCACCCACCGCCGAGGTGTGAAGGACGACGACCGCTGTCGGCCCATGCAAGCTTTCCTCATCAGCAGGCTAATCTACTCCTACCCCTACTATCGCCATAAGGACAAGGGAGCTGTAAACAGCATTACACGTTCAGAGTACAAAGCGGCACTGGGGCTTCCTCACTACTCCAGCACACAGCATCTGCTCCAACTCGGAATCTACAACATGCTCACAGAAATCATAAAGGCATACAAGACTGCCGAAATGCACCGCCTCTCCCTCACCAAACGGGGCCGGCTCTTACTTGAGAGTCTCAACATCAGCCCCATAGGGGTCGTCCACCCCACCGTCCCCTTTCCGATTGCGGTTCATAGCCGACTTGTCGTCGAACCAATCCTTAAAAACATGCTGCCTGGCCGCCACGATACGCGCCGCAAGCTCAAATCCCAAGCACTCGATGCCACAAACCTTGCTGGTGAGCACGCAATATAGGTAGAAGCTGCACAGCAAAATGCAACCACATACGTGGCTTGTGCAACTACGCCAAAATCCACTCCCCTCACTATCATGACAGTACTTGCCCACATTCCCACCGTGTCGGTAGAAACCGCCATCAGGCTGGCCATCACTGACCCACGCGCACAGTCCTAAGCGACTCTCAGATAGCGATACAAAATTTCTCGGCAGGTTTTATTTGCCGATCCGCTGCACGCATCCTTCGCGGCTGCACTTCCAACCATAAGATTAACCTTGTCTGGGTACCCGCCCACACGGGGAACTCTGGAAACGAAGGGATCGACCAACTAGCCCGAGGCCTAACCAACCGGGCGGCCAGCCCTACGGATACAGACGCTCTTGCTGAAGCTCCTCAGACCTTTGCCGAAATTACCAACCTCCACAGAGAGACGAGACGCCAATTACCACCTCCCCACCTTGACTTAATTGAGCGCAAGCCAGCCTCCTCCACAAGTTGCACATTCCACCCTCAGCGATTCTAGATTATCAGTCATCACAGACGGCGAAGACGACCCAGCCTGCCGAAATTGTAACCAAGGAAAAATCGCCACCCAGGCGCATATTGTCTGAGGTTGTGTGGGAACCACCCCCCCCACGAACCATACTGTCATCTCCCTCCGAGGCGTCCTGGAGTGCAGCTCTCCTGTCAACTGCGTCTTCGAACCCCCACACCGTCTACCGATCTCCGCCGCCACGAATGCGGGGCAGTTCATGTACAGCGCCTCAAGCCGGATTGCAAACCCTCAACCTTACCGTCGCCTTACGTCGCCTGAATGGCTCCTATTCTCTGCGGGGGCGATTATAAAAAAGAAGGTGAACATTCGTGCCAAGAACAATAATGAACACCGCTTCAGGAGCATCGCTATCCCCGCATGTATCTGTGCTCGACCTGCATGATCTCAAATGGTTTTCACCGCGGCTCCCGTCGTACCAGATCAAAGTCAGAGTACCTTATTCAGACATGTACACTCTTCCAATTGTTTAACTTGAACGCGCAAGCGTCGACTGCCCGGCGCTGCTGAGCAGGGAGAAAAAGGAGAGCAGAAAGCTTGCGAAGGAAAGGGCACGCCCACAATTCATGCTGTTGGAGTAAGCTTCGTCTGCTACGCTGTTCTCATTTGTGCAAAGCTACCCCTGTGTACCATCAGCTTTTATGCATTGGAGGCCCAAGAAGCTGCAAGCAATTGTTTTTATCAGCTGCCTATATCATGGACGGTTCTGAAAAGAGCGTAGATTTGGGAACTGCCTAGCATGCCCAAGAAACCAGTTGCAATCGTTACTTGTTAAAAGCTGATTAAAGAGGACCCTCGATCTATCCGTGTTAATTTCGTTAAAGCAAATGCTCTCGACGCTCTGTCCGCAAATAAAACCAGGCCTGTAGAGTCGTGCTGGGCACGCTACGCGTTTGCACCAGTCCAAAGCCGCAAACACGTAGCAGATAGAGCACAAAGCGAAAACTCTCAGAACTCTGCCATAAAACTTGCTTCGCAGGGGTTGCTTCGCACGAAACAGATCAGGCAAGCAGACGACGCTAGATACAGAGGCATGGTGAGCGCGCATTCTCGCTCCCTCTCACGATTTCCGCACTGCTTTACCTCGGCACCGCAGCACCTTGCAGTCCACGCTCGCGTGTTCATGTTAAAAAAAAAATTGGAAAGGTTTTTATATGCCTAGGAGGCAGACATAAAGACGAGTTAAATCCTGACCTAGTGTTGGTCCCCTTTCCTCTCCCCCTCCCACACACACACCACTGAACAGCAGGTGTCAAATCGTTTTCGACAATTTTTCGAGCAAAAAATAGCGCCATAAGGGCAACACACCAGGAAAAAAAGAGAGAAAAAGACTAATTCATATCACAAAGAAACATAAGTTTCTTTAAATAAACCTCTGTATTACAATTCTATGTCCTTACCATAAAAACTGATATATCCGTAGATCTTCCTCAGTAGGCTTGCTCGTTTGGCTATTACCTTTTTTTCCATAGCCAAAAGCGTTCCCTATTGGTTTTCTATGGCAGTCTTAACTAGTCGATGTGAGCGGTGGAGAAAACAAATATTGTCCTATACGTTAGAAGAATAGTTCCTCACGTTCAACATTTCCATAACACTACCTCAAAGTTTGCTAATATTCAAAAATTTTCATCGATAATGTTTCAGAATTTTCTAATAATCAAAATTTTTCTTCCATAATGTTGGACATGCAAAACATGGGAATGTTTGTTAGAAATGGGCTGCAAAAAAAAAATAAGCTGCGGTTCAACTATTTCTGAACCGAGTTAGAGAGCGAAAGCTGTGGTGTATCGTGTAAGTAATCGCGGCTTGGCTTCTAATGTGGACAGCTATCCGCACTCTGGATAGGCAACCCACCCATCCTACCAGATGGTGGCAAAAGTAATGGTTACTCGCGAGTCACCTATTGAACGCTACGGCATATTACCGCAGTTGCTCGTGTCAGGCACAATGCATGCAGCCCACATCTCTTTCTCCCCACTGCCATGTAGCTCAAATCGCGATTGAAGCACCCACTGCCCCTGGAGACGATTATGCGCCTTCCTTTCCTCACGATCACCGGAGTCTACACCGTTGTCAACACTAACGCCAAAAACACAAAGAACGCCGGCAGTCTGTAGCTTCAGTGCTGTTTTTCTGATACAATGCTGTGAATGGCAATGCATGCAGCGCACATCTGTCATTACCGCCACTTAGCTTAAAGCTCGACTGAGGTGGCCACCGTCCCAGGGGGCCAAACATGCGCCTTCCTTTCCTCAAGAACATCGGAGTCTAGAGCGTTGTCAACGAAAACGCCAATGAACACAAAGAACGCCGACGGTCTATAGCTTCAGTGCTGCGTTTCTGCTGTGGCGCAGTAATTGTCTCACATATATCGGTGGACACCCGGACCGCGCCGTAAGGGGTTTGTCCTCAGGTTCGCTTGAAGGTCTAAATCACAAGCACCGCGAAATTGTTACGAGGTAGCGTAGTGAAGCTTTCGCTTCAAATTTTGGAGATCTGGCAACAAGGCGGTAATTCCATGCACAGCTGAGAAAAATATTTGAATTTGGATGAATTGGTTTCGGTGGATTTCATAGGTTTCAAACTAGTGTTTAATAAATGCATGTCCAGAGTCGAAGATTAGGTATTCAGCAACAAAGGGGCACTGTGCAACTTTCACGGAAACCTTATACGGTGTAAAAATTTCGACAAGGTTCGGAGATCAAACTCGGATTTGGCGACTGTCAGAGGCAGTCGCTCAAGAAACTATGCTAACAAGAATGGCTGGCAAATTCTACGGTGGGCAAATTGACCAATAATACGAAGTGAAACAGTGCATGCTCAGTGCCTTTAGGGGAAGCTGCCAATGCCTAGCAAATTTCATACGAGAGAGTGACTACTTATTAGCACCGACCCAAGCGTAACGTAGGCAGCGAAAGGTATAGAGTTTCCGCAGAAAATTCGTTTCTGAAGAAAAGTACTTCACATTCCAAGGATGGAACCCGGGACTATCCCGGATGAGTTCTGGTCCAGTGATCTATTGTCGAACTAAGAATAATTTATTCTCAGTGCCATAGTTGCGTTTTGCGTTGCAAGACATTTACTATTCAAATTACGATGCCTTTAGCTATGCAAAACCTTGCCCATACATGATCACCGTATCACGGTTGCTCCGAGGAATTTTCCGCATGTTTATAGTACGAACCTTCCTGCCAGGCCAGCTATCGGGCCATCTGTCCTCATAAACATGCAACATGTTTCTGCATCTTTTATAAATGTAGCTTTTCTCAGCAGCTCAATTTAGAGTTTTGTTCTCAGCCAACGTCGAAGCCTTCATCACTCTGCCAATATTCTGTCGCTCCTCTCGCTATTATGTTTTTTTTTATTTTCGAGGTAATAATTAAGACATTTGTGTTGTCCTGTACGGCCCCCTAATTTGATGAAGCCTAGTATCCATCTCACTGAAATGTCCATAATTGGTTTCCTGAAGTTTCAATTCGGGACCAGTGAGACCCATGCTGTCTTGGGCGATTTGGACGATGATATTCTTAGATTCCATCCTAATATGAAGAAGCAGTGTGCGTTATGTTGTAAAGAATTTTTCTAGTGCTAAGAGATAACATAGAGGAAGACACCACGGCCGCGCCATTTCTTTTGTTTCTTCCAGTGGCGCTTAAAACAACCGCTCTTGATCGGCATGAACCAATCAGCTCAGCATTGTTTTATTGCTTGGTCTTGAAGGATATGCTGGAGTATTTGAGCAGTGTTCTTCACGTCCTTCAGAGACGTCTGCTGATTGAAAAAAAATTAACTTCCTTTTCTAATCAACTGAAACATTCCGCACCCATAGAACTTCTAGATGGCTTTCCGCACAAGATTCATTTGAAATGTATTTGCCCTTATATTGTTTTCTGTAAAGACTCCGGATGTTCGCTGTGTCTCCTTTTGGAAGGCTAGTTGACGTAGAGAAATTCTTTAGTCTTGGATTTTTTAGGCTTGGCGCTTGAAGCCTTGTGTTTAAATAATACAGATTTTAATATCGAAGTTCATTACGTGTGGACGTTCTGATCTTTTCACATTCACCATCTCTAAGAATCATTTTATCCTCCACTCTAAGCACTACTAAGCCTACATGGCAGTAAAAAATGGAGTAAACTGGTCTCTTGCGCACTCCATTTCACGGGCACGGTATGCTGCCCGTCTTGAGGTATAGTTTATAACCTGAAAACACGAAATGCTTACTCTTAGGAACGGAGGTACTATCCTACTGCAAAGCATAGTTACTTGACGCAATTAACAATCAAAGGGAGCTTTTAACAGCGAGAAAGGAGCCCTTGGGGTTAGCAAAACAGAGGAGGATGAGCGATAGGTCAGAATTTTTAATTGCTAGAACCGCGGATGTTTTGAGGAAGAAACTTGTTTGCGTTGGCAACCGTAAGCATTACTTATTATTAGTGACAGAAATCTACTCCAGGACTGGGACAGCATACCCTAATCTTAAAAGAGAGAGCACTAGAGGAGAGCTTACTTTCTTTTTCTCATATATAGGCTAATTTATGTTTTGAGTCTAGCAGCTGGCGAAGTTTAGCAAGAAGCGTTTGGTCCTATTATTCGAATAGTCAGAATAAGAGCTTAGCAGGGGCCAGTTAAATGTTTAATGTGAGGAAGACCGCTGAATGAACGTTTAAACAAGGTGCTGTAGGGAAGATAGCAGAAGAGCATATTTCAATATTTATTTTTTCATTATCATCAGGGTACGAATTGATTACACAGAGAATAGGTTTTCTGAAGTTTCACTCTGGCATCAGAAAGTCCTATCTTTTCTTCGCTGATTTGGCTGAAAAATTCTTAGTTATTTTCAAAATATTGGGGGCAGCGTTCGTCGTCTTTTTAAGGATAGCTTTATTCAGCGCTACCGAATGACGCTGAACAAGAAAACACGGCAGTAATTATGTATAATGTCCTAAATGTAAATGAGGATCACGGAAGAACTGAGCGGTTATTTAAATACATTACAACAAATTAAAAGATACAGTGCACAGTACAAACAACCAAATAAGCATACACGGCACATCGTCAACGTGTGAGAACAGGAAAAAAAGGACCAGGATATTTTGCTCCGGAAGCATTAACATACGCTTGAAAAATAAGAAAATGAAGAATTTAGGAACATTGGCTTAATCGGGAACTCAGCTAAAAATGAATGAACGACAATGATAATTAATGTGATTTACGACAAGAGCAGGTTAGTTAAGGAAGTCTTAAACGCAGAATCCTCAAATATTTCTACGACAAATCGGGGAAGGTGATTCCAACTGCTGATGTACTGGGGATACATTATTATGAGTCTTACCAGTCTTACGCGTGCAAGGTGGTATTTTCAGCTTATTCTTTATTTGATTGTCATGGAGTATATCATGCAACAGGTAAAGACGCAATATTGTTCTGCATTGTGACACCAGTGGTAATGACAAGCTTGCTTTTATAGTAGTGGCGCTGAAGCTACGGTGCTTATTATAAAGAATGAAACGAGCAGCCCGGTTCTCGACACACTAAATTTGGCCCATGAGCGTCTCTTTACTGGGGTACCAAATAGAAGAAACTTATTCCAGTTTAATGCAAAATAACAATATGTGATGTAACTTTACAGGACAAGAAGAAAGATAAAAATTGCGGTGTGTGTAGCCAACACGCAATTACTATTGTTGGTTACATAGCCTACATGCGTCTTCCGAAAGAGATTAGAAGACATGAATATGCCTAGATATTTGTAAGACGACATAGATTCAAAGTTAATATTAATCAGATGATATGGGCGCAATATAGTTTTATGATGAGAAACACGCATGCGGTGGCATTCCTTAGCATCTATTCTATGTTCAAGTGTTAGCCCAGTCAAGAGAACGGTTAATGTCGGACTGAAGAAGACCAACATAAAGAGTCATGGTTAAATTCGTGGTATATGGCACAGTCATCTGTAAAAGCTTGATTGGTGAGCGTTACTAGATATCAATTTTCTGACTTTGAAGCTCTCAGTTATGTCCTTGATATAGATGAGAGAAAGGAAAGGTCCCAGCACAAAGCCTTGTGGCGATTCAACTGGAGAAGTGATGGAGCAAGTCTCATTTACTGTGATGAACAGTGAAAAGACCAGAACATCCAAGTACGGATATTGGTCTGGTCTTTTGGCTGCTGAATGTGCCTCGCCTTGTTCGAGCCGGGCAGCGCAAAATGTCGCTCTTGACAGCTTTCGTGGATTAAGCAGCCTCGGCCCTCAGCCGCTTTTCTTAGCTGGACAGCATGCTCGGCTTACATCGCCGCAGTTTTTGTGTTGTGCACCACTGGGGTCAGCCAATTCTCGTTTTTTTTTTGCTCCTCGGCAGCATGCACTTCTGAAGCTGATTTCTCCTAGGCTGTCCTAGAAAGCGTTACGCCTTTCCTGTGCTACATTTCATTCTCACCTCTATTCGGCGCTATGAAAGAAACTTTTTTTAGTGCTTGCATATTTGTCTTCAAGTTTTTGGTCATTATTAATGTGTAACACCTCTATTAAAGATGTTGTGCAAACGATACAGAAGGTAACAGAAGGTTAATCGCAAAAAAGTTCAAAACTGACACTGATATTGAGTTCTAAGCGATTGTTTCAGCGCACAAATATTTCACTAACAAGAGACTAAAATCAATTAAATACGCATGTTTTCATGGAACGTAAACATCTCATTATGTTATTTTCTATTTGTTTCTCTTGCATTTTTTTCGTTTATTAGAAAAATAAAAAATATAAAACCGCTGCGTTCTTTCTAAACGTATATCGGCAGCCGTACGAAGACATTTAACTGGCCTAGTACACATCTACAAAGCATACTTCGGCCACACAGTTTTATTCTCAGAAGGCAGAAAAAAAATTATGGTTTTGAAAAAGAAAAGACACAAAAACTGACATGACCATTTCCAGTGGTTAACGCGAGATTCAGTGGCAGATGTTAATTTCTTTGTACTGTACGAGCAATATGCTTTTGTGTAGAACATGAAAGTCACCTCATATGTGCTCTTTTAAGATTTCCACACATAGTCGTTTTTTGCGTAGGTCTCCTCTGCAATCCGCCGCTACAGGAGCGCCGCTCCACCGATGATGCTCTCCTCAAGCGGCGCGCTTGGTAGCAGCTCTCGCAGATGAACCGTGCTGCAGTCCTCTGCTCTCGCTACACACTCCCTCTCCTTTTCATTGGTAACCGGCTTCCGGAAAGTTACCGTGGTGCGCCTCCCTGCACTCCCACCTAACCTTCTTCTCTCGGCGTACCTTGCTTCCGCGGCAACCGTCCTTCTCCTTTCTCCTTATAGGCTGGTTAAATTATCCTATGAATGGTTCCTATGGTAACCACGTACCAGTTGCGCCTTCTCACATTCTCGCCATTCCTTCTTCCGACGGTAATAATCCTCCTGTGTGGTTTCCGTCGTAAGCATTCTACGGTTACATCTTCCTACTCTCTCGCCATAAGGCCACCTTACATGTTAAAGCTCTCTCGTCCTTCCAGGCTAACCACCCTCCGGATAGCTTCCGTGCCAACCGCCGACCGGCTGCGCCTGGTTACGCTCTCGCCATATTCTCATCCTACCTGTGTAACCATTCTCCGGCTGGGCATTCCGACGCTCTCCCCATACCCCACTTATTCCACGGTAACCTCTATCCAAGTGGTTACCATGAAAACGCACCCACCCCTTACGCCGACGGCTTTACAGACAACACAGTCAAGGACATAGTACTACGACGCGAAACCCAGGAACGGCCGCTTAGCAGGTGTCGCTCTAATAACTGAATATCTTTGCAGAACCGGAATTTTAGTGCAGATAAAAGAAGTCAGATTACGAAATAAAATAACGCAAACCCCAATGATTTTGGCGCCCTTCTGTCGAAGAAAGGGGCTTAACATCATTTAAAATACATGGGAAGTAATATATTGGACCTACGGGGATCCTTAAAGCTCGCTAAATAGAGATTTGCACATAAGCGCGGCCGATATACAATTCATAGAAATGGCCCTATTTTGCTTCAGTCGCTCTCACCTCTAAAACTGGACAAATAGCAAGCAGTATAGAACACTTGAAATCTGGCCTGAAGTATGCTTTGTACGCAGTCGCTCGCCTGTTGTTTCTTCATTATGAGGACCAGAGCGCAGTATCAACACAGAGAAGGAAGAAGGACGGAAACACCATATATTTATATAACATACATATAACTTATACGCAAACTGCCCAGAATAAGAAAAAGCATATGTGCGGTGTCAGTTTACGAAAGATTGAAGCATTGTTTGACTGCACAGGGCTTAGCATTGGTACAAATTACTGTATTCCACCTGGTATTTGCACGTAGATCACATTTCAGAAAGAGAGCACGGCATCCTCACGACGAAATTCCCAAAAATACTTCTTCACATTATTTAACTTTTTTATCTTGATGAGCTTCCAAAAAGTCCTTGATCAGTATTAAATTTGTTACCCCGAGGAGCTTCCAAAAATTTTTTTGGCAGAGCATCTTCAAAATGGCATTATCGCCGTGCTTTTATGGTTCCTTAAAAGTTGCTGAAGGTAGAATTAAAACAAGCTACTATCATCTGAAGCAAAAATCTTAAATTTCAGAATAGGCGATACATAACTGCCTAATAACGTGCAGGAAATGGGCTCCGAAAATTAGCAATGGGATATATTTCTTGCTCTCGTCACGTTTGCTTACCACAGCAGGGCTGAGGTCCAGGTGGACAGAACTTAAGTCCGCAGAAAAGTGTTGTTAAAACTTCGAACGCGGCAACCACGGCCATGTAGCTGGTGCCATTTCTTGGGTACGGGCTGCTAAGTCTGCCTTTACTCGTAGATGTCGGCAAGAAACTTTGACGCATTGACTTCGGTCAGTGCGGCATTGCCCATTGACTCGGTTTGCACCACCAACTTGTATTTCTCTCAAAAAATCACCTTGTTACTGCACCTGACCGGAGCTCATGTAAGGCGTACACATAAAACATATTTGAGTTGATTTTCTGTTTGTTGTGCGTGTGTCATTTTCATGCTATTTTCAGCACATTTACCCCGTTTAATTGTTTTTTAACCATAACATTCGGCGGTAGTTGTTAAAGAGATGGAGTTTTTCAAGTCTGCGCTCAGTGCTGTTCATTTTCTGCACAAGGGAAATACATTCTTCAGTTATGAATTCCAATGGTCTTCACAGTGTGTACAACTGGATGGTAGCGGTAAGTGCATGACGATCGGTCTGTGCATGTCGTTGTTAACACTTCTAGATAAACTCTTTGCCCACTAGACCGCATTGTGAAGAATGCAGGCATTATGCAAGCCGTAAAATTTCAGCAAAAAGTGCCGCTCTCATGTGCATCTATGGTCGCTGCTGATTTTCTTCTTGCATTTCATCTTTGTGCAATCGTTTGGCAGCTGAAAGTAGAATTCTGAAATTGCTGAGCACCGTTCCTCAGGTGCCGATACAGTCGTGCGTCACTGTTTATTGCGTCGAGATTTGTTGCATTCTTGTTGCCGTGCCATGTAATTCCAGCAATGTACTTTTCATGTGGGCTGCCATGGATGCCTATATTATTGAAAATTACCGAATGCGATTTCAGTTTTTGACATAAAGTTCAGTGAATGTGCGCAGCGTGTGGCTATTTACGAATAATTTACTGTCGTGCACAACCTAAGAATCAAGGCCAATTTGGGATGGTTGAAGTAAGAAAACGCTGAAACGCAAACACTACGTCGAAAGAGGTCTGTAAAGAGAACTTTTTATTTTCTACCTCGGTTTCATCTGGGCGCCTTTCTGTGTTGCCAACGCGGTGCACGTAACCTTTGCGCTTCGTTCATAGCCACTGGCTACTCTGCTACTAGTGTGACGGGAACATAGTTCATCGGAAGAAGTGTATTTAAAAGAATAACTCTTTCTATTATGTCAATGCTGATGCGTTTTCCGTTTGTGCAGGATGGAAGAATTTTTTATGTTTTATTTCATTCGTGCTCGCATCAAATGAGGCGGCGAATTATCAGAGGTCATGCAAAATGTTGCAGCGCTTGATGACACAACTGCATTCGTAGTGTAGTTACACTGCCTTAAAAAGGTAGAATGATTACTTTTTTCGCGAATATGCAGACACATCGAAAATGTGGGCGGTTACTCCAAGCAAAAAATATTCTCCTGCCCCTCAAAATGCGAGCTCTTAAAACTTGTTACGAAGATTGATAGCATCGTGCACTAAAAGGGACACAGAGCATCTTCGTGGGCTGCACCACTATTTTCAGTTGTGCTGCCCAACGTTTTTACTGATGGTTCCGTTAGAGCGGCGCACGCTCACCTATCCTTCCTCAATCTTATTTTCCATCCGCATTTTCAATGTAGTGAGTCCTGTGTTATCTTTATCGTCCCATTGTTTCCTCTAAAACCCGAGCAGTAAATCCTCACTGACTTTTATCGGCCTCTTAAGACATCCTAATTTAGCTTCCACAATATAATTGGAATATATCTTTTTCAGCCTTGCCAGTTATTCCAGCTTTTCGCTTTGCACAAGGAACAGCTTTGTATAGTGAGCTCAGAGGGAGTTTAGAGCCACCTGTTAGCTCATGAATGTGTTTGTGCGGGTTAACCACAGTCCTGCACATCCTATTAAGTGGTAAAAATGGTTACGCCTGTTTCAATTCACCTGTATCCGTTAGCTTTTTCTGAACGTCACAGTAAATCATCCTCGTACCACCTTCCATCTGTTTCACAGGTTCTGAAGAGAAAAAAAGGTGACGACAATTAGCATGCTTGCTAAACAGGCCCAGATGTCTCAAAAGAGCACAGGAAAACTTGTTTAAAGTGCTAGACTTGCTTTTAAGAATTTCTCCTATCCCAACCAAAACATAGGACATATTTTCAATTGTCGGGTCTCCGGAGGTTGCAGTGTACGTAGCATTGAGAGGCCAATTGGCACCAGAAATCTCTGAGCCATTATACCTTTACAATTATTTTTGTGCACTGTATGGCGTTGTTGACATTAGTCGACTTTTTTGTCTATACTAATTTGATTTAATGAGGCCTACAACGATCACTGCATTTAAAGCTGGCTATTTGAGAACTTCATTGTGGCCGGCATGCTAGGTGCCAGGGGATCCAAAGCGCATCACTGGCACGCGCAATGTTAGCGTTGTTACGGAGTTCCCTCCTGGTCTGCCCGGTGGACCCTCCCTCGCGGGGCCTGAGCATCTAAAAGCCTGGGAGTTCTGGCAGGCCCTCAATTTCACTGGATTTTCGAAACATTTGGGCGCAGTACCAGCGGCCTGCGTGCTCTGGGGCAGTTTTGTTAAAATCAAGTTCTTCGGCTTGCCTGCCAGCCTGCCAGCCTGCCTGCCACTCTGCCTGCCTGCCTGCTTGCCTGCCAGCCATGCTCTCTACCTGCACAAGGTCGATGTACACAATTACGCTTTCCAGTTGCTCGCCAACTATGCTGAACTCTTGGATCCCTCCGAAAGTTTTGAACATTGTTTAATCGTCTACACATTATTTATTAGCCCGGTAGTGTAGCAGACATCTCCAGACCGAGTTGTTAAGGTAGATGGCGGTGTCGGAGCGAAAGGTTCACTTGCAGGCCCTTCTGAGGCAACAGCAACATGAACTTGCAGATCGACTGTCCTGCCTGAGCGATTCGACCTTTATGCTGTTGAATATATATCTGAGCTAAACGTTCTTATTGCGGACCCACCGCTTTACTTTTCCTGCCAACATACGCTATTACGCTTCGCAGTTTGGCCCCTCATTTACTTAGCAGGACAATGCCAGCAGCTAATTGAAGATTAGCAGAAAAATTCATTCTTAATTTTTCCCAATTTAGCTCTTTGGATACTTCGATAGAGTAAACACAGAGTAAGGAGTGCTGGAGGAATCGCATCTCGTTGCCACACACCGTGGAGAAAAGGGTTTACCTGGAAAGATAGGTAAAATAGGAGAGGGCGCGGAGAGTAAGGTGGAGTAGGCTGTAAAGTCTGCAGGGAGAAGTAAAGGTAGCCCGTCACATGATTTGTTGGAGTCAAGGCCTTTGCTGTGCAGAGGAGGCAGTTTGGCTACAGCTTACGACAAAACACGGCCTTAGGAGGAAGAGCGGAGAAGGTACTAGAACAGTGCACTGCACGATAACAAGCAATATGGAAACTTGAATGCCGTTGCGAATGCTCAAAATCTTTTGGCAAAGGGTGTAGGGGGAGGCATTGATAGCGGAAAGATGCGGTGTACTTCCTACTATTAGTTCTCTTTTGCAGCGCGCTAGGTATGTTTTTGCGGGCATTCGCGAGGAGAAAGCAGAGTTAGCATTGCAAGCGCAGCCGTCATGGCAAGCTTACGCATCATTGAAAGCCACTACAGTTTTCGCAGAACGTACAGAAGATTATGCTACAAGCGCGGCCACGGTGGGAATATTTGTTTACCTGAACCCTTGCACTGCTCCTTTGTCTTCTCAAGTAAACTCAAACAATGGGGAGCACCTTTGGTTTCAATAGAGGTGGCGTTCGGTGGTCGCCGCTTTTTTCGTACAGAGAAAGTGCCAAAAATAAAACCAATATCGCGAATCCGCGCATGCTCGGAACGACAGAAAATTAAATAAATTTCAATACCGCCCAACTTTGATGTCGTCATTTGAGAAATGATTCATGCGTTGTAAGCCAGCACACATATTTTTGTCCTTTCTCCCTTGTTTTTACCTGCCGAGAAATAAAGATAGCTCTGTTGAAAGAATGAAGTACATTAGAAGAACGTAAGTTTCGTCATGTGACATTCCTTGTGTGTGCTACGAGGTTCCGCGTTCGACGGCGCGGCGTAGACGGAGACCCAGATGACAGCGGCATCATCAATTACCCAGCCATGCTCGTTGAGAGTGACGACCAGAACGAAGGGGTTTAAGCCCAACCGGACCCAACCGGACCCGCCGCCGCCGCCGCGGGGAAACGGGCTTTATCCTCCCCAATTGGCGTGGCGGTTCCAGGGGCGGCCCTCCCGAGCACATTCCAGGACAAGGGAACTGTCAGCGGGCCAGAGCGCGCCTTACCTTGAGGAGCGAGTGTCAGTTGGTGGATGGAGAATGGAGGCCGGTGACCCGCGGGAACTGTCAGCGGGCCAAAGCGCGCCTTACCACAGCCGACGCTATGCGCTACCTCGAAGACAACCTTCTTTCCCTCGGACTCAACACGTGAGGGGTGCGGTGGTATGTTTGTGCGCCCAAGTGAAAGCCCTAGCCCCCCATCCTTCCCCTCCGGAGTGGGCGTCCTCACCCTAGGGAGTGTGCAGAAGAGGATATAAATTCGACAAGCAGTACGGAACAGGACGCTCAGGACGACATCGTTCGCCAAGAGGGCCTTCAGCGCCGTAACCCGATGGCGTGCAGCTTCTGCCAGCAACCGCTCGAGCCCAACTCCGGAGCCACTCCATCACCCCCATGAAGTCGTCGGCACGTAAGCTCGGACGCCCCAGCCTCTGAATCTTAATCATGTATAATTATTGAATATATCTGTTTGTTTAAACTGAGCCATACGGTGTCTCTTTGCCTCTCCGTCCCGTGTGGACCTGCGCATTATGGGGGTCATCAAACTGGTGTCAGAAGTGGGGTCTGAAAAGCAAATGTCCTCTAAATGCTGTGACATTCATGACTTCAAAATTGTAATCAAAAGGGAATCATGGAACTGATTGTGGGACTTTTACCCCCATTTGAGAGGCTTGAGGCACCGGAGGGCTTGAAAAAAAAAAGTCTTTATCTGAGGGAGCTCCCACTCCACAGCCGTCACTCGGAGCAAGCATGCTGGCATTAGGAAGCGTCATTCCGACGTTTACAGGAGATAAGACAGGGGTTCCAATCTGCGATTTTTTTTTCATGCTAGAAGAGATTGGGAAAATGGGGGGATGGTCCGATGCTCAAATGTTGGGAATGGCGAGGTGTAAGATGGCAGGAGCTGCTCATGATTTTGCATGGCGAGACGAAAAGGTAAAATCCACAAAATCATTTGCGGAATTTAAGAAGCTCGCGTTTGAGCATTTCGACACTGAACCACGTCACGTGCGGGTACAGAGGTTCCGTGACGCCGGACAGATGGTAGGGGAGGACGTGCGAACGTTTGCGTCACGGCTTCAGCGCTTAGCGCGCGATACGTTAAGCAGGGAGGAGGAAGGAGACCAGCTAAAAAAGAAATACGCGGAGGATATACTTAAAGAGGAAATGACCGCTTTGTTCGTGGCTGGTCTGCAAGACCCCGTGCGCCGGTTCGTGCTCTCGCGCAAGCCGAGCAATTTCGACCAAGCCGTGGAGGCCGCATTGGATGAGGAACAAAATGAGGCGTTAACGACAGCCGCAGCGAGAGTACGCGTCATAGAGAGAGCGGTGCTCAACCCTGAGGTTGCTCTCTTGACAGAGCGGTTAGATCGCTTAGAACAGCTGCTATCTCAGCAGGTAGAATGCCAGGTTGAAGCGCGCGCTCAACAGCGCCCATTCGCTGGAAACCGGAGACCGCCACAAAGCTACAGGCGCGGTATGCGAGATTTTGAAGAAATCGTATGCTTCGCTTGACAGGGTCGCGGACACATCGCCAGGTTCTGCCAAAACGTGCGCCGTGGGAAGCCACAAAGAGAAGCAGGCGAGACACGCCCTAAGCAAGCCTACAGCGGGGCTCCAGATACCGAGACAAAAAACTAGTTAGTCCTCCCCGGCCTGAGGAGCGTGGGGAGGGAGCAGTAGATGATGAGGTGGTGGTAGTTTGTGTGGCCGACGAGGCATGCCCTGTTGTGCGTTGCAAGTTAAATGGTTGTTGTATGGAATTGTTGATAGATACGGGGTCAAAGGTGACATTGCTTAAGGAGAGCAGTTTTAACACGCTTCGAAGGAAGGGGGACCGCGAGGTGTTGGAAGCGTCTGGTGGTATGGCAACCAAATTTGTAGGCATGACGGGGGATCCTATTGGCATAAGTGGACTCTACCGGTTACACTTCTCTCTCGGCGGAATTGCATTGGAGCACCCCTGCTACGTATGCCCGGACACGGTGTCTCTGCCAAACGGAGTGTCAGGTATATTAGGGCAGGATTTTTTGAGAAAAGGGAAGGTAGTAGTCTCATTCTCTGAGGAAGAGGTTAATGCGGGCGGCTCAAAAGTTCCGTTTTTGAACAGGAGAGGGGCTGAGATTTGCATTACCGATATTGACACCCGTCAAACAGTGGGATCATTGGAGAAGGTATATTCGCGGGTTGCCGTCAGGCTGGTCGAGGAGGCGGTCGTCCTTCCTTGGTCGGAGCACATTTTGTACGCGTTTGTGCCTTCAGATGTAGAGAGCGGCGCCGTGGGAGTGCTTGAGCCGGTCGACTCTCTCAGCAATGGCCTGAAGGCAGCCGCGTGCCTCGTGACAGTAATGACGCCCACAGAGTGCCCCTACGGGCGGGTAACTGTAGCCAGCAGCCACTGAACCTTCCCAAGAACAAAACATTGGCTTTCTTCACCTCTGCGATAGAGAAACGTGAGCCCACCGACACGGTACTCGCAACTGTAGAGCATGCTAGTCCTTCGGCTGCTCCAAAGGTGTCGTTCGATCTTTCTCACGTAAAATCCAGGGAAAGGGAGGCTCTGGCTGGTTTGCTGAACGACTACTCGGAGGTATTCGCCGCGTCCAACCTGGATTTGGGCTGCTGTGGCGTTATAAAGCACAGGGTAGAAACCGGCACTTCATCGCCCGTTTACCAGCGTGCGTACAGGATTCCTTACTCCCAACGTGAGGAGATGGAGCGGCAGGTGCAGGAACTGATTGATCGCGGCATTGTCGAACACTCAAAGTCACCCTGGGGAGCACCAGCACTATTGGTGGAAAAGCCAGATGGCTCGTATCGATTGGTAGTGGACTACCGCAAACTAAATGCCGTAACTCGCATCGATCCATACCCCATCCCCAATATACAGGAGACGCTTTCTCAGCTGGGCTCTGCCAGGTACTTCACGGTAGTGGACATGGCGGCGGGATTCTGGCAGGTAGCAATGGATCCGGCAGATGCCGAGAAAACGGCATTCAACACGCCCTCAGGGCACTATGAATGGAAAAGAATGCCGATGAGTCTGGCCAACAGCCCTGCTGTCTGGCAGAGAACCGCTGATGTTATCCTGGCAGGTCTTCTGGGGAGGCTGTGCTTCGTGTATATGGATGACATTATCATATACAGTGACAGTTTTGAGAACCATTTGCGCGATATTGAGCAGGTTTTGGTGCGACTAAGAGGAGCGGGTCTCAAGCTGAAGACCTCTAAGTGCCAATTCCTCAAAAACGAGGTGAAATACCTCGGGCACGTTGTTTCAGCTGACGGCGTGCGACCGGACCCTGAGAAACTAAAGTGTGTCTCGGATTTTCCATCCCCGACTAGCGTCCGCCAGGTCCGGCAGTTTCTCGGCCTGATCGGTTACTACCGAAGGCACATAGAGGAGTTCGCCAAGCTCGCTAAGCCGCTCACCGCCTTAACAGCCAAAAATGTCGCCTTTCGCTGGGACGAAAACGCGGAGAATGCTTTTGGGGCCCTGAAAAGGAAGCTAATGAGTGCACCGCTGTTGCGCCACCCGGATTTTAATTTGCCCTTCGTTATGGCCACAGATGCGTCAAAGTTCGCAGTTGGTGCCGTGCTATCTCAGGTTATCGAGGGCAAAGAACATCCAGTTGCTTTTGCTAGCCGACAGCTGAGCCCCACAGAGCAAAAGTACGGAGCTACGGAAAGGGAGTGCCTCGCCGTTGTCTGGGCAGTAAAGCACTTCAGATGCTACCTTTACGGCCGCAAATTCAAGCTAGTCACAGACTGCCATCCTCTGAAATGGGTGATGAGTGTCAGGGACCCTAGCTCGCGACTCGCTAGATGGAATCTACACCTGCATGAATACTGCTTTGAAGTTGAGCACAAGTCAGGAAAGACACATCTGAATGCTGATGCACTCAGCCGCACAGCTGCCGTGGCAGCTATAGATGAGTTTGTCCCCGTAGTCGACCCCGCCGAATTACGCACAGAGCAGTGCAATGATCCTGACCTGAAGCGAATAATCGAAAGCTTAGAGGGCGCACCGTCTCACCCCGAACAGCTAGGTTATTTCATTGGCAAAGACGGCACCCTGTGTCGGCGCACGAGGCCAACCAGGAAAGGGAGACCAGAGAAAACCGCTTGGGAGAGAGTCGTCATTCCTCGGTCGTGGACAGAAAGGGTTCTTCGCGCGTTTCACGATGCGCCATGCGCCGGTCATTTTGGCGTCGCGAAGACACGCAGGCGTGTGGAGCGTTTGTACTTTTGGAGTGGCATGCGACAGGATGTTAGAGACTACTGTGCGAAGTGTCATTCCTGTCTCGAAAGAAAAACACCCAAGGGACGAAGACCAGCTCCAATTCAGCCGTTCCCTGAGGTTTCGGCTCCCTTCGAGCGGACAGGTATGGACATAATGGGCCCATTGCCCACGACCACTTCCGGAAACAAGTACATTTTAGTATTTGTCGACCACCTTTCAAAATACGCGGAAGCGGTAGCACTCCCAGATCAGAAGGCAGACACGGTTGCAAGAGCATTTGTCGAACAGATCGTGCTCCGGCATGGACCCCCGAGGCAACCCTTGACAGATCGGGGAACGAACTTCGTGTCGCAGCTAATGAGGAGAGTTTGCGAGCTGCTTAAGATCGCTAAGAAGCAGACAACACCGTACCATCCGGCTTGCAACGGCGCGGTGGAGCGACTGAACCAAACCGTGGCCGGGTTCCTGTCGCATTTTGTTTCGCGCGACCAGCGGGACTGGGACTTGTGGCTCCCGTATGCAATGTTTGCCTACAATTCCGCAGCACACGAGAGCACGGGCGAATCGCCATTCTTTCTTCTCTACGGCCGAGACCCGGACCAGCCTAGTGAAGTGCCAGAGGGCCCCCGTCGTGTCCCATACGCTTCACTGGACGACTATAAGGTTGAGCTAGAATCGCGCTTGCAAGTGGCGAGGGACATCGCAAAGGAGGCCTTAAAGAAAGCGGCGAAGCGCAGGAAGGAGGTGCACGATCGCAGTGTTAGAGACGCGCCGTTTGATGTGGGGGACAGCATGTACATTGAAAACTGCCAAAGGCAGATTGGGCTAGCTCGTAAGTTCCAGACGAAGTGGAGAGGACCGTGCGAGGTTGTCGAGAAGCTTTCTCCGGTAAACTTCAGAGTCCGAGACGTGAACCGGCGCTTGATAAGGATACACGCAAATCGCCTCAAGTCGGCACCGGTTCAGTATTCACGAAATGAGGAAAGGGAAAGCGCGGATTTTGATGGGGACAGAAGTGAAGCGGAGCGCGCAGATAGTTCGCAAGAAACGCCCTCTCCTGCATTTGTTCGGCAGGCGCCCGAGGTGACGGCCGGAATGCCACCGGATTTACTTCATGCATTGCTAGAAGAAGAAGCGCGCGAGGTTGCCGCGCAGATAACGCCAGGAGAGGCTCCTGCCACGAGCCCTCGCGAGTCCCAAAGCAGACAAAGGGGCACAGACTTACTTAGTATGACTCATGAAGGCCGATATCCGCTGCGAAATCGGAAAGCTAAGTCGGACTAATTGCGTAAACAGAGCGGAGTTGTGAACTGGTTAGAATTGTGTAATGCCACAGCTCATAACATTGCTATGTGCTTATGTGTTAAGTTATTGGAGTTGGTAGTTAAACCTTTCTGTCATTAAGTAACACCTTCACAGGAGAGCTTGCGGAGCACATGCAGAACCTGCCCTACTTCCTTTCGTTATCTATATTTTTGGTCTGTGCCGTGATCGTGCTAGAAGTGGGAGCTCCTTTGTAACTGTGGTAAATTTATTTCGTCCAGTTTGGACTAGAAAGGAGAGGCTTGGGTGCTGAGTTTCATGTTTATCTGTAAAAGAAGATCAGTGCTGTCCCTGGAGACGCCAGTTATGACAGCGGAGGCATATGGTGTTGTGCAGTGGTGTTGAGTGCAGCGAAAAGTGTTTTGTCGGACGCACTGTGCGAGGCGATTCAGAAAGACAAGGGGAGCTGCGTGGACTCAAATGTTCGGAGAACATTCTTGTGGAGGGTGAGCGAGTGTGACATTCCTTGTGTGTGCTACGAGGTGCCGCGTTCGACGGCGCGGCGTAGACGGAGACCCAGATGACAGCGGCTTCATCAATTACCCAGCCATGCTCGTTGAGAGTGACGACCAGAACGAAGGGGTTTAAGCCCAACCGGACCCAACCGGACCCGCCGCCGCCGCCGCGGGGAAACGGGCTTTATCCTCCCCAATTGGCGTGGCGGTTCCAGGGGCGGCCCTCCCGAGCACATTCCAGGACAAGGGAACTGTCAGCGGGCCAGAGCGCGCCTTACCTTGAGGAGCGAGTGTCAGTTGATGGATGGAGAATGGAGGCCGGTGACCCGCGGGAACTGTCAGCGGGCCAGAGCGCGCCTTACCACAGCCGACGCTATGCGCTACCTCGAAGACAACCTTCTTTCCCTCGGACTCAACACGTGAGGGGTGCGGTGGTATGTTTGTGCGCCCAAGTGAAAGCCCTAGCCCCCCCTCCTTCCCCTCCGGCGTGGGCGTCCTCACCCTAGGGAGTGTGGAGAAGAGGATATAAATTCGACAAGCAGTACGGAACAGGACGCTCAGGACGACATCGTTCGCCAAGAGGGCCTTCAGCGCCGAAACCTGACGGCGTGCAGCTTCTGCCAGCAACCGCTCGAGCCCAACTCCGGAGCCACTCCATCGCCCCCATGAAGTCGTCGGCACGTAAGCTCGGACGCCCCAGCCTCTGAATCTTAATCATGTATAATTATTGAATATATCTGTTTGTTTAAACTGAGCCATACGGTGTCTCTTTGCCTCTCCGTCCCGTGTGGACCTGCGCATTATGGGGGTCATCACAGTCACTTAGATATGGTTGGTGAGTATTATTAGATAAAACTTATCTCACTGTAACGTTTAGTTAAATGAAGCAGAGTGTTCGGGGCATTCGCGTTCTTATAATCCGCGCAGCGCTTATTTCGTCATAGTCTGGTGCAAAAAAAGATTACTCGTGCGCTCGCGTTCGCGTGTGCGCACGGAAAGCGGTTAAAGAACTGAACAGCCCGAAGCTGCAGTTCATGTTACGTATGCACTAAGGAATCATAACAGACAATATGAAGCAATGAACGATCTAATGACGCTTTGATTGAGGAGTAATAAATTCCTTCATGACAAGGCTCCATGTCTGAAACTATGTCCTTAACGCCTGTTGCTGCTGATGTCATTGTATGTTCAGCATGCGAGAGTAAAGATTAATATGGTTCTGGGGGGGGGGGGGGGGGCACCGACCGCCCGGGCACGCCTCCCGCCTTCAGTTGGTGGTCTTTGCTTTGCGCTGAGAGCTTGCAGCCATATTGTCGTTGTTTTTTTTTGTCATTAATTCAAACCTTCATACTCAGAGTCGTATTGTGGCTGGTACAGCGTATGCTCTAGTCAGAAGAACGAGATTTCGTTACACAGCTATGCGAAGGCTCATGAAAAAGCAAACAATCAAACCGTCGTCAGCTAGCTTCACTCTGCACTCCGCGTTTCACACGGAGGCTATAGCGCTTCCACGAGCGTCGAAATAAAAAACATCTACCGAAAAGTACGCAGTGACGACTATATGCCGACATAATGGTAATTGAAGGTTAATTTTATTGTTCTCTTTTTTAAGTTTGCTTCAGTATGCATTTAACTGCTACGAACGCTGGCTGTGGCGAGATAGACGAATAAGAATAATATGGGTCTTCGATCATATCTGCATGGCTCTTTTTGCGTTTCCCATTGGTTCATTATTTACACCATTCGGCAGGCGAAGCGCTCATATTCCTTCGGGAATTAACAAGAGAAAAAATGAGACGCCACAACTTGTCGCAAGGATGATAAGGAAAACAACAGCCGAAAATTATAAGGCGCTAGAACTACGCATTGCCATCATGCACCTAGGTAGGCACTAATGAATCTGGGGAGACACCCAGACATAGCCCCGATTCACCTTAATTCCCAAATACTAAATAATACCATTTCTACGCCTAGTACCATCCTCATATTTTCACCAGTCATTATTACCAGGTATGCTTTCCAGTGATTACACGATACCAAGGAATGGCGCCAGTTTAAAAAAGTTGCAGTAAACGTTATTGCGCCTCTATTTGCGGTCACCTTGAGTAATCCACTAATTTGTTTTTCTCTAACCTACATGGATTCAGTAAAGGGTGTTTATGTGAGTCAGAATTTTTCGAATTGACTAATCACATTCATTTCAACATGAATTGCAACTTGCAAACTAATTGCGATATTCTTCATTTCGCAAAAAAACATTTGCTCGAGTAACTTAATTTCGCCTAATATCTAACTTTCCTACGCCCATTTACACTCTTTAAATTTGTGACTGCTCCTCAGTTTTTTCGAAACCGCTGCAGCTCACAGTTTTGAATAATCGCTCATCTCCACTTTCTGATGTTACCCCAGATGTGCCGCAAGGGAGCGTCCTTTGTTCCTTACTCTTTTTATTTAGATTAATGATTTGGCGAACAACATTTCATCCTGCATGCCAATATTTGCTGATGATTGCATCATTTACAGGTTTATGGAGAGGACTAAAGACCACATATCACTGCAAAATGTCTTGGATATTAATAATAAATGCTATAAACCATGGCTAATGGCCCTAAACGTTTCCAAGGGAAAAATAACGTCTTTTCCTCAACAATAATCCAATTCGATCTTAAGTTACTATTTTAAAAACAATTTATTGAGCCGGGCCATTCCATATAAGTACATGAGCGTTTACCTAACAACAAATCTTTCGTGGTCTGATCACATAACGATTAATCTAAATGCTTTAAGTTCATTAGTTTTTTCGCCGAATTTTACAAAGTGTTAAAGCCAACATGCGTAAACAAGAGTATTTAACTTTTGTTAGATCCAAGCTTGACTACGCTTCTTCCATTTAGTCTCCTCATGAGAAACGGTAAAGTAAATCCAAAATATGGCTTGTCGCTTTATTTTACAGAAATACAGTTATCATTCAAGCATAGCCCAAATTAAGCTGGGCGCTTCACTCCATTCGTTAATCATTCGTCCCGACGTAGCCCTTTTATCTCTGTTGCGCAAACTCATCCCCACCACTTGGGCAACATTATTGAACATACAACGGCCCTTATCAACCAAACCGCGCACGACGATTTTGGTGGCTTTTTTGCCGCGCTCCTAGATGTGGCGCTGCATAATTTGAATTGAATGGAATAATTTCGGCTACACGCGCATTTATGGCAGCACTGATGCCTTTAACTTTTCGTAGCTCCCCCGTGTTATACATCTGTCGATTTATCTTCAAGACTGCATTGCCTCGCAGCGCAACCACGGTTCATTTCATGATGAGTTAGCCAAACGTTTTTTGAATAACTAGCACGTTTAATTCTGTGCCTATGGGTCATGCTTTTTTTCCTTGAATCTCCCATGCGGTCATGAGCTTCTTTGCCAGTTTTTCAAACCCGGTTATTTAATCAAGTTTTCGTTGCGAATAGGTTTGTTTTTGCTTATATTTTATTCATTTTGTCTCATTATCCAGTGCTTTTTGCTTGCCTTTTGAGTAAGTCGTGATTTTGGTATTGTTTTTTAGGAAGTGCTATATATTTATATATATATATATATATATATATATATATATATATATATATATATATATATATATATATATATATTTATTTATTAAGGGAGCCAACAGTCACCGAAACCAAGGTGCATAGGGGAACGTTAATTTTTTTTAAATGTGTTATGCTTATTAGTGGGATAATAATACTTAGATTAATAAATAGCTTAAAGAAAATTACTTACAAAGCAGCAGAAAAAACAACCATGCCGCCGGTGGGATCCGAACCCACGACCTCCGAATATCGCGTCCGGTGCTCTTACCAACTGAGCGACGCTGTCCAATCTGCTGCTCTCGTGGGTATTTATGTTTACTGGGTGTAAGCGAGCCTTGAGAGTGTTCACCAGCGCCACCCTCTACCATAGCGGCGGACGTAGCACGTCCTGTAATACCGCGAGCGTGACCTAGAACGTAATCTAACGGCGAGGGCGGAAACTGTGCGAGAGCCCTCTTATGCTACCTATGGCATCAAGACTGCCAGAACCGAGACCCTCGTTAAGCTATTCGCAGACAAGTTAAAGGAAATGAGGGGCCCGTTTGACAAATTTATGAAGGGAGCCAACAGTCACCGAAACCAAGGTGCATAGGGGAACGTTAATTTTTTTTAAATGTGTTATGCTTATTAGTGGGATAATAATACTTAGATTAATAAATTGCTTAAAGAAAATTACTTATAAAGCAGCAGAAAAAACAACCATGCCGCCGGTGGGATCCGAACCCACGACCTCCGAATATCGCGTCCGGTGCTCTTACCAACTGAGCTACGGCGACGGCTGTCCAATCTGCTGCTCTCGTAGGTATTTATGTTTAGTGGGTGTAAGCGAGCCTTGAGAGTGTTCACCAGCGCCACCCTCTACCATAGCGGCGGACGTAGCACGTCCTGTAATACCGCGAGCGTGACCTAGAACGTCATCTAACGGCGAGGGCGGAAACTGTGCGAGAGCCCTCTTATGCTACCTATGGCATCAAGACTGCCAGAACCGAGACCCTCGTTAAGCTATTCGCAGACAAGTTAAAGGAAATGAGGGGCCCGTTTGACAAATTTATTAAGGGAGCCAACAGTCACCGAAACCAAGGTGCATAGGGGAACGTTAATTTTTTTTAAATGTGTTATGCTTATTAGTGGGATAATAATACTTAGATTAATAAATAGCTTAAAGAAAATTACTTATAAAGCAGCAGAAAAAACAACCATGCCGCCGGTGGGATCCGAACCCACGACCTCCGAATATCGCGTCCGGTGCTCTTACCAACTGAGCTACGGCGACGGCTGTCCAATCTGCTGCTCTCGTGGGTATTTATGTTATGCACCTTGGTTTCGGTGACTGTTGGCTCCCTTAATAAATTTGTCAAACGGCCCCTCATTTCCTTTAACTTGTCTGCGAATAGCTTAACGAGGGTCTCGGTTCTGGCAGTCTTGATGCCATAGGTAGCATAAGAGGGCTCTCGCACAGTTTCCGCCCTCGCCGTTAGATGACGTTCTAGGTCACGCTCGCGGTATTACAGGACGTGCTACGTCCGCCGCTATGGTAGAGGGTGGCGCTGGTGAACACTCTCAAGGCTCGCTTACACCCAGTAAACATAAATACCCACGAGAGCAGCAGATTGGACAGCCGTCGCCGTAGCTCAGTTGGTAAGAGCACCGGACGCGATATTCGGAGGTCGTGGGTTCGGATCCCACCGGCGGCATGGTTGTTTTTTCTGCTGCTTTATAAGTAATTTTCTTTAAGCTATTTATTAATCTAAGTATTATTATCCCACTAATAAGCATAACACATTTAAAAAAAATTAACGTTCCCCTATGCACCTTGGTTTCGGTGACTGTTGGCTCCCTTAATAAATTTGTCAAACGGGCCCCTCATTTCCTTTAACTTGTCTGCGAATAGCTTAACGAGGGTCTCGGTTCTGGCAGTCTTGATGCCATAGGTAGCATAAGAGGGCTCTCGCACAGTTTCCGCCCTCGCCGTTAGATGACGTTCTAGGTCACGCTCGCGGTATTACAGGACGTGCTACGTCCGCCGCTATGGTAGAGGGTGGCGCTGGTGAACACTCTCATGGCTCGCTTACACCCAGTAAACATAAATACCCACGAGAGCAGCAGATTGGACAGCCGTCGCCGTAGCTCAGTTGGTAAGAGCACCGGACGCGATATTCGGAGGTCGTGGGTTCGGATCCCACCGGCGGCATGGTTGTTTTTTCTGCTGCTTTATAAATAATTTTATTTAAGCTATTTATTAATCTAAGTATTATTAGCCCACTAATAAGCATAACACATTTAAAAAAAATTAACGTTCCCCTATGCACCTTGGTTTCGGTGACTGTTGGCTCCCTTAATAAATTTGTCAAACGGGCCCCTCATTTCCTTTAACTTGTCTGGCTATATATATATATATATATATATATATATATATATATATATATATATATATATATATATATATATATATATATATATATATATATATATATATATACACTCAGTGCGTTTTTAGAGGAATGTAAGGCATTTTTAAATTTAAAAGTTGGCCACTGCTTGCATACACCGTTGAGCGAAGTTGATAGCAGCATGAACCCAGTCTCGAGACAGTTTTAGTCAACAGACTTTCAAAAATGCAGCCAATTTGTGTGCTGTCAAGCTGCCCAAGGCAATCTTGGCCCAAGAATGAGCAGTTGCACGATAGTGAGGGAGAAGTATGAGCAAAAAGATGGAAATTAAGAACGGGAAAAGGCAGGCGAAAATAAGGACTTGACCATTATCCACCAGATTGACGGTTGGCTAACATCGCCTACCTCATTAAACAAGGAGGTAAAGCGGCAGTAAGCATCTTGAAATCAAAAAGCGCAGAATGCGAAAAAAATGCATGCTTTCAGACAATTGTGCGTTAGTGACCTTAAAGGAGAGCCGCTAACTCAGGCGTACAGTTTAGATGGGGATAAATGATGTGCTCGAGAGCTAAATGGTGTAGGCGTCGGCATGCCTATTATGAAACAAGGTTTTCGGCAGAGAGAATCATTTATTGATAAAATAATTTTTTTTTCAGAGCCCTATTATGAGCAGCGTACTTATGAGAAACAAAGCGAAAAACGCTCTGCTACCGTTCTTTCATTATGGCTGGCAGACGCCATTTTGTTCCTCAAGGAATGCATGGTTGCCTGCTGGCAACGTGTTGACTGAATTTCTGTCTGATGTAAGAGTTCTATGCTTGTAGCTGTGGCGGACGGTGTCGTGTCCTAGGCGGCAGAAAATGCAGAATGCCGGAAAAATATGGCGCCACCACCACGTTGTTTAAAAATTAAAATTGCGCAGGGGTAAACTTCCTTGCAGTGTATGCGCTGTGCCTCTCTATATCGCTTTATAGCAGTAGTCGCGGTTTGACACTGAGTGAAACAGCATGAGAATAAAAAGCAAAACGAACAGATTCTTAAATATCTGTTCTAGACATGCAGTACAGTCTCCGCGGCGAACGTCGTTAAGCAGGTTCTTCGGTCTTTATGACAGATTACGCAGTACATTTCTCTGCCATCGTTGAAGAAAAACACAGTTATGAAAATAATAATTTCAAAGAGACATAACAGATGTTACAAAAAGAGGAAAAATAAACTAAAAGAAATTGCCTTATGAAACTTTGCAAAAACAGCGAAACCACGTGACGAAGATAACCTAACTTAAGGGCGCTTTTTAATAACCGACATGCAGTGTGTAGGCAGAAAAGTATCATAGACATTCGGAACTACATTATTGAAGTTGTATCTGGAGTAAGCTGTTTCAATTTTAAAAAAAATAGAATAACATCAATATTATCTTTAGGGAGGCTCAAATCATCGAGGCGTTCCTCTTAAAGTGGTGCTTAAAACAGTCTGCTTTTATTTCACTGCAGTAATTCAGCCCTAGTGCAACTTGGAGTCCGGAAGGAAACACAGACTAATATATTCTTGAAGTAATTGTCAAACATTGCGCTGAAAAGGCGTCGCATTGTGAGAAAAGTTTGCGGCGGCTGTGGTCAGAATATTTTGTTCCTAAGCTCGCCTTGATCACGCTAGGCTGAGATTTACAAGGCGCACGTTTGCTGTGCGATGTCGGTTCCTGCTTAAGAACACTAGCTGATCTTACAACTTTATAAATACTGTAGTTCTTATCTGCTCAGCTTTATTGTGCAATTCATGCATGTGACATGGAAACAATTTCATTGCAATGCCCATCGCAAACGTACAAAAGTTCGACGCAGATTCTATCTTGAAGAGCGGCGTTATGTATACTTCGCTGTTGCTATGGCCACAAAATGCGCGTCTCGCTAGGCTGAGGAATGGCTAAATCAGTAAACAAGCGCATAATCGGTAAGCACTTATCGCTGAGTATTCGTGATCTAAGCAATATTAGGCAAACGAATTGGAGTCACTCGCTCCACAGACTACCAATGATTACATCAGACACCGGAGAAACCACGGCTAACTTGCTCCAAAAGACAGCAACTGCGTTTGGATTGGCGACGCATTGTTTTATAACAAGATGTACCAGATGATTGCTAACTGTTTACTTGATTCTTGTGAAATGGCAGTAGATCAAGAAAGAAAACATAAGTTCCAGAACTTATTTGTCAACTAAGAAGTGCGAGCTACAGGGCTCTAGTCTCAGTATGCGTCTGCAGTGCTCTCAGCTCATCCCATCAGAGACATACGAGATTATAATGAGTCAAAGAAAGCTATCAGATTTATCGGCAGTCATTACGATCGTAGCATTTCACCGCCATCTTGCACGCGCATTTCACTGGACACCTTTTCGCCTTGACGCATATGTGACAGCGTAATCTAGCTGTGCAAAGTCGTCCACGGGTCAACCAGAGTTTAAGCGCCTATCTCGCTGGTGACCTCTACAGTGCGAGCAAGCCAGCGGACCGTAACACTTGATATAGTTCTCTTCGCATCCTTGGATTGTATCATGTTTACAATTTTCAACGGGCAGTGTTGAAATGTGGATTGGTTTCATTTTACGGGGTTTAATATCCCATAGATAATCAGACTATGAGGGATGCCGCAATGTAGGGCTCCCGACAATTTCGAAGACATAGGGTTGTTTACGTTCACAACCGTCGCAAAGTACACGGGCCTGTAGCATATCGCCTCCATTCGAATGCGACAGCAGCGGCCGGGATCAACGCCTCGTCTTTCGGGTGAGGAGCCGAGCGCCTTTATCAACTTAGCAACCGCGAAAGCGCATTGTGGAATAAATCGGACAAACAAGCTTCAGAAGAAACTGGCTAACCATGTCGCTTATAACTGGTGTTGTATTCAAATGCACTCTATCCATCCCTGCTACATCAGGCATATCACTTGATGGGCATATCAGTCGAAATATCGGATCACACTTTTCATAACATTAAACTTACTATCCGCATCAAAGAGATTTAAAAACTCGAAGAGAAGTAACAGATTTGTATGGAATAAGAAAAATAAACAGCTCTAAATAATTCAGACTGTGACTGTGTAACAAACTGGACCACTATATGGTAAATTAAATCTTGAGAGCGAGAAACGGAACATGCAAAAGGCATATCAGTTGAAATATTGCATTACAATTTTCTTACCATAAAAGTTACAATCCACAACAAACAGAGTTAAAAAGAGAAGCGAACAAATTTTCGTGGAAGATTACAACTAAACAGCTCTGTAAATAATTCACACGGTGACTCTCTAAGAAACTGGACCTCTATATTGTGAATTAAAACTAGAGAGCGAGAAACGGAACATGCAAAAAAAATATCAGTGGAAATATCGCATTACTATTTTGATATAATAAAACTTTCTATCCATTTCAAACAGGTTTAAAAAAAGAGAAAGGAAGTAACAAATTTTCGTTGAAGAAGACAAGTAAACAGCTCTGTAAATGATTCACACTCTGACTCTCTAACAAACATGCCACTATATTGTAAATGAAAACTAGAGAGCGTGAAACAAAACATTTAAAAAACATTTCAGTGGAAACATCGCATTACAGTTTTCGCACCATAAAACTTGCTATCCGTATCAAACAGATTTACAAAAGAGAAGGGAAGTAGCAAATTTGCATGGATGATGACACGTAAACAGCTGTGTAACTAATTCACACTGTGACTCTCTAACAAAGTGGACCACTATATTTTGAATTAAATCTAGAGCAAGAAACGGAACATGAAAAAGGAATATCAGTGGAAATATCGGATTGCATTTTTCGTATTATAAAACTTACTATCCATATCAAACAGACTTTAAAAACAGAAGGGAAGTAAGAAATTTGCATGGAAGAAGGCTAGTGAACAGCTCTGTAAATAATTGACACTGTGAATCTCTAAGAAACTGGAACACTTAATTGTGAATTAAAACTAGTCAGCGAGAAACCGAACACGCAAAGGGAATGTCAGTAGAAATATCGGATTGCATTTCTCATACCATATAACTTACTATCCATATCAAACAAATTAAAAGAAGATAAAGGAAGTAAGAAATTTGCATGGAAGAAGACAAGTAAGTAAACAGCTCTGTAAATAATTCAGGGTGTGACTCTCTAAAAAACCTGAACCACTATATTTGGAATTAAAACTAGAGAGCGAGAAACGGAACATGCAAAAGGAATATCAGTAGAAATATCGCATTACAATTTTCATAGCAAGAAGCTTACTATTTATATCAGACAAATATAAAAAAGGGAAGTACCAAAATTTCCATGAAAGAACACAATCCAACCGCTCTAAATATTTCACACTGTGACTCTAACGGGAAGGTACGAATAAATATATCTAATTGAGGCTGGCAGGAAAAATAAAAGGTCGACACCGTCTGGTACACGTTGTAATATCGGTTTTGTTAAAGGATAAGCGGAGAGGATCTTAGACGACACTATGAATAAAATGCTTAACAAGATTTCAAGACGTGCTTAGTGTCACTGCAGTAGCGTTCACGCGGGATGAGCGTTCTCATTACGAAAATCTCAGATGGTCGCAGTGTTTTGTCGCGGTCAAGAGGAGCTCTCCAGGAATGCTTCGGGATTTCAAGTTTTAAGGTTTTTTGAAACACCGACATCAGATCAATGTTTTGATCGATGCTTTGCAGTGGCACTTAATATTCGAACGCCATTTCATTTGTGCTTAACCGCGAATTGTAATTTTGCGCTATAACATGTCTATACTTATTTTAGATTGCTTCCTATATATGGATGACGTATTATTGATGAAAATCCCGGAGGAAGGTAAAATTACCAGGGCTAGGTTAAATTTTTTTTGCGTCCAGATACTTTCTTTGGAAGAAATTTTGAGGACCTTGCGACATTGAAACCGTTCGGTCAGCCAGCTTTGGCGAAATGGAACTCATGTCCCCTACCATGGAGATATTAGGTATGAATTTGAATGACAATATTTAGTGAGTAATTGAAGCACATGCGTTGGTACTTAAGGTTATTTAAATTGATGTTACTATATCTCTGGGCAATTGTGTTATTTTTGAATTTTATAAGCATAGATTTATTAAGCATATCTCACGCTTACAACAAAAGAGATTAAGATCAATTTGGTACACTGACTTTCTCAAAGCAGATGATAACGGTCAAGTTATTTAGTTTTGATTGAATCGACATGCAATTTCTGCACTTCAGACACCATTTATTTCGGCAAATAGAGCGGGAAAGAACACGCAACGAATGCCATATAATTCCTGCCGTGAACCTGTGTATGAAAGCTTCAGTAAATGTGTAAGCAACACTTGCATATCATGCAATTTCTTATGGAACGAATGTTTTTTGCCATTGTGATAACAAAGCATATTGTTCCCCCCCCCCTTTATTTCTAGAGATTTAGATAAAAAATGAATGGGCGAGGGTGCTAAAAGCCGCACAATTTAATGCGGTGTCTAAATTCTGCTGCAATCATTGCCGGCGTCGGCCACCAAAAAACAAATGAAGTTCTCATTACCTTGTCATGAGCTCGAAATGCGTTATGTTGTTATATCGCACAAATATTGCAACCGTACCGTCATATGCGAATGCTTTCAGCTTTTTGAGAAGCTTGTATAGCATTATATGTTGGGTGAAAGCACATGGGAGCTGAGCATCTCGGTTAAAAACAGCGTGGCTTTTTGTGAAAA
The DNA here is from genome assembly GCF_052857255.1 of Amblyomma americanum. Classification (NCBI taxonomy): domain Eukaryota; kingdom Metazoa; phylum Arthropoda; class Arachnida; order Ixodida; family Ixodidae; genus Amblyomma; species Amblyomma americanum. The sequence goes on along the minus strand of NC_135505.1, from coordinate 55,082,248 downwards.
CCCTGTAGTGCAGCGGAAGAGAAAATACCAAGTACGTGCTTTTATGTGTCTATTATTTTCTCTTTACGCTTGTGAATTCACAGCCTACGTTAAATATATAGCAACAACCTAGTTGAAATGGAGAGCCGTCCAGTTTTTAGCAATGTTTAGAGAAGGAATAATCGTTGTGTTTTTTTGTTTATATACAGCGGATGTACGGAACAAACAGAACTTTGACAAGGTATTTTTTCAGGAAAAATGCGGTCGTCAATCTGTAACTCGGAAGGTGCAGTCTTCGTGTGCTTTGTCGGTGCTGTTTTTGTAGCGAGAGGAGCTGACGTGGTAACCTCTGGTACCCTTTTACAGTGCTATAAATCTTTGCGGCGCGGCGTGTACGATTGCGGATGCGACTTTCAAAATTTTGTTTTGAACTGTCTAACGCTGTGCTCACGAAGTCAGTAATGCCGGCTGGATTCGAAATCTCTGTTAGACGGAAAGGCAGGGTCATTTCGTGTCCAGAAAATGTATTCATTTTCCATCACTTGCAAGATTCCTTGTTTCCTCCCTGACGTGCTGGAATATTTATGAAATGACCCTATAGCTGCGGGTTTGTTGCCCAGACAGCTTTAAATGATAGGAAAATAAATAATGGGGCGTAAATATGTTGTATTGAGGAATAAAACAGCAGTATAGCGCACTTGGAAGTGCGCGGCTTTCCTGCATTTATTTATTTATTTATTTATTTATTTATTTATTTAGTATTAGCGCATCAAAGGCCCCATAGAAGGGGTATTACGAGAGGGGGTAGAATATTCAGCAGTACATTTCTTCGATGAATGATCTGAATGACGATGAGTCGATGTGATTAACAATGGCGTTTGGCAGGTACTTCCAGTTCCTTGCTGTATGAACAAAAATGATGACAAATGCGCAGAAGAGCGGGCAGGGGGAGAGTAGACGGCCTTCCCGCGGTTTTTGTAATTCTACATGCGATCTGCTGCGCTGTTAATGGTGTTAAGAAATGGATGATAACAGAGCTTATGAAACAGACACTCTGGAAATTTTAAGGCGGCTCACTAAATTTGTTAGATGAGCATTGCGTTTGAGTTGTTACACTTACATGATAAGAATAGCCTGAGAAAATGAAACGAGCTGTGCGATTTTGTACAGATTCGAGAGTAGTGCAAACGTTATTCTGATGAGGGTCCCAGATCGCGACTGCATATTGCAATTTGGGACGAATGAGCGTTAAATAAGGACGGGATTTTACTGATGGGGCGCTAATCGCAGGGTTCATCGAAAGTGACCAAGGAACCGATTCCTCGTTAGTAACCTGAAATATATGAAAAGACCAATTAGGATCAGGTGTCAAACGGATGCCTTAATACTTGTAAGTTGATACTGAAGTGATTTCTGCATTGCCGATTAGATATCTTGAAGATGGCTGTGAATGATGTCGGTGGAATGATAGCAGAGATTTTTTTTCACGTTTAAGGACATCAGCCATGTATTACACCAGGTTATTACGTGCTGAATGTCAGACTGAAGAAGCAAAATGTCACCGCTGTTAGTTATAGACCGGTAGATAATGCAATCATCGGCCAACATGTGAATGTTAGAACGTATGTCAGCACGCAAATCACTAATATTTATGAGAGAAAGAAGGGGGCCCACGACGGTTCCCTAAGCTACCACAGATAAAACAGAGGAATAAGAAGATGAACATTTATTAGCAAAACCAAACTGCGGTTCATTAGAAAGAAAGCTGAATATCCAATTACAAACAGGTTCGTTAAGGTTGAGACGTGAAAAATTTAGGAATAGTCGTGCAGGGATTGCGAGGAGGTTTTAGGACTCTTCAATGAACAAAAAACCAAGAACAACGATGCACTGTGCGTGATCTACTGCGTTCGAGGCCAAAATGTAAGGTTAGATTCTTCCTTAATGTCACGCTGGAAAGCAGCTTTGGAATGCTTTTTGTGGCTTTAAACCTCCTGTATTGATTGTCTGTTGTATGAAATCTAGAAAATTCGACAGGTTTGAATCTCCTGAAGCGAAGGTGTAAAGCGACGCGCACAACGGGAAAGTGCGGGGTAAGGCAGAGGGCGCCACGCAGAGGTCAATCGAGACCACGAGTCAGAAGCGCCACCACTATGTAGATTGCGAGTTCTCGACACATCCAAACACAGAAAGAGATTTTTTAAGCAAATAGTGTTGTCTTGGGAAAGTGCAGGAGTTTTCGGCGCCGAAATTCTTTCGCAAAGCCTGAAATGCACGCAGTGAAGCCTCAAGAACTCAGTCAAGATTGACACATCAAATAAAAACTGTTAGTAATCTCCACCTTTTCGCGGACAGTCTAGTTATCAACCTTGTATGGTTTTCTAGTGCTGATATTCTATAATACACGTGTTTGTATCACCAATGCGTGCTCTTGCCTAAGATGCTTACTAATACATAAAAATTCGGCTTAGTGTTTTGAACGGTCTGTGAAGAGCGCATTTTTTGAATAGAAGAAATTACGTTTTTACAGATTTTTTAACGAGAAAATAAACATACTAGTTTGAAAAAAACCTTCGGATTCTGGTGCAGCTAAAACATTGCGGTAATGTTCAATCACTTGTATTTTGCCGCTCACTTTTATTCCTACATGAAAATGTACGCTATCACACGACCATGGTTAGTTAATATTCTTGCCTGCTACTGCATAAAATGTAAACTTATTTTGATCCCGTGTACAAAAAAATGGTGTCTTATTTTTAAGCTTAGCTGGACAGCCGTGCTTTCAGAGAAACGGCGCGCTCAACCGCGGATGTATTACACACTATGACCTCAGCACAGACGGTAATCCTATACCTCATTTTGGTCTCGTTAGGAACATCACTTGCGCATGCACAGTTTTATTGCAGACAGGCAGAACACGCACATTTCCCGTTAGCGACAGCGACAAGTGACAGGTGAATGTGCGCGACTTGCACTTTTAAAGGTGCAATAACTCTTTATAGAAGTGTTTCTGAAGCTGATTACACTACCCTGGAGCTCCTTATCAATATTTTGTCTTCACTGTAGGAATGAAATAAGGGTTGAGTAATGTAAGCTTAGCATATTTCGAAAATTCCCGCGTGTGGTGAACTACGATTTGAGCTAGCGTGTGAGCCATTCAGTCTCTGTCACATATTTTCTCGCTCAGCAGCTTGACCTTAACAATGAAAGCGCTGTACGCCGCCAGCTTGAAGAAGCACTCACATGCCTTCTTGCCGACGACGCTCTTCTCTTTGCCAATGGTAATCCCCACATTCTTAGTGAGGACCATGTCACAAACTTGACCAAAGCTCCGGCGTGCCAGAGGTTTAAAAACTCGCGAGCCTCGCGTTTATAACCAGATTTACAGACGGAGTCGAAAAACTGAAAAAAAATAATGTTCATTTGACTGGTCGCAAGTGCTTACACAATACAAAGGCGGTCAAAAGCAGCCTTAATATTTCTATATTTGAAAGAAATGCTGAGTTAGAGAAAAAGTACCTCATCACCTTGCAAAGTGACTCCCGGAATGCTGAACGGAGGCGAGCCAGTGCTTTACCACTCCCATGATAGCAGATAAAAAAAGATTGCGTTTTCTCTCTAGGTCGAGACAAAACGGCTATGGCTGGGGCTACTTTGTAATCCTAGTGCAATGGATGGCGCTATTCTTGGCGCACGAGGGATAAAAGCATCGACTAAAAGAGTGAGCGCTCACTCGCATCTGTTTTCTAGCACGTGAAGGACAATGACTCTAAGTACGCCGAGAGGTCCGGGCTGAGAAACGCAGCACTTGCAGCAACAGTTTATGTGGTCCTCCATCTCTTGGGTGCTTTGTTGTAGATACGAGAATTGCGTTTCCAAGGAATGCCTGCAGTGCTTGGAATCCGTGATTTGCACAAACGATCGGCGCAAGCGGAGGTCCTACATGTAAGTGGTGATAACACTAGTGAGCTGGTACTTTCCGCGCTTTGGAACCGATGAGAACGACACCACCACTACCGCGTACTGTTGCGTATTTAATAGACTGCCATACAAGCGACAAAGAAGTGGTCACGATGATTTGACGTTCACGCTAGTCATTCAGGAATGAAATACAGTGTAGGAGACATCGGTACAGTAGCCGAAGTCGTAAAAGGATAGTGATCGTCGTCGGGAGGCAGTGAACCAAATTCAGCATCATACCATACGCTCTTGTAAATTTAATGACTAATCGCCATCCCTGAGATCAGAGGATTCTGACCATCGCGCCTTATTCTGGCCGTCGTTGCCGTGATGTACTGCCATTCCAGACTGCGGTTCATGTGCAGTGTCGGATATATAATTAAAAAAACAGTTCAAGATAATTTTTTCAGAATGCAGCAGCATCCATTGGTATGTTATCGGAGGCCCTGACAGTACCCTCGAGGCGGGGATAACTTATTTATTTATTTATTTATTTATTTATTTATTTGTGATACCCTCAAGGTACAAAGTACATTTCAGAGGGGAAGGGCAGTTGTTAACAAGAAAAATAAAGAAAGCACAATTCCTACAAAACTATAGAACAACGGAGGCAGGATAAAAAGAAGTGAGCAAAATGAACATGGAACAGATTAATAAAATAGTTTAAGAACAATACTAATACGTGGAGAACACAACACTCCAATAAAATATAAAAGCGATCATTATGTAATCAGAGTGGTAAGTATTCTTCTAAATTGAGTTGAATCAGTGATGCTAGTTAATGATGCGGGTAGGGAATTCTATTCTTTAGAAGTTAGCGGAAAATATGATTGCGCACATGTCACTGTGTTACAATGAGGCACTGTGACCTTGTGTTGATGATCACGACGGTGAGAAATGAACGGTGCTGGTTGAATCCATCGAGAGCGAAGTTGAAAATTGGAGTAGAAAATCTTATGGAATAGGCAGATGCGGAAGTGCTTGCGGCGGGTAGCTAGGGGCAGGAGGTTTAAAGACTTTTTCATTTGGGTGACGCTAGATGTACGATGGTAATTGCCTAAAATGAATCTAGTTGCACGATTCTGGACAGTTTCCAGAACCTGTGTCAGTGAGACCTGTCCAGGGTCCCATATAGATGAAGCGTATTCCATTTGCGGTCGTACGTAGGTCATGTATAATAATGATTTTAATGAAGATGGAGCAAGTGTAAAATTTCTTCGAAGATAACCAAGCGTTTTGTTTGCTTTAGATGCTATATGTTCTATGTGAAGTTTCCAGGACAGGGTGTTAGTTATATGTATGCCAAGTTACCGGTACGATCTTACGCTTTCAAGGGGATGACTGTGAAGAAAATAAGGAGGACAAGTAGTATTTGAACGTGAAACTCTCATAGATTTGCATTTTTTATTATTTAGTTCCATTTTCCAATTATGACACCAGTCTAGTATGTTATTAAGATCGACCTGGAGAGAGCGAATATCGGAATCGTTAGTTATTTTACGGTAAATCACGCAGTCGTCGGCAAACAAACAAATCCTAGAGTTAACAGTAGCAGGCAGATCATTAATATTAATCAGGAACAGTAAAGGGCCAAGGACAGATCCTTGAGGAACCCCAGAACCAACTGGCACGGTAGAAGAATTAGTGTCATTAGCATGCACAAACTGAAGGCGAGAAAAAAGAAACGCGCGAATCCAGTTCAGAACAGAAGGGTCAATATTTAGAATGCTGAGTTTATATAGAAGTAATGAATGGTTAACTTTATCGAATGCCTTAGCGAAGTCGAGAAATATGCAGTCTGTGGAAAACGCGGAGTCTAAGTAGAAGTGCAGATCATTAGTAAAGGAAAGTAATTGAGTTTCACAGGAGAAACCTTTCCGAAAGCCATGCTGAGTCAGAGAAAAGAAGCTATTATCTTCAAGAAAATTAACAAGGTGAGTGAGAATTATATGTTCCATTATTTTGCAGGGTATTGATGTGAGAGAGATGGGTCGATAGTTAGATGGGTTCTGTTTGTCACCGGCTTTATGTACAGGTATGACCTTAGCAGTTTTCCAGTCCTCGGGTAGTACGCCATCATGGTACGACTGTGAGAATATGCTTTCCAAAATGATAGAGGTATATTCAACAGTATTCCGAAGAAATTTGCTATTAATGCCATCGATTCCGCTAGAAGATGTTTGTTTTAGAGGGACTTCCAGTCAGGTGCAGACATGGGCGTCCTCACTAGGACGAACCCTCATGAGGGCGTCCTCGCCCTCACCACATGACGATTTCACTCGGCGAGCTGAGCGTCAGGGGGGAAAGACATGGTCAAGTGAGGGCGAGAGAGGACGAAATCCACTGTCTGAGGGCGAGAGTGGGGGCCCGAACTGTACTCCGGGCTAACGGCTTTGTCTGTGCAGCCCATTATCAATTCCCGTTGTAAAGCGTCATCTCTTAGGGTTAAGATTCCCACGAAGGACGTAGTTTGTGCACCCAGGAGGTACACGAGGCGAACAAGGAACGCAGGTGCAGCACACCTCCGTCACCGCGATGTACTACACTACCGAAAAAAAGCCCTCTTCTAACTCCAAAACCCTATTTTTTAAAAATTGAGTCAAGTATTCTGTGGAGCACCCTGTATAGGGCGCTAACAAGAGGCCACCGACCAGGCTGTAAGGGTGGCTGCCAGTTCAACAGGAGCCATGGTACCGCAGTCAACATTTAATTATTAACCCAGAATCTGTCGGTTGATCAAAGTTTAGAGTAAAAGACGTAGAAATTATGCCTAGTAAGGGTGTTGAATTCCGAAGTTTTATGCCTTCTTTGTCAGAACGAAGTCCGATTTCAGCTCAGTGAGTTTCACAAAATTTGCTTCCGCGCAAAAAATGCATGCTTTTACGAAATTGCATCGTCAAATCAAAGCGTGTTGGTGGCGTTTGTGTGCAATTTTTTCACTAACGCTATGAGCAGCAGGACAGTCATATCTTTCACTTTTCCATTTTCTGTAGAACTGCGGTATAGGAAAGCGGTGCCGCAATGTGGCGGGCAAAGGCCACAACTCTAGTTTTGCCTGAATCATCACTTGCTGCGCCTTGAATGGTACGATGTGCTAAAAAAGAAAAAAAGTTATACGTCTCTCCAAGTAACAGGAACATCTCTTGGTTTATTTCTGTCCCTTGTAAGACCTATGACCGCGTAATCGCGCGCTTGTTTTTATGAACCACATTTCTAGCAGGCATGGTAGGAAATTGACACTCAGTGTTTCGGTAAGACGGAGACATGCAAGCCAAAAAATCACGTGCGGTTTAGCTTGTGATTAGCATGTAATTAAGGTGGGATATTAGCATTTGTCCTGTTTCGAATGGTTTATCTTGCCTTTCTATGCCTTTCCTTGGCCTGAATTTGCTTACTTAGGGTGATATATCATATGATGTAAGTTTTCGTGTTATTGCATCATTTTAGACTTCTACTGCGGTAGAATTCATAGATCCATGAGTGGTCTGATTCCGCTCCTGACACAGAGGTGCAGCGGTCAAGCTAAGCGTCACTGCCTTGCGATGAGAGGTGCTGCCATCGGTGGAGCTTGTGAGCCTTTTTTTTGTTCCTGCGGAATCTCTCGCGACTATTCAGTAATTTGAACTGCCAAGGTGGGGAGTTTGCTCAAAATCCAATGGGAAACTTGGGAGGACGTCAATACTTCACGTTACCAAGGTGTCTCAAGGTGATAAAAGTAGGCTTCTGACAGACAGACAAAAACATTTCGACGGATTGGAAGCGCTAGAGCTCTAAAATGCCAATCACTGGAATCGTTCACTCCAGAGTCGAGAATTTAGTGATTACTATTATTCAGCCAAAATGCTGCAGTTTAGCGAGCCCTTTTATTTTCAATGGGCGTCAATAATGATTTAATTTAAGCCACTGTATAAGAGCCTCACTGCAGCGGAAAGCCGGCACCGCCTCGGGAGAAGACACTAAAGAAATAAAAAAAATTAAAGCTAGGGAAGCGAGACCCGAACCCGTGGCGGCACTAGAAAATCAGTTCTGCTGGCCGCTGCTTCAGGCCTCTACGCTGCCATTACAGCCTTTTTTTTAAGCATGGTATTTACTACATTGAAAATATTGTCATCACATGTTGCATTGGAGTCAGGACTGCGGGCTGAGTGATCAGCATGAAAGGGAAGCACACCAGCTGAGGCACCGGCAATGCCAGCGGAAACGTCACTGCAACGATGGTCCACGGTTTGCATCGTGGGGGATGGTCCGACCATGTGACGACCGGAGCGTGGCTGCAGTGTTGAGGCGGAGAGTACGCAGGATCGATAGCAGCCTCGACCAATTGCTAGACTGTGGATGATGCGAGCTTTTTTTGCCACTCGCAATTATGGCGGCCACTCCTCCAAATACAAAGAATCGTGTTGATGCTGAATATTTACAGAGGAAGATGAAGGTAGCGCACTTTGCTTACACAATATTATATTTACATTAACTAAATTATTTACAGAGCTTTTAGGAAACGCCACCAAACATATCGCAAAGAGATAGCAACAGAGCAGTAGACGCGCGGTGAGGCTGAGCTTATTACCAAGAACGAGTTCCACTCCGGTTTTAAGTTGATCGGTTCATACACTTCCCTCATTTGAACATCCAGTTCGGAGATACCCAAACATCTTGCCTGCGAGAATTGCCAAGCTCTCATGCTTTGCTTGCATTGTCGTCGCTCACGAGAGTTGTTGAACGCGCCTGTCGCCCACGCTGTAGTTCGAAAGCGTGGTCTTCATCGTCTTCCATCCGTACACGTGGAAGCTTCATCAGACAAGCATGCAGCAAACCACACGAAATGGTGGCAGTGAAATTCAGAAGATCATTGTAATCGCAATGTCATCGCTTAATGAGAATCAACCGACCTACAAAAGTTTCTAGTTCTGAGTGTTTTCTGTGCTTAACACTTATTGTAAATGTCGTGCCTAACGCTAATGAATTGTATTCTAATTACTTTTGGCGCACATTAGTTTTTTGTCCATTTTAGCACAGTGGGCATGGCAGCAGCAAATGAGGCAACATGCTACAAGAGGGACGATCACTTTCTAGTGCTGCTGTCCTGCTCACTGTTTGTTCAGCGTTTCCTTTCTTACGTGATCGCATTATCAAACGATCTGTTGTCTTGTGGCGGTGTTGAAATAAATAATCGACCGATTGAAAAACAAACATCGGAATTGCTAGAAGGCCAGAGCAGGATTAATTCAACAATGAGGGGCCTGCAGGTGTCTGAAAATATAACTGAGAATAAACTTCCCGGTTTAAATGAGCCAATTGATGGTGTTGAGAAACAGTTGTCGGGCCTAAATGTCTTAGGCACGAAGGTAAAAGAAATTTAATTGGCAATATAGGAAGTTCAGGGGCACCTTAGTGCAGGTAGGAACCAGATAGATGATTTATAAAGAAAGGCAGGAGAAATAACTTGATCATTTACCGAATAAAAGAGCTTAGCGAGGACACTAGCCTGGAGCTGGAAAAGGAAGTAATTGATGGTGACTTTCGGCAACAACTAGGTTTAACAGTATGTGTTGTCGAAAGATGCCACAGGGTGAGCAAAAAGAAAATAATTAATAAATAAAAAGGAAAGTCTTTTCTAACTCTTTGAATTCCGTGAAAAATTGTCAATATTAAGATCTTGCCGTTTAACTCAAAAACAACAAAATCAGCTCAAAATCCAAACACCAAAAAAAGTTTTGTTTAAATTTATGAGGGCTTAACGTCCCAAAGCGACTCAGGCTATGAGGGACGCCGTAGTGAAGAGCTCCCTGCGGTTCATTAACGTGCTCTGAAATCGCACAGTGCACGGGTCTCTAGAATTTCGCCTTCATCGAAGTTCGACCGCCGCGGTCGGGATTGAACCCGAGTCGTTAGGGTCAGTAGCCGAGCGCTATAACTACTGAGCCACCGCGGTGACCAAAAAAACACCAAAAATGCTCCGAATCATTAGCTGACGACTTTTCTAAGCGAGTTAGAGAAATACGGGAACAGTTTTACAAAAGCTCTGAAGACGACAGGAAGGAAGGCGCCAAGCTTAAAGCTAATCTATGAAAAGCTAGGCGTTGATAGCGTACTGTATGGCTGGGATGAAACAAAAGTTCCACGCTTTAGTATCAGACAGAAATCAAACTGACTCCGAACTAAGAGATGTCAGACCCTGAAAATACTAAATGTCACTGGCAGAAGCGTCCTAAAGAAGACAACTGAGTTAAAGGCTCTTCTGCTTCAGCATTACCCTGAAATAGCGGTTTTAATAGAAACTTTGCATACCAGTAGAATGTTTGACAGTGAGTTCTGTCCCACTGGCTAGAGTGCGCACCGAAAATATCATGATAATAGAGGTGGAGGTGTCTGCGTTTGGTTTAAATCATCCCTGCGAATTTTATCAATGCCTGACGTATATCTCGATGGAAAGCAACGCGAACCACCCGGAGACAACACACCCCAATGTTGGAATTTCTGTTCATCGCGATTTTACCTGCGTGGTACGAAACAGACGTTAGAGTCGTCCTAGAATGCATCATGGACGAGTCAAGGCCTCTTTGATATCGCCGAAGTAAAGGCGCGGTGAAAAGAAATTGAAACAGCGGAGTGTGTTGGCGCTGGGTTTTTCGCATTTCCTTCCATCGAGGTAATAAATGTAGAGTGCATTTTGTTTAACATCGTACTATGGAAGCGGTAGTAACTTATTGTCACCTAATATCTAAGTTTCCTACGCCCAAATTTGACTCTAACATTGTTATGGCTCCTTAATTTTCTATCGAAACGGCTGCAGCTCACAGTTGTTAATAACCGCTCATCACCACTTTCTGATGTTACGCCAGGTGTCCAGAAAAGGAGCCTCCTTGGTTCCTTACTTTTTTAAATTAGATTAATGACTTGCCGCATTACATTTCATCCTGCATGCCAATATTTGCCTATGATTGCAACGTTTACAGGTATATGAAGAGCACCAAAGACAATACTTTACTGCAAAATGAACTGGACATTATTAATAAATGGAGTAAACCATGGCTAATGACCCTAAATGTTTCCAAGGGTAAAATAACGTCTTTTCCTCCAAAACAACCCAATACTCTCTTACGTTAACACTTTAAAAACAACCTATTGAGCCGGGCCTCTCAATATCATTACTTGAGCGTTTACCTTGCACCAAATCTCTCGTGGTCTCATCACATAACGATTTCTCAAAATGCTTTAAGGTCTTTAGTTTCGTCCGCCGCATTTTACAAAGTTCTAAAGCCAACATGCGTAAGCGAGAGTATTTAACTTCTGTAAGATCCAAGCTTTACTATGCTTCTTCCATTTTGTCTCCTCAAGATACACGTTAAAACAATTCCAAAACAATGCTAGTCGCTTCATTTTATGAAAATACAGTTATCAGTCAAGCGTAGCCTAGATGAAGCTGGGCCTTTCACTCCGTCCGTTAAGCATTCGTCCAGACGTAGCCCTTTTATCTGTGTTTCGGAAATGAATCCCCACCACTTGGTCACCATTACTGAACCAACAACGGTCCTTATCAACCAAGCTGCGCACAACAATTTTGGTGGATTTTTGCCGCGCTCCTAGATGTGGTGCTGAATAAATTGAATTGAATAATTTCGGCTACACAAGCGAATTTATGGCAGCACTGATGCCTTTAACTTTTCGTAGCTATCCCGTGTTATACACCTGTGGAATTATCTTCAAGACTTCATTGGCTCGCAGCGCAACCACGAATAATTTCATGATGAGCTAGTCAAACGTATTGTCAAAAACTAGCACATTTAGGTCTAAGCCTAAGGGTCATGCTTTTTCCCCTTGAATCTCACATGTGGTTATTAGCTTCTTTGCTAGTGTCTTGAGCCCGGTTCCTTAATCATGCTTTCGTTCCGAATAGGTTTGTTTTTGCTTATTTTTTAGTTACTTTGTTTCATTATTACTTGCTTTCTTTTCTGCCTGCCTTTTCAGTAAGTCGTGATAATTATTTTTTGTATTATTTTGAGGAAGTGTGATATATATATATATATATATATATATATATATATATATATATATATCCGTTCATTATCTACGCTGTTACTCAATGCCTCTCTAAAGGCATGTAAGGCATATCTAAATTAACAAGTTGGCCACTGCTCGCATACACCGTTGAGCGCAGTTGGTACCGGCATGAACGAAGTCTAGAGAAAATGTTAGTCGCCAGACTTTCGAATATGCAGCCAATTTGTGCGCTGTCAATCTACCGACGGCAATCTTGACCAAAGCATGAGCACTGACACAATACAGAATCAAAAGTATGAGCAAAAAGATTCAAATTAAGAACAGGAAGGGGGACGCGAAAATAAGGGTTAGACCATTATCCACCACACTGACGGCTGGCTAAAATTGCCTACCTCATTAAACAAGGAGGTAAAGCGGCAGTAAGCAGCTTGAAATAAAAAAGCGCAGAATGTGAAAAAATGCATGCTTTCGGACAAATATGCGTCATTGGCCTTAAAGGAGGGCCGCTCACTCAGGGGTACACTTGAAATGGGGGTAAATGATGAGCTCCAGAGCTAAATGATGTAGGCATCGGCATGCCCATTATGAAAGCATGTTTTCGGCAGACAGAATCATTTATTTGGGGTAAAATGAATTTTTTTTCAAACTGCTATTATCAGCAGCGTACTTATGAAAAACAAAGGAAAAACGCTGTATTACCGTTTGTCCTTACTTGTTGGCCGGCAGACGCCATTTCGTTCCTCGAGGAATGCATGGTTGCCTGCTAGCAACGTGTAGACTCTGAATTTCTGCCTAATGTAAGAGTTCGATACGTGGTAGCTGTGGCGGACGATGTCGTTTCCTAGCCGGCACGAAATGCGGAGTTCCGGAAAATTATTGCGCCACCAGCATGTTGTTTAAGACTTAAAATGGCGCAGAGCTAACTTACCTAACAGTAGAGGTGAATCTTGAGGAGTGTTATTTTGGTTGGCTGCGCTTCTTTTGCCAGCAGTAAATGTTGGGGCGTTTATACAGCAGGAAGAAAAAGCGATAACTCGCCTTTCCTCTCCTCTCGTATTGACGTCCTCCTCTTTCTTGTAAAGGGTTAGGGGTTTTTTCATGCTGTGCTTACTAGAGGCAGACTCTTCATTTTTCTCATGCGTCGCTCTAATAGTGAACATTGTAAAGGAAAGCAAAAAAGTGCTTGTCTTGCAGTTTATGGCCAGTGCCTCCCTATAGCGCTTTGCGGCAGTAGTGCGGTTGGACACTAGGTGCAACAGAATGAGAACAAAAAGCTAAACGATGTGACATTCCGTGTGTGATACGAGGATCCACGTTCGACGGCGCGGCGTAGACGGGGAACCGTGACAGCGGCATCATCAATTGCCCAGCCATGCTCTTTGAGTGACGACCGGAAAAACCGGTCCCGCCGCCGCCCCGGGGAAACAGGCTTTGTCCTCCCCAATTTCCGGTTGCATTCCAGGACAGGGGAGCTGTCAGCGGGCCAGAGCGCGCCGTACCACAGCCGACGCTATGCGAAACCGCGAAGACGACATTCTTTCCCTCCCCCCCCCTTTGTCGTGGGCTATCGCCGGGAAGGCACCCACAGCTTCCCAGAAGGGCCGCGACGGACACCTGTCATGGCGGACAGGCAGTACTCGCCAAGAATGTGGAAAGACAGGCGCTAGTGAATTAGCTCCGAAGAGAGAGCCTGTGTATACTCTCACTTGAGAGAGAGTGGTGGCGTTTTTGTTGTTTATTTAGTTTGTATTGTTAACAGACTCTGGGGTCGAGGCTAAGCCCAGCCCAAGGGGTGGTCCCCATCTCGCATGTTATTTTGGATTGGAGAATTGATGCTTTGGGCGGGCCACTGGAAATGACCGCCCTTAGTCCTTTGTTAATCAAGTGCTTAAAAGCGCATGTAAACGGATGCAGTTGAGTCTGAGCTGGGGCTCCATGCTTGGCATGTGATGTGATGCTGCTTAGGCACTGGCCTGCCCGGTCGATGAGTGAAGTGGTGCAAAGTTTGTTCTTTTGTAGATTCAGTTCTGTTTTTTCCAGTTTGGCTCTCTGTATATGTATGGTGTAAAATTGTGCTCTGCTGTCATCATCTACAAGCTCGCCTCCTGTTCATCTTCCGGGCCGGGCGACACTGGAGGAAGGGTTTGTGAACCATCCTCGAAGAAACGGACGACTATTGAAATTCTACTGCAAGCACGCTCAGGACGACATCGTTCGCCAAGAGGGCCTTCAGCGCCGAAGCCCGTCGGCGTGCAGCTTCTGCCAGCAACCGCTCGAGCCCAACTCCGGAGCCACTCCATCGCCCCCATGAAGTCGTCGGCACGTAAGCTCGGACGCCCCAGCCTCTGATGTATAATCTTCATCATGTGTAATTATTGAATATACCTGTTTGTTTAAACTGAGCCATACGGTGTCTCTTTGCCTCTCCGTCCCGTGTGGACCTGCGCATTATGGGGGTCATCACACTGGTGTCAGAAGTGGGGTCTCAAAAGCAAATGTCCTCTGAATGCTGTGACATTCATGACTTCAAAATTGTAATCGAAAGGGAATCACGGGACTGATTGTGGGACTTTTACCCCCATTTGAGAGGCTTGAGGCACTGGAGGGCTTGAAAAAAAAATGACTGTATCTGAGGGAGCTCCCACTCCACAGCCGTCGCTCGGAGCAAGCATGCTGGCATTAGGAAGCGTCATTCCGACGTTTACGGGAGATAAGACAGGGGTTCCAATCTGCGATTTCTTTTCCATGCTAGAAGAGATTGGGAAAATGGGGGGATGGTCCGATGCTCAAATGCTGGGAATGGCGAGGTGTAAGATGGCAGGAGCTGCTCATGATTTTGCATGGCGAGACGAAAAAGTAAAATCCACAAAATCATTTGCGGAATTTAAGAAGCTCGCGTTTGAGCATTTCGACACTGAACCACGTCACGTGCGGGTACAGAGGTTCCGTGACGCCGGACAGATGGTAGGGGAGGACGTGCGAACATTTGCGTCGCGGCTTCAGCGCCTAGCACGCGATACGTTAAGCAGGGAGGAGGAAGGAGACCAGTTAAGGAAGAAATACGCGGAGGATCTACTTAAAGAGGAAATGACCGCTTTGTTCGTGGCTGGTCTGCAAGACCCCGTGCGCCGGTTCGTGCTCTCGCGCAAGCCGAGCAATTTCGACCAAGCCGTGGAGGCCGCATTGGATGAGGAACAAAATGAGGCGTTAACGACAGCCGTAGCGAGAGTACGCGTCATAGAGAGAGCGGTGCTCAACCCTGAGGTTGCTCTCTTGACAGAGCGGTTAGATCGCTTGGAACAGCTGCTAACTCAGCAGGTAGAACGCCAGGTTGAAGCGCGCGCTCAACAGCGCCCATTCGCTGGAAACCGGAGACCGCCACAAAGCTACAGGCGCGGTATGCGAGATTTTGAAGAAATCGTATGCTTCGCTTGCCAGGGTCTCGGACACATCGCCAGGTTCTGCCAAAACGTGCGCCGTGGGGAGCCACAAAGAGAAGCAGGCGAGACACGCCCTAAGCAAGCCGACAGCGGGACTCCAGATACCGAGTCAAAAAACTAGTTAGTCCTCCCCAGCCTGAGGAGCGTGGGGAGGAAGCAGTAGATGATGAGGTGGTGGTAGTTTGTGTGGCCGACGAGGCATGCCCTGTTGTGCGTTGCAAGTTAAATGGTTGTTGCATGGAATTGTTGATAGATACGGGGTCAAAGGTGACATTGCTTAAGGAGAGCAGTTTTAACACGCTTCGAAGGAAGGGGGACCGCGAGGTGTTGGAAGCGTCTGGTGGTATGGCAACCAAATTTGTAGGCATAACGGGGGATCCTCTTGGCATAAGTGGACTCTACCGGTTACACTTCTCTCTCGGCGGAATTGCATTGGAGCACCCCTGCTACGTATGCCCGGACACGGTGTCTCTGCCAAACGGAGTGTCAGGTATATTAGGGCAGGATTTTTTGAGAAAAGGGAAGGTAGTAGTCTCATTCTCTGAGGAAGAGGTTAATGCGGGCGGCTCAAAAGTTCCGTTTTTGAACAGGAGAGGGGCTGAGATTCGCATTACCGATATTGACACCCGTCAAACAGTGGGATCATTGGAGAAGGTATATTCGCGGGTTGCCGTCCGGCTGGTCGAGGAGGCGGTCGTCCTTCCTTGGTCGGAGCACATTTTGTACGCGTTTGTGCCTTCAGATGTAGAGAGCGGCGCCGTGGGAGTGCTTGAGCCGGTCGACTCTCTCAGCAATGGCCTGAAGGCAGCCGCGTGCCTCGTGACAGTTAATGACGCCCACAGAGTGCCCCTACGGGTGGTTAACTGTAGCCAGCAGCCACTGAGCCTTCCCAAGAACAAAACATTGGCTTTCTTCACCTCTGCGATAGAGCAACGTGAGCCCACCGATACGGTACTCGCAACTGTAGAGCATGCTAGTCCTTCGGCTGCTCCAAAGGTGTCGTTCGATCTTTCTCACGTAAAATCCAGGGAGAGGGAGGCTCTGGCTGGTTTGCTGAACGACTACTCGGAGGTATTCGCCGCGTCCAACCTGGATTTGGGCTGCTGTGGCGTTATAAAGCACAGGATAGAAACCGGCAATTCATCGCCCGTTTACCAGCGTGCGTACAGGATTCCTTACTCCCAACGTGAGGAGATGGAGCGGCAGGTGCAGGACCTGATTGATCGCGGCATTGTCGAACACTCAAAGTCACCATGGGGAGCACCAGCACTATTGGTGGAAAAGCCAGATGGCTCGTATCGATTGGTAGTGGACTACCGCAAACTAAATGCCGTAACTCGCATCGATCCATACCCCATCCCCAATATACAGGAGACGCTTTCTCAGCTGGGCTCTGCCAGGTACTTCACGGTAGTGGACATGGCGGCGGGATTCTGGCAGATAGCAATGGATCCGGCAGATGCCGAGAAAACGGCATTCAACACGCCCTCAGGGCACTATGAATGGAAAAGAATGCCGATGGGTCTGGCCAACAGCCCTGCTGTCTGGCAGAGAACCGCTGATGTTATCCTGGCAGGTCTTCTGGGGAGGCTGTGCTTCGTGTATATGGATGACATTATCATATACAGTGGCAGTTTTGATAACCATTTGCGCGATATTGAGCAGGTTTTGGTGCGACGAAGAGCAGCGGGTCTCAAACTGAAGCCCTCTAAGTGCCAATTCCTCAAAAACGAGGTGAAATACCTCGGGCACGTTGTTTCAGCTGACGGCGTGCGACCGGACCCTGAGAAACTAAGGTGTGTCTCGGATTTTCCATCCCCGACTAGCGTCCGCCAGGTCCGGCAGTTTCTCGGCCTGATCGGTTACTACCGAAGGCACATAGAGGAGTTCGCCAAGCTCGCTAAGCCGCTCACCGCCTTAACAGCCAAAAATGTCGCCTTTCGTTGGGACGAAAACGCGGAGAATGCTTTTGGGGCCCTGAAAAGGAAGCTAATGAGTGCACCGCTGTTACGCCACCCGGATTTTAGTTTGCCCTTCGTTATGGCCACAGATGCGTCAAAGTTCGCAGTTGGTGCCGTGCTATCTCAGGTTATCGAGGGCAAAGAACATCCCGTTGCTTTTGCTAGCCGACAGTTGAGCCCCACAGAGCAAAAGTACGGAGCTACGGAAAGGGAGTGCCTCGCCGTTGTCTGGGCAGTAAAGCACTTCAGATGCTACCTTTACGGCCGCAAATTCAAGCTAGTCACAGACTGCCATCCTCTGAAATGGGTGATGAGTGTCAGGGACCCTAGCTCGCGACTCGCTAGATGGAATCTACACCTGCAGGAATACTGCTTTGAAGTTGAGCACAAGTCAGGAAAGACACATCTGAACGCTGATGCACTCAGCCGCACAGCTGCCGTGGCAGCTATAGAAGAGTTTGTCCCCGTAGTCGACCCCGCCGAATTACGCACAGAGCAGTGCAAAGATCCTGACCTGAAGCGAATAATCGAAAGCTTAGAGGGCGCACCGTCTCATCCCGAACAGCTAGGTTATTTCATTGACAAAGACGGCACCCTGTGTCGGCGCACGAGGCCAACCAGGAAAGGGAGACCAGAGAAAACCGCTTGGGAGAGAGTCGTCATACCTCGGTCGTGGACAGAAAGGGTTCTTCGCGCGTTTCACGATGCGCCATGCGCCGGTCATTTTGGCGTAGCGAAGACACGCAGGCGTGTGGAGCGTTTGTACTTTTGGAGTGGCATGCGACAGGATGTTAGAGACTACTGTGCGAAGTGTCATTCCTGTCTCGAAAGAAAAACACCCAAGGGACGAAGACCAGCTCCAATTCAGCCGTTCCCTGAGGTTTCAGCTCCCTTCGAGCGGACATGTATGGACATAATGGGCCCATTGCCCACGACCACTTCCGGAAACAAGTACATTTTAGTATTTGTCGACCACCTTTCAAAATACGCGGAAGCGGTAGCACTCCCAGATCAGAAGGCAGACACGGTTGCAAGAGCATTTGTCGAACAGATCGTGCTCCGACATGGACCCCCGAGGCAACTCTTGACAGATCGGGGAACGAACTTCGTGTCGCAGCTAATGAGGAGAGTTTGCGAGCTGCTTAAGATAGCTAAGAAGCAGACAACACCGTACCATCCGGCTTGCAACGGCGCGGTGGAGCGACTGAACCAAACCGTGGCCGGGTTCCTGTCGCATTTTGTTTCGCGCGACCAGCGGGACTGGGACTTGTGGCTCCCGTATGCAATGTTTGCCTACAATTCCGCAGCACACGAGAGCACGGGCGAATCGCCATTCTTTCTTCTCTACGGCCGAGACCCGGACCAGCCTAGTGAAGTGCCAGAGGGCCCCCGTCGTGTCCCATACGCTTCACTGGACGACTATAAGGTTGAGCTAGAATCGCGCTTGCAAGTGGCGAGGGACATCGCAAAGGAGTCCTTAAAGAAAGCGGCGAAGCGCAGGAAGGAGGTGCACGATCGCAGTGCTAGAGACGCGCCGTTTGATGTGGGGGACAGCGTGTACATTGAAAACTGCCAAAGGCAGATTGGGCTAGCTCGTAAGTTCCAGACGAAGTGGAGAGGACCGTGCGAGGTTGTCGAGAAGCTTTCTCCGGTAAACTTCAGAGTCCGAGACGTGAACCGGCGTTTGATAAGGATACACGCAAATCGCCTCAAGTCGGCACCGGTTCAGTATTCACGAAATGAGGAAAGGGAAAGCGCGGATTTTGATGGGGACAGAAGTGAAGCGGAGCGCGCAGATAGTTCGCAAGAAACGCCCTCTCCTGCATTTGTTCGGCAGGCGCCCGAGGTGACGGCCGGAATGCCACCGGATTTACTTCATGCATTGCTAGAAGAAGAAGCGCGCGAGGTTGCCGCGCAGATAACGCCAGGAGAGGCTCCTGCCACGAGCCCTCGCAAGTCCCAAAGCAGACAAAGGGGCACAGACTTATTTAGTATGACTCATGAAGGCCGATATCCGCTGCGAAATCGGAAAGCTAAGTCGGACTAATGGCGTAAACAGAGCGGAGTTGTGAACTGGTTAGAATTGTGTAATGCCGCAGCTCATAACATTGCTATGTGCTTATGTGTTAAGTTATCGGAGTTGGTAGTTAAACCTTTCTGTCATTAAGTAACACCTGCACAGGAGAGCATGCGGAGCGCATGCAGAACCTGCCCTACTTCCTTTCGTTATCTATATTTTTGTCTGTGCCGTGATCGTGCTAGAAGTGGGAGCTCCTTTGTAACTGTGGTAAATTTATTTTCGTCCAGTTTGGACTAGAAAGGAGAGGCTTGGGTGCTGAGTTTCATGTTTATCTGTAAAAGAAGATCAGTGCTGCCCCTGGAGACGCCAGTATTGACAGCGGAGGCATATGGTGTTGTGCAGTGGTGTTGAGTGCAGCGAAAAGTGTTTTGTCGGACGCACTGTGCGAGGCGATTCAGAAAGACAAGGGGAGCTGCGTGGACTCAAATGTTCGGAGAACATTCTTCTGGAGGGTGAGCGAGTGTGACATTCCGTGTGTGATACGAGGATCCACGTTCGACGGCGCGGCGTAGACGGGGAACCGTGACAGCGGCATCATCAATTGCCCAGCCATGCTCTTTGAGTGACGACCGGAAAAACCGGTCCCGCCGCCGCCCCGGGGAAACAGGCTTTGTCCTCCCCAATTTCCGGTTGCATTCCAGGACAGGGGAGCTGTCAGCGGGCCAGAGCGCGCCGTACCACAGCCGACGCTATGCGAAACCGCGAAGACGACATTCTTTCCCTCCCCCCCCCCCTTTGTCGTGGGCTATCGCCGGGAAGGCACCCACAGCTTCCCAGAAGGGCCGCGACGGACACCTGTCATGGCGGACAGGCAGTACTCGCCAAGAATGTGGAAAGACAGGCGCTAGTGAATTAGCTCCGAAGAGAGAGCCTGTGTATACTCTCACTTGAGAGAGAGTGGTGGCGTTTTTGTTGTTTATTTAGTTTGTATTGTTAACAGACTCTGGGGTCGAGGCTAAGCCCAGCCCAAGGGGTGGTCCCCATCTCGCATGTTATTTTGGATTGGAGAATTGATGCTTTGGGCGGGCCACTGGAAATGACCGCCCTTAGTCCTTTGTTAATCAAGTGCTTAAAAGCGCATGTAAACGGATGCAGTTGAGTCTGAGCTGGGGCTCCATGCTTGGCATGTGATGTGATGCTGCTTAGGCACTGGCCTGCCCGGTCGATGAGTGAAGTGGTGCAAAGTTTGTTCTTTTGTAGATTCAGTTCTGTTTTTTCCAGTTTGGCTCTCTGTATATGTATGGTGTAAAATTGTGCTCTGCTGTCATCATCTACAAGCTCGCCTCCTGTTCATCTTCCGGGCCGGGCGACACTGGAGGAAGGGTTTGTGAACCATCCTCGAAGAAACGGACGACTATTGAAATTCTACTGCAAGCACGCTCAGGACGACATCGTTCGCCAAGAGGGCCTTCAGCGCCGAAGCCCGTCGGCGTGCAGCTTCTGCCAGCAACCGCTCGAGCCCAACTCCGGAGCCACTCCATCGCCCCCATGAAGTCGTCGGCACGTAAGCTCGGACGCCCCAGCCTCTGATGTATAATCTTCATCATGTGTAATTATTGAATATACCTGTTTGTTTAAACTGAGCCATACGGTGTCTCTTTGCCTCTCCGTCCCGTGTGGACCTGCGCATTATGGGGGTCATCACAACGAACAGATGTTTAGAAATCTGTTCTAGCCATACAGCACAGTCTCCGCGGCGAACATTGTTAAGCAGGTTATTCACTCTTTATAATAGACTACAGAGTACATTTCTCTACCAATGTGGAAGAAAAATAAAATTTGTCAAATAATTATTTTAGATAGACATAACAGATGCTGAAAAACAGAGCAATAAAGGAACTAAAATAAATTGCCTTGTGGAACTTTACAAAAACAACGATTCCACGTGACGAAAATAACTTAATGAGTGTTTAGTAATACGCATGCAGTCTGTAGGCAGAAAAATATCAGAGACATTCGGAACTTCATTACCGATGATGTATCTGGAATAAGCTGCTTCACTTTTAGATAAAGTACAAAGACATCAATATTGTCTTTAAGGACGCTCAAGTCATCTAGGCATTCCCCTTAAAATGGTGCGTAAAAACAGTCAGCTTTCATTTCAGTGCAGTAATCCAGCCTTAGTACAACTTGGATTCGGGAAGAGAACACAGACGAATAGATTCTTGAAGTAATTGTCAGACTTTGGGCTGGAAAGGTGAGACGCATTGTGAAAAGTTTGCGGCGGCGTGGTCAGAAAATTTTGTTCATAAGCTCGCCTTGATCACGCTAGGCTATGATTTAGAATGCGCATGTTTGATGTGCGATGTCGGTTCCTTCTTAAGTACTCTAGCTGATCTTACAACTTTATAAATACTGTAGTTCTTATCTGCTCAGCTTTATTGTGCAATTCATGCATGTGACCTGGAAACAATTTCATTGCAATGCCCATCGCAAACGTACAAAAGTTTGACGCAGACTCTATCTTGATGAGTGCCGTTATGTGTACTTCGCTGTTGCCATGGTAATAAAAATGCGCGTCTCGCTAGGCTGAGGAATGGCTAAATTAGTAAATGAGCTCATAAGCGGTAAGCACTTGTCGCTCAGTTTTCGTGACCTAAGCAATATTAGACAAACGAAAGGTGAGTCACTCGCACCACAGACTACTAATGACTACATCAGACACCACAGAAACAACGACTAACTTTTTCCAAAGCCAGCAACTGCGTTTGGACTGGCGACGCATTGTTACATAACAAGATGTACCAGATGATCGCTAACTGTTTACTTGATTCCTGCGAAATCGCAGTAGAACAAGAAAGAAATCATAAGTTCACGAACAAATTTGCCAACTAATATGTGCGAGCAACAGGGCCCTGGTCCCACTATGCGTGTGCAGTGCTGTCAGCTAATCTTATCAGGGACATATCGAGATTATAATGAGTGAAAAAAGTTATCAGATCTATCGGCAGCCGTTACGATCGTAGCATTTCACCGCCATCATGTAAGCGCATTTCACTGAAGGCCTTTTCGCATTGACGTATATGTGATAGTGTAATCATGCTGTGCAAAGTCGTCGACTGGTCCACCAGAGTTTAAGCGCATATCGCACTGATGACCTCTACTGCGCTAGCAAGCCGGCGGACGAAGACACTTTACATAGTTCTCTTCTCATCCTTGGTTTGTATCAAGTTTACAATTTTCAACGGGCAGTTTAACTATGGATTGCTTTCGTTCAACAGGGCTTAACATCCCAAAGAGATTCTGACTATCATAGATGCCGCAATGTAGGGCTCCGGACAACTTCGACGACATAGGGTTGTTTACGTTCACAACCGTCGCATAGTACACGGGTTTGTAGCATTTCGCCTCCATTGCAATGCGACAGCAGCGGCCGGGATCAACGCCGCGTCATTCGGGCGAGCAGCCGAACGCCATAAACACTTAGCAACCGCGGAAGGGCATTGTGGAATAAATCGGACAAACAAGCTTCAGAAGATTCTGGCTAACCATGTCGCCTATAAGTGCTGTTGTATCCAAATGCCCTCTATCCATATCTGCTACATCAGGCGTATCAGTTGAAAGGCATATCTGTTGAAATGGTTTGTTTTGGTATATGTGGGTTTAACGTCCCGAAGCGACATAGGCTATGAGAGACGCCGTAGTGAAGGGCTCCGGAATTTTCGACCACCTGGGGTTCTTTAACGTGCACTGACATCGCACAGCACACGAGCCTCTAGAATTT
Organism: Amblyomma americanum; assembly: GCF_052857255.1. Lineage (NCBI taxonomy): Eukaryota > Metazoa > Arthropoda > Arachnida > Ixodida > Ixodidae > Amblyomma > Amblyomma americanum. The sequence goes on along the minus strand of NC_135505.1, from coordinate 55,059,103 downwards.
CGCCTCCATCGAAGTTCCACCGCCGCGGCCAAGATCGAACCCGCGTCTTTCGGGCCAGCAGCCGAGCACCATAACCAATCAGCCACCGCGGCGGCTATATCAGTTGAAATATCGAATTACAATTTTCATAACATTAAACCTACAATCCACATCAAGGAGATTTAAAAACGAGAAGAGAAGTAACAAATTTGTATGGAAGAAGAGAATTAAAAAGCTATAAAATTAATTGAGACTGCGAATCTGTAACAAACTGGACGACTATATTGCAAATTAAAAATGAGCGAAAAACGGAAAATGCAAAAGGCATATCAGTTGAAAAATTGCATTACAATTTTCATACCACAAAAATTACTATTCACATCAAACAGATTTAACAAAGAGAAGAGAAGTAACTTATTTCCATCAAAGAAGACAAGAAAGCAGCTCTTCAAGTAATTCACACTGTGACTCTAACAAACTAGACCACTATACTGTGAACTAAAATTAGAGAGCGAGAAACAAAACATGCAAAAGGAATATCACTGGAACTATCGGATTATATTATTCATAACATAAAACTTTATATCGATATCAAATAGATTTAAAAAAGAGAAGGACAGTAAGAAATTGACATAAAAGAAGACAAGTACAGCTATGTAAATAATTCACCCAGCGACTATCGGAGAAACTGGACCACTATATTGTATATTTAATCCAGAGAGTGAGAAACTGAACGTGCAGAAGGAATATAAGTGTAAATATCGCATTGCAATTTTTCTACCATAAAACTTACTATCCATATCAAACAAATTTAAAAAAGAGAAGGGAAGTAACAAAGTTCCATGAAAGAAAAGTAAACAGCTCTGTAAATAATTTAAAGTATGACTCTCTAACAAACTGGACCACGATATTGCAAATGAAATCTAGAGAGCGAGAAATGCAACATGCAAACGGCACATCACTGGAAATATCGCAATACAATTTTCATACCATAAAACTTACTACGCATATCAGACAGATTTAAAAAAGAGAAGCGAGGTAACCGCTTTTCATAGAAGACAAGTAAACAGCTGTGCAAATAATTCACACTGTGACCCTCTAATAAAGTGGACCACTTAATTGTGAATTAAAACCAAAGAGCGAGAAATGAAACATACAAAAAGGAACAGCTGTGGAAATATCGGATTACAATTTTCATGTCATAAAACTTACTATCCATAACTAACACATTTAAGGAAAGAGAAAGGATGTAACAAATTTGCATGGAAGAAGGCAAGTAAACAACTCTGAATAATTCGCACTGTGACTCTCTTTGAAGCTGGACCATTACATTGTGAATTAACACTAGAGCGCGAGAAACGGAACATGCAAAAGGAATATCAGTGGAAATATCGCATTACAATTTTCATACCATAAAACTTACAATCCATATCAGATTTAAAAAAGATAAGGGAAGCAACAAATTTCTATGGAGGAAGACAAGTAAACAGCTCTGTAAATATTTCACACTATGTATCTCTAACAAACTAGGCCACTTTATTGTAAAAGAAAACTAGAGAGCGAGAAACGGAACATGCAAAAGGAATACCATTGGAAATATTCCAATACAATTTTCATACTATAAAACTTACTATCCATATCAGATTTAAAAAAGAGAAGTAGGAAATTTGCATGAAAGATGACAGGTTAACAGCTCTGTAACTAACTCTCACTGTGAATCTCTAACAAAGTTAACCACTATATTATTAATTAAAACTAGAGAGTGAGAAACGGAACTTGCGAAGGGAATATCAGGGAAAATATGGAATGGCAATTTTCATACTATAAAACCTACTATCCATATCAGACAGATTTAAAAACGAGAAGGGAAGTAAAAAATTTGCAAGGAAGAAGACAAGTTAACACCTCTGAAAATAATTCAGTGTTGCTTTCTAACAAACTGGACCACTTTATTGTGAATTAAAACTAGAAAGGAAGAAATGGAACATGATTAAAGGAATATCAGTTAAATATCGCATTACAATTTTCATACCATAAAATTTTCTATCTATAACAAACAGATTTAAAGAAAGAGAACGAAAGTAAGAAATTTGCATGGAAGAAGTCAAGTAAACAGCTCTGTAAATAATTCGGAGTGTGACTCTCTAACAAACTGGACCACCCGGAGCCAACACGTCCCGCTGTTGGAATTTTTTTCCATCCCGCTTTTACTTGCATGGAACGAAAAAGACGTTAGAGTCGTCCTAGAATGTATCATGGACCGAAGTAAAGGCGCTGTGAAAAGACATTGAAACAACGGAGCGTGTTGGCGCTGGGTTGTTCGCGGTTCCTTCCATCGAGATAATAAATGTGGAGTGCATTTTTTAACAACGTACTATGAAAGCGGTAGATATGCCACTTTTATTGGAGCAATGTACAGGCCCCCCCACTCTACCGTTGCCGTATTAGACGAACTTAAGCAATATTTGAGCACGAATGTTAAACCCGATAATCGTTTTAAACTGTCAGGATGTGTGATTTTGCCTGAAGTAGAGATGAAATTTTTCAGTTATAAAAGCATGACCTCACAGTTGAAGCTGTGTTGTGCATTGCTTTTTCTTTCAACTTATTGCAAATTGTAGAAGAAAATACCTTATTTCAGGACAATTCTCAATCAATGTTCGGCCTCTTTTTTGTTAGCGGATCAATTACTGCGAAACAAAATTGTCAGATAGTAGAAAGAATATCGGACAACAAATCTTTACTGCTGCCTACTGCAGACGCCCTTTTAAATAAGAAACCTAAATATTAATCCCACCAAAACTATTCTCGTGCTTTTCTCAAGATATATTATAAATCATGTCGTACTCTTGATCACTAATGACCTCACTTGAGCTATGCACATTGACTACGAAATGGCTAATGTTAATCGCAAGTTGTACTTTCTGCGGAGAGCTTTGAGACTTCCTACTCCTTCTGTGCTACTGCTCGCATACAAAACCGTAATTATGTGATAATAGACAATGCTGGCGTTTTTTGGGACCCTTTCACTAAAACTTACACAAAGATAGAAATGCTGCAAGGAAAACCAGCTCGCTTCTTTATAACAGCTTCGGACGTACGTCACTGAAAAAATTCTTAACTGAAATGAAATTGCCACCATTACCGTACAGTCGCAACTAAAATTCCTCCTTAAACTTATCAACGGTGACTATAAGGCAAATATCACGAGCATAATTTCTTTTTCGTCTGGTTACGCAACTAGGCAAAGTCATAGCCGCAAAGTAACGCCATTTACCACGCGTAATAACAATTTTAAGTTTCCACGAACAGTAATCGAATGGAATCTCCTAATTGATGACGAAGTTTCAGATTCATCTATGTCGACATTTGTTTCCAGTATTGTTTATATATGTGTCGTCACTGCTCATTTTCCAAAAAAATTCAAGCTACGTTATTCTGCTTTATTGTGGTTATTGCCTGTGTTATTATCCTATGTTTACTTACCTCTATCTCATCCTGCTAAATTCCCCAATAGGGATTGCAGTATAAGCAAAAGAAATATAGATAACTATGAAATGTTATAATTGCAGGGCACATGCATGCAGAATAATATTTTATGGCTCAATTCTTAAATGTCTCGGTTTTCTCTCACGCATCAGTTCTAACTGCTCACAAACACGCAAACCCACCACAGTATATGCATCGAACCTCTCGTCCTATAGTACCTTGAGGGCTTGTCTTATATCTTTATTACTCAGTGGTATCGCCAGAAGTTGTAGGCTAGAAAATATAACTCAAACTGCAAAATCTGTTAGTGAGGGTGAGGGAATGCCGACAAAGTTAGGCGAGAGCGAGGGAGGGACAGCAAATTTTTTGAAGCGAGGATGAGGATGAGAGAGGGCCGGATAACTTTTCAAAATGAAGGCATTTGCCCACCTCTGCTACTGAGCATGCGACCCGGCAGATAGCGCTGGGGATAGAAAAGTGATGCTGAATAAGCCTAATGTTCGAGTGTGTGCCATTTTAAGTAGCACTTTTTTGTATAAAGCTATTCGAATGCTTTAAAGTTCGGCACAATATAGAGACTGTGATGGCGGAGCAATGATGGCCATGGATGCGCGCTTCGTTTTAGAAGAATTCACTTTTCTCCGGCGAAGCTGCCACAGATGTGTGACCGTCTAGGTCGTGTTCACAGCAGCTATCTTTGCAGCATTCGTGTTCGATTTGTGATTGCCCTCACTGGTACATATATACAGCTGCCTTCTTGAAATTAAACCAGTTTGAAGATGAGCACCGTATATCTCCTAAGTGTTTCTTCATTTGTGTCCTGTTTTTTCGCGCAAGTACAGGCACGGACATAAGTAAACGGAGCACGCGATTTCGTTCTAAGTGCAAACAAGTATTCCCAATAGCGAGCGAAGAAGCAATGTTTGTCCTTTAGAAACCGCACAAGCGCCCACTTCCAGCATGTATGTACCACAGCTGCTGTTTTCAATTAAGCAAAGCGTGAAAAATGTTAGAAGCCAATACCGTGCTCCGTTTACTTTTGTCCGAGCCTGCACATACGTTACCAGCATTTATGGGATACTTCTTGGACCGACTGTCGCAAAGTGCGCTAGGAGACGAAACAAAGAGAAACGAAGAGGTACGCCGCGACGCCGCACGGCAAAAACCGCGTTAGTTAGCAGATGTAATGAGAAACGGCGCTAGAAACGAGGGGAAAAGCAGAACACATAGGAGAGGACCAGCGCCACTCGGACTTGAGTATCTTGCATACTCACACCGTTATTCATTGCATCTTCAGCTATGAACCAACTAGCCCAAGTAGTTTTCCTTGGGTTCATTTACGATAACAAGTACTGTCTTTGAAATGGAATTGATTATTGTGGCCAATTACAACCCTAGAAAAGTAGCGGAACAAAAAACGGTAGAAATTAATTGCTACTGCGTTTTTTGTTTCCAACATTTTTGCCATAACAAAAACTTACTTCTGAAATGAAATACAGCGGTTTTGTAGATATTTTATTATAGGTTAATAAATTTAGACGGCCGCCGCGATGGGAAAGTGGTGATGGTGCTCTGCGCCTGACCCGAAAGACAAGTGTTCGACCCCGGCCCCAGCGGTCGCTTTAGGATGAGGCGAAATTCTAGAGGCATGTGCACTGTCCATTGTCAGTGTGTGTTAAAGAACCCTACGTAGTCTAAATTATCGGGAGCCCTTCACTATGGCCATTACTTTCTGGGTACACAGGGCACACACTGATTGATCACAACCTTGCACTCAGCCCTGAGTCTTAAGAATTTGAAAAGTGCCTTCAAAGCTGTCATCACCGATAAAGGTTTACTCCAAGGACCCAGGATCTTGGCTTCAGTGGCTGTCAAAGGACACACCTATCCTGAAACCTTGGTTGTGCAACCTTCGTTGTGACTGTAGGCGCCATGAAAGCCATTAGAAGCTCAAGCCATCATCGAGGGGAACATGCAGTGGCATCTAGAACGAGGAATCAGCATCGCACATTTCCGCAATGGCCAGGGCGAAGTACTTACTGAATAACATCAGCGGAGAATGCCGGCACATTAACAGAGGAACCGACGATTGTGTTCTTCGACTCCTTCGCCCTCTTCGATCCATCCGCAGAAGATTCGCCTGACCAAGAGAACTCGCCAAGTATTTGTCATTGATGGACCTCAAGGGCGGCTACTGGCAAATTGAGGTCGATGAAAGAGATCGCGAGAAGTCAGCATCCATCACTCCGGATGGACCGCTTGAGTTAAAGGTGATTCCATTTGGTATCTGTTCCGCACCAGCGACGTATCAGCGAGTAATGGATACAGTGCTGGCAGGCCTGAAACAGCAAATTTGTCTTGTTTATTTAGAAGACGTCGTTGTCTTCGCTTTGAACTTCGAAGAGCACCTCAAGAGACTTCGAACAGTACTAGATGCCATCAAGTCGTCTGGCATAATCTTGAAAGCAGAGACGTTTCACATTGCCTATGAAGAGCTGCTGTTTCTAGGCCACGTCGTTAGCAAGGAAAGAGTGCGTCCAGACCCGCAGAAAAAAGCGGCTATTGAACAGTTTCCACCACCGGCGGATAAGAAAGCAGTGCGGAGATTCCTCGGACTGTTCCCATATTACTGACAATTTGGGAAGAGGTTTTCGCGCATTGTGGAGCCTCTAACCCAACTGACGAAAGCAGACGTGCCATTTAAATGAGAAGCGCCGCAAGCAGTAGCCTTCAAGGAACTTCAGCGTCGTTTACAGTCCCCACCGATGCTCGCGCATTTTGATGAAAACGAAGACACTGAAGTTTATACCGACGCATGCAGTGTGGGCCTAGGCGCCGTCCTCGTTCAAAAACGGGACTGGCTGAATAAAGTCATTGCATACGCTAGCCGTTCCCTTTCCAAGGTCGAGGCTAACTGTTCGACTACTCAGAAGGAGTGTCTTGCCAACATCTGAGCTACGTCGACACTCAGCCCATACCTGTACGGACGACTGTTCAAAGTGCTAAGCGATCACAACGCGCTATGCTAGGTAGGCAATTTGAAGGATCCCTCTGGCCGCCTCGTTCGTTGGAGTATATGCCTCCAGGAGTTTAACGTCACCGTCGTTTGCATGTCCGAACGCAAGAACTCTGACGTCGATTGCCTCCCACGAGCCCCGGTAGATGGGCCGCCGCCGGACGACGATGAAGACGCCTTCCTGTGACCCATCAGCCCCAGCTCTTTTGCCTAACAGCAACGCTCTGACACCGACTTAAAACGCCTCATCGAGAAATTGGAAGGCAAAGCTTCTTCCTCCCCGCCTCATTGAAGCGAGGACTGTCTCCCTTCTCTGTACAGAATGATGTCCTCATGAAGAACTTCGCAGACTACGATACAGCCTACCTCCTTTGTTGTACCTGCTTGCCTCCGCGAAGAAGTTCTACAGGCTTCACACGACGAGCCGGCAGCTGGGCATCTCGGGTTTACTCGCACCCTCTGCCGCATTCAAGACAAGTATTACTGGCCCCGACTGTCTGCCGATGTAGCACACTATGTGAAAACCTGCCGAGATTATCAGAGACGAAAGACCCCTCTCACCCGACCAGCAGGATTTCTCAACTCCATTGAACCCCTCTCATGGCACTTTCAGCAGGGGGGCATGGAGTTGCTTTGCCTTTTCCCAAAGCCAACGTCTTGAAATAAGTGGATCATCATAGCAACCGACTGCCTGACCCGCTACGCCGAGGCCCTAACGAACTGAACAGCAGCCGAAGTCGCCAAATGTTTCGTGGAGTGCATTCTGCGACACGACGCCCCCGATGTGCTCATCACGTACAGAGGAACAGCATTCACGATGAAACTAAGGCAAGCCATCCTGCGTTACAGCCACACCAGCCACCGGAGGACAACTGCATACCAACCACGTACCAACGAACTGACCGAGCGCCTGAACAAAACCATCGCCGATATGCTCGCCATGTATGTCGATGCCGAACACAAAGCCTGGGACGTCATCCTGCTTTACGTCGTGTTCACCTATAACACCGCACTGCAGGAGACCACCCAGATGACTCCTTTTAGGCTCGTCCATGGCAGGGAGGCCATGACCAGGCTAGACGTCATACTGCCAAACGTTACCGAAGAAGAGAACTTCGACATCCCCCCGCCTACCTTCAGCGCGCAGAAGCAGCTCGAAGGCTTGCCCGATTGCATATCAAAGACCAGCAGCGGACCGACGCCAGACGCTAGAACCTACAAATACGCAACGCGGACTACAAGCCAGGAGACCAAGTCTGGATTTGGACGCCCTTTCGCTGCCGTGGATTGAGTGAGAAGCTCCTGCGCTGCCATTTGGGCTTCTACAAGGTTATTCGTTGGCTATGTGAACTAGATTATGAAGTCATCTCTGACGCAATGACTCCTTTCCAGCGATTACGGATCAATGACCAGCAGCGGACCGACGCCAGACGCTAGAACCTACGAATACGCAACGCGGACTACAAGCCAGGAGACCAAGTCTGGATTTTGACGCCCTTTCGCTGCCGTAGATTGAGTGAGAAGCTCCTACGCTGCCATTTGGGCTTGTACAAGGTTCTTCGTTGGCTATATGAACTGCATTATGAAGTCATCCCTGACGCAATGACTCCTTCCCAGCGACGCCGCGTACGACCAGAAATTGTCCATGTCGTCCGTCTGAAGCCCTATTATGCGCGCTAAAGGACGCTACATTTCCACACTCGCACGATCCGTTTTAATTGTTGCTAGTCGAATTATTTGTTTTAATGCATCGGGTCGAAGCTTTTTTGAGCGAGGAGTAATGGCGCGGATCTTTGAAGTGTTTGTTCATTCTTCAAATCTGCCGCAACGCCGCTTTATCGCTTTGCTTGCGAGGAAAGACGCGACCAAATTTATTTGGATTTATCGCATTCAGGCAGAGCTGACTACGTTTTTTTCTGAATGTTCTGGTAACTTTGCACCTTTTATCTTGAAAGTTTTCTATCATCTTTATATTGAGCAACGGCCTACAGCCCCGGGCCTTCTATTCGACGACCGCTGAGCACGCTGGTTGCAACGCCGACACCGAGTGATTCAGTCCGTTGTGGGCGCAAGTCACCCCAAATAAAGAGTTTTGTTTAGAGTCCATTTTCGCAGCCTTTCTGCTCTCCGGACTGTATCCACCGCTTAGTGACAATATTTACGAAAGTACACTTTTAATGCAGTGCAAAGATACTAAAACCGCATAAATATTTTTTCACGTATATCAAACGTGCTCGAAGCATGCTTTAAGTGAAGTATTTTGGGCAAATTTGAAGAATTTGTCTAGAATACTAAGCATAAAATTTCAGGAACCCATTTCAGGTATATTTCTAGTGCATTCGTGAATACAAAATATGGTTCAAATGCATTATAAATATACCTCCGTATATCCAAAACGTATTTGCTTTCGCTAAAAGATCGCTTGCACCCATTTGAAGAACCGCTGGATACTTGGATCATTATAGTGTCGAACCGATGGCCTAGTAATCACAGCAACTGCCTTGCCTTCAGGAGGTGCTGTTTCGATCGCTAGTGCCGCAGAGTACCCACCGGTTTTCTCCTCATTAAAAGATTCCTCCGGCCTGGTTTTCGGCTCTTCTAGGGCAAAATGCTTCGGAAAAGGATCTGCGGTCTACCCTCGCTCAGTGGCGAAATCAAATAATTTTTCCTGTTTTCATGGAATGGAGACATGACCGCGAGTGCCGGGTTACTAATTAAATCTGAAAGTTGATTTAGCATTTACTACCATTGATGTTCGCTCCATATGTCTATAAGTACTAACCACAAGAAAAGTAGATGTAGCATGGAGACAGCTTAAAAGTTTTCTTCCCTGCAACTTAATATCGCTCGTAAAGCTCACTCTGTCGGTAAATAAATTTTTGTCTTGTGGACGACCTTTTACCTCATGTTGATGTGTTGGTTGCATTGGTAACGCGCGTGAAGAATATAAATTTAGATGCACCAAGTGTCGAAATTCAATCTAGACAGTTGGAGGTTCGAAAAAAAAATTGAAGGTTCAAGAAAGGCAAGGACGTAAAGACGGGTACATGGGCCTCCTCTGTCTTTTATACGTTTCATTTCATTCTTGTCTTTGAAATGCTCTTATTTTTTCACGTTGGAAGGCAATGTCGCCTACGTAATTTTCATTCTTATAATACAAAAACACTAACATTAGTGCCGGATTCCGTGCATTTTGTTGTAAGCGCTGAATTGGGTATAGCAGGAGGGAAGTTGCCGCGCCATGTGACAGTACGGGGCGCTCGCACAACAAGTCAAGTGATATTTCTCGGGACAATAACTGTCGGACACCGGTGGCCCGCTCGTGATCCGGAAAAGATTGCGCGCGATGCTTCTTTACATTTCACAGATCAAAGTAACTGAATTGCCGAGAAAAGTTACCGTTTCATAAACGTAAACGATTAATTCGAATATGGAAGAAAATGTGATTTTGTACAAGTAATCAATTACGTTTAACACATTATGTACAACCCTCGCTAGAACTGGTGCAGTGCAGGAACCACTAGCCACTACAAAAAATATTGGCCATCATAAATCAACCTTTTTGCTCAATTTAAGTATGATTTGTGTCGCTTCAAATTCTTAGATAATAAAAGTCATATAACAATAAAATGCCACCATTTGCCAAAGTAAATATTTTGAAATGAAGAGTTTTCTTGAAATGTTTGCGAAGCTTATAGGGGCCAGATTCTTAATTTTACTGCGATTTAATTAGCAGCACACGCATAGTGAATTTTTTTCGGTCACATCTGTACTCCAAGACTTCTCCAATACACAGGAGTAATCAGCTACATAAAATAGTGCGCCTAGAGTGCAGCCTGTGCAGTCAAGAAACCCGAAGTTGACAATTCTGTAGCAGCGCTTCACCACAAAAGAAGCGATTTGTCACGCTATATCGACAATTTATTCCACGAATTTCGGAAACCTATGTAACGCGTCATCAGCCAACCATTTGACTCCTTGAATAAAATAATAAATGTATGAGCAGGCCATAACATTGCTTATTTTAATGCCACTCCTCCAAAGGACGTTCGTAGAAAGAATGCTGAATTCATTGTATCCTTGTGTTACCATTTTATCACAGCATAAATACGGTGCAAAGTAACAATTTTTCACAACTTATCGGCTTTGCTAAGCTCGGCGAGGCCTTGCAAGTTTATGTGCCCCTCTGGTAAGGCTGCACAATGCTTTCGGTTTTCATATGCAGTTCTCGCGTAGTCACCAAGACTCCACGGCAAGCGGTTGATCATCTTACTTTTGAAGAGCTCGCAAACTAGAAGAGTAATAACATTCAACAGCCCATTAAATAAGCATTCACAGTCCAATACATAATCACCACTTTCCGCTTTCTACTATTCAGTACATTACCAGAACGTGTTGCAACTAAATGACATGACTTTTACAGCGATGCTGCATACCTCTACCGTCCAAGGGAATTTTCGTGTTGTCGTCGTTAGCAAAAAACGCCAAGCTAAAAATTGAATGTTGCCCCGAGTGAGAAAGTACCCAAAAGCACAGAAATTGTATATCATTCTGATCATAAAGCAGTCGAAATGTAAAAAAATAATTGAAATACAACTAAAAACAAAAATTTGCACACGCAAGTATAAATAAACAAAAAATATTTAAAGGGTAAATCTCTTTTGAAATCAAACATACAGCATACAGGTCAAATACATGCCACATGCCTCTGGCTTCACTCTTTGTACAGCCACGTGTGTGAATTTTCAAGTGATGTCGCATTGGGTAATCGGGTGTCGTTTCAGGCAAACAGTAGGTTTGCAGCTGTATCGAAAGAGGTTGACGTCATTCAAAGCCCTCGTTTGAAGTGCAAACCTTATTATGTGTGATAACGGCACATGCAAAGAATGCGAACTATGTTCCTTCTCTCGGTGTGTGTTTCCCGGTAAAGATTACAGTTGCGTTTTCGTGTTTTTGTCATAAGCAAAAAAATTAGCAGCGGTTCAACTGTTGATGAACCTTGTTAGAGAGAAAGCTGTGATGTATGGGGTAATTAGGCGCGGCTTAGCCTTTAATGTTGAGTGCGTTGTGCACACTGGATAGGCAACGCGCCCACCCTGGCAGGTGGCAGTTAAATTAATAGTTGATCGCAAGAGGTTCCCCGCCCAATTAATGCCGCAGCTTAATGCTGCAGTGGCGCGTGTCTGCCACAACGTGGTCACTGCTAATGCATGCACTCCACATCACTTTCTCTCCCCACCACCTCCTACCTCAAAGCTCAATTGCGGCGTCCGCTGCCTAAGGGAGCAAGTTATGCGCATTCCTTTCGTCAAAATCATCGGGGTCTAGAGCGTTGGCTAGAGTCGAGCCAATGAACACAAAGCACTAAGAAGGTCTATAGTTTGAGTGCCGCGTTTCTGCTAAAACGTTGTGAATGCCAACTGATGCAGCGCATATCTGTCACTACCGCCGCGTAGCTTCAAGCGCGACTGAAGTATGCACCATTCCAGGGGGCCAGTTATGCGCTTTCGTTTGCTTGGAAAGAGAACTGAAAATTTGTTCTCGGGGAAAAGAAATGATGCAGTATATGTCTGCGTCTTGGCGGACACATGAACTGCGCCGTGGAGGAAGTCAAAGAAGAAAGGAAGAAAGAGGTGCCGTAGTGGAGGTCTCCAGTATAATTTTGAGAACCTGGGGATCTTTAACCCGCACTGACTCGCCAAGCACACGGGCGCCTTTGCGTTTCGCCACCATCGAAACGCTGCCGCAGCGGTAGGGCTCGAACCCTGGTACTCCGAATAAGTAGCCGAGCGCCCAAACCACTGAGCCACCATCGGCCATACCATGCGGAACACGCCGGTTGTCCTCCGAAGAAAAGTGAAGACTGGTTAATAAATTTGGTTTTGAAGAAGGAAAATGGCGCAGTAACTGTGCCACATATACCGGTGGACACTCTAACCGCGGCGTAAAGGGTTTGACCTCTGTCTCACTTGAAGATCAAAACCGCAAGCACCACGAAATCGTTACGAAGTAGCCTAGTGAAGCTGTTGCCTTAAAAACGCCAGGCTAAAAATTGAATGCGAACAAAGTATCTCCTTTGCAATCAAGCATACAGCACACAGCTCATGTACGTTTCACTTATCTGTCGTGTCACTTTAATTAGAGCCACGTGGGTGAATTTTCAAGTGACGTCGCAATGGGCAGTTGGGTGTAGTTTTACAGCTTCGCTGTTCAACCACCTTCAAAGTTTGGATTCGAGTCACAATATTTTGTGAGCACGTTTCGTCCTCGGCAAAATCAGGGTCTGTTTTTCGAAAGCCGTTTTCTTCAGGAACAAACTTGTCTAAAAGCGTGCCATCGTATATGTATAAAACGAAATGCTGGAAGCATTTTAGGCTGCGCTGAGTTCAAAAATGTATTTTAAAAACTACTTTTTCAAAACAGAATTCACAGTATCGCTAGAACATTTTGTCGCAATGGCTCTCAAAATTTTTCTAAGCATAAATAATCATTGGCCGCTCAGTAACTTTCATTTTGACATTATAGATGAGTTTTCTCCTGGACCTTTTCATAGACATTTACATCCATGCTTTTGCATCCTTTGCATGATCAAGCAGCCACTTCTTTGCGTGCCTGCATGCGGTTTTTATCGAGAAATGTCTGCACTTAAAGCACAATACAATACCAATTCAAACTCAATGCATTACTCTGGTACCGGAGCCTGGCGAACATAATCATTTGAATTTAAGGGTCAAACATTGGCACTGTAGTTGGCGACAGACACATGAAACGCAAAATCATTCAGTCTGTATCAAGTCTCCTTAGCCTACCTGTTCGAGCAAGTGTAATTCATGAGACAAACTGCTTATGGCCAGAAGCATTTAAATGCAGAGTGAACACTGTGTGCAAAGTGATCACCTTCCCAAAATCACCGATAATTCCGCCTGCACATTTCCCAAAAATAAGCTTCCTTCCTAAGTTGTTTGATGTCAGCACACACCTGTGTCCTCATATCTTCATTCTGGCCAATAAATTATGGAGTTTTCGCAAAACGCTATGCACTTTGAGGATTTGTGGACAAGGCGGTAATTTGGTATTAAATTCCGCGTGCTGTAACCAGTTGGGATCCTTGCCAGACAGAAATTCTTTAACGCGACCGCGTTAGGAAGCTTGTGTCGCAGAAAATACCGCGTCGCCGTTGGCGTCGTCGGCGTCGTTGCCCGGGGCTGACAAATGGACGATAAATATCCAGGGAAGGAACCTAGGAAGCAGGCCGGCCACATAGGTCATGTGACCTTGCGGCGTCATCACGACCCGTCCACAGGATTCTGAAGAAACTGCTCACCGTTGCAAATGGGACATAAAGATTGGTCTCTCAGGAAGAGCAGCTTGGGTTACACAAGAGCCACCGTCGCAGGGCAGTTGCGCATCACTTAACGATTGCACACTGCTCCAGGAGCGGTATGAGGACTCCCAGGCATCTATGAATGTAGGGAGTGGTACATTCTGCATGTATTGACTTAACGCATTACGCTATGGCGCCATACCTTATGGCACAGCTTATGTGTCCCTTCCAGTTTTTATTTACGTATTTGGTTGATTCTATTTAATCGCAGTCCTGCACCATTGGTGAAGCCTAAAGCTAATCTTTTTCTTGTGTTCATTGAGATCTGTCTAAAATACCTTGCTTTTAATAAAAGGCTTTTCTTAACATCTGCCATTATTCAGTACTGCATGAAACATTTTTTGCTTTCTCCCGAAGTGCGTGAAGTAATAGTAACCAGCGCAAAAGGTTAATTACGTTTCAGCATTTCTTCGCTTCCCGATCGCAAGAACGAAAGCTTCTTTTCGAAGGTAGAATAGATGAGAGTAAAGGTTAGTATGTCGCACTATATTAGCCATGGTTGTGTAATCATTGAGAGCCAAGTTTTTATGCGAGTTATTGCATTTTTTACGGTCTTATATGTTCATCATGTACCCTAACCTTCTACATATTCAACTATAGTTGTTCAATATAATGGATAAAAACATTAAGGTTACATTTTTCCATCCGCACTAATTGAAGAATTGTTTCTTGCAGGTTGCTGAATGAAGATGGCCGAGCTGCTACGAATCTTCTTGCCTTTATTTGTATTAGGAAGCTTAATCGCTTCAACTGAGGTGTGATCTTTTATGCAAGCACTTACGTTTCTTCACACGTATATACCTAGTGATGCACTGGTTAATCTCTAGAAAACGTTTTCAAAACATATTTTTCCTTTTAGTTTAAACTACTAATCGCCTTTTCCAAAACTCAAAATTCAGTGCGGCCAAATATATGGCTCCTAAGCCATATAGTTGGCCCTCTTTAGCGCCTGCAGAAGTCCTCACTTCAGGATGGAGGACTTCCAAAATAATGAAATCTGCATGGCTGGATATGCATAAAGGACCTCACGTCGTAGCACAGGAGCAAATCCTCCTGGGTGTACATCAGAATATATATTTCGCTTAGAGAGAAAGAGGGATAAGTTATATGGGCACCAGGTTCAACTGGACACTGCATTTTCGACTGCCTTTGTACAGCTGAATACATCTATACGCCTTACTGTTGTTACATCTATTTGGCATTCCTAGAACATTCTCCACATCCAAGATGCGTTGTAGAGTTAATTAGCGCTTAGTAAAATATTTGTATAATTTGTTTTGCCTGTAAATCGCTAAACACCCCCTTCCCCCTCTATTCTCTTTTCATGACCCAACCGACGCTGGTTCGATCCCGGCGGCGCGCGGCAGTCGCATTTCAGTGCAGGCGAAATGTTCGAAGCTCGTGTACTGAGCGATGTCACTGCACGTTAAAGAACCATGCATCGAGAATGCAAGATGACCGATGGGCGTTAATGGTAAAGGATTGGACTCCAAGACAAGGCAAGCGAGCAGGGTGTTGCAGAGATTTAGGTGCCGGAAGAGATTAGCGAGCTTGCGTGGATGAGGTTGCCGTAGCCAGCACAGGAACGGGTAAACTGGGCAGATATGGAAGTTGCCTTTGTCCTGCAGTGTGCAATAGTGAGGAAGGCCATGTTGACGACAGGTGTTTCCGTGTTCTCTTAGTGCGGGGAGTCAGATTGAGGCATTTATTGAAGGGCTCGTCCACACGCCCCCTGTCGCCTGCGCATCTCTTGCTCTTCCCGCTATTACTTTCGCCCTCCGTCTCTTCAACTAAAAGATTAAATGCGATTTTACTCACTTCATGCAGCAACCAGCCACCCATCGCCTCCCACTTTTTCGTCTTCCTTCAACCTTGTGCTCTCTCACCCCAGGGGAACTTCTTTCTCCACGTCGCCAGCCGTCAACGGTGCCAGGGGAATGCTTCAAAGAATAGCTCTGACATGCACATTTTATCGAAGAGCAGCCTCTAATGACATGACACACCTTTTATGACAACTCCTAAGGACGCGGTTGACGCTTCGGAGCTGGGGCTGGGTGCTTGAAGGCGACGTGATATTGGCCGACATTTGACAGCACGGATGCGTTTTGCGGTTAGAATGAAAACCAGAAAAAAATTAGCACATATTTTTATCCAGCGTAAACCCGTTCAGACGTCGAAGTATGAGGTTACCTTAGATGTTCGAGATGAACTGAGGTTTAGGTTCTACCGCAGCGGTGGCCAAGTGGTTGAGCATCCGCCTCGTATGCGGGAGGTGCGGGGTTCGATCCCCAGTGCCGCCGGGTACCCACCGGTGATACAATGGGTACAAGCTTTCCCCTGGTCTGGTGCTCGGCTTATTTAGGGTGAAATGCTTGGGAAATGGGTCTTTGACCCCACCTTGAGAAAAAAGAAAAATACCTTGTGACATGGCGCTCTTTGGCCATAGCTGCCCTTGCGCCATAAAAATCCATAATCATCATCATGAGGTTTAGGTTCTGATATGTAAGTGTTCAATTATAAAAATGTGCAAGCGATGATAGAACTGGTAGATTATGACAAGAGAGTAGTTTACATCGGGGAGATGAAAGTTGGTGCTGAATCTGGCTAGGATTTTATAGCTAGGTTTGATTTATCATGTTTTGAAGAAGGCAGCAAAAAATACAGGCAAGGGACAGAGGAGCTCGTGAACGTCTAATTTTGTCCTATCTTCTGTCCCTCGTCCGTATTTTACGCTGCCTTTTTCAAAACATGCACCACCAACTATACCGGCAGCTTGCT
Organism: Amblyomma americanum; assembly: GCF_052857255.1. NCBI lineage: Eukaryota > Metazoa > Arthropoda > Arachnida > Ixodida > Ixodidae > Amblyomma > Amblyomma americanum. Next base: position 55,042,457 of record NC_135505.1, on the reverse strand, counting down.
CCCTTGAACGGCATTTATCATCATCATGATACCAAGAAGATGTTCATATACATCACTTTATTGTATGAACAACTAACACAACAGCAATGCCCAGTTTGTTAAAAAATAATTGTTTTATGGCAACATATTATATGCAAAAAATTTAATACTATATCTGCGAAACGCTCATCCCCTTACACAATCTATGCTTTTAGTGTCTGAATTTATACTTTTTCTCTGAGTGTTCGATCAACCTTGCAGATTGTGAATGTTGTCCTTGGAGGCTTTTAGGGAGAGCAAGATTAGGCAGTGCAAGGAGGATTTTAACTTTGCATATTTCGTAAACTTCTATGGGAAATACTTGTTATTGCACATTCGCAGCTGTTACTTCATGCGCTTTACCCGTAGATCTACTTGCACTATCATATAACAGCACATTTCCGGAATTTATCCCACATTCAATGCTCTTTAGAAGCATTTGCGGTGCACAAATAAAAAAAATGCGGCAAAAAGGCCACATAAAATTGTAACGAGTCCGGTTCATTCTAAAAACTGAAGTCAAGTGCACTTGAAATTAGGGGCACGCAGAACTTCTTCCAAATACACCGGTGGCTCATTCGTAATTGAAAATGTATTCGATCTTGCTTTCGACTACTCAGCCGGAAGACCCGATTTTAATAACTGCCGCGGTGATCGCGTATCGGTGGAGGAGAAACGCAGAAGGCTTTCTTGTGCTATTCAATGAGAGCGTACGTCATAGCACACCAGGTAGTGTAAATTAATGTGAAGCCCTCCAATGCGACGTACCCACGTAGACCATGTATCCTTTTGAGACGGTTAACAAGAAAGTTTTGAGCACGTATCCTAACGTCTTTGATGGCTGCATAAGAATGTTCCCGTGTATCCCGGTCTCTATTGAACAGCGTGCTTCATTTTTTAACCTTGCTTCAATGTTCCCACTTCCTCTGTAATGAGAGCGCTCTGGGAGTAAAAATAAATGAAATGAAATAAAAGAAGAGCTCCATAGCTGTACAGTCGAAATAAATATTTCTGTCAGATTGAGCAGAAATCCTGGAAAAGTATGATCATGACAAAATTTTAGAACTTCAAAAGACTAGCCGAAATACGTACTTTGGATCCAAGCCTTTCAATTTGTTGGCATTTTTGTTTTCTGCTTGAAAATTACTTTGGGGAATGTCAGAATTATCACATGGAGTACTTTTTTAACGCCAAGTGAAGAAAAAAGACGAGGAAACTGCAGTGTACGTAGATTGCCCAGCCTTGACCTTTATCAAACGTGTTGATTAAGGAAAGTCTATCTGAATTGAAATTATGTAGCGGGTTATGTTCATCCTATCATCGCCTGAAAAACAGTGTCTGCCTATGATGTTCGTACCGGATGAACAGGTTATGCTAATAGCAACCACTGATATCCGTGGCATCCTTAGTAGCAGGCCGCTGACCGAAACCGTAACGTTAAATGTTATGTCAATGAAATTATTCTCGACGCCCACGCGATAGCACACTGTCCCTTGTATCATTAGCGTGCAGATCTGATCTTCGCGGGCGTTCCCTCTCTGACCAAGTCCCTGTTCTCTAATTCTGACAGTGTGGCCAGCTCGCACAAGTGTGTCTCGTCACTCTTAACTCTTTTGTTACAGTTTACGGGCTTATCGCTTCCTTTCGCGTTCGCGTCCGCGATAGGTAATATGTTTTCTGAATAATGCAAAGGCTTAACTTGAGGAATTCAGCGATGATGAACTCACAAGCTTCGCTTCACCTATCAAAGGCATAGGACCCCGAGCTGTACATCATTTGATGATGATAGCATATAAGCGCTCGCCACCATATATATGCTAGTTACGAGCTTGTTCCCGTTGTTCCACGAACTGCTAGTCGTGCAAACTGACATTTTTTATAGGAATGGACTTTCGCTAAGTAATTGCACCCTCACTGTAAACTGTTCATTGCTAATTCCATTCTGAATGCATTGGCCTATCTTTCTATGAACCCTTACATTTTCTGCAAGAAATATCAATGCTTAGAAATTATAAGCCCAATTGCATGGTACTTCGCAGGCCTCGTCTTGTGATAATGACGAGGTAAGAAAGGCGTGCAGCGCTGGAGAGTACCCGGAAAATATATGCCCGGATATAAAGAGGAAGAGGCCGTGCAATAATGGCGATCAAGTCTGTTCGTGTCCAGGCGGGAAATGGAGGCAACCGGGAACCATGCGGTGTGTGGAAGAGTCCAGCTGTTGTGGAGGAAGATATTGTGAATGGCCGCATCACTGTCCGTCCTGTCATGGTAAATAAAATCCTAGTCATATGCTATAGGACCACAAGCAATACAGCGCTAGTCTTATATGTTCTTTTTTTCAATGAGAACGGCAAAGCCAGAAGGCTTTTCTTCAAGTGTAGAACTCTTTTATAGGTGATTTTTTGAACTTGTGACTCCAGGCACAATGGTGAATTAATTTGTTAAAACTGTGAAGAGTTCCACTTTTCACCTTCTCAAGAAGAGAAGCCATAGAAAGTGCTGAAGATAAAACCTGGCGTCTTGGCAAGCATCTCGGCTCTGAAAGAAGGCGGAGATTCTATTTTCGTCAAGCGATTATAACTCTGCTCTCCAAGACGTGCTCATCAAAACAGATATAAAACAAATATAACATCATTGTATTCACTACCACTGTTTCTTTTCTTAAGCGCAAATAGATGCTGGTGATTTCAACCATGGCATATGTGCATCTTATTAGGGTACTGTTTGGAGGCTTCAAAAACACATTTGGGATGTGAAGAACTGCGTTTTGCAAAGTTACGTTTGGTGACTGGCATTGTATTAGATGATATGAATGAATATACACACTTGATTAAACATAACAAAATGAGGTACTGCGTAGCATATTTAAAATTTACATGTATGTCCTGGTGAAGAACAGGTAAATTACCACTACCAAGGTTGCGCTATACTTTTAAGAACCTAGTAAGACATTTTACAAAGTGTCATGCAACCAGATGCCAGAAATAGCCATTAGGCACTACGATTGCTGAGTGGTTATGGTGCTCTGCTGCTGGCCCCAGGACGCAGGTTCGATGCTAGAGGCCCGTGTACTGTACGACGTCAGTGTACTTTAAATAAGCCCAGGTGGCCAAAATTATCTGGAGCCAGCCGCAATGGCGTCCCTTATGCCCTGTGTTCTTCGGAACGTAGAAACCACAAAATAAGTATATAAACAAAATTTTGATCCTCAGTCTTATACACTGTGCCTGGAGGATGTCATGCCCATTGATTAGATGATTGCACGTTCGGTGCACTGGAACTTAATACATAACATCACTCCTTCCTTTCAGTTGTGCTGGATGCGGGACAGCTTTTTGTGTTATTTCTAATTTTTATTCGTGAATTATCTGAAATTCTCCATCAGGGCCTCTGTAACTTCATGCATACATCATCATCTCCCTGACTAGCTCGACCAAACCAGCTCGACCATGTTGTCTGGTAAGCGTTTTAGGTTCTTGAATATTCGGCAGGCTTCCACGGATATTTTCCTCTTGGCGAAATTCTTTGAGGCTATGTTCGAGTAGCTAACTGCCTCGCAATCGTGATCATGTATGGCGAGTGCGATTGCTAATTCTTCGGACAATTCGGCGTGTTGGGACTTTACACTGGCGGTGGGGATAAGCGTTCTGGCAGTGTCGATGATTGCAGCTGCGTATCGTCAATCGCCTTGATATTCGTTATTGTACACAAAGAGCACTTCCCTTGCTTTTCTGTAGGCTCAAAGCAGGGCCGCGGCTCTAGCCTGTCGTCTGCCTCGGTAACACGTCGACTGTACGTTTCGAGGGCCTGGACTAGAATGCCGTCCCTGACATTCCGCGGGATTATTTTCTTGCCGCCGTAGTGGCGTTGGTAAATGGTGCCAAGCAGCTCGAGATTGCCTCGTGCAGCTTCGGTGGCCGTCAGTCTTTCTAGTTTCTATATGTGCTGCGCCTCTCCCAGTTGCAGCAGCAGCTTCGTGCTGGTCGAATCTAGCAGCCGAGTTTGGTCTTGTATGCCCTGGGTATATCCACGTCTATTTTGTTCTCCGCCTTCTACGAATAGTGAAAGGCGGCCTTCTAGGTTATATGGCATATGACGAAGTAAAGCCGAGTCGTATCAGGCTCTCCTGCCTCATGTCACAGCTCCTGTTGATGACTGTCTTTTAGTAACCTCATTGCATTGGCAGTCTTGTGTACGAGGTTGTTGACTGTCTTGCTCTTTATGCCGCTTGATATGATGATCATGCCTAGGACTTGACGGTTTCGGTGGTTCGGCTGTCAATCGGGAGTATTCTAAGTTCTTCATTTTTTGGCTTCTTGCATCCGTTGGGTGGTCGCCTCTTCTGGGTGGGTCGGTACAGCAGGAGCTCCGACGTCTTGGTCGAGAATCGGAGCATCGTATTTATCAGGTGTCCTTTAACTACATATATCGCTTCCTGCAACGACGATTCGATTTGCCTGTCGCTGCCATTGTTGACCCGGATTGCGGTGACGTCGACGTAGATCGTATGTTTGAAATATTCGATTTTTTGGAGGTTGCGCGTGGAAACTAACAAACCACTGGTTATCTTAAGAACCAGCGGAAATCTTGCCCTTTAATTCCTCTTGAGTTACTCTAGGATGCCATTAACCGGCGTTTGTTACCTCACTCACTCTGCCCGCTTTTGGTCTCTCAACGTTACACCTACATTTTTTATTTCCATGGCTCGCAGTGTTGTCCTTAATTTAAGTTGAACCCTTTTCGTTAGCCTCCACGTTTCTGCCCAGTAGGTGAGTACCGGTAAGATGCAGCTTTTGTATAATTTTCTTTTGAAGGATATTGGTAAGCTGCTACTCCTGACTTGAGAGAACCTACCATATGCGCTCCACACCTCTCATGTCCTTCTAGTTATTTCCCTCTCCCGATCCGGATCAGTTGCCACTACTTGCCCTAAGTAGACGCATTTATTTCCCACTTGCTACCCCTCGCTCTCAATTGTGAACTTCTGTTCTTTTGCTAGGCTGTTGATCATTACTTAGGTTTCCTGCATGTTAATTTTTAGACCCTGTGTTCTGCTCTGCCTTTTTAACTCACTGATCATTATTTGCAGTTCACTTCCTGACTGACTCAGGAAAGGAATGTCATGAGAGAATCGTAGACTATTTAGGTATTCTCCATGAACTCTTATTCCCAAATGTTCCTAATTCAGACCTCGGAATACGTCCTGTAAACAGGCGGTGAAGAGCATTTTCGAAATGGTGTCTCCTTGCTTGACGACTTCCTTATTAGATTTTTATTGCTGACTTTATGGAGGACTATGGTAGCTGTGCTGGTGCGATATATAACTTCCAATCTTTTGACAGAGTTTTTCTAAATATATTTTTCTAAATCAATTCAGGATAGCTGTCTCCCTCCTAATTGGAAAATAGCTTAAATAATTCCTATACTTAAGCCAGGTGACGCATAACTGCTAATTAATTACAGACCACTTTCTTTTGAAAATTGCTTTCCTTTGATTTCATTTCATTTGTTGAACCCTCAGTGCCAGAGCCATTAAAGAGGGGAGTGAATACAATAATTAGATAGTCAAGGAAATGAGTATTACAAGCAATTTCTGCTATTTATACAGTGTTAGCTATTGCGTTGTGAAAATGCTGGTTATCATTGATGTCGATAATTTCAGCAGGAAGGTGGTTCCATTCACGTGAAGGACGAGGATAGAAGGAGTAAAATGCTGAGAAGGTGTGAAATGTTGAAATTCCAACCTTGTGGCGATGATCAGTGCATCTTGAATCATAATGGGGAGGAGCAATGAGTGCGTTCGGTAGAGTGAAATGATGGTACATTTTATGAAAATACTGAGACGAATTATTTTTCTGCGGCATGCTAAAGGCTGTAAAGAGAGGTAAGTTTTCAGGCTGGTTACGCTTGCTCCACGATTAAAGTTCGTTAAAATAAAACGCGCGGCATTATTTTTGACCATCTCGAGCAAATTTATTAACGTTTCGTAGTAGCGATCCCATAAAGCAGCTGCATATTGCAGTTTTGATTGAATCGACGTTTTGTAAAGCAATAAATTAAGAGAAGACGGCGTTTTCGAAAAGTTTCGGAGTACGTAGCCCAACATGCGGTTAGCGTTGTTAATAATGTACTCGATGGGGTGCGACCAGGAGAGGTCTGCAGAAATGTGGACACCCAAGTATTCATATGTAGTCACAGATTTTAAGGGGATGTTAATTAAGTAGTACCTGTAAGATGTGCTAGCATTTCGAGATATTCGTATAACTTTATTTTTCAGTGTTTGTTTCCATGAGCCAATAACAGCAAAAAGTAGAAATATATGTAAGATCGATCTGGAAATGCTAGCGTCTTCGGGTGGTGTTATTTCGCTAAAAACAACGCACAGATCCGCAAAGAGATGAATGTTAGATGCTACTTTGGAAGGAAGGTCATTGATGCAAATGAGAAACAGAAGCGGTCCAATGACTGACCCTTGAGGCACTCCCGAATAAACGTCACTGAAAGGTGAATTGGAGTTGTTAGGAGAAACAAATTGTGATCGGTTATGAAGAAAATATCTCATCCACTTCAAAATGTTATGATCATGGTTCAAATGATCTAGTTTAAAAAGTTATAAACGGTGACATACCTTGTCGAAAGCTTTAGAAAAGTCGAAGAATATGCAGTCTGCCTCAGAGGCGCTGTCTAAAATAAGGAAGAGCTTGTTAGTAAAGCACAGAAGTTGGGATTCACATAAACATGATTTCCGAAAACCGTGCTGTGCGGGTGTGAAGAAAGAATTAGTCTCGAGAAAATTAACAAGGTTTGTAATAATTACGTATTCTAATAGTTTTCAGCAAGTACTGGTCAGCGAGATGGGACAATACTTTGCAGGTGACGTTTCAATTCCTGATTTGAAGAATGAAACCACTTTGTTCTGAAATTCTAGAACACATAACATTAAAATTTCTCCAAGAGCATGAGGAGGCGAAAGACATTATCCATCCCAATCACCATAGCTTGATAGAGCGGGTTTGTCTTCTGTCACCCAACAGGCAGAACTCCTTCACGACTTAGCTCAGGCAATTAATGACCAAAGTCAGACAGACATATTCTTCCTCGACTATACGAAGGCCTTCGACCATGTGTCACAAGTCAAATTAATTTTTAAGCTTCGCCATGTACTCAGTAAAGGACCCGCTCTCAAATTTATAGCGAACTTCTCGCCGGAACGCCAACAATTCATGCAATGTGATGACTTCCTTTCAAGTACTGTAACAGTTGTCTCCGGAGTACCGGCAGCAACAGTACTAGCTCTTTTTCTACATTAACTATTTAGCAAGCCATGTGGTTTAAACGTACGTATGTTCAAAGATGACTGCGGGCCCTACCAGCGAATCACTAAACCAGAAGATGAAGCAAGGTTAAACGCGGCCCCTAACAACGTAGCGAAGTGTTGTAATTTTTCTGAAATGGCAAATAATTGAAAAAACGGTCGCGATGCGAGCACAAAAAAAGAAATTATTGCTTAACTACCCTTAAAATATTGGTAATGCCATTCTGTAAATCGTAAGGGAGAAGAAACACCTAGGCGTTGTTATTTCTCACGACATTGCATTAAAGGCACATGTGCATAATAAAACTAAAACGGCAATGACCACACATCTCTTTTTAAGCGTGTCCTACGTTTTTCTAGTTCTAAAACCAGGCTGTTGGCGTCCAAAACTCTTGTCCGATCAATCTTGCAACACGCGAAAATCGTTTGGTTTCCGTACGCACAAAATTACTCAGTTATGTTCGAGTCATTGCGACGAAAAGCGGTCTATTTTATCTCTAATAAATACCAGCGCATTGATTCCCCCACAGAACTGCTTATCCGCGCAGACCTAGCTATGCTAACAAGCCGCGCAACCTTGCACAGGCTGAAGTTTTTGTACTTGATAATTCATAGAGCATTTCCCATTAATACTGCTACGTATGTCACTTGCAAGCTTTCCAATCGAATGTGCCGTAAGCACGAATATACAATTGTAGAGCAGACTTGTGCCGGCAAAGTATGCTACTCTTTTTTCCCGTGGGCAATACGCTAATGGAACTCTCTAGATAAGCTGGCCACTTGAGAAACTTTTCTGGAAAAAGTTTGTGCAGTGTGCCGCGATAGCTGTGCTACCTACTAGCCGAAATTGACTGTCTTCGTTATTGTGCCTTTGATTTTGTATAAGATTCTTTTTCTTCCATTGCGTTCTGATTGTATACCTGATGTATTCACTTGTACATCAACCCACCCCTGCATAAGTTCTCATTAGGAACTGACAATATATATATATATATATATATATATATATATATATATATATATATATATATATATATATATATATATATATATATATATATATATATATATATATTTAAATTGAAATGAGGGGCTCGTTTGACAAACATATGAATGAAGCCAACCGTCACCGAAACCAAGGTGCACAGGGAAATGTTTCTATATTTTTTAAAAATTTAACCGGTGCAGGTTGTTTTTTCTGCGGCTTTGTAAGTAACTTTCTTTAAGCGACAGATTAATCGAAATATAATTCCACCATAGATTGGCACTACAATTTAAAAAATATAGAAACACTCCCATGTTCGCGTTGTTTTCGGTGACTGTTGGCTGCATTCATATATATATATATATATATATATATATATATATATATATATATATATATATATATATATATATATATATATATATATATATATATATATTTTTTTGTGTGTGTGTGTGTGTGTGTCCGCTCTTAGAAGAAGCATGTACAATACCAACGGTATCGGAAAGTGGACTGTCCTTCATTAGGGTACGATGATGTCTGAAGAGAGATTAGCATATTAAGAGCTTGGGTTGACACATGTTGACATATGCCAGCATGTGCCATCATCGATGGCCAACGAGCTTGCATGCTGTGAATTTTAACAGTGCCTATGAGAATGCAAAACGAAGTGGTTGCTTAGTTCTGAAGAAACGTTCATATATTTCACTCTTAGTGTACGTATAATATGATGTGAGAGTTAGAAAACTGGCTTACAGGTAGGCTAAGTGCCTCAGTAATTTGGAGGATTTACATAGCAATGGCTCCTGGTTGAGGCTGAGAAAGAATACTTCGTATATTCAGGGAAACAGGACACATTCGCTATGTACAGCAATTATCTCAATATGATGTGAGAGTTGGTAAATTGGCTTACAAGGAGGATAAGTGCCAAAACAATTTGGAGGGGTTATATAGTGAGGCTCCAGGTTGAGGAACATACTTCTTATGCTTAGGGAAACAGGGCATTTTCACTACGTACAGCAGTTATCTGAGGAAGAATTTGTACAATTATATCTGCTAGATGAAATCTATGATAATGCAAAATAGAATGAAATGAAATAAAGCACTCCGTGTGTTTAGGGCATACATGCCTAGGTCCTCTCATACAGCATTACCGTAAGGTTTATAACGTTTTATGAACAGGAAAGAAAAGAGTGATTGTTGGTGGTAGCAACGAGCTTTTTGCCCGATGTTTTACGACAGCTATTCATGCACATTCAGATTTTTAAAGGAAAAAACGTTTGCTAAGTAATTGCACCCTAACTGTAAACTGTCCCATAGTGAACAAAATGTTTCGGCCTATATTTTTATGGTCCCTTACGTTTATGCAAGGAATATGAAGGCTTATGAATTCAAACCCCAATTGCATGGTACTTCGCAGGCCCCTATGAATCGTGATCAAGACGAGGTGAAAGAGCCTTGCAGTGGTGGACAGTTCTTGGAGAACATGGGCCCGGTTATAAAGAAGAGGAAGTGCAATATTGGCGACCAAATCTGTTCGTGTCCCGACGGGAAAAGGAGGCAACCTGGAACTTTTAGTGCAGTGACGAGTGCAGCTGTTGCGGAGGCAGATTTTTCGCAGTGCCGCGTAACTGTCCGTCCTGTCATGGGAAATAAAATCCTAGTCATAAGCTATAGTATGACAGGCAATACAATGATAGTCTTCTCTGTTCTTTTTTTGCAATAAGAATGGCAAAGTCTGAAGGCTTTTTTTCAAGTCTGCATCTCTTATATAGGTCATGTTTTGAAGTTCTGACTCCAAACACTATGAAGATTTAGTTTTTTAAAACCTGTGAAGAGTTCAACTTTTTCACTTTCTGCAGAAGGGCGGCCCTTGTGCTGCAGCAGAATAAAGCTTGGCGTTTTGGCAAGCATCTCAGCTCTGAAAGGCTGCTGAGATTTTATTTTTGTCAAGCGCGGGTTCTAATAATTCTTCCAGGAAATGCTCAGCATAACAGATTTAAAGGAAATATAATATCAGTTGTTTTCACCAGCAGCACTTTCTTTTCTTAATTAAGCGCAATCAGATGGTTGTGATTTCATCCATGACATCCGTGCATTTTAATAGGGCAGTGTTTGAATTCTTCAAGAACACATTTCAGAATTGAAGAACTGAATTATACAAAGTTAGTTTTCGGTGACTTGCATTGTATTAGCTGATATGAATGAATATACACACTTGAATAAACATCACCAAGAGAGGTACTGCGTAGCATATCTAAAGTTTCCACGCATGTCCTGGTAAAGAACTCGTTTACTAGAATTTCCAAGGTTGCGCTAAACTTTCGAAGGCCTAGTTAGACGGCTGCCAAAAATATATGCAGCCAGATACCCGAAAAAGTTGGTAGGCGCCGCGATGGCTGAGAGGTTATGGTGCTCTCCCGCTGACTCCCAGACGCTAGATTCGATGCTGCCGGCCAGTGTACTGTGCGACGTCAGTGCACTTTTCCGAAGGCCATGTGGTCGAAATTATCCGGAGCCAGCCACAATGGCGTCCATTATGACCTGTGTTCTTTGAAAAGTTGAAAAAACAAAATTAGTATGTAAACAAAATTTTGATCCTCAGACTTTTACACTGCGCCTGGAGGATGTCATGCTCATTGATTAGATGCTTACACGTTCGGTGCACTGCAACTTAATACATAGCAATACTCTTTCCTTTCAGTTGTGCTGGATGCGGAACCGCTTTTTGCGTTACTTCTAGTTTTTATTCGTGAAATATCTGCAATTCTCCATCAAGGCCTATGTAACTTCATGCATATACCATCATCATCTCCCTGACTAGCTCGACCAAACTACCTTCTTGTCCGGGGAGCATTTCAGGTTCTTGATTATTCGGCTGGCTTCCAAGAATATTCTCCCCTTAGCGTAATTGTTTATGGCTATAAGCGAGTCGCTAGCAACCACCTAGCAATCGTGATCATGTATGCCGAGTGCGACGGCCAATTCCTCGGCCACTTCGACGTGACGAGACTTTACGCTGGCGGAGCGGATAAGCTTTCCGGCATTGTCGACAACCGCAACGGCGTATCGTCGGTCGCCTTGATATTCGGCATCGTCCACGAAGCGCACTTCCCTCGCTTGTCCCTAGGCTCAATGCAGGACCGCGGCTTTGGCGTGTCTTCGGCCTTGACCATGCGTCGGGTGTACGGTTCGTTTGGCTGGGGTGACTTGATGCCGTCCTTGACATTCCGCGGGATTATTTCCTTGTCACCGTATAGGCGGCGGTAGCCGTTACCAAGCAGCTCGAGTTTGATTCGTCCAGCTTCAGTGGTCATCAGTCTTTCTAGTTGCGATATGTGATGCGCCTCTCCCAGTTGTAGCTGCAGCTTCAAGCTGGTCGAGTCTGGCAGCCGAGTGCCATGTTGTATGCCCTGCGTATAATCACGGCTATTCTGTTATTCTCCGGCTTGTACGAATAGGGAAAGGCGGACACCTAGGTTATAGGTTATGACGAAGGAAAGCCGAGTCGTATAAGGCTCTCCTCCGTCATGCCACATCTTCTGTAGGTGATTGTCTTTAGTAGCCTCATTGCATTGGCTGTCTGGTGTACGAGCTTGTTGACCGTCTCGCCTTTTATAAAGCTGGATTCGATGATCATGCCTAGGACTTTCTTTTCATGGTGTGGATTGTTCGGCTGTCACTCGTGTGAAGCTTGATTTCTTCATATTCTGTCTTCTGCTTGGATTCGTTGGGTGGTCGTCCCTTCTGGGTGGGGCGGTACAGCAGGAGCTCTGGACGTCTTGTGCGAGAGTCGGAGCTCCGTATTTCACAGGTGGTCTTCCACGAGATCTATCGGTTCCTGCAACTGAGATTCGATTTGCTCGTCGCTGCCACGTTTGACCTAGATATTGATGTCTTTGGCGTAGACCGCTTGTTGGACACTTTAGACGTTTAGGAGATCGCGCGCGAGAACAATAGAACCAGTGGTAATCTTAAAGGGAGACTGAGGCGGTTTTCAAATCTGCTAACCTTCTAGGCTTTTGAAGTATACTCATTGTTGATCTTGCTTGTGAAGTTATTTTTTCAGTTGTTGCAAAAGCATCGCCACAATCACAGATTGAATGCGCGCCGTTCAAATCTCCCGCGTCCCGAGAGAGCGCAGGAGAGGAGAAAAGCAGAGAGGAAAACCTCCTCCTTGTCGGCCCGTGTGACGTCATTTTGAGGAGCCGGAAACCCTCCGAGTCACCCGAACGTGCTTTCAGCGCGCGTTGCTCCTCGTGTTGCCTGCGTTGTGGTCGTAATCCCAAAGTGTTTCAGCCAAGTTTTCAGCATCCGACCACGTGCAGCCGATCTAACATGAGGTACTGCTGTGCGTTCGGGTGTACGAGCACCTACCGCCGCGACGATGTCGTCTTCCACACTTTCCCGAAAGATCAAAAGCTCGCAGCGCAGTGGGTCGTTGCTGTGAAGAGGGAGAATTTCAAGCCGACCAAAGCAAGCGTACTCTGCTCGAAGCACTTTCGTGACAGCGACTACGTGCAGAGCTTGTCCCTAATGCGATCGCTAGGGGTTTCTGTCAAAGGGGCACGGCTGAACCATGACGCGGATCCTTCACTATTTTTGCACAAAAGAAGCATGCCACCACCGCCAAGAAGTGCATTTGCTAAAAGAAGGAAACATGAGGTGAGTGCTTCTACTTCCGATTTTAAATTCATTACTCTGCGGCAATTCTGGTCTCATTTGCGTGTGGAGCTTTGCATGAAGCGTTGACCGCGAGGAGCGCACGCGGAGAGCGATCCCGCGATGGTACGGGCACAGCGCCGCGCGGCTGTACTCGGGTTTCCTTTTCTCGCGCAAGGGGATATGCTATAGAGACCCCTGCGCTAAACGTCACTTACTCGTCAATGAAACACTGCTGATGGTTCCTCGCATGCAGACGGGACGGGAAATTATAATGGTAATGGTCTTGCCCATGCGCACTGGCGCCTCGCTATTCCCCTATTTCCGTAACCGATAGCTTCACACTTTTCAAATCTGTCCAATTCCGATGTGGTTATGCAAATGCGATAAGTCGGCAGGCGTCATAGTATTCTTACAAGGTAAACATACATTTCGATGATCGCCAAACAGCCGAGAACGACTTCACATACGCGGTTTTCTTGCTTTGATAGAAACATTTTCAGTAAAGAGCAATTCAGTAATTCAGTACACTTTTTATCCTTCCAGGTCCTTGCAGAACTGCTTGGAGAAGGATCAAGCGTGGAAAAACTTGATCCAAAATTGGGCAGTCCCTCTGGTAGCCCAACAGGTAATGACGCTACATTCAGTCTGAACATTTAGTTGTGCATGCCTATACTGTGCATCAAATCATGTCTCAGTCTGTGTTGCAGATGTCACAACAGAAGCTGGAGCAGATCTTTGTGCAATGCGACATGAAAACTTCGGCGTGGAAAATTCACTAAGTATCCTCGCTCTCACTGGTAATGGTCAATCTTCAGCAAGCAGAGTAATGCAAGGCATTGACGCCTTACACATTATATGATAACCAGCTCATTATTGCAGATTCAGCACATGATGCAACGCTGGAGGTCAAACTGACAGAGTCTTGTGAGGGAAGACACAAGTCTGTCCAAGCAACGATGCGGCCAGCGACAAAAAGCACAGCTGTACAGGCATGTGTGAAAAGAAGCATGGCATCACACCACTCTCAGACAAAACCACACACTGTATCTATCGGTATGTGCCTCCACAATCAGCGTACATTTTTTATGCATGCATTTGTACAATAATGACGGGGAAGGGGGCAAAGCGCTATAGAGGTTTTCAGTTGTACTAAAATTTCCGCATATTCTATGTTGCGTGCAGTGGTAACAACTACTAAATGCAGCTGCACATATCACATGATTTTTAGGCATTCAGGTTGGCAGCCCCATGATAAATGTAGCCACTCAAACGACCATGCCAATCCAAAGAGAGGCCATTGAAAATGATGACAGCACAGAAGACGAAGGTGGAGATGAGGACTACGATGATGAGGACTACACTCCATGCGAAGAATTTGAAAAGAAGTATGCGATTTATTAACAGTATGATAAAAACCTGTTTGCCCTACTTTTACTCTGGTGCCATAAACATTCACTCATGTTTTTCATGCAAGGTAGCGTGTTTAGGCTGTCCAGTGCGATTGAAAATTTGCCCATTCTCTTCCAGGCACGGATGTGTCGGAAACTCCCCAGATGAACCCGGCAACAAAATTTTTTTGGTGCAGGAGAAGTACCTTTGGAAGCTTTTCCAGCTGTGCACAGAGTGCCTCGCACCTCGTACAGTCAGATTCGAGTGTGAAGGCACACTTCTAGAAGTTTATGGGGAGTGTGCATCTGGCCATTTTGTTTACTGGTGTAATCAGGACGTCGAAAAACAGCAGCCGATGCTCAACCTGCAGCTTTGCGCAGCAGTTCTCTTCTCTGGATGCAACCCAACAGCTACACTGAGAATGCTGGCTTCAAATGGTGTACCGGTTGTGAGCAACAGGACATTTTTTGCAATCCAGCGTTCATATCTTTCTTTGCATGGTCAAGGTCCAATGCGCACTGTTTTGTTTTCAGGTTTGGAAAGAAGAGCAGAAAAGTCTGCTGCAAGAGCTGCAAGGCCAACAGGTGAACCTTGCTGGAGATGGACGGGCTGGTTCACCAGGATTTAGTGCTAAATATGGCACGTATACTCTGATGGACGTTGAACGCCACAAAGTCTTGCATTTTGAAGTCGTGCAGGTGCGTTTCCACTTTGCTACAACAACGTTCTGTAAATTTCTATAGCTCACTAATGCCGCCAAATGAACTGTAACGCAACATTTAAATATCATGACTTCTTTCTACAGCACATGCATTATCATTGGCTTAGCCTTGAATCCCCGTGCTGGTAGATGAAGCATCAGCACAGCACTACCATTGTTAGAAATACAAAGATTTATTTTCTTAAAAATAGTTACAGCTGGGAGGAGAGACATCAATGCATGCAGTCTTTTTTTAATTGGTAGACACGCTACACATCACTCAATATCCTTTGCCATTATCATACCACAGTCCAATGATGCTGGCGGCAGCTGTCGCATGGAGTTAGAAGGCCTGAAACAAGGCCTTGCTTTTCTGGAGAGTGAGAGCATCAAGGTAGCAGTGCTGGTGACTGACCGTCATACACAGATCAAGTGCTTTCTCCGCAACAACAAAGCTGCAATCGCCCATGAGTTCGACGTGTGGCACATGGCAAAAGGTATCTAGCAGCTGCGGCTTTATGGTGGCTGATAAAGTGTTATTTTCAGCATATTAATGGAATATAATACATTAGTCCCATTTTTTTAATATGCATTTTAGGTATCACCAAGAAACTGCACACAGCTGCAAAACAAAATAACTGCAAGGAACTTGCACCCTGGATTAAGTCTGTGTGCAACCATCTGTATTGGGCGGCAGCATCTAGCGAAGGCAAAGCAGAACTCATTGTGCCCAAATGGCTGTCACTTCTTAACCACATAAGGGACATCCACACACACGACCAGGCATCGTTCCCCACGTGCTTGCACGGTGACATCGGACCCAAGCAGTGGCTCAGAGAAGGTATGTTACATTTTGTAATGAAAATATGTGAAAGGCCCTAGCGAAGCATAATTAGGCACATCTAGGTATGATATATAAAGTAACAAAATTCCAATAAGAGAGGGTTTCAGGTACGAAGACATAATCTCTAGAGTACTATTCACTGCGTGTTTACAGGAGGTATCCACAGACCTCAAATGAGAACTGGCGATAAGAGTTAATGAAATTTGGTGATCACGTTGCCTTGCTAAAGAACTCGGAACTCCAGAAGAGTGGAAAATGGGGCTAGTTGGTGCATGTTTGTCATTTTTCGAAAGCGCTGAAACAACACGGACAAAGAAGGGACAGACAGGGATGAGCACTTGTCCATGTCTGTTCCTTCTTTGTCCGTTTTGTTTTAGCGCTTTCGAAAAATGAACTCGGAACAAACTGCAAAGCATTATCGATGACCTCGACAGGCAAAGCAGAACAGTGGGTCTAAAAACTTTATGCATAGAACTTAAGCAACGTCCAACAGTCTCTGAAGCGAGTAGTGGTTTAGGATAGGCAGCGAAGCATTAAAAGTGGGAAGGGAAGAGGTCTAATTAGTGTAGGTAATGACCGCAGATCCAGACCATGTGAGTGAAAGAAACAGGATAATAAGAATAAGGACCAGTGCATTTAACAATTATGCTGAAAATTGAATGGTAATTTACCAGTATCGCTCAAGAGGAAATTATACAACAGCTGTATCTTACCAGTACTCACTTATGGTGCAGAAACAGAATTAGCAAAAAAGGTTGAACTTAGATTGAGTACAATGTTGCAAGCTGTGACAGTGAAAAGTGTAACATTATGATATGAAGAGAGCAGAGCGGGTAAGTGAACAAAAAAGGTAATGATATCTTAGTAGAAATCAAGAGGAAATGGCAGGCAATGCAATGGAGAGGCTGGACAACCTATGGTTGTTGAGGGTTCCAAGATTTTCCAAGAGGGTTTCTCTGGATTCCAAAATTTCAGCTACCTGTGCAGTGCAGCAGAATTTCAATGAAAAGCTTCATGAGCTAAGCAAATAATGGCTGTTTGTTTCTTCCATACCATTTATTACAGTGCACCTCAAATACCAATGTTTATTAAAACTATCGAAACTTATAAGATGTGCATTACTGAACGCAAGTTTATTTACAGGTGCACTGAAACACTTTTTAACTGGTTGATGCAGAGCATACAGCAAGCCGCACACTTAGAGCTTTACAAAGAGATGATAATGGCCGTTTCTTTTTAGAATCAAAGGCTTTCCAGAAGCTTCAAGACATTGCAAATTCTAAGGCCCTTCTGCAAGACATGCCGCGGCTATCTACTAGATATCAAACCTATGGATTAGAGGCTTTTCATAGCCTTCTAGTGCATTTTGCACCAAAGACCTACCATTATTCGTATTTGGGAATGAGGGCCAGGTAAGCTGTTGTCTTCTATTCTCTACTTTTACAGTCAGAAGCCATCGATATCACAAAACAATTGTGTTAAACAAAACAAATGTTAGACATGCATCTGTAGAAAAAGTGAAAGGCATGTAGGCACGTGCCGCAACTATATGAACAGGTGCCCATCTTAAATTACACTTACTGAAATTGTCAATAGCTGCATCATTTCTTATGGCGTATAAACAGAAATTAAAAACACAGTCGACCGAATCAGAAGGGGTTTTACATGCCGACACTTTGTGGAAATTTAGAGTTTCGGCTGTGTTCACCATGCAAGCACTGCATTTTCATTTTCAATCCGCCCGGCAACTGAGGCGATGCTTTGTTCTCATAGCTCTTCAAAAGTAGTACTTTGCTCCTTCAGTATTTTCATCACGCGTGCACATGGTGCTTTCAAGCACTAATTGCTAACATGGTGTTGTGCTCAACTCCCATCAGTGACCTTCTTTTGTCACATGATCTTTACAGTTGGACTGTTTACATATGTTACAAGGTAACGCGTTTTCACACTGTCCTGTGCAACTTTTTCAGGACCCAACTTGCTGTACTTCACTACAACGAGAACAGTGGACGTGGTCAGGCACGCACAAAGGATGGCACACTTCGATGGTGTGTGCGTTACCCAAAGGCGGCAGGTGGTGACCCAACAGCTTGTCCAGTAAAGGAGTCACCCACTCATGGTAAGCTTGCACCACCTAGTTTATTTGGTCACGAAGAAAGTGAATATTGCACAAGCTACAAGATGAAATGCTCACACAGGCTACGTCAAACGCCTCCTTGACAAGGTTGTGGCCATGGCTGGGAGCATGCAGCCTCAGGAGAGGAAAACTGCTCCAGAATCTCGTCCACCACTCAGCAGCAGTTTTCCAAAGGCCCCAAAAGAGAAGCTGGTCGAGAAAAGAAAGTCAAGGTTCAACAGACAATGATCAGTTTCTTACCATCTGCAGAGAAAATACCGGTAAGTAGTATGGGGTTTACCGCATGTCCCAAATCTGAATGTAGCTTGATAGCCATTGTGACAGGTAAAAATGTACAGCGAAGGATGTGATGACATGCACCGTATACTTTAATTAGAGAAAACTAGTTACCAAAATGTTTGGTTCGTCAAAAAAAGAAAAACAGATATTACTAAACATAAGAAGGCAGAGTAGGAAAAATCATGCAGCCACTAGAAAGTATGTAGACCACTGTGCACTATACGCTGGGGATTGCGTAGATTATGAAGGAAAAAAATGCAACCTTGATAGCCACTTTAACGCCTCTATGCTTTCCTTTATGGCATTTTTTTCCTTTAGCTTTTTTTACCTCTTGCTGTTTTATTGCCATCGTTCATTTTGATTCTGTTGCATATTTTTTGAAAAGGGGGGGTCTGTTTTTGCATTCTTTTCATGTCAGTATGGCTATTAACCTGCTTCTCCCCTACCTGTAGGTGACAGCCTCCATGGCCAGACAAC
The DNA here is from genome assembly GCF_052857255.1 of Amblyomma americanum. Classification (NCBI taxonomy): domain Eukaryota; kingdom Metazoa; phylum Arthropoda; class Arachnida; order Ixodida; family Ixodidae; genus Amblyomma; species Amblyomma americanum. The sequence goes on along the minus strand of NC_135505.1, from coordinate 55,023,648 downwards.
AGCTGTTTGAAGACCAAGTGTGCCATCTTCCAACCCTCCTCACTCCACTCCCCACCATAACCCCAGTCCATCCTCCTTAGAGTGAAGGGCCTATATAAGCCCCGCCAATGATGACCGCACTTGACCTGACAAAGACAAGTCCTCTTGTTGGAACGTTGGTCGCTGGACTGAGGCTCTCCCTTCATTTTATTTTTTTAAGATTGAAATCTCCCATACTTGTTATCTGCCATTACGAAAGAACCAATGCACTACTACCACTTATTTAGCAACCATTGCTGTCTTCTAGAAAATATTACTAGCGACAGACTGTGGTGAACACACCATACGCTATACGACAGTATCTGCGTGATCTTAAAAGCGTTATGCTTCAGCATTTCTCGACAATTTGCAGGCTAGCACGAAAGACTTAATCATTTTGCTTAGTGTGCTTCATGGAATAGTCATTTGGTAAGCAGAAAAAAAAACTTTTTTTTCTTGCCACCTTTCTGCTCTGCATTTTTACGGTAAACATGTTGCAATTTTTTGGGCCTTATTGATTGGAAGGGCAATGATGGTGAAGAAATGGACACAAGGCACATTTATAGCTAGGAGTTCAGTGTGTTGGCCCTCGACTACGGCACTTTCCACCAGACTATATACGTAGCTCAATTTTTCACAAAATTTAGTTGGAACGATATTGCATCCATCATTGTATCCAGTGTTGGATGTCTATGTCTAACCATTTAACCATGCATGAACTGCAAACAGACCAACTACCTCAATCCAAAGCCACACTAGGGAGACAGCTAGATGCCAGGGCAGACTACAAAGGAAAGTTTCACCCCAATTACAGATCTTCAGAGGTGATTTTTTGTCCTTGACACAAGTAGGTTTTGCATTGCCAACAGGCTTCCAACATGGTTTTTATTTTTTCTGTGACAGTGTTTAATTTATTTTATAATTTGCAGTAGCAATTCTGACATGACGAGTTTTATTGCTTCAGCTTGCCCTTCTAAGCGTTCGATAAGCCAAACAGACCTTCTCTCTTATTTCAGTTCCCTGAACAAGTGTCTACTGTGCATGTATCCATATGCTGCTAGCGCATAATTACTGCACGGAGCCCTCATATTTGCATTTATGCCCAAGATTTAAAAAAATTATTTAACTGACGTAAAATCTTATTTGAAGTGGACTTGCAAACTCACTCAGCTGTAGAAGCTACGATTTGTTTAATCCCTGCAGCTGCATCTTTCAAGTTGGTGTTAGTTGAGCCTAACTGCCTTATTTTTTCTGTCATACTGAAGAGCCTCATATGATCGAGAATTTTAGGGCAGCGTCATCAACTCCCAATAAAGGAATGAAGTTTTGCTAACTCGGACATACTTGCTTGGCACCGGCGGCAATAAATGCCACAATACAGCTATTCAGTGAAGTAAAATGCAACTTGATATTGGTTCAACATGTGCCTAACTGTTTTGTTGCTGCTGGCGTAGTGGATCATCACAAGCAGTCACTGAAATGCTGGATGCCAGGAGGCTGTCGCCTCCTACCTATAGCAGAACAACGCTCGGCCAGCTTGTACATGACTGCTCAATGGCAATGGTCATTGACTGAAGTTACAACCCGTGTAATCCCTGCTGTCTTATCTTGCAGGTTGGTATTGGAACACAATTATCTTGTGTGACCTCGCTGAATGGTAAGAGATGTTCTGCCAATCTTCACAAATTAATGCACCTTATTAACATTTTTAGAGGACCACAAATACTTTTTTCTGGCTTCAAAGCGGAATAAAATTCTGGTTTTTTGCCATGTGGTTTCTTCATGTCAATCACACTAGTGCCAGGTTCCTGCACAGTGATTGCAAGAAAACCTGCCAGAACTCAGCAGACCCAGCTAATTTAAATTAGTCCTCACTCCAAAAAGCACTTTTTCTTGCTCTCACTTTGCAATAACCTCAAGCACTGAAAACAACACACACCTCTGTAGAAACCTCTCTCTGCAGGAACACATAAAAAAGGTGGTTTTCTCAGACTGTATCCAGGAGACAACTTGGCAGAAAGCGTAGACTGTTTCTCATTTGTTTTCAGATGAGCCAAACAGCAAGTACGCTGCATTTCGCTATAACCTGTGAATGAAAAGTGCTAAAATTTCCCCCAGGGTTGATTCAAATTTCTCACTCATTAGTGGAGCATTTGCTGTTCATTTTTTTTTTCAAGAATTGTAGCGTTAAACCACAGGCTATCATAAATTTCGCAGTAGCCGCACAGAGCAGGTCTCTCCTAGCGATTTCTGGCACTTGATAATAAATGCAGCAGAAGTACTCATCTTCCATTCTGTGCATGCATACAAACACCTGTTATGAACGAGTAATATTGCAGCCACAGCGAAAATACGGTTATGCACAACTGGGTGCCACCCTACATGCGAAAAAATCGCATACCGGCATCAGACACGTACCGGAAATTTTTTCGCGAATGGTGCCGGCCGGCGCATGCACAACTACGAGAGCACTGTGGACGGCTCCTTTCGAAAGGGAGGCCCCTACCGACGGCAGCGAGTCTTGGCACAGTTCATGTGAGCTAGCGAAGTCACCTTTCCGTTGCATCAAGCTTCGGGTATAACTGCCGCTCTCCAGCGTAACCAAAGCAATATTGCGAAACACATCGCAGCAGACGAACGCACTCAGATCACGCACAATCAATTAATTGTGCAGCAACATAATACTTTCTACTCCATGCAACGCTTTGTACGTTGTGCTATTGCCAGGCGAGAAAAATGTGGTCGCGGGTCTTTTCACACACCACGCCACGGCACGATCAAGAACACATCGTAGGGCAAGCGAAAGCAAACACATTCCGGTTTAGTCGTTTCTGTGGGCTATAGGCGCACCGTCACGATCTTCCGAATCTTCCTCGAACTCCGAAAGGCATTGTGCGAAGTGGCTTATCGCGAGAAAGTTATCGGACAGTCGTCAAGCTTCTGCCAATAACGACATGCAACTTCGAGAAATGACGTACTACGTACCAGAGCAAGTTTCCAACGTCGGTAGACGATCCCGGCTGCTCTTCGCTCCCCGCAACAGAGATACTGCGTCGTTTGTGTGCGAATCTGGTACAGTGACACCCCGATGTTCACTTGAGTGTCAAAAGTGTCCTATAATCGCTTTTACAACACCGCGAAGAGCTGCAATCAGCACGCAACGCAGCCTACGCAGCACTGGAGCCGTATCGGCAGCTTCGCTGGTCCTCGAAATGTCGTCACGTCTTCTTGGCCAATCAGAGGCGGCGGCGCGACCCGCGATGTGCCCCGAGGCGCCGGCTGCGTATTTCTGCTAAAAACGACAATTGGGGCTTGTTTTTACCCAATTTTATTTCGATATTCGAGTTTGCAGCATCAAAAACTCTAAGGGGCCACCGCAAGCCCAATTTTTGCAAAAAGTGCTTCAGTCTCCCTTTAAAAACCAGCGGTAATCCTGCCCTGGAATCAAATGCCATGCTGAAGCGCCTTCCTTCCTCTTGATTTCGACTAGGACTTCATTATCCGCGTTTGTTCCCTCCTCCACTCTGCCTGCTTCCGGCAACTTAAACTTACATCCACCACTTTACTTTCTATAGCTCGGTGTGTTGCCCTTTAGTTACGCTGAACCATTTTCGTTAGCCTCCATGTTTGTGCCCCATAGGTAAGTGCCGGTAAGATGCAGCTTTCGTATACTTTTCTCTTGAGGGATATTGTTAAGCTGTTTATCATGACTTGAGAAACCTGCCGTATGCGCTCCACCCCAGTTAAACTCTTCTAGGTTTTTTCATTCATGGTTCCTATGTATACGTATTCCCTTACTACTTCCAGGTGCAACGTAAAAGCCACATGGAAGCGTTAAGTGAGAAGGAGAATGTCGTTAGCAGTACGGATAATATACTCAAAGTAGGCGAAGAGTTTTTTGTTCAAGCAATGTTTATTGCCTCAGAACACAAAGGTTATGAAAAGAGATATGAGAAAGATGCTGAAAAAAGGTGGGCAGATGTAATGAAATCAAGTAGTGAACGGTGATATGAACCCCGTGTCCAGGTAATATAGCAATCCGGATTGTCCGATGAGAGACCCATCGCCGCCATGTGCCGAATTCTCGTCGGCTTCAGCGCCGGGAAACCCACAACAGGTGGTGCATATACGCCTCACAGTCTCTGATCTTGCAGACTGGGCACCCGTAGCGGGGATATATAATCTTTGAAATGCGGTCACTTGCGCGTCACAGCTGGAGTTAAGGCAACCCCGACCCGTATCCTCCGAAGCGCAACCTCCTCTGCACGTGTAAGACGACGGGGGAGGGCTAGCGCACATGGAGCGATTAGAGCACGAGTGCGGCGCCGGAGGTGTTCTTTTCTTATTAAAAGGAGGGTGGTGTCATCCAGAGTAAGGACTCGAGGCAAAGACGAGGTTGGGGTCCAAAGGCGGGTCACAGAATCTGCGCGGCTTTGGGCACTCAGGAGGTCACGCGGGACCTACTCAATACGGATTTGCTGCGCGATGCATGCCGCTAGACGATGGATGTATTGGCAGATTTCTGGGGTGCGAATGACGCATCGTAGTAGGCGTGTGACGTCAAGGGCATAGGTGCGGATGACAATGCGCGGCCGTAGCTAGCATGGGCACGGCAGTCACAGAGCCAAGTGCCTCTTGAACCGCGAGCATCTCTGCACAGCACAGAAGGAGGAAGGTGGTTCTGAGAGGCGAAACTTTTACGTTTTGTTCAGAGCAGCCTTGCAAGGAGAGTAAACTGCCGTTGTTGTTTCGCAGGCCTGGGCGCTTGCATCAACGTACATAACGATGGAGCCTTGCGGCAGATTGGCGTCTTGCTCTGTAATTCGGTCGCGAAACGACGGTGCCGCGCAGGTAGATTTTTTGTGAAGCGATGTTTATTGCTTAGGACATAAAAACTGTGAAGTGAGAGATGAATAAGATGATTAATTAAATGAAAAAGGTGGGTAGAGGATGGCCGACGTAGATCAGGTGGTTTGTTGTCTCTTAGCTGCACAGAACGCCAGGGAGCAAGAACTGGCGGGGGCGGCTGTAGAATGAATTGCTATGAAGCATATGCCCTGAGTACACACGCTGTGTGTGCAAGGTTTGACTTTAGGCGGCGAGAATCGCGCCGTTGCTGCACCAGCTCATCTAGTGTATTCAGCTGCGCATGCTCTTGGAGCGCCGTGATCGGGGTAATGCGAGGAAGGCAAGTGGTGGCTCTCATTGCCTCGATTAACACCTTATAGGCGATTCCTTTGCGCCCTCGTCAAATGCTGGAATTGGGCTTGATAAACGAGACGCGGTATCACACATGCCCGCACCAACTGTCATGCAACATGAGAGTGGGCTCCGCCTGTTTTAGGAGCAATGAGTCTAATCAGACCCAATGCCTGAATTGCTCGCTTTTTAGCCCGAGAAATCCAAGAGCAGTAACTGTTCTTCACACGTGTATTGTCAAGTCTAAGATTTTTACGGCCTAAATTTCTTGAATTGAAGTTCCGGATAGATGGAGACGAGTTTATCTTGCATCGAGGTTACTGCGCCCCCAGCGGTTGGCGACTGACACGAACGTGGTTTAGCTCACTGAAAGCTGAAGACCAACTGAAGAAGCACAAGTCGACGTAATATCTATGGCTGATTGTCGCGCTGCTGCTTAAGTCGTCAGGTCGTTGTGAGTTCTCCACACCGTTGTCATCAGCATACAATAAGTACTTAATCTCAGAGACATCATGTAAGCGCCAAACAAGAAGGATAAAAGCAATATTAAATAATGTTGGCGATAACACCGATGCCTGGAGAACGCCGCGAACAGGCACAAATGATCCGACCCTCACCACTGAGGCGCATGGCAAAGTTTCGTCCTTCAAGGAAGGATTTAACAAAATTGCGCACTCTAACAAGGAAATGCAGCATGTCAAGCGATTCCAGGATGGCAGCAGGAATGAATACTATCAAACGTCTTTTCAACGTCCATGGCCAGTACACTACGTACTACCTTGTGGCTGAGATGAGGCCAGAACTGCTGGCGCCAAGACAGCCAGTCCATCTTCTGTACCTACGGACGTATGAAAGAAATTTTGGCGAAATGGTGGAAACCATGGTGCTCAAGCCACCACGCAGTCGTGTGGCAAGCATTTTTTCGGTAAGTTGGCACATTGTTGGCGTGAGCGATATAGGCCGGAAAGTTCCGACGTCTGTCGACGGCTTCCCCGGGTTTGGTATGGGGATCACAATAGCAGATTTTCAGATTTCTGGAACGACGCCTTCTATCCATGCCTTGTTAATGGCGGCGAGGAGTTGAGGCAGTACAGCCAATCTTAAGTTCTTGTAAACCTCGTAAGGAATGGAGTCTGGATGGGGCGCAGGCTTCCAACGGGCCTCATCGATCGCTGCAATTCGGACATTGAAAATGGGCTTGAAATTCCCTCGGCATCGAGTGTAGATGGGAGCTTATCGACATATGCTGGAATGGCAGCCAAGGGGGCTCCTATGAGTCTTGGAGGCAACACATCATACTTGGCTAAAACTTCCGCGCTGCCTCTCTGGCGATTTCATCCGGAGCTGAGTTAGCTACAAAGCATGCTATGGCCGTAGCGTCAGGACGACGGGAACCATGATCCATTGCACAGAACGTTAACCAGAGAGCAGCCTTCGATGACTTTGTCGAGAGCTGTTCACACCCCTCATGCCACTGCCGTCGCGAGATATCGCGTTCATATTTGCGAGCCTTGGCAGTAAGGTAATTCAGCCTTGTCTGTGCTTGCGCAGAAGTCGGGTCTCGGGAAGCTGCCATCTCCGCTTGTCGGCGAGCAGCCCACATGTTATGCAGACCCACTACCAGCGCCGGGTAATTCACGTCCGTCCAGGTGACAGCAGTAGCCTCATTCAGCGCAGTTTGTATTCAGTTCAGAAGTAGTGTAGATGATTGCAGAGAGAGATATTCGAAGGTGGTGCGGAACGTGTCTCAATTGACCACAGAACACCTACGGCATAATCGGCGGGCCCTTGATGGATGGAGACCGATGATGATAGGATGGAGGTCACTACCCCAGCAGTCTGGCTCCAGGTGCGACAAGGGAGTGCCGGGTCCTGACCACCGCGTAAGGCCCCGAGCATATGTTGGACTGTGAAGATTGCGCACTCTCCGCGTTACTGAATCTGGATGGTTGAGTAAAACAAAGCGCATCCGCGAATGCGTCACGCACACGCCCACCTCGGGGGCTTGAAGTGGGGTACCCCAGTCCGTCAGATGGGCGTTAAAGTCACCGCCAACTAAAGTAGGCCAGCCTGGGGATTGTCGCCGTAGAGTTAATAATCACCCAAAATTAATGCGGCAGAGAGCTCCACCGGCGGGTGTTGCATTGTATGACACGACCGCAAAAGTCGCTTCGGAACCTTCACAGCCACTGCGACTACCTCTTGATATGAGTTGCACCAATTTTCTAGAGAAGGGCGTACTTCAGGAAAACGCGCATCAACGTACACCACCGCCTTTCCCAGAGGGGCAACAGTGTGCACATGCCGGTCATTCATTGAAGGAGGCATGTATTCATTAATGCCCGGAATAGATGGCAAAGCATTACTCTCCTGTAGTAGCAGGGCCCACACCTGGAGCATGTTCATGCGAAGTCGAGTTTGGAGCACTCAGAGCTTTGTGGAGAGGTCTCAGCAGTTCCATTGAAGCACACCACAACAACGTGTACTCGTCATTTTCGATTAGGCTTCCAGGCGTTGTAATAAAAGTGATGTAAGGCTAGATAACTGGTTTACCGTAAGTCGGAAGAGGGAAGTTGTTGAGTTATCCTGCATTGCTGCAGAAGACCTGGTAGAGTCTGCGAAAAACGCATGAGGGCTGGGCGTAGTCGAAGGTGCTTCAGCGTCGACTGGTGTGCAGGGGGATTCTTCTGGTTGTCTACGGCGAGCAAGCAGCTCACGCCGTTTCCGTAGCTTAGAGATCTCGGCTAAAAGGCGGGAAATTTGGACGTCAACTGCTGCCTTGTCTTCACGCAGAGGTTCCAGGATGCTGTGCTTTTGTGTAGCTTGAAGGCGATGGCGATCCTTGCGCACTTTATCACTGTACGGCTGTTGGGCAGGGGCTGTAGGTGGATTGGGCTGTGAAAGCTCAGGCCAGTCGTATTCATCCCACTGGAGAGCCGCAAACCTGTTGGATGTCTGTATCGGGGCTCTGTTTTCATTCGGAGACATTTAAGTCCCTTCAACAAAAACAGAGCCCAGATTGCTTACAGATCCAACGCCGAACCTTCTCAGTTGCTTTTTGTTTTGTTGGGCAAGTTGGAGAGGTGGTCTCGTGGTCGTCAGTATTGCAAAATCCGCACCTGTAAGACGGTGTGCCTTGTGGCCGAGACTCATCTTGTGATGCAAAATGGCATGATCGGCGCGTGTGGCCAGGTCTGAAACAGCTGTAGCAGTAGACAGCACTCGGTTTGTAAGTGTGAGGCCGCAGAATGCAGCCATAGTAGTAAAGTCGTTCTGGAAGAGTTGGTGGGCCTTCTAGTGTGACGATGCACGAGCGCCCCTTTCCCATATACCGCGCTTAGATGACACGGTGGGTTGGACAGTACAACTCACGCTGGAGGGTCGTCTGGTCTTCGGCAACGTCGAAGTTGCAAACAACACAGCGATGTAGGTCCGAACCCTCTATTAGTGACACCTGGACTGGCACGAATATCTCGCTTGTAATCGCTATGCACTAGAGTGTTTGCGGACACTCGACAGCTGCCAAAGTCCCGCGCCAAAAAGCGATGGTATTAGATTTCGTTCTAGCCCTGAAGCCACAATAACCTTTGGTCCAAAGACACTCGTCCAGGTTCGCCTGAAGAATCCTGTTCGAAATGAGGATTCATAGCGCACAGAATACACAGGACACAACACAGGCGATTCTGTGCGCTATGAATCCTCATGCTGATTACCCACTAGCCCGAACCCTGACCCTTCTGTTCGGAATGTCTGTCAGGCTATTGGCTGCCAGAGCTTTATTGGCCACTTTATACGATACCGATACCGATGTCGGCTCAAGCATCTGGTTGGCATGCGCTGGACAGGAACGCTTGCTTTGTGAGCTGCAGTTGGCAGAAGACGAATCCTGTGCAGTTTCCGCTAATGGGCGCCTTTGAGAACTGCGAGAAGCCGCTTGCATGGATGGAGGTGCTGAAGACAGGTCCATTAGAGCTCTCCTCCCCACGCTGCACGGTTGAATCCCTATCCAGCAGTGCAGGCTGGGCGCCCATTGCCGAGTTCCACCCACAGGGCAGATCGCTCACAAGCTGAGATGCATTTCTAGAAGGCAGGATGTGCGCTGCCGCAGATGGACCGAGAGCAGGAGCCAGGAGCTGGGACCCAGGCTCAGTTGTCAAAAGAGGTGTTGCTGAAGCCGTCGTGAACGACGCCGGCGAAGGCACCTCTGCCAGCGCGTCACCGGTGGCCCTAGGCCTAGCATAGGATACCAGGTCCGCTGCCGGGATGACTGAAGGACATTTGCTTTCTGCCACCTAGTCAGACGGCGCATGAGCTTCGAGAGCTTCCTCAGATGGTGTGAAGTCAGTTCTCTTGATATAAGGAACGTATTTACGCAGATGGCGAGATTTTGCACCTGAGCGATGTGCAGCCACCTTAGCAGGGACACTTCGTCTTTTTCTTTCCTAGCCGAAGAGGTCTACGCAGTTATGTGCACATTCTTCATATTAAGAAAATAAAAAAAAGGAGGCAACTTAAGCTTTGCCTTTAAAAGTGGAACGCTATTGCCTGTTCCATCGGTGCCAGTGTGTCCTCGTCATGTCATCGCTCGTACGGTGCGACGCTTTGCTCTTTAGACAATCGCTTGGAGTCCCTAGAAGGCCTCTCAAAACAGCCCATCCGCTGCCTGAAGAGATCAAGAACGGGCTGCAGTGACGCTGCTACCTGAATGGGCCGTTCTGCGTCTCTATTGTGATAGTGAGTTTATAAGAAAAAAAGGCGCAGTACTTGCCTGACATATCGGGGGACACTGCAACCACGGCGTTATGGACGGCAGGAAGTTTGGAGTGAAAGGAAAAATACAGAGAGAGAGGTCGTAATTGAGGTCTACATCTCCGTTGACGTCGCATTCGTTTACCACAACAGCACACAGGTGCGTACATCACAGGCGCTTCCGCGGTACAGGTTCCATGATATCGCAAAGGTTTACACCCGCGCAAAAAATTGCGCACACAGGTCTGGCAACCGCTGCCTGCACGTCTGAAGCCCGCCAAGCGTTGCACTGACGCTGCCGCCCGCAGGTGCGAAACCGTCGCGTTATCACCGGGCTCCGCGCTCGGACCACTTGACGTCTTCAATGTTTTCGTCTGGTGGTCCTCGCAATTCAAATCCACAACCCCTGTGCGATGTTAGTACCCGGTATACAACCCCAGGTCCCCCTCCACCCTCTTCTGCGGCGTCCCACATAGCCCGAGTAGCTTTGGAACGTAGAACTTCATAAACCCAAACAAAAACCAAACAGAATCATAACGCTCCCTATCTTACCTCAGCGCAAGCATTAGCATTTACTTTCCATCTCTACAACATAGTTGGCGCTGCGCTGCCACAGCTCACGACAGTCAGCTAAAATAATTTGTGGATTAGAACGCGATTGCTGTCGTGTCCCGTTTAAAAATTCGCGTGGTCAGAAATACATATGTAGGCATCGGCGCTCAGAAAATTCACGAAGTCAAAGACCTCGACGGATTCACTAGGTGCACTTTCTATTCTCTTGCAACCGACAGAACTTCGCAGCGTGTTTTACGCGTGCTCGAGGCGCAATCTGAAAGGCCTGGGTTCGATCCCCGTTTCTTGGCTAAATTTCTATTTGGCGATTCTCGTGTTACAGCGCTGACAAAGCCAACGAAGCTGACACAGCTTTTCTTATACAGGAGCTCCATAACTCTACCACGTTAAAATATCATGCTTGTAGCTCTCCGAGCAGCAAATAATGTCAACGCGAGCAGCCGGAATGCTCAACGCACTAGGAAATGTTGCGTTAGATGTTATAAATTGAATTGTATTACTGGGAATTCAGAGACACCAGGAGACAGAAAACGCGTTTTTACTGCATGAGCCCCCCAGCTACCGTGTTCGCCGATCGATGATGTTTGTTTGAAATCTGCTTCTGGCAGGTGAACCCTGCCCAGGCGTGAGTGTATATACATTACTACTTGGCGGCCCACCGAAAAATGAGGCGCAATGAACAATGGACAAGAGATGGCTCAATGGCCGCCGGCCTAGCCCAAGCGCTGCGTCCTGCGCCACTGGCAGCTTTGTTTCCTTCATCACATTACCCGGGGCTACCGAGCGATCGTCGCAATCGTGAATGAAAGAGACGGAAGATGAGCATGAAATAGTGATCGGCTTGTGATGACGGCACAACAAATATGGCAAGTTGGTGTAGTGTTGGCAGCCAGGATGAAAGAGATGAGAGAATGACTCCTGGTCCACGTAGCTTCCAAGCCTCAGGTCACCAGGAACCGATGTCCTAGACCCTTGTACACGCCGAACGGCATGGGCAGGGGGACAGTGCATTCACATGTGAGCGCAGACTCGGGTCGGTGCGGTTGATAGATCGGTTCGGCCATGCGTCGGGTCTGATTCGTCGTGTCGAGTGATCTGGGCGGAGGAAGAGGGGGGGGTAATAGCGAGGTTGGTTCGGCTCTGGCACTCTGGGGCAAAACGGAACGACTGGGATGGGTGCAGACACAGGATTCAGACGGAATGATGCAGACACAGGGCTCTGACGAAACATGACCAGGAGGATGAGAGTTGGGTGGTACCCCGCAAGCTCCACCAAATGTTACGTGGCAGCCAGCGGACGAATGAGGCAGGTTAAACGATGGTCAAGAGATGATTTATTTGCCTCGAGCCTAGCACGAGCGCTGTGTCCCACGTCACCTCTGGCTTCGTCTTTTTCATCACATGTGACGAACTAGAAGACGGTGAAGCGGGAAGTAGCGCGGGCGAGAGTGCTCGCCCCAGGCCATCAGCTCCATTAAATTTATGCCATCATCATCCTTCATATTCCGTCTTCATCGGCTTGCCATCACGTAATTTTTGTGCGAGGTGCTGGATACTTTCATCATCCCGGTGCCGGAGCTTAAGAGCCTGCTGCCCACCGAGCTGTTCAATGGAGTGTACCTGCCTTCGCACATCCCGGCGTCCCGCCACCTGCCCGATAAGCCCGATGACGCCGCTCTTCTTTGCACCGCCCCAAGGCCCGACGAGAAAAGAAGACGACATGGTTGCGACCACACGAATATAAGACCGCTGCCACTGTTCTGACACCCCACCGACTGCCCACTCAAGAGAATCCAGAAGACACGACCACCTATGACCCTACTGATCCGAGACTACTAATACGGACCAGACATCGGATCGACTACCTACCCGGTCATTAGAAAAGAGCACCTCAGCACCTGACATTGGGTGCGTCCACAGGTCTCGATGTCGGCTTCTGGCAACCGGTGGCTCCTCAGTCTTCGTAGATCTGGGCTTCAGCAGCTAATAATCTGTTCCTATATTTTATCGTGACGGCAAGCCATTCTGCGGTGCTCATCCCTTCTCTAACGCCCATCGTCGCATCCTGTTTCATCGGCACTGTCATTCTTCTAGTTCGCGCAATCAGGACGATCGTTCGGTGGCACCGGGTCATGTGACGGACTTGAAGATGATGAAGCGCGCAGTGGTGCGGACGGGACGCTCGTGCCAGGCCCTCGGCGCCATTAAAATCTTGCCATCACCATCACCATCACCATCCGTAGACAGCATCATGGCTCCTTCGGACCTGTCATTTCAAAAGAAAGTCAAGCAAGCTTTCATTTTCCAATGAAATGCTCGTGGGCTCCAGTCCCGGATTTCCGATTTACGGCACTACGTCTACGAGAATCACTTCCCCATTTTTGTGATTTGTGAACCGAAGACCCCGGCAATTTTGCGAATATCCGGTTACGAGGCATTTTCATCACCCACGTGCAACAGATCCAGCAAAGTCATCGTCTACATTCGACATGAACTTACATATGTGCAACATTCAGTTCCTCCGAACGAAGACAATAAGTACGTTTGCCTGACAGTGAAGAGCCGTGACCTGACGTTTACGCTACTGGTGGTGTACTTGGCGCCACAAAGTCGTTTCGACGCCAGAAGGTTGAGTGGTTTGATGGCAGCTGCACCGGCTCAGTGGGTTATTATGGGTGACTTCAATGCTCATCACACCATGTGGGGAGGCGTTAGGATGGACGTTAGAGGAAGACAGCTTGTGTCCTTCGCCTCTCACCATGACCTCCAGTGCCTGAATGACGGAAGCCCGACCTATATACGAGGGGTGACTTATAGCAGCTGCTTGGACTTGACTTTCGTTTCACAGTGCCTTACCAGCACCGTCCGGTGGTTTTCAAATGTAGAAGCCCATGGCAGCGAGCATATCCTAACCTATCTGATTATTACCGGCCATTCCACATTTTCCCTAGCCACGTGTAGGCAGCGCATTGACTGGAGTGTTCTTAAGTTACTTATAGAGGCTGCTTGCACAGAAGGCTCCTCTACCGGTCTTGAACAAAACATTAAGGAGGCCATAGAACACGCCACCTGCCCCTTTAACCCTGTCGCTAACTACACCGATTTTGACTTCGAATTGCAGCGACTGCGATCACAACGACGCTGGGCAGAGCGCAGATACCGACACACAAAGTCGCGCCTAGACCTAAGAGATGCTAGGTGCATACAGAAGAAGATTCAGCGCAGAATTGAGGCACTGCAAACACAACGGTGGAGGACATTTTGCCAAACACTTGATCCACGGAAGCCTTTGTCACGCGTTTGGAGTGTAATTAGGGGTCTTCGCACGTACCCTCAACAACGCTACCCGTTCAAATCCGTAGCGCTCCACCAAAGGCGCAGTGTGGTTGAGGTAGCTGAAGATTTCTGCGCATGAATAACAGGCCCTCCGAATCCAGGCGAAACGCTGCACTGCAACAATGTTCCACCCTCACGGGATTCTCGAATGGATGCACTATTCTCCATGGAAGAACTTGATGCTGCGCTGGCTTGTTGCAGAAGGTCATCACCACCAGGGACCGATGGTGTGAGGTACTACGTACTTGCCAACCTTGGCCAAGAAGCTCGACGGGCTCTTTTGGACACTTATAACAAGTCATGGACTGCTGGCATAGTTCGTCATGATTGGAAGACCAGTCGTCTGGTTGCACTTCTTAAACCGGGGAAATCACCGCTCGACCTTTCATCATACCGTGCAATTGCACTCGCCAGCTGTGTCGGCAAAGTCATGGAAAGAATGCTGCTCACACGCGTGGAATGGTACTTGGAGCGATATCAGATTTATCCAACCTTCATGTCTGGGTTCTGACGGGGCCGCTCTTCTATCGACAACGTGACTGACCTTGTAACGTCGGTGCACCACAGCAAAAGTTTGAAAAGATTGACCGTGGCATTGTTTTTGGATATCAAGGGCGCGTACGACAACGTAACGCATCAGGCCATTTTGGACGCAATGTAAGCTGCTGAGATCGGAGGCCGCACGTTCAGCTGGATACGCAGCTATTTATAGAGAGGTCCTTTTTGTCCTGACTGCGGACGGACCAACGTCCTTACACCGAAATTCGCGCGGAGTCCCTCAGGGTGGAGTGCCGAGCCCAGTTCTCTTCAACCTTGCTCTTATCGGCCTGGTTGACGTATTGCCACAATCTGCTCAGATCTTCAGTATATGCTGACGACATCTGTATTTGGGCATCAGGGATGACCCGTCCTCAAGTTCGTGCAAGACTTCAAAAAGCGGCATCGATATTGACATCTTATCTTAGCTTGTAGGGCCTGAACATTTCGACCGAAAGGTGTTCAGTTGTGGCGTTCACACGCAAAATAATGTCACGTTACACCATTCGCACCAATAGCGAAGCCATTCCGTATGAGAGAAGCCGCAGATTCTTTGGTGTTGTCATCGACAGGAACCTTTCGTGAAGTCCACATATCTACGACATGAGAAAGAGACTAATTTCGGTTGTTCACGTCCTCTCCTTCCTCGGGGGAAAGTCCTGGGGCGCATCAGTGCACTCGATGCTACAACTGTACCGTTCCCTATTTCTGGGCTACACGCGGTACCGTCTTCCGATATTCAGTTCCATTAGAAAAACAAATATCAAGACTCTTTAAAGTGTGCAAGCACAGGCTCTCCGTATCTGTCTTGGACTGCCTAAATGTGCATCAACTGCAGCAACTGTTCTTGTTGCCCGGGAACATCCTGTTACTACATACATTGCTGATGACACCATGAGAACACATATTCGGCACCTCACACGGGTTCCCTGTCATCACCTCGCAACACTTTCAATAATTAGGCCGCGTACTGCATTCGCTATAGTCATTGAAGCCCATCGCGCATATCTTCCATCGCAGTTCACCCCTGCGTCAAGACTGAGCTCACCCTTAGGGAGTCTTCATGAACCTCGGGTTCACCTCTATATTCCTGGCATTACAAAGAAAGCTGGTGTATCACTGCCCGCTCTCAAACAATTGACACTGAATCACCTGCATTCTTACTACAGTCACCGCATACATATTTGCACAGATGGATCAGTTCACTCGACCAGTTCTGCGGGGTCTGTAGTGATACCGGCCAGATCCATCTTCATGAAAGTGAAGACGACCCATCCAACATCTTCAACTGGTGCGGAACTAGCAGCCTTACGGGCTGCGGTAGAGTTCATCAGTCAAGAACCTCCACATGACTGGACGGTTTTCACTGACTCTAAAGCAGCCCTTCAAGCTCTGCAAGCTGCGCTACGCCGCGGGTCGCAGGATCAACTTGTTGCTGAGATCCGTCTACTGTACCACGGCACCGTTCCCAAAGGTCATGACATCATTTTTCAATGGCTGCCAGGACACTGTGGTATTAACGGTAATCCCCAGGCCGATGCGGCTGCGCGTTCTGCTCACTACGACGGACTTCCAGTGAGGATCCCAATATCGAGACCTGACGCTGCGTGTGGGCTTCGCCCTTTGGAGCTTGAGCTCGCACTTTCAGCGTGGAACACGGGAGAGTTTTGCAACCTCCGCCTCAAGACATTGGACCCTGAACTGCGCCTTCGTCTTCCACGTAACTTAGAACGTCGTGACGCAACACTGTTATGCCGTTTATGGATCGGTGTTGCATTTACCAATTAAACTTCTTTCCGGATGGAGATGGCCGACAGCCCTGCCTGTGAGAGCTGTGGTTGCGAGGAGACCATCGCTCATCTCTGTGAGTGCCCTGCATTTGAGAGTACAAGACATACACTGTGTTGTGCCCTGGACCGTCTCGATCCTCGCCCATTAACAGAGCAAAAGATCCTCGGTCCGTGGCCACAGCTGTCGACTGCCCTCAAGGCATACAAGGCACTCTTTGCCCAGTTTCCTCGCCCATTAACAGAGCAAAAGATCCTCGGTCCGTGGCCACAGCTGTCGACTGCCCTCAAGGCATACAAGGCACTCTTTGCCCAGTTTAGAGCGACTGGATTGAGTGACAAATTGTGACAGCGTTGTGCGTTTGTGTGTTATGCCTTTTTCTCTTCTCTCTTCATCCTTTTAGTCCCATAATCTTTCTTCCCCAGGGCAGGGTAGCCAACAGGAACCCCTTTCTGATTAACATCTCTGCCTTTGCCTCCTCCTCTTTATCTATCTATCTATCTATCTATCTATCTATCTATCTATCTATCTATCTATCTATCTATCTATCTATCTATCTATCTATCTATCTATCTATCTATCTATCTATCTATCTATCTATCTATCTATCTATCTATCTATCTATCTATCTATCTATCTATCTATCTATCTATCTATCTATCTATCTATCTATCTATCTATCTATCTATCTATCTATCTATCTATCTATCTATCTATCTATCTATCTATCTATCTATCTATCTATCTATCTATCTATCTATCTATCTATCTATCTATCTATCTATCTATCTATCTATCTATCTATCTATCTATCTATCTATCTATCTATCTATCTATCTATCTATCTATCTATCTATCTATCTATCTATCTATCTATCTATCTATCTATCTATCTATCTATCTATCTATCTATCTATCTATCTATCTATCTATCTATCTATCTATCTATCTATCTATCTATCTATCTATCTATCTATCTATCTATCTATCTATCTATCTATCTATCTATCTATCTATCTATCTATCTATCTATCTATCTATCTATCTATCTATCTATCTATCTATCTATCTATCTATCTATCTATCTATCTATCTATCTATCTATCTATCTATCTATCTATCTATCTATCTATCTATCTATCTATCTATCTATCTATCTATCTATCTATCTATCTATCTATCTATCTATCTATCTATCTATCTATCTATCTATCTATCTATCTATCTATCTATCTATCTATCTATCTATCTATCTATCTATCTATCTATCTATCTATCTATCTATCTATCTATCTATCTATCTGTCTGTCTGTCTGTCTGTCTGTCTGTCTGTCTGTCTGTCTGTCTGTCTGTCTGTCTGTCTGTCTGTCTGTCTGTCTGTCTGTCTGTCTGTCTGTCTGTCTGTCTATCTGTCTGTCTGTCTGTCTGTCTGTCTGTCTATCTATCTATCTATCTATCTATCTATCTATCTATCTATCTATCTATCTATCTATCTATCTATCTATCTATCTATCTATCTATCTATCTATCTATCTATCTATCTATCTATCTATCTATCTATCTATCTATCTATCTATCTATCTATCTATCTATCTATCTATCTATCTATCTATCTATCTATCTATCTATCTATCTATCTATCTATCTATCTTCCCTACCTTGCTGTCATGTAACTATATATATACACTCATATATATATATATATATATATATATATATATATATATATATATATATATATATATAATAAGGGGCTCGTTTGACAAACACATGAAGAAGGCGAACAGTCACCAAAACCAAGGTGCGCAGCGCAATTTTTTTTGAATTTGTAGTGATGATCAGTGAGAAAATATTGCTTCAATTCTGTTGCTTAATGAAATTTACTTATAAAGCAGCAGAAAAAAACGACCATGCCGCCGGTGGGATCCGAACCCACGACCTCCGAATATCGCGTCCGGTGGTCTACCAGCTCTACCAACAAAAAAAAAAGAAAATGCTCCCCTGTGCACCATGGTTTCGGTGACTGTTGGCCTTCTTCATACATATTGTGAGGCTATGGCCGAAGCGAGCTTTTATTGCCGCTCCCAATGATGGCGGCCACTCCTCCGAAGACGAATATTCGTGATGGTGATGAATATTTACAGAAGAAGACGAGGGTCGCGCAGTGTGCTTGCAACTCAGGGTATCAAATTTCTATATCAGCAATTAGTTTAATATTGTGTTCATTCGAAAGATCCTGGATTTAGTTGCATGAATTTCTGGCACCAGTGCTGATGATTAACGCCTTTTTGTTCTCCAGCATTCCACCGAGATAAACGAGACATGCAGCGCTGCAGCCTTCCATCAAAGATGAAACTCCTTCCAGGCCTCGAGGCAGAGCGATAGCGGCAATAGGCCTAAAAGTCGATCCAATCCAATCTGTCAGTCAGCAGTTCCGGTGCGGTCTTTGTTGTGTTTGCGTTGTTTTTCGTTGCGATGTGCTTCTCTAAATCATTATTTTTGCTACGGTGTGCGGTTCGATTGTTGTGTGGTTGCGGCTGCGCTGGGAATGTGATGTGTCACCTTTACACTCGACAAGGCCTCCTGCGCTTGAATCTCTCGTGAAACCAAACTGATCCCTTGATGAGACGCCGACGCTTTGTTGCTTCGGATGAAAGAAGTTGCCTGGTGTTATCGCTTGCAAGGTAAGTAACTGTGCTTGAAAATTACTTTGAAGATGTTGCGGTGGGATGAGTGAAGCACTGCAACGCAATTACACTCTGTTGCACAACTTGTTTGCACTGGAGTGGAAGATACCATTACGATGTGGTAGCTGCCGCAAACGTTTCTGCTCGCGTTCGCGAGCCTACCACAAAGCTCCAGAAGCCAGAGCGTCGTTCCTGTCTTTTGCTCTTCAGTTTCAATGAGACAAGCACGGAAATAATGATGTTTCTTGCTGCTTTTGCGGTGTGGATTTGTCCAGCATGTGGAGTGCATTAGTGCCTAAATGACGGCATGTCATGGAAAGCAAAGTTAAGTTGAAAATGATGCAAAACTTGTCTACCTGTACAGCGATCGACTTGTTTAAATGATAGGCTTGTCGAGTGGATGTTACCAAACAT
This sequence comes from Amblyomma americanum, assembly GCF_052857255.1. Classification (NCBI taxonomy): domain Eukaryota; kingdom Metazoa; phylum Arthropoda; class Arachnida; order Ixodida; family Ixodidae; genus Amblyomma; species Amblyomma americanum. Next base: position 55,004,347 of record NC_135505.1, on the reverse strand, counting down.
TTATTGCCCAGTACTTCGCACTGCGCAGTAGCACTGTTTAGGAGGGCTGAAGTGTGCTGCTAAATTTGCAAACATCAGTCACACATTCTTCACTTATCTTCTTACCGCTGCGCACTGAGTGCTGTCAGATCATACATTGCGTTGGTACAGCTTTGTCAAACATGTTCATGATCACAGGGTTGAATGCTGCGCAAGGTAACAGTACCATATATGGCACCCATAGAGCTACATGTCCCTGGATTGTGAGCAGACCTTTCTCCCTTACTCTGGCGGAGCTGTGGATCATGAAATATGCTCTCAGTGCTGGATGCTTGAGTGAACCTTGTGGGCAGGGTGTTGTCAACAAAGACCATGTTTTGCTGCGTCATTGCGTCTAACGTTGTATTGACAAAATGCAGTACAAGTTGCTCTCTCATATTTTACTTACTTGGCCTTGCAGTGTGGATGCGACTGACTTATGACCTCTACAGTACCTGCACAGCAGCAGCCTGCAGTTAAGTTTGAACTCCATTGCAAGTTTCCTCCCCTCATGTACGACTCTGGTCTGTGCAGTGTGCTTGTACAGTGATGGATAAAAATTTTCAGGATGCGAGTTCTTGAAAAAAAACACATATTTCTGCACTTTACCATTAGCGAAAGCCGTTTTATCAAAAGCCAAGAATTATTGGGAGAAATGAATGCTATTTCATTAATATATAGGGAATCATAAGTGTGGTATTGTCTTTTCTAATGCAACCGGTCGAAAAAAAATTGCCTTCTCCTGCATTTCTACCCTTTTTCAGACCTTTGCAACCCGAACGTAACATATCTATGCATGCTGCGGCTGGCACTATGGCATTGTAGACTGGTATCCCGATTTTGTTTTGTGTGCTATATACATTGCAAATGCTTGTGTTTCTCTAATCACGTCATTGAGTTGAAATGATATGTTGTAGCAAGGCTTGGTTAGGATTACGAAATTCTCCCGGTATTGTCTTTCATTAACGTTTTTACTTACAGTATCTCGCACTTAACAAATTGTCTGTACCTTTCAGTAACCATACTGTATTTGCGTTTTTGTTTCTTTGTTCAGAACATCCCTTTTTGGAATACCAAGTTCCAACCATGAATGTACTGTCTGCACACAGTACACAGTAACCCTTCCTATAGCATGAAACTTCTGCTGCTATGATCAGCTTGAATAATTTTTCTTCAAGATTAATGGCTGCTTTATTGTCAATAATAATATTGTCTTCGAACTTATACATTTTGCTTTGTGGCCGTTTCTTTAGAGGCATGCGCATGTGACATATGATAGACATACGGTGATTGCAGCCCTTGGTGATTGCAGCTAGTAATATATATGGCAGTTCCCATGGACTTGTATAAAAGCACACAGAATGCACGAATTTAAAGTAAATAATAACTCCAGATATATTACTGGCTGCAATCACCAAGGCTTGCTTCATGAAACTGCAGAAGGCATGACATGCGAATTGTCTCATTGGATCCGTGGGGATTTCCGCGGATATTCAGATCGAATGTCCGTGGGATATCGTTCCAATTACAGATTTACCTCGATCGGACGTCCGTGGGTGATTCGCCGATCTCCGACGGATCTCCCACGGATATCACTATATCCAAAAAGGGACGTACTTTGTACGTCTGCTGAATGTCCAGTGGTTGATATGGGACACGTCGACACAGGCCTAATAAATCTTCAAATGTTAGACGTGTAAGATTCGCCGGGCAGCTGGACACGCGCATCTAATTTTTGTTGTAGATGGCCAGGCTGGCACTAACAGTGCAAAAAATTTGCCGAAGCTGCGAGATAAAGTCGGTCCAATCCGAAACAGCATCCTTGTGATTGATGAACCAAGGCTTGGCCACGGCGCTTAAGTAGAATGAGACGTGGATGAGCTTCATGGCAGTCAACAATTGCTGGCACTGACTTGATTGTACTGGTCGAGCCAGTCCTCGACGTCATCGCCACGGAGACCCGCAAATGTAGGAGGCTCGAGATTAAGGATGGCGACGGTTCATGTCGGGTGTCCAGGTGACGGAGGGGCAGCAGGTGCGTTGGAGTCAGGGCTGCGGGCGGAGGGATCAGCAGTAAGGGGAAGCACACCTGCTGAGGAACCGGCAAGGTCAGACGAAGCGTCGCTGCGATGTTGGTCGACGGTCTCTACCGTGGGTGATAGTCCGACCAGGGGATGACCGGAACGTAGCTGCAGTGTTGCGGCGGGGAGGACGCAGGACCAAGAGAAGCCTCCACACCTAGTGAGACTGCGGACGGAGCGAGCTTTTATTGCCGCTCGCAAATATGGCGTCCACTCCTCCGAATACGAAGATTTGTGATGATGATGAATATTTACAGAGTACTAGGGGAGCGCACTGTGCTTATAATATTTATGTATAAAGCATAGAAAGATAAACGTATTTTGTTGCTAGAGGTAAAATTCAAGGTTGGGAAACGCTTCATTTAGACAGATTTATTTTGAGTCGAAGTTTCAGACAGCGCCTTTCCTTTCTCAAGACTGAAGTTACAGCGATCTTCATTACCTTCTTAAGGAAATGGAATTGCAAAATTATCCCACAGGTAAACAAAGCATGCTGGGAAGAAGAAGGGCACAAATATTTACTAGAAAAATGAGAAAGAGAGAGACAAAAAATAAGGAAAAAGAAAAGCGCACTGTCCCCCACGCTGCCCACCAAGCCGTGGGGAGCCGGCCCCAGAAAAAAAAAGAAAATCGAGGAGCGGGAGGGCATAATAGCCTCCCCAAAGGCAACAACACAGCACAGCTAGTAAAGTTCACAGAAACAGATGGTGACGGAATCACCCAGCAGAGAAAAATTAGAGATGTGGGCATCGCGTGTCCCGGCAAAAAGGAGTAAACAGCTAAATAGAATCAAATGCAGAAAGGGCAGGAGAATTCCGTCACCTGGAACCTCTTCGGTACCAAGAGTCAAGGTCGAATCAGCGGTGCAGTGAGCTTAACTAGACACACGTGGACTCTGCACGAAAACACCCATACCTACACAAAAGAAAAAGAAAAAAGACGGAAAACATCTGAGATAAGCAAAGTGCCTTAAGGGGGGTGAATGTGAATGGCGGGAGCATTTAAGCCAGGGTTCTTCAATTGCCCCCCGCACGGCGGTGTGGTAGAACTGGGAAGGTAGTGGTGAGGCGAGGGATAAATAGCTTTGTGTAAGAGGATGTACGAAGCTTGAAAAAGATGCGGCTGGCGAGAAACGACCGAAGGATGTCAAGTGGGCACTCATAAGGTCAGCACTGACTCTGCAAGGGGCGCACTTCATTCTAGTAGATATATTACGATGCAGGAATCACACTCAAAGTTGCCATTAATTTGTCATTTGAAGCATGAAGCTGTGCTTATTGCACAGCTTGATGTTTCTAAGTGTTTTTGGGCCTGACATTCATCTTTTTTACTTGGTCGACACCCAAAATCCAGCTGGTTATTGGTTTTGAGTTTATTAGAATGTTTCGAATATTTTTCGGTCGCCTGTAGAGTGAGCGAGAGGAAGCAGTGAAAAGTTTGGCGAGGCGCTCGCTATTTTTGAGTATGTTGAAATGTTGTTTTGCGAATTTTGTTGAAGTTAGGGGGTTACAGGTGGAAGTAAGTACGAGATTTGCCCGGTGATCTGTTTGCTCGCTGTGTCGACGTCTCTCCAGTATTCGCTCTCGGTTGCATTTAGACGCCATCGGAATGTCATCGTCAACAATGGCTGAAGGGGGGGATGTATCATTGCCTAATGACGACATCTCGCATGCATTTGGAACTTTTACCATGTCTTCATCTTGTGAACAAAACAGAAAGGAGGAATCCCCTAATCCAAATGCTTCAGAAATACTGCCGAAAATCGTACTCGAATATTAAATCTTCGCATTCAACAATCAACAAAATTTACATATTAACAGCACAGCCATGGGTACAAGGGTGGCCCCCACGTACGCCAACATCTTCATGCATAGTATTGAGCCTAAAATTTTGGAAGATTGTGCCATTGAGCCCACCCTATACATACGCCACTTGGATGACATCTTTTTAATTTTGTCTGACAGAGAGCAAGAAGTCATACATTTTATTGAAAACTTCATCCTCGTCCAACCCAACATATCTTTCACTTACACGTATTCCAACACTACAATTAACTTCCTAGATGTAAAGATTTCGGTAAACGAGGGCTCACTTACCACCGGTGTATATAAAAAACCGACGGACCGTCAAGAATACCAACACTTCCAAAGATGCCATCTTCGTCACTCTGAAACAAGCATCCCCATACTCTCAGGCACATTGATTTAAAAGACTATGCTCCCAAGATGAAGACAGTTCCCCCCCCCCCCGCCATTGTCGACGATGCCATTCAAAGGGCATCTAAACTCAACCGAGAGCAAATACTGAAGGGACGTCGATACTACGAGCAAACAGATCATTAGGCAAATCTCGTTCTAACCTTCACTAGTAAACAAAATAACCCAAACACATTTCAACATTCTCGAACAAAGCGAGTGCCTTGCCAAAACTTTCAATGCTCCACCTCACGCAGTCTAGAGACGACCGAAAAACATTCGAAACATTCTAATACACTCACAAACAAATAACCAGCTGGTTTTGGAATGTCGACTTTTTGGAAAATGTAGATGCCAGATCTGGAAACACATAGAAACATCAACCTGTGCAATAAACACAGCTTCAGGCTTAAAATGTAAATTTAATGGCAACTCTAATTGAGATTCCTGCAATGTAATGTGCCATCTAAAATGCAGTGATTGCAGTATGCAGTACATTAGGCAGTCCGTTAACCCTCTACGAATTCGATTTAATAACCACCGCGCCCATATCCTAATCCTCCCTAACCTCCCCTTGTCAAAACACATTTATGAGAAAAACCACACATTTGATGCAATTAAGTTAACAGTCCTACAGGGTGGGTTCCACCACACCCGGGAAAGAGAGCAACGCGAGTCGTGCGTTATTTACAAATTTGGAACAATTTCTCACGGCATTGATGAAAGCCCATGTGTCTTGTCCTCCATCCGCCTCTTGCAGAGCCAGTGCTGACCTTATGAGTGCCCACTTGACATACCTTGGTCGTTTCTCACCAGGGGCACCTCTTCCAAGCTTCGCCCATCGGCTTACAAAAAGCTCTTCATCCCCCAACCAACCCCTATCATCCCAGTTCGACCACCTTGCCGAGCGGGGTACAATTGAAGAACCCTCGCTTAATTGCTCCCACCATTGGCATTTACCCCCACTCGACACTTTCCAAAACTCGGATGTTTTGTCACCTTTTTGTTTCTTGTGTGTCTGGGTGTTTTCATGCACAGTACACGTGTGTCTAGTTAAGCTCTTTGCGCCGCTGATTCGGCCTTGACTCTTGATGCCGAATAGGTTACAGATGATGGCAGTCTTGTGGTAGGAAGTCCACATTTATTTGATATCCCGGTAGCCGCGGCTGGTGAGCCGGCTGAGCGGGATGTTGACGTTGCTGGCCTGGTCGGTTGCTGAAAGTGTTCTGGACTGCGCGAGCCAGATCGCGCTTCGAGCTTCGTCTTCATCAACGCCGCAGGCGATTCTAGCGTCGCTACAGATGCTCCCCCCCCCCCTAGCGCGATGCGCGATAAAGGAAAAAAGAAAAGAAAGAGAGTTATGTACAAGGCCCGTGGAGGGCCTGGAGATATGGGTGAGCACATAATGTCTAGGGAGAAGTGAAGGTCGAAGCTAAGAATGGGGGCACCGGCGTTGGGTTCCGGCCTCAGGAGGGCGGACAAGGCTGAAGGGCGGTGGCCGAAGAACGGCCACGGGGCAGTAAGATGAAATCATAATATGGGTGTCCCAGTAGGCACGGGCGAACGGCACACTGCTCACGTGAGGAATTACGTGCTGGGAGGTGACCCATAAAGAATCACTGTTGAAAGATGAAGTGTCTCGGTGGCAGGAGGTTTTGGGAGATGACAAGGAGACACTGTTGTGCGCGAAAGTTTCAGGTGAAAGGGGGAGCGCTGAGCTGGACTGAGGCACAGAGCGCGGGTGATGGGAAGCAGAGCTCGGATGAAGTCGAAGCGTCTGGGCTTGCAGAAGACCAGAGTGGCGAACTGCGCCACTGCGGCCACTCAGGTGTCCAAGCGTAGGGAAAGCGGATGTGGTACAGAGGGCAGAAGGGCGCTGTGTGTTGGGCTCACAAGGGGACTGTGCAGTAGCATGTGCACCGGAATGCACAACACAGGTCGGTGGGTCAACTGACGTCGACACAGCGCTCTTGGCATCGGCCGGGCGCCAGTGCCCGCCAGTGGCGTAATCGGCGCCCGGGGGTTCGCAGGCGTGGAATGAAACGGAAGAGTCCGAGTCGACGCTGGGGCGCACGGTGTGTGGGGCATCCCTGGAGGCAGTGGTAGAGGCGCTTGAAGGAGCGGGTGGAGCAAGCTTCGGAGAGACCATGGTGTAGGATGAGGCAGCTGAGTGGGAAGGGTGGCAAGAGACCGACGCGTGCTCGCGTGGCACTTGCCGAACCATGGGTGGGAGCTCATTCGGTGGCGGCAATAGTCGACACACCCGTGTGGGGAGCGGGTCTGGTACATAAACTGGCGGAGGAAATACCGAAGCAGCTCGGGTCGAGAATGCGGCCAGGGGCGGTGGTTCGAATGGCGCCGCAGTTTCTGAGTCCGGAACAGGAGCCCAGAGAGTCGGCAGGAGCTCCAAGCCAAAATATACGCCGTCAGGCCCTTCTTGAAGTCGGCGCCAAGAGGCGGTAACCGCAGTTATGCCAGGAGACCGGGGTGGAGTTCGCGGCTGGCGTGCTGATAGCGCAGCAGCTGGCTGGACACGTTGTGGACATGAAAGTGCGAGTGCAGCAGCGCCAGCCACAAAACGGGGTCCCTGGCATAAAACGCCGGCAGGCCGGGCAGCCGAGGAAGGAAGGGGTGCTGATAGGACTGAAAGAGCTCACCGGATGTGGTGGTAGGCGCGTACATGGCGACGGAAAGCTGCCGAAAGCCTGGTGCGAACAGGGGGCGTGAAGCGGCAAGGCCAAGTGGAGGGACAGGACGGGCAGGAGCGGTGAGCCGGTGGGAGCAGCATTGCGTGCGTCGGGGCTGTCGTCCGGTGTACCAGATGTCGTAGGAAGTCCACATTTATTTGGAGTCGCGGTAGCCGCGGCTGGTGAGCCCGCGGAGCGGGATGTTGACGTTGCTGGCCTGGTTGGTTGCTGAAAGTGTTCTGGACTGCGCGAACCAGGTCGCGCTCCGAGCTTCCTCTTCATCAGCGCCGCAGGCGATACAAGCGCCGCTACAGTCTCCTGCAATATCTGAATTTTATTCTGTTTATTTGTTTAATCTTTATGGCTGGAGCACGCGAGTGCACGCATCTCTAACTATTATCTGTTGGACGATTACACCACCGTCTCTTTCTGTGCACCTCGCTCGCAACTGCTCTGTTGTTGCCTTGAGGGGTGGTTATTATTCCCTTCCGCTCCTCTTTTTTTTTTCCCGGGCCGGTACTCCGCGGCTGCTGGGTGCGCAGCAGGAGACAGCGCGTTTTTCTTTTTTCCCGCTTTTTTTTGTTCTCTCTTTCTCCCTTTTCTAGTAGTTTTTGCCCATCTTCTTTCCAGCATCTGTCTGCTGGTTGCTTCGTTTATGTGTCGGATATATGTGCCAATGCCAACTCCTCAAGAAGGAGAGGAAGATCGCTGTAACTTCAGTCTTGAGAAAGGACAGGCTCTGACCCGAAACGTCGTCTCAAAACAATTCTGTCTAAATGAAGCGTCTCTGAACTTTCCATATATATATATATATATACGTGTCACTATATATACTACGTATCAATATATATGCATATATATAGCCGCCCCGGTGGATCAGTGGTTACAGCACTCGGCTGCTGACCCGAAAGACGCGGGTTCGATCCCGGCCGGGGCGGTCGAATTTCGATAGAGGCGAAATTTTAGAGGCCCCTTTGCTGTGCGATGTCACTTGTCACAATATTCTCCGCATATTCGAAAAAAACCGGCGCTGCGCGTAAGCAATCCCGCGCGCGTGGTAAAATAAGACTAAAAAACAGCGACTAAGGATCCTCAGAGAGCGCGTAAACCTTGCGTGGGCTTTCCACTCAGCTCGCCGGCGCGGCGCCAAAGTTAACTCAGCCACGCGCTGCGTCGTTTCTCTAGAATGTCTTAGTAGTTTTACTCATCGTCGACGGAGAAGTCATGACCTTGACCGCGCTAAAGTGATACCATCTCCCCTTCGCTCTCGCGGTGGCGTGTTCGCATGCGAGAAGGAACCAGAAATTTCTCGAAGGTGGTCTCCGCCCTCGACCATGGGGGGTCGCGCGCCCGGCTCGAGAAGGAGAAGGAGTTTGTGCAGTTGAAGCTACGTGTATGTGCGCGCGCTGCCTTGGCGCGAAGAACAAACAGACGCGGTCTGCGCCTATAAATGAGAGGCTGCAACAGCTGTCTCTTAGCCCAAGCCGCCGTTTAAGGGCCGTTGTACGATCGTGTACGTACGTCCGCTTCGCGAGCGGTCCGCCAGTTTCCGGCCGCCAAGCGGACGTGAGGCGGAAAGGTGTTGTACGATCACTTTGGCGCTTGCGAGCGAGGCGGATGGTACCAGCTTTCCGATTGGCGCGCCCAGCAGTGCCTGTCGTCTAATTGCGTGCGGCGGTACAGGCATGCATGCCTGTAGCAAAACACTCAGATATATTGCAGTAGGAATAGCCCGTATTAATTGCGGCGTACTCGAGACATCCGTTCCGTCAACGCTTTTTTTCTGCCGCAGGATTTTCGTCCAAGGTACAATCGTGGTCGGCTGTGATATGTGTGGGAAACGACATGTGGACCATTTATATCCAAGAGACCGAAAAATATCGCGATCGCGAACTCCTCCTCGTTCGTCGCGATGTTTTCACAACGGTCGACGATTTGCCAAAATAACAGAAGGCTGCCCCCTCTGAAAGTTCGGCTACCCTCAGGATTTCAGAACAACGACGCTCTAGTGCTGTTTGTTTAAGTTCATAACAAGCTCTGGGATAGATGAATGTCCAAAAAAGTATCCTTACTGAGAATCGTTGGCCAATGCCAAGGTGCTGGTTGAAGTGATAACTACGATACAAGCAAATTTCAGCCGCCTGCTGCTGCTGCTGCTGCTGCTGCTGCTGCTGCTGCTGCTTCGTGCGGCTCGCCTGACGTCTGCTAGATCCGCGTCCGAAGGCGTCGCGGAAATCGAGCATAACTTTATTTTATTATGGGACAGGTTGGCAGTAAAGGGGTGACTAGAGAAGAATCTTTATTACGGCGCTGGCTACTTCCAAAGCGCCCTGAGCTGCGGCATCGATGCGAAACCAGCTAGGCTTAGCGACGAGCACGGCAGCCGGGAAGCAGCGCAGTTCGTCGCACTGGCGCTCCCGCAGGCGGTGTCGTTGACGAAAGCGCGTCTGTTGCGCAGGCTTGCTGTCGTTGCTCGAATATAGCAGGCGGCCTTTCTGATAGCATGGCTGTTTTGTCTTTTTTGGCGCGAACGTGAAGTAAACCGAGCCTGCTCGCCGGCAGGCCAGCCTGGATCCCGTCCGCCGCCGTAATAAATATCAGCTTAAGATTGTTTTTGACGTAAGCAGTAAACGCTGAGACAGAGAAATGTGCCAAATGTATCATTCCTGAGGATCGTTGATCAACACCGAGTTGCTGGCAAAAGCAACAACTCATACGAGCAAAATTTCTCCCCAGAATCGCCTCGCAAGCTGCCGCTGGCCCGCCGTTTCGGTCCGGCTCGCCTGTCGCCCGCAGCGGTCCGCTGGGTCCGCAGCCGAAGGTGTCGCGGAAATTGACCATAATTTTAGTTTATGGTGAGATTATACTGTTAACAGCAAAGGGATATTAAGAGATATTATAGCGCAGGCTACTCGCGAAGCGGCGTGTGCTGCGCCAGGCAGCAGCGCAGTTCGGCGAGGCGCGACCGCAGGCGGTGCCGTTGCCGAAATCCCGCTACTAGCGCAAGCATGCTTTGTCGCTGCTCGTGTATAGCAGGCGGTCTTTCTGATAATATGGCTATTTTGTCTTTTATGGTGCGAACTTCAACACCAAGCCAAGCAGTAATCAGACCGCTGCGAGTGGCAAAGCGTGCGCTTTGAGCTCGAGTGCATGAGTCGAGCGGCGCAGCGATGCTTGCTGCTCTGTGTGTCCCTGCTTGCAGTGGGGCTGCAATTCGCAAGCAGCGACCGGTGCAGCGCGCCGGCCGAGTTTTCGCACATGGGTCGCCTGCTTTTTACTTTTGTCGCGAGTGTCACACTGCTGAGCGCTTCTTATCAGCACCTCTGAATACAACGAAATGCTCTGCTCTCCATTGCATTGCGGGTATAGCAGTAGCTTCGCATTTCAGAGGTTCCTAGTTCAAATCCGCGTGGTCGGGAATTTCTTTTCTTCTTTTTATTATTTCAGTTTTAAATAATCTCCCCCGTCTTGTTTACCCGCGAGCGACTGGATTTATTTTTCGAGCCATGCCTTTCTGACCCAGCAATAAGTGCTGCTCAGCACAGGCTGCACTCAATCTAGGTTCATAATCACGAGTGTTAAGAGTTTGTTTTACTAAGGTGGGATTTATTTAAAAGAGTTAAAAGTAAAGCGTCCCAGCCCATGAATTTCGCATAGCAGGCAATGACAAAAGAAGAGTCAGAACGAGAAAGGGCCAAGTTGGCGGGAGGTCTCGCACGTTGTCTCGCTAGTGTGACATGGGAGTTGGCGAACCATCGGCCAACTGCCGTCTTGTGGGAGACTACCTACAGCCAGCTGACTGCTAATGCAAAAGACATGCTTATCTATTCAATATATAAGTTGTGTGTGTGTGTGTGCCTGAATTGTGTATGCATTAAAAATTCACATTTTAGCACACTGCTGTCAAACGCAAAATGCAAATGCACATGAGAAATTATGACATTTCAAGTTCTTCGGAATAGCTAGGTAAAATCAGTTCTAATTAAAGCAGTTCTACATTTTACAGAACACTGACAATGTAACAATAGTGACTTATCTTGTTGTTTTTCAGTCCATTATTAAATCCAAAATAGAAATAGCACTGTGTGGCTGCAAAGGGGCTTAGACATGCATCACTTGGCTGTAGTCCAAGGTGCTTTGTTCTCCACAGAGACTGCGCGCCATCAGGTAGTCCTTTAGCATATCTTCATGAGCTGATATCGCCGTTGCACAAGTCAGACTACAGCACTGAAAACAAGTATGGGAAGTTCTGCTGAAGCACATGTCATTGTTGCCATGTACAAAATTAGCTGGTATATACTCTGTGGAACTCCAAAGCATTCTCAAATGTCGCTGTGAGTGGAAAACAATGTTGGTGCCTTTGTATTGCATAAAAGTCTACACATGTCTTTCTATTACTACAAACATAATGAGATGTGCTAGCCAGTAAAGTGGATTACAGGTAGAGGAAATACAAGAACCAATTTGGAGGGTTTACACTGCAATGGCTCCTGGCTTAGGCTGGGAAAGAATACTTTGTCCAGTCAGGGAAACAGGATACAATGACCCTATAATCTGCTTATCTCGAGCAAACACCAACAACTCAAGCAGAATTTGTGAACTTGGATTTCCAGTATGAGGTCTATGATGTTGCACAATAAAATGAAATAGAAATTGAGCCATTTAAGTATGTGACAGGCATATAAGTGTACGTTATCTGATACAACTTTAAAGCAATGTTTAAGAGTTATTTTTACTCATTAGTAAAATGTAGACTGATTGAATGTAAAGGTGACCAGTTCACAATTCAGCTAGCAAAAGTGACCATCGTTTACTGTTAACTCATGTTTATACCACTCAACATGTGTTGAATTTTAGAGTGTGCTATTAGTTGCCGACTATCACCATTTTCAGCAAAATATACCTACTTCACTGCCAGTCTGGTTTTCAATTAATTGAGGCATGGATAGGTATTGGAAACTTGGAAAAGACCAATTTGAAGTTAGGCCAAAGAAAGCCAAAAAAAAAACCAGAAAAGCAGTGATGACTTTTGTCTTTACTGGTGTCTCTTTGCTGCAAATTGAAGTCTACAGCTTTTGTGTACAAGATGAACCAACAGCCCTGTTAACACTATACTGAATATATAAAAGTCACATGCATAAACATGTATTCGTAGCATTCTCAATGAGCCATGTTATGAAGGCGGTGTGTTGCTTAGCTGAAGAGACGATAAGAGAGAGAAACCAAAAAAAATCTGACACAGATAGGCACAATAATGCATGCTTAGCTTTTGAGTGCACAGGTTGTTGGCTAGACCTAGCTTGTGCACAGTGTGAAAGTTAGCGTAAATGCAACTGTATGCCGTCCGACAAAACTATTGTGTAAATGTTCCCCAATATTACTTGAAATAGATTGTGAGGAAAGTTCTTACGCGTAAGAGAACATTCCATTGGCTTGCCGAGCTGAGCGAGCGACTAAGCACTTCATTAGAACAATTTATTTTGACATTTATTATACCTAAACAGTACTAAATGACAATATTTGAGTGGTCAGCTTTGTGTAGAAGTAATCAACCATTAGCATCCAAGCACAGCCATACGGCTACAAAGGAAAGCTTTGTAGCTCTTTTTTGTAGCCTTATGGCTGCACTTGGGTGGACATTAATGAGTATTTACTCCCTTATTACAAATATTCTCTGCCTGAGGGAATTACTTTAATTAGTGGACGAGCATCATCATTTATTGCGTGCATTTCTGCAGTGACTAGCTCAAGGGAAAAGAGGTTAGTAAGCCTTGTGAGGTGGAAGGCCATTCCAGCCTTTAGTGGCAAAAACAAAAATCAATATTGAAATGCAGTGGCATGAGCTAACTACGCACAACAGTGCTAGTGCGGCTAGTGCAGAAGGAAACATGAGTCTGAACAGATTAGTTGGTTATGTGACGGTAAAGAGTGAAAAAACCCTGCAGTTTCTGCACGACATGAAGAAATTTGAAGATTCACCTTTGGTGCTGTGAAACTGACGCTTCAACAATAGTCTGAGAAAATAAAACAAGGGCTCAGGTCTGAACTCATTCTAGGATTTTAGTTAAGTTCGGTTTGTGCCATGCACCATTAGAACTCCCAAGGTGATGCTACACAGGGGATTTGAACGCAAGTAACTTGGAAGACGGCAATGCTAAGTACATGTTATGGTGTAAATATCCTAGGCTGTGGGAGGGCGTACAAGCATTATGAGGTGAGACCATGCGAGCCATGTGAATGGCTGAGTGTTTCAACCAGTATCCAGTGAATATACCTTTCTCGGTAAGGCCTTATAAGTAGGCAAAATGTAGTTTTGCTTACAATAAAAAAAAATATTAGTGCATTCTTAGTAACATTAGCAAACAGGTCATTCTAGAGCATGCAAAATGTTGTTTTAGAGAACTAAAACATGGGTATTGATTGCAAGATGGCAGACCCCTTAATATAGCCATCAATGAAGGCATGTAACAAAACACTGAAAGGAAAGCCATAATGTAGGTAGTAAAAAGCTGAGGCTCAAGGGCAATGCCTTGGGGGACATCCAAGACTGCAGGAAAAGGCAGGATGCTTACGAATTGGCAAGGGAAATCTGCCGACGGCTGCCTTGGATCCAGTTTAGAGCGATTGGATACAAGTTAAAGCACGACGAAAATGTCATACATAAATAAGCGAATCACATGCTTTTTCAAAGCCAAGAAGAACAGCATCGAGGGGGATATTGCAGTCAAGGTGCATGTCGTGAAGAACAAGAGCAAGTTGGCTATTGCAGGAATGTTTTCTAAAAGCTTGCCAATTTGGATGAAACAACTTAATGGGCCAAAACAATCTAGCAGGGCAAGAGTACAAAATGTGTTTGGTGATTTGCAGCACATGCCAATGGCATAAATAGGGCCATAGGTGCTGGGAAATGATGGGTAAGAAACATAGAGGGGCCGAACTATGATGAGGCAGGAAGCTATCTGCACAGTATGCACTAGATATGCGTACACCGTGCTTCCTGTCCTGTTGATGTTTGCTACAAATTTCACAGAACTTGGTACGAGTGTACTGTCGGGTGAGCCGGCGGTAAGTTTGCATGTTGAAATTTCGCTAAGGGACGAGGACAACAGGACAAGAATTGTTACTATGTGCAGTGGTGCTGTTTTCCGTCGACTTTGTTCCTAACATACCTTTACCAGCTCTACAGGGCTCATTCTGCAGTTTTAAGTGGTGTCAGGTAAAGCCAATCGCTATTCTTCAACCAACAAACTACTGTGCCATACAACACAGCCTTCTAATCATCTTCATAATTTGCAAGGTAAATGTACTTCTTTAGTCTCGTATTCATAATAACACAGATTAATTGCTTGTGTCATCATCAGAACTAAAAAAGTTAACCATACTTTCACATATACAGCCATTCCTCATTAGTGCAGTCCTCGTTAATATGGACTCAAACTATTAGCAGTATTTCTGGGGAAAAAACTTTTTTTCATTTTACTTACGCTTTGCTAACATAGAAACTTGCTGATCATAGTGGACAGAGTGAAAATACGTACGGCCCATTGTCGCATGTGTTCTTGTCCAATTAATGTGCAGAGGGGAAAGACTTAAAACTTTGGATTTGAGCAGATAAATCGAACGCTGCCTGAGTCACATACCTTTCTTGCACACTGGAATTGCCGTCACAATGCTTGCCCCACTGTCTGCACAGACTGTTATGCTAACCCGTGTACTGCCAGGCACACTGACTTCTAACCAGCTCATACACTTTCTGGTTGCCAAAGAGCTTCTCTTTCTAGTGTAAAAATCACTGTCAGGGCTCGGCGACTCACAACCTGGCTTGGATTGCTCATTGCACAAAATGAAATACCCTCCTTAAAATTAAAACAACAGAATCGCTTGCTTATATTATAACCTCACATATGCCTCCCCGCAGCCCGCAATGCTAGGTTAGCACCTTTTATACTGAGTACACCGCAGAAGAAAAGAAAAATGCAACACTCCTGATTCAGGTATGCTCAGCGGGCAAGAACAGAACTAGGCGCCGGTGCAAAGCGGGGAATCTGCTAATGCAAGCAGCAACAGCCATTTCATTCAAGTAAAGGAATGGGTTCAAATTAAATGTGGTCTTTGCCTTGGCAGGTCAACGGTTCCATTGATTCTACAGGACTTCAGAAACAGGGCAACGTCGGTATTGCAGAACCAACCACCATGCAACAACGCTTAGCACATTTCAAAGAACTGAAACAAGCCTTGTTATTGTAGCTTTGAATCTGGGCAGGAATGGTACTGTCGTGACCACACAAATGTAAAAGGATAAGTGGGCCAGGAAACCTAGCCGATCACTGGGGAAGGTGCAAATATGCGTCTATATGTCAGCAAATAAAGTTTTGTTAGTGTAAAATGTAAGGAGGATTAAGGAAATCTGGGAAGCATTCTACACTGTCGATACACAGCTGATTGTGCTCGCCATCGCCGTCACTCAGCAGACAAAGTAATCATGTCCGTAGCAAGCAGTCACAGGCAAATGAAGGTAGCAGGGTGCATGTGCATTCTGACATCTTCTCAGGGCTTCGAAATTGTGTTGTTAAACAAACTGGTGTGGCTGTCCCATCGAGTGCTGCTGAATAACTACTTAACACCAGCAAAGCAGAGTTCACGAGCTGCTCTGCAACAATATCATTGTGCACACATCCACTTTCGTACTGCTGATCTTCTGATCGAAAGGGACCGTGAGCAAAATCAACAACAAACAGTGTCACGGCTCATGAGGCGCTTCAAGATCACCGAATTTTTCTGATTGCAGTGGAAACAAAGATTCCACTTCAACTTCACATTGCCAAGAATTTGACAAAGCAAAAGAGAAAAAAAGCCATGGGAAAGATTTTCTTAATATATATATATATATATATATATATATATATATATATATATATATATATATATATATATATATATATATATATATATATATATATATATAGATAGATAGATAGATAGATAGATAGATAGATAGATAGATAGATAGATAGATAGATAGATAGACAGATAGATTAGATTAGATAGATAGATAGATAGATAGATAGATAGATAGATAGATAGATAGATAGATAGATAGATAGATAGATAGATAGATAGATAGATAGATAGATAGATAGATAGATAGATAGATAGATAGATAGATAGATAGATAGATAGATAGATAGATAGATAGATAGATAGATAGATAGATAGATAGATAGATAGATAGATAGATAGATAGATAGATAGATAGATAGATAGATAGATAGATAGATAGATAGATAGATAGATAGATAGATAGATAGATAGATAGATAGATAGATAGATAGATAGATAGATAGATAGATAGATAGATAGATAGATAGATAGATAGATAGATAGATAGATAGATAGATAGATAGATAGATAGATAGATAGATAGATAGATAGATATTCATCAAGACTTGTTATGCCCAACTTGTTCTGTGGACAGTTTTTACCCCATAAGCTGCTGCCACAGTTATTATTTTTTTGCGCAACAGAGTGGATGCACATTGAAAAGTAGACTCATGAGTTAACACATATTAGAGAATATACACTGTGAACTAGCCGTGATTTAAATGGGGCAATGATTCTTGTTTGTAATCGCGTAATACCATGTTGTCACAGCCTAAACCGAAATGGCTAGAGGAAGGGTTCAGTCACCCATTCATCGCGCAAATATTTATTGCAGACAAATGTCTGCACAGCGGCCAGGAAATAAAAAGAAATGACGCCCTCGAAGATACATCTGCACTGTACACCAATGTTTTCACAAAAGTTACACAGTCGGCCGGCCACTCGTAACCCGAGCACCCATAATCACAAAATGTATTGAATGGAGCACCAAGACGCAAAAGGATGGCGTCGTTGCTTTTGTCACCGCAGAAAACAGTCCGACGGCCGTGCAGCCAATATCGTGCCACGTCGGACACACGGCAGTACTCGAGCACAGTGCCCGCACGAATCGCGGTCAAAATGGTAATGGATACGTAGCAGAAATAACGTCGTGTGGTAGCGATCACTGCAACCATCGTTACGAATGCGACTAGCTGCGTAATGCCACGATCATTTCAGCATTCGGAAAGCACGGCGTCCGTCGTGAGCTTTCGCAGGTACACATTTCCCTGCCTTGACGTAAAACCACTCGCTCCGATCGCAATCACGTTCACTACGCGGACACTTGTCACTGTGCTATGCAGCTCATGCACGCACAAGAAATTCACCGTGAGCAGCTGTTACTCGCCGCTGTCCATGATGATTCTCGCAGGAATTACAAACGTTTGCAACAACCACAAACAGCTCGAAATAAACACTTCGTGACACCTCCAATGCACAGGTCTTGCATCAGTTTGAAAAGGCGCTCTGTCACCTACGTCAGCGTAGATGATTACAGAATACAACTAGTAGAACTGTCGCTCGCCACTGCTGAACGCGGCGAAGTTTGCAGTCGCTCTGAACACTGGTAATATCAAGATGTGTCCAATATAATATGCTTCGCGACATCGCTGCCACTGCCCAGGCTGCGCTCCCCAGTTCAGTCGACGGATGGCCATCTTGCCCCGGCAGGGCAGAACCGAGGCGGAGGGCGGAGGGGCTCGAGACGTCACGGGAAAAGCAGCAAATAGCTGCAATCCGGTCCCCGGCCGGATGCGCTCGTCCGCCAGAAAGTTGCAGTTGACCAACTTTCCATCCGTTCGCCGAACGAGGCGGATCCGCCAGGCCCGCTCGCGAAGCGGACGAGGCGGAAGGCGCTCCGAAACGATCGTACAACGGCCCTAAGCTTCCGAGAAGCACGCCCGCTCGACTCCCGGGAGAACACCACCGCCCAGCCAGGTACCAGCGAGGCAACGTGCGCCAGTCTGCGGATCGGCCCTGTCGTGCTCCTCAGGTCGTCGGACTGTCGCAGTTCCCGGTGAACAAATTGTGTTAATCTATCCTTGATTTAGTGCACTTTGGGTGCAAAGGTTTTGTTGAATTGTATCTTTCTCTATTGTTACTTTGCACGAGTTGCATTGTATTCGTAAATGACTGCCTATCTGCTCGTACGAGTGATTTTGAAATCATCTGTATGGTCTCTTCGCTGTATAAACTTTGTTTTGTTTTGTGAAATTTTCGCTCCGACCCGATCTCTGTCTGGGCACCAAACGACCAAGCCCCTTGTCACTTGGTAGCTGGTCCCTCGCTGCTCTTGCCACGCTGAGTCGAATGCATCTCCTTTGTTGCCGAGACCACCACCCCCACACGCTCTAAGGGTGTCTGGGAGTGCACGCAATAGTGCGTGAAGTGGTGACATATTCTGGCGTCTGCGACAGAACGTTTGGTGCTTTGTGAGCGCAGAGAACGGAGAAATAGTCGACAGGAGTTTACGAAGAGGTCGTAAACGAGTGTTTAGCAGCAGAGCGATATTGTGACGTGCCGCGCAGAGGCGGTTGGATACGGTTCCCCGAGTTGAGCTATGCTTGAGGCTTGAACAGCTGGGATTCCAAAATTGATCTAAGAGATAGTAGATAGTCTTAATTTGGGTCGTCAGCTGGGCCTGGAAGAATCTGAGATTGCGGATTGGGTGAACCAGGAAATAGAAGGAAGCGAGACGGAACGAAAAGAAAAACAGAGTCAGAGAGAGATGGCTAGAGAAGCAGCCGAGAGAGAAAGAGTAATGGCTCCAGTAGCTAAGAAAGCGCAAGAAGAAGCGCACAAAGAAAGGAATCGAGCACGTTATGTTGCTGGGGAAAGAGAAAATGCCAAAAGAGAGGCAGTGAAGTTCGAAGCGAAACCAGGAAGAGAATTTCAACGAGGTAAAGAGATTACCGTTATGAGAGATAATGAAGAGAGAAGTAAGAGCGAGCTTCAGCTCACAGCTCAAGGCAAAAGAAGGGGCATTAGCGGAAGAGTGCCAGAGCTCTCAGTGAAATGCTACTGTTGCAAGAAGGTAGGCCACTACACCTCGGATTCCCGTAGCAACGTAGCTAGCAAAAGAATGGCTGTTTGTTTCAAGTGTGGAGATAAGGGACACAAAGCTGCAGCGTTTCCAAATCTAGGGAAGCCATTCCTACAGGTGTCGCATGCGTGTGCCTGTTCGTACGACAGTGAGGAGGAAAACGTTAGTGCCGACCGGGTAGAACAGGCGCACTGGGAGAAACATCCGGTGTTATACACAGTTACGTGCGTCAGATCAGAGACTCTAACTGAGAGAATGCCGGTTCTCACCGGGAAAGTACTGGAAATTCGGTTTCTGTTTTGAGAAGCACCGGTGTTTTCATCGAACGAGAATTAATTACAGTCAGCCAGGTTCCTTCCTCCCTCCTCTATTTTCTTTTCCTCTCCTCCCGATTCAGCCAGACCACACCGAACATTCCGATTTCACAGCGCCTAATTTATTCACATCTATTCACATCACTCGCCCGTCGGGATTCGGCCTCTCCTCTCAGCATCCACCACCCGTCTGTTCAATCCTTGTTGGTCGTCTCTCCTCTATTCCCGGTCCTCCTTTCCAGCTTTCCCTCTCTCGTCCTTGGTTCCCCGCAGCGCCCTTCAGTCGGCTCCCTGGGAAGGCATCTTGAGCTGGTTCCCCTCGTTACGGAGGCGGCGCGAAGACCTTGGTCTTATCGGATGTTGCCCCCGTAACTGCTGTTCGGAACGGGGGGGGGGGGGGGGGGGGTTGGTCTCTCGTCCTTCGCCGCTCAGCGGCAAACACAGACACAGAAACACAAAGCGCCCGCTGTTTCTTGGGTGCGCCGAATTGCCCGCGCGTACACGCACATAACCGCGGCAGCCGTTTCTTCCGGCTACGTTAGGATGCGGCAAGGCCGCGCGCTCGACACCTCCACCGCCACTGTGATGCGTGCCTCCACGGAACGCATCACACTTCACACCACAACCGCGCGCGGCTGGTGTCCCGCGATCCTCCCTTGGGCACTGCGACACCATTAAAACAAAGGGCTAGGGAACAGCGCTACCCCTTTTACCCCGCTCCTCTTACCAATGGAGCTGGTGCTATAAGCCTCGGCAGCTTGTCAGCGTTGGCATTGCTATCTCCTGCGCAGAATTTCCATCTCAAACGCAACGGTGTGCTTTGAACCCGCTGCGGCGGAAGGCGGTCAGTTGGTTCAAAGCAATCGCTCTTACTGGTTATCTGCCACGGCGCGTACCTCCTGATGATTAGTGCAATTGGCCGTCCTCTGTCGTACGGCCTGTGACAGGGCGTCATCTGACAGTTGTTACAATTTTGACCGTGCGTCCTCTCCATGGACCTTTCTGCGAAGCGCAGCTTAGTCTTTCCGCCACTCTGGTGACTTGCCCACTCAGGCTCATTCGCCAGTCGCGTCGTTTTCACTTGTCGCGACTGCCGTGAAGTCATTCGCACACACGGTTGGCCCGCAATTTCTCCTCCACTGCCAAACAAAATTTCACCTGCTACCGCATCATGAGGGCGCACTCTCGCGCGTTCGTCAGTCTCCCTCGACGTAGCACCGCCAGTTTGCTCGCGCCTGGACTTTTCGCGCTCTGGAGCATTTGTATGCCTGCCGTGCCCTATTTCAGCGCAAGCGCTATCGGTTTGCTCTACTGCGGTGACCGTTACAGCCGCAGCAGCCTCTGCGCGTTCATCTTTGTTACCACTATCCTCCTGCAGTGCAGTCACCACTTCTGACACTGCTGTTGCCCCTTCCAACCGCTGCGGAGGTCTGACATCATCGATGCCCGCATCGTTCCCGGATGCTAGCCTGCTCGCCGCAGCGCAGAGACTTGTACTGCTAAACTTGTCTTCATCACCTTCCTTCATATCGTCAGAGAGCTCTTCTGACATGTTGACACTTGCCTCCTGTTTCTCGATCGCGGTGGCTGCATCAGCACCCCAACTTTCCAGTCTGTGGCCTGCCTCTACCGCTCTCTGGCCTACCTCGAAATGCTCTGCGACGCCCGCCTCATTCTCCGGACGCACCCCCTCTTGTATTACACCGTCCACCGCCTCCCCGAGTTCTCTCTCGTACCGCAATATTTCAGTTTTCAATTCTACTTCTGAAATTTTCAATTTTAATTTCAACAACGCCATCTCATCGGCGAAAG
Organism: Amblyomma americanum; assembly: GCF_052857255.1. NCBI lineage: Eukaryota > Metazoa > Arthropoda > Arachnida > Ixodida > Ixodidae > Amblyomma > Amblyomma americanum. The sequence continues at coordinate 54,983,278 of NC_135505.1, read as the reverse complement.
ACAACACTGACCCTCCGCTGGTGCGTGCTACCTCGGCGTTCGCAACCATACTCTATCTGCCTCCCTCCTACTCGTCTGTTCCCGTCCTCCCTGCTCACACGACTGTCAGAGTGCCCAACGAAGGACCAACAAGACACCAATCTGCTTCACTGTAGGAGATGGCTTGGCCTGCTGGTCCACGCCCGAGATGGTCGCTCAGCCTTGGGTCCTTTGTTGCCGTCTTGATGAGTCCCATGGCCGGTCCGCTTCCTTTCGGGAGATGCTGTCGACTGCGCCAGTCAGGCAGGTTCCTTCCTCCCTTCTCTATTTTGTTTTCTTCTCCTTTCGATTCAGCCAGACCACACCGAACATTCCGATTACACAGTGTCTAATTTATTTACATCTATTCACAATTGCGGTGACATCACTCGGCCGTCGGGATTCGGCCTCTCCTCTCAGCATCCACCACCCGTCTCGGCATCCACGACCCGTCTCTTCAGTTCTTCTTGGTTGTCCCTCCTCCTTTCCCGGTCCTCATTTCTAGCTTGCCCTCGCTCGTACTTGCTTCCCCGCGGCTCCCTTCGGTCGGCTCCCTGGGAAGGCATCTTGAGCTGGTTCCCCTCGTTACGGAGGCGGCGCGAAGACCTTGGCCTTATCGGATGTTGCCCCCATAACTGCTGTTCGGGGGGTGTGGGGGGGGGGGGTCTTTCGTCCGTCGCCACTCAGCGGCAAGACAGACACAAGAACACAAAGCGCCGGCTGTTTCTTGGGTGCGCCGAATCGCCCGCGCGTACACGCACATAACCGCGGCGGCCGTTTCTTCCGGCTACGTTAGGATGCGGCAAGGCTGCGCGCCCGACAGTTACCAATGAAGAACTTACTGGAGATATTAGCCCAGTGTATTTCATGGATGGTTCCACTCAGCTGTTGCCTGAAGCCAGAGTACACGTGAACACTGCGTACTTTACCGGAGAAGTGACAGCACTATGCATGGAGCGCCCGCTGTATGACCCAATCCTGGATAACATCAAGGACGCGAGATCGCCGAACGACCCAGAGATATGGGCGACCGATGTGGTTGACGAGACCGTCAATCCCAATATAAAAGAAAGATCGGAAGACGAGAGGTGTTCAGGAAAACCGGCGGCACAAGCACAAGCAAAGGCTGAGAAGACGGAGCTTGATTCGTTAGGCTCTGTCGAGATCATGTGGAATATCAAGAAGCCTGATTCTCTAGCAGCCACAGAAGAGGTTGTAGCTAGCTCCACAGGCCAGAGTTTGGTTGAAGCGGCAGGAACAGCCAGTTGCTGCAGCTGAAATTAAAGAGATTGAGGACGAGACCAAAGTGTCGCCTCCTCAGGAAAGTGATAGTGTAGCTACTACCGAGGTAGTAGGCACTGAAAAGACGGCGAGACTGGCGCTTGAATCAGAGGGCACCTCAAGGAAGTCGCCTGAATTTGAGGAAGAAAGCAGGCGCTTCACCGAGAAGTCAGAGTACTGCACGCCTGATTGTCGCAGTAGTGACCGTGAGAAAGAACGGTCAAGTGTCAAAGAGGGAGAAAGCTCCGGCGCACTTGCCGCTGAGGAGAGCACCCTCAGTGAAGAACCGGAATCTGTTCCGAGTAAACCCTCGAGCCGCGAGGAAGCCTTTCCCGATGAGGAAGGTCATGAAAAGTTTACTGTAAGAAGGACGAAACTGAAGTACAAGCAATGAAGCACGACCGCACTGAAACCAACGAGCGCAAGAAAGAATCACCGGAACTTGAATTGAAAACAAAACAGAATGCGTCTCCAAGGTTAAAAAAATGTAGTGCTCTGACAAAGCTGAGAGCACTTGTTATTTTGTTTGGTGTTGAGCTTTAAATACAGTTTCTCAGAAAAATAAAACAATGCTTATTTTATTCACTGCACCTTTACAGCAAAACTCTAGCCTACGGTCCCTTGTCGTGCAAAGGAATCCTTCCAGGGCGGAGCCCTGCTACTAGCCACCGCAACCTTGCTGTTAATTGGTTGATCCCGTGGTCGGCATCCCCCGGTGCCGTCATTTTCACGTCACGCTCTCGAACTTGAGAGCGATTTAGTGAGCGGTATAGAATACGGCCCCAGGGGTAATTGACACAGTGCCCTAGTTTACACAGGACAGCTGCTCGCACATTAAGCATAGACAAACTTCTACAGCACAATGGCTGAGTACCAGTGAATTGTCACTAAGTGCCTAACATATTTAAAATATTAAAGCAACTGCAGAAGAAATAACGAACTATTTTGTTACTGTTTAGGAGATTCAAATTATTCATAACAGAAAAAGCTTAGAAGCTGCATTACAAAGACTGCACTCTCCCACAAGGATTGTGGGCTGAGCCTAACCGAAGTAAAAATACAAAATCACAAAAAGAGGTAACATAGAGTGCATGCTTTTGCAGTGAAATGTTTGGTCACCAAAGAGCCCAAAGGTTTTCACTCGTCAAATAAACAAAACAAGACCACTTTTTACCCTTATTCTAAGACTGAGTGAAGAACAAGTTACATATCAGCTTAACACCATTCGCACACGCACCTTGCATTCGAATACAGTAAAACTACTGGCATGAGAAGTCACTCTCTGTGTTAGCAAATAATATTGCAAGGTGTGTAAAAAATGCCTGCACGCCAGTAAACGTAGAGAACAATTAAGCTGCGAATTTCTAGCCTATCGATGTTCCATGTTTGCTGTTTGTATTGTTTTCGTTCTACTGCATGGCAAAAAAAAGCGTGACGCCGTCCATTCACCCACATTACAGAAAAAAAGCGACCTGGCAGGTGGAGTCGTCTTGTAGCGCTAAATTTATGACAGGTTTACTGTCCAATGAGAATCAGATGCAGTGCTTCGGTAAATGTGAGCACTGGGCGCAGTACGTGCCACAGAAGGGTGCACATTAATTTACTCGCCCCTTTTCTGAACGGACTCAGGGCTTTGCACATACCTGATACTGAATAGTCGTAAGCAGGGATAAGTAGGCTGCGTTGAAGAGACGACAGACAATTGTCTTGCGCGGAGGAGACGAAGGATCAAAGTCTGCAGCGAAAGAAAAGATGAGAAAGATGCACATTGCACCGCTGCGATCGCGTGTTGTACAGGAATCGCCTTCCTCCGGGCGCTACGCATCCGGCTTACAACAAAAAAGAGGAACAAGTAGCGAGCACACATTCTATAATAAGACATCGTTATTCATTACACCATAACTTGATGGTAGGTAAAAAAACCCACGTACGACCAAACGAAAAAGTCACTGACATGAACGGTTGAAATTTGGCGCAAAGAATCCGTCCGATGAGCTCGCCGCGTCGATCTGGCGTGCGCTGTTTTTTTCAGACGTTGACACTTTCGCGAAGATGACGCTCACTGCAGCGCCACACATCGATGAAGCGTGCATGAAGTTATCGCTGAGCACAACCGAATTGAAAATGCACGCCGGCCCGTACAACACACATGCACGCACACACACGCACTGCATAAACTACCAGTGTGGTAAGCAGCTGGCAACTAGGGCAACAGCGGCTTCGTCTTCTAGTCTAGGGGAGCGAAATGCCAATCCAAAAAGACAGGCACGTGACCTAGAGAGCGAAGGGAAAAGTAAAAAATGTAAAAAAACACTACTTCAAGCATTAATTTTTGTTCGGCAGGGAGCCACGCTTGCCCTATTTTCCTTGTCTCTTCTGACTGAGGGAACGTCACTCAACATTTTTTCCAGCAGTCCTTCAAGGTCACGCCGCCCGAGTGCAGGGCGGCAAGCTTCGGCGCTTGCAATGTGCGGGTGCTTGCATTCTTTTTGCGTGCGCGTCACTGCTCATGTGGCACGTTTTTTTCCGCGCTCTCGGCGCGTCCATAGCTCTTTCGCTCTCAGGGACAACGAGCGCGGCGAGGCTTTTCTTGTCTCGACTGTTCCTCCTCTTCCTTGCAGTATGCGTTTGAAGCTTTTCTGGAAGCCAGCTATTACGAAGTATGGGTAAATACGCAAATGTTGCCGTAAATCTGTTGTCTCACTTTCTGCGGTATACTGAAAGCACTCCGAAATAAGTATCAATAAATTTACCTTTCTGTACTTCGACTTCCTTCATGGAACTGGCTAAAAAAGCGATCTAAATGCTAGATAATTACTGATTGCATGTCAGATAGAGTAACAGTTTGTAATATTCGTATGAAATTTCAACTTTATTCATTGCTTAGTGGTCGCACGCTTTAGGACATTCCGAAAAAACCAAAAAGCCGGCAATGTTTCAAAGTAGATTTGGAGACTCGTACCGAGTGTTCAGAAGTTTCAGGCGAACGAAGGGGATTCCAGACATGCCAGCTTTTGAGGAAGATGGCCCGCAAGAGGGTTCAAAACCACACTCGACCACTGCCTGACGCAACAAATTTCACCTCTCATCACTTGAATCTACTGAGCAGAAATTGATCATTGCCAGCGCTCTGCCAGCCCAAGGACGTGCTAAGACGCTTCAAGCTACAGGGGCCGTTAGGGCGGTTCCACCGTTATACGCACTTTCATTGTATTCAAGATAGGCTACTACCGCTACTAAATTTATGCTTTTGTTAAAAATGGGTTCATAAGTGCGATAAAATATGCGTCTTTTAGTTCAGTTTTATTTGTCCGTACAAGATAAAAGGTTAAATCATTCGAAGCAACTTACGGTGATGAAGGGAAGCCTGTCTGCTTATACGCCAAAGCTTCATTCATTTTCGAGCTTGGGTCTTCGGGTTGCGTCTATCCACTGCAATGTATTTTTGGTGCTTATCATTACTCAATAAAATAAAAAGTTTTTTTTCTGACCCATGCGCCATTCCATCAGAATTCACTATAAACCGCCGTAATATTCGTGCCTTGGTTACTGTTTCAGGTGCCACCTGGTTTGTTGCTGACTTCAATGCTTTGATAGCTCTACTATTCGAAAAAAAATCGCAGACTTCATTTCTGCCTATCTCTACTACTTGACTGCATTAAAGCAGCGCGAAAGAGCTGAAAAACTAAAAATGACGCACACGTAAACTGAGTTTAAGCTGATTTCTGCTCTTCTATGCGTGCAGCACAACTTCAGCATGACAGAAGCAAGGAACAATTTAGTAATAGACTTTATATATATATATATATATATATATATATATATATATATATATATATATATATATATATATATATATATATATATATATATATATATATATATATGGAAGTTGAGACAATATATAATGGGAAGTTCATACAATTCAAAATGCGCCTCAGCTGCCTTATTGTTTTTTCCCTATTTTTTGTTTTTCAGCGTTTTTAGTATTAGTGGTGAAGATGACCAATTCATCAGCGAGTAAGGCTCGTTTTTTTCGAAATGGGGCAGGAATATGAGGGAGCAATTTATTCGGGATTTGAGTTTCATTATAATATATTCTCAGTTAACATAAAACTACTGCGTCAACAATATCGCTCGCTCGTCACCTTTCGATTTAATAACTTGTATGCATGTTAAAGTGAATCCCTTTTTTCAAACGTCTTAAATTGTTATTTGATTTAGAACTCGAGCGACTGTAAAGCGCAACTCACTATCGAGGACATTCTTGGCGGGTGGACGGTACGATTTGGCTCGTGTCTCATGAGTCTGGTGATGGAGCGTAGTGCTGATTTTTTGTAACATTATGTCCCTTCATTTGCTCAAAGAACACGTGCCATAACGACGGTTTCCTCGAAAAGCAGCGCAGGTGATTCGTAACTGCACGGGCTAAATAAGCGTCCTGGTGTTTATCATACGTTATTAGAAAATGAACAACAACGCTAACGAATAGAGCTATGAAGCAAAACGGTTTGTTTTCAAGCTTTTATTACTGCCTTAATAAAGATTTAATCATGAGCCAAAATTATACGAGAAATAATTTTCATGCCTGTGGTACGTTTGGTAGAGTGATGCGCAAAAATGTTGATTTCGTTTCGAGCAGCAATTGGTCAACGGAGTAACACAAAACCCATCATGCCTTCGGTATTTACCGACTTGCTGCCTTTTTAAAACGATACCCAACAATAAGTTTGAGAGCAAATGCACTGAATATTAGTCATTATTGTGATCGTAAGCAGCCAAAAGCATGTTTGCATGCGTGATGTTTGTTGTCGCCGATCACGACCAATGCACCTTTTTCCTGTAACATTCTGCGCGTGCCTCAAGCCTCCTCGTCCGCCATTTTTTGCGACCATGCTAGGCGAAAAGGTGTAAGAGATCGCTGTACGTGTTCTCCGAAATACGCTTCCGGGCTTTAGAGCTAGCACCTTCTGGGCCCCTGCAGAAGAGAGGAGGCGCGGTCTTTTTATTAGTGTCCTTTAGACAGCGATCAAGAGGATCAACGCAGAGGGGAGCGTGTGTGTGCAGATGACTCACGGCTACCTACTCTGGCTAGGCGAAACCAGTGTAGCTCTTAACTATTGTCCTCAAAATAACCCAGCCAGCCCGCTTTCTGAAGAGGGCCATCATCGAGAGGGGAGTTGGTGCGGGCTGCATACTTCGTTGTACGGCGTCTTCCCGCAGGGAGAGCAAAGCTGGTTTTACAGAGAGTAAAGAAAAAGGTGCAAGTTTTCTCAGACTAACGCCGTCCACGTGGGTGTAAGGAGAGTGCATCTTTAGTCCATGCGTCTTCAGAGAGCATAAATTGCGAAGATGCACCCTTTTCATACCTTTTTTTCTTAGAGTGTACTTCCGGAAGCGGCAACTTCGGTACGATAAGAGCCGACGTGCTCTTCGAACCGGAGCCTTTTCATTTCGGAGCCATCTATCGGTGACAAAAGGAAAGGCCGATATGGTCGGTGCTCACAATATCGTTCTGCGTCACCGGACACTTTTGGCCCCGGGCCATGTTTTGTGCACAGGATCACCGGTTTCCACTGCACATCATGCATCTCCGGCGCCTTCGTCCCCAGCAACAAAAGCGTTACCATGGGAGTCCTTCCATTTTGGCGCTAATGTGAGCTCCGCGGAGCTCGCCGCACTGAAGGCCCTATTACAGCAATACCGCGATTGTCTCGCTAACCGGGTCAATTCCGTTTGGTGTACTACTGGACACACCACCACGTCTAAACTGCTAGTCACGGGCCCATTCGCCATCAACCTCGTGTTGCCACGGGTTATCCAGCAGCACATGGCCGACATGTTCGACTAAGGTATCATTTCTCCTTCGTGAAGCCAGTGGTCCTCTCCCCGTTGTCCTTGTGCGGAAGATGCACGATCCGCTTCAGCGAGAATTTCCGCGAGCTTAACACTGTCACCCAAATAGACGTCTATCTGCAAGCTCGCCTTGACTGCGCACTAGACCGTCTAAATCGGTCCCAATAATTAAACAGCCTGGACCTCCTTTCGGGATACAGGCAGGTATCACTCCAACCCAAAGACAGGAAAAAAACGGCTTTGGTGGCCCCCGACGACCTCTAGCAGTTCAACAGTATGCCAATCAGCCTTTCCAACCCCAAAGCAATATTTCAGCGCTTTATGAATGGCTTGATTGACCACATGAAATGGGCCATGGCTCCGGTATATTAGACGACATGATTGTCCACACTGCCACGCTTCAAGAGCATCAGCCATATCTTATGCTTGTTATCGAGGCACTTACCACCGCGGGACTACGCTTGAAAACGAAAAAGTGCTTCTTCTGTTTTTCCGAGTCGAGGTACCTAGGTCACGTCGTGGAGTGGCATCGCATTCGTCCCGACCGTTAGAAGCTGCGGGCGCTCAAGAATTACGATTCTAAACTCACGCCCAATGAACTGGAAAGTTTTCCTTCATTTGCGTCTACTTCCGCCGCTTCATTCCGGGCTTCGCCAAACGGAGCTTTCCGTCAACCACCCTGCTGAAAATTACGCAACGTGGAATTGGACCTGGGCCCAACAGCGTACTTCCGTACATCAAGCGTGCCGTTCATGAGCCCCATATTTTGGCCCACAACGATTAGTCTGATCGGACTATTTTACACATGGACGCCAGCCAAGGTGGACTCGGAGTTGTCCTTTTGCAGGAAGACGAGTCTGGCGACCAGCGTGTTCTGGTTTATGCCGGCCACCATACCTATAATGTTCAGAGCCGCTGGCACTCGTCGGAGCTTGACTGCCTCGCCGTTGTCTGGGCGGTTGGGAAGTTCCCTCCATACCTATACGGTCGCCATTTTACAATAGTCTTCCACGCATATGAATCCGATGTTCGCGCGCTAATCTCTCAGGCTACAAGAATACGATCTGCCCATAGTGCATCGCCGCTGCTCCACTCGTTAGGAGTCCGATTTTCTTTCATACCACTTTTTCTCAGTGACGACTTTGACGAATCTGCGAACCGCACAGGCCCATAAACCCTACCTGGCTGCCATAGTTCACTCCCTCACTGCCGCATGCCGCGCCGTGCCTATCGCCTCATGGACGGTCTCTTGTATCGTGTAAAAGGGCTTCGTCGTCGGCCTTCAATGTGGTTGCCGGTGGTCCCGGCAGCAGCATGGGTCCCGTCAACCGAACCCACGACTTCCGAATTACGCATCCAGGGCCCGAATTACGAACCGCTCTACAATTGAGAGTGCTCTAAAATGCCCGCTCCTATTGGTCGCCGGCGCTATTTTGAAAACTTGTGTCACGGGTAGCTGCAATGGCGTCATGGACGAGAAAAAACACATGACGTTGCACACCTAATAATGCCTGTGGTTAGAGAATGTTTTTTGCAAGCGCGAACAGAAGTTCTAGAGTTTTAGAGAGAAAATGGCGGCGATGGCGGCGGCGTCTGCTATGTATTAGTGACGGAGGCGACAACGTCGGCGTCAGCAACGACGAAGGACCGTCTACGAAGACGCGTATGACTTGAAGGACGAGCTGTTCCGTCACTTATTTCGACTGGATAAGAAGAAAGTGGAGTGGATTTGCGGCGAACTTGCTGAATAACTGCGAGGCGTACGGACGAGCGGTTTGTCGGTGCGGCGGTAGGTGCTTTGCGCTCTCCGTTTCTTTGCCTTCGGGGGATACTCAACTGCGCGTCGGCAACGAGCAGACCATCGGCTTCACACAACCGACGGTCAGCAAGTGCGTGCGGCGTGTGGCTGAGGCCATATGCAAAGTCAACGCACAGAAGGCATGGGTGCGTTTCCCGGTGCACCCCGAGGAAAAGGCGGCGGCGAAGGCGACCTTCCTTCGCCACGGCACCATCCCCGGCGTCGTCGGCAGCGTCGACGGCACGCTGTGGCATCAAAGCGCCGCGGGGAGACCCTGCAATCAGGGCAGCAGTTTGTGGCCGCAAAGAATACTACGCGGCGAACACCATGATCTTGAGCAAACTGGTTTTCTGACCGCATGTTTTCGAAAGGTGCTACCTCGGCAATGGAAGTTCACGACTAAGTTTGTCTGCCTGTGGTTCTCGCAGATCTGCGACGCAAACATGGCGAACCTTGCGCTCGACCCTCGCTGCCCGGAGTCTTCTCATGATGCCTTTTCTTGGCATTATTGACGGCTGGGTCGCAAGGTGGAGCGTGGGCTGCTGGAGGATGGGGGGTTTCTTCTGGGTGAGCAGCCTGTTCATCATCGGGCCACTTCAACAGCATATATTAAGCTACAGTTCTGCGCACTGGCTCCTGCCTAAATGAGGCGGCTTATTGTATTGTATTTTGTTTAATTACGGTTATTACCGGGCGGAGGAACAATGCTCATTGTTAAAAAGTGCATCAAATTTTCCGCGTAAAACACCAACGTAAAATGGGTGTGCACATTGCTATTGTTGTATAGGATATAACAGTACATCATTAAGCGAGAAGACTGTGCTTTCAGTGGTACCCCTTAGTCATGAATCTTCTGCATGCCTATTAATGTTATGTTCAACATTCTGGCTTTGGGCTGCTTGGTATGAATCATTTATTGCATATACAAAAAAGCGCTTCACTGCACATCATGGTTGTGCAGGAGACAGCGGACATCCACTGGAGCCGCGGCTGCTCACACCAGTGTCAGGACATCCTAGTGCCAATAGCAAGAAGGGCAATATATCGCAGGACATGCCTCATTGCGATGTGTCCTTGTCACCCCTTCGCGCACTCTTGCGTGCGCTTCCAGACACCCTTAGAGCGTTTGGGGGTAGCGGTCTCAGTCACAAAGGAAATGCCCACGACTCAGCGTGGCAAGCTCAGCCAGAGGCCAGCTACCAAGTGACAAGGGGGTTAGTCGTTTAATGCCCGGCTTTCGCAGTCGCAAGCCAGAGAATGGGTCGAAGCCAAAGGTAAACAAAACAAAACAGTTTCTACAGCTAAGAGACGATACAAAGGATTTCACTATCACTCGTACGAGCAAATACAAAGAGATTTACAAATACAATGCACTCGTGCAAAGTAACAATAGAGAGAAAAAACGATTCAACAAAATATTTGCACGTAAAGTGCACAAATACAGACAGAGAAAAACAAACAAACCACAATTTGTTCACCGGGCACTGCGACAGTCCGACGACCTGAGGATCACGACGGGGCCGATCCGCAGGCTGGCGCCCGTTGCCGCGCTGGTCCGGGCTGAGCGAGTGGTGTTCTCCCGGGAGTCGAGCGGGCGCGCTTCTCGGAAGCTAAAACGGCGGTTCGGGCTAACTTAGAGCGGTTGAAGCCCCTCATTTATAGACGCAGCCCGCGTCTTTTTGTTCTTCGCGCCAAGGCAGGCGCATACATACACGCAGTGTCAACTGCACAAGCTCCTCCTTCTCGCGCCGGGCACGCGACCCAATTGGTCAAGCGCGGAAACCACCTTCCAGAACAACTAGGTCATTCGCGCCACGCGGCGTCATCGGCGCAAGTGCGAAGGAGAGATTACCACTTTAGCTAGGACAAGGTTACCCCCTTTCCGTCGACAACGAGCAGAAATTTTTCCGACATTCTAGAGAAACCGACGCCGCGCGCGGCCATGCCTCCCTCAGCGCCGCGCCGGCGAGCTGAGTTGCAGCAGTACGCGCAAAGCTGCGCACTCTACGGCGGTCTTTCCCCGCTTTTTTTGTTTTATTTTACCGCGCGCGGGCGCCATTGCTTAGGCGCAGCGCCGGTTTTTTTCTAAAATGCGCCGAATTTTGTGACACTGCCCCTTCCTTCAAGATTATTGTGCAACAATATTTACAAAACACAAAAATCGTGCGCACATGCTTGCGCTAACAAACTCAATGGCGTATGCAAAAAACACACATCACTACAACGATGTCTCCAAGTACATGACACTTGCCACTGTCAAGACTCACTTCATGCCCCAACTCGGAAACAACACAAATAGGAAGCACAGAAGTTCAAGGTATTCCGGCGCCTATATTTCCAAATTTGGGGTATGGAGTCGGTTTGGGATAAAGTTGCTTGGCTAGAGATTTGAAAAGCGTTTGCGGCTGCATTTCTAACGCGACTCAAGGTTTTCTTCCTGTCGCGCGCTCTGCTCGTCTTCCTCTTTTTACAGAGGTTCCTTTTCTGAACGCGGTTCTTCCTCTGCTTCCTACTCGTTCCCCTGTGAAGGATTCTGCTCTGACTTCGAGCCCTTTCTCTTTTGATGCGGCTAGCGCGGCTGTTGCGAAAGGATTTTACGCCAGTTCGCTCATGACGTTTCAACTTCTCGTTTGTTTCGTCTTCTCGGCGTTGACTCTTCTGTTTGTGCTTCCGCTTCCACACTGAGTTTTTTTCTGAAAGTTGGGCTGGTTTGTCTCAGCTTCTTTCTCACTTTGCGGCAATGTTGGTGCAGCTTGCTTGCACCCGACTGAGTTGTTTTCATCTTGGTTCTGCTTCGTCCTACTTCCTCATTCTTCTGCTGGGCAAGCCCGTTTCCTTTTTATCTGCATCATTGGAGATTAGTTCTCGCAATGAAACCAGTGGTTCAGTCCCCTTTTGTTCTTCGAGGACTGAACGTTCTTCTCTGCCAGATGTTTTTTTTGTGGTTCTCTTTTTGACTTTGTCTCGGGTAGCGTTGCGATCTACGGCTCACGAGAGGTTGGAGACGCATTCTCCTCATTTGCACTCAATTTTTCTTCAATTCCTTTCCTCAGAGGGTCGCTTTCAGTGCAGTCGGAAAAATGCTTTCTTTCTACTGCACATTTGGCTTCCCCACAGGAAGAATTTACCTCGCTTTCCTCATCGTGAAAGTTCTCCTCAATGCTTGAGCGTTCCTGTTTAACAGGCTCCAGGTTTTCACTTGTAGCGCTTTCCGCAGCCACAGTGACGACAAAGCCTTCGCGCTCTTTCTCAGTTGACCACTCTCTCACAGTCACTGCTGCAACAATCAGGCGTGTAGAACACCGACTTCTCGTTGAAGCTCATGCTTTCGTCTTCAACTTCAGGCGACTGCCCGGAGGTGCCCTCTGACTGAAGCGCCAGGCTGACTTTCTCTTCAGCGCCTACTACCTCGGTAGTAGCTACACTATCACTTTCCTGAGGAAGCGACACTCTGGTCTGGTCCTCACCCTCTTCAATCATAGCTGCGGGAACTGGCTGTTCCTCACCCAAACTCTCACTAGTGGAGCTAAATACAACCTCTTCCGTGGATGCTGATAAATCATACTAGTTAGTCTTCCACCCGGCCTCTCCGAGTATAAGCTACGGTGGCTCCCTGACCTTGTTCAAACGCCGAACCTCAGCCAGCTTCCTCGCAAGAATGGCATACTCTCTTTGAAATTCTCTTTCTCGCTCCAAAGCGAGCTTTGCTGCTTCTCCTCGTCTCTTCTGCCAATCTCTCTCCCTTTCATCTCTTTCTTCTCGCTCGCTATGTCTCTCGTTCTCTAAAGCTTCTCTTGCGCACCGCGTTTCTCTCTCAGCGGCTTCTCTAGCGCGCTGTCTTTCTCTCTCAGCGGCTTCTCTAGCGCGCTTCTCTCTCTCTCTCTTCTTGTTTTCTCTGCCATTCTTTTTCTCGCTCTTCTCGAACCTCTTTCCATTTCTGGTCCACCCATTGAACAAGTTCAGCTCCCTTCAGTCCTTTCTGAAGGCCTAGGTCGGCTATCTCCTTGAGATTCATTCTAAGCCTGAACTCTTCAGATGCAGCACATGTCCTCTGCTCCGTGAATCTCCGACCGCTTCAGCTCGGCACCTCACAATATCGCTCTGCTGCTAAACACTCGTTTACGTCCTCTAGTAAACTCCTTTTGACTTTTTCTCCGTTCTCTGAGCTTACAAAGCACCAAACGTCCTGACGTGGACGCCAGAATATGTCACCACTACGCGCACTTTTGCGTGCGCTCCCAAACACACTTAGAGCATGTAGTGGTAGCGGTCTCGGTCGCAGAAGAGATGCCCTCGACTCAGCGTGGCAAGCTCACCTGGAGACCAGCTGCCAAGTGACAAGGGGGTTGGTCGTTTGGCGCCCAGCTTTCGCCGGTCGCTAGCCAGAGAATGGGTCGGAGCCAAAGGTTCACAAAACAAAACAAAGTTTATGCAGCGAAGAGACGATACAAAGGATTTCACTATCACTCGTACGAGCAGGTACAGAGTTATTTACAAATACAAAGCAACTGATCCAATGTAACCATCGAGCAAAATTACAAATTAACAGAACCTTTGCACCTAAAGTACACTAACACATAGAGAGACAAAAAACCAAGACACGGTTTGTTCACCGGGCACTGCGACAGTCCGACGACCTGAGGAGGTTGACGGGGCCGTCCCGCAGTTTGGCGCACATTGGCTCACTGGTCCTGGCTGGGCGAGTGGTATTCTTCCGGGATTCGAGCGGGCGCGCTTCTCGGAAGCTTAAACGGCGGCTCGGGCTAACTGACAGCGGTTGAAGCCTCTGATTAATTGGCGCAGGCCGCGTCTGTTTGTTGTTCGCGCCATGGCAGGCGCACACATACACGCAGTGTCAACTGCACAAGCTCCTTCTCCTTCTCGCGACCCCAGTTGTCGAGCGCGGAAACCACATTCTAGAACAATTTAGGTCATTCGCGCCACGCGGAGTCATCGGCACAAGAGCGAAGGGAAGAGAGTATCACTTTAGCGCGGACAAGGTTACGCTCTTTCCGTCGACAACGAGCAGAAACTTCTCCGACATTCTAGAGAAATCGACGCCGCGCGCGGCCTTGCCTCTCTCGGCGCCGCGCCGGCGAGCTGAGTTGCAGCAGTACGCGAAAAGCTACGCACTCTCCGGGGGTCCTTCCCCGCTCTTTTTGTTTTATTTTTACGCGCACGGGCGCGATTGCAAAGTCGCAGCGCCGTTTTTTTTTAAATGTGCCGAATTTTGTGAAAGTTGTGAAACGCTGCAGTAGTGTTCTGAAAAGCCGCTTCCGGTGCCTTCAAATGTACCGGACACTCCACTACGAGCCGGAGTGGACGGTGGTCATCATTGCAGTGTGTGCTGCGTTGCACAACGTCAGCCTAGAGCAAGCCTTCGCAGAAGAAGACGCCAGACCGATGACCCTGACAACAACGGGTCACCTCTGCTTGCCGTGTACTGGGCGGGGACATGATCCGCATGACCTACCGGCGTGGTAGAGCCTTGCGAGACCGTATCATTGGCCTCTATGACACAACTCGTCCGCAGATGCAAGCACACCTCCAGATGGTGCGGCGACAGTGGCAGCGGCAACAGCAGCGGCAGCAACAGCAGCACCACCACCACCGGTAGTAAGCTCTACACCATCTGGCAGCTGTGGCTGCAATGACTCACCGTGCTGGCGTGGGGAGTTGTCGCACCACTCTTGCTACTGGCAGTGTCATTGCCTCATGTTAGTGCGTGAAACCGTTTTTGATATCACGCCCTTGGCCACAGGTAGCCACATTCCAGCATTTATAAAATGCGTTTTCTTACGCGTACTTGAAAGCCTTGAGTGGCAAGATACCAAGTGCACACACCAGCTCCTGCTCCACCAAGAGTGTTCACCAGTTTGCCTTTCAGTGCATCAGCAACCCTGCCGCACAGCTACTGCACTTCCTCTTTCTCATGTCGAAATACACGCCGACACAGCTCCTCCAACAAGTGAATTGTATTCTTGTATACCGTCTTTCGCCGTTGCTTCTGTGGACCTGCCCATTTAGCCGTATGGTTGTCTGCGGTCGCTACGTGTTTGATAAATACGCACGAGGAAAAAGTGTAGTGGGGGGACTGCAAGTCACCAGTAAAGCGTTTGTTTTTGCAAAACATATACTGATTGGTCACATTAAACTTTTTTGCTGCAGCTTCAGGGTAACAGAAGCATGTAACGTCAATAGTGATTCGCATATGCCTTCGCATGTGCTGCAGATATTATGCTGCGCTGAAACTAACAAAAACAGTTGCATCTTATACTGCGGCCAAACGGGCAAGTTGGCTGTAGAATAATTAAGGATGAACAGTGCAAAAGACAGCCTGAAAGCAGACGAAACACAGGACGAGCGTTCGTTCCATGTTTTCTTTGTTTTCTGTCTAAGTCTTGCGCGCTGTTTGCATTTAAAAAAAAACCTCATCTTGACTGCAAGTTGGAGTGTTAGCAATTACAAGTCTGTCATGTTGCGCATATTTGTAGGCCCGTTGTAGCCCAGGTTTGCACTTTGCCGCAAGACATTACATAACTGGTGGAACCCACAGCAAGTGCTATACAAGACATTGCTCTTCGTAAATTTTACTGGTCTGAAAACCGTGTTAAGTGTACAAGACACAGAGTACCACAGACGCTGATGCCAACATGGCTCCGGTTGAAGTTGTAAAGTGACCCACAAACGAGAGCAATTACCATTGTTGCATTATGCATTTAAAGGCGGAGCTCAAGCGTCCCCTCATTTTTTGCGTGCATTCAACGCCAGTTCAGAAGGGACTTTGGATGAATGCTGGAAAGCCTCATTTTTCCTCGGGTCTTTCAAGCATAGAACATGTTACAATGCACGCAATGGACACTTTACGGAAAAGCAGTAAAAGTAATGCGAAAATAACCTTTCAGGAACATGCGAACAAACTTAACAGGCACAAATTCGAAGTTTTCACAATTTATCCACAATCCCCATATTGTGACGCCCCTCGCAGCTACAGTCACTTCAGAACACTTTGCCCCACATATTTAACTTGCAAATGGAAAGAAGCAAGCACTAGAAATTGCACCTTGTGTGCCTGTCACAGCTGCAAATACACAATTGAGAGAAGTTGAAAATAAAACCAGTATATGAGGCTTCCACACCTGGCAGAGCTTCAAATACATAAATATAAGAAAATAAACAATTTGTGAAGCACCTGGAGCTGCAGAGCTTACAAAAGAAAAAATGTTGCTATAGCAAATGACAGAGGTGACCTTGAATAAATACAAAAATATAAACCAGACAGGGAAGCAAATAAAGTAGATAAAGACAAACATAAAAGAGCACTTCAAAAACATAGACTAAAAATGGTATGTCTCCGCAACTGCAAGAGAAGCAAATAATGTAAATAAAAATAAACACACAACGGGAGTTTAAAAATGCAAAATAAAAATTGTGCAATTTGTCTGCACCTGGAAGAGAAGTAAATAATGTTCTTTAATAAATATAAACAAATAAAACTGTTCTTTCATAGATATAAAAGCATGCAATTATTGCAAATAAAAATGAACAATTCAATGCGGTGCAGGTGGCTCAAGCTGATTTTGTAAGATCAGCCTTAGCAGGTGCAGGATCCGGATGAGCAGCTCTTCCTGTTCATTTGACGGCCGCACATCTGCCACCTCCCGTAGGGCCCGCATGTAAAACAGCTCCAATTAAAAATTATTAGTGGCAACTAATATTGAGATCTCGCCTAATTTTTATGTAAAAGATCAGGTGCGGAGATATTTCAGACAAAGGGTGGTTGTAGGAGACTCATGTCAGTTTTATTAACTCAGCTGTCCCAATCACGCCTCACAAGAGTCGTCAAAACAGAAGTAGAGGTGCTCAAAAGAGAGAACTGATATTTATGCATATGGTTACAGTTTTGGCTCTGCAAATTTGCAAATTTGTAAACAAGGCTCCCGTGGGGGAGCCGAAACGTCATCCCATCTTTTTTTTTTGGTCGGCGCCTTCTTCTTTCGTCATGCAAGTTGCAGTGTACGCAGTGAGTACACACCTCCCGCATGCTCTGCTCAAATGCAGCGTCCTGACGGTTCCAGGCCTCAGTAAGGTCCGCCAAACGACAGGATTCCTACAGCGTTTGGCGCCTCATCGTCTCGCCGTCGCTTCCCAAGAAGGCTAGGCGTGGCACGCGGTGAGTGCTGCGGTGGGGGCTCTGGCGTGGGCTGTTGAGGGCTGAGGTGAGGGAGGCGACAAGGCCACCGGTGTAGCTGTCAGGAAAGAAACTGTGCTCATCACGCAATGCGTCTTGTGGTGGAATAAGCAAAGCATTTGGTACAATGTATTAGAGGACTTGACATAAATATACAGGACAGCAATCTCGGGCAGCATTGTTGTAGCATATTTCATTTGCACATTTGCTAGACAACTAGGAGATATCCCAGCCTCACTGCAAGAGAAAGAAACATTCTGCACAGCGTGGCGAAGACAGAGAGAGTTTCGTGGATAGTGCAAAATTACTGCAGTTATTTTGCTACTGCAGCAAATGCTGCCAGAAAGGATAGTGCTATTACTTTCAAGCAGCTGTCAGGAAGGACAGTATGGAGCTTGAATAATGGCAACCCAACTCACAGTCTGTGAGGGTCAGTGTGTCTAGACGACAACTTGCTGTGGCCCCCGTTCATCAACTGTAACAGGGTAAAAGGTGCGGCTGGTTGTTACTGGGAAAGCATGAAACTAGAAGAGCACTAGGAAATGAGAAGCAATCAGTAATGCGCAACCATTATCTTATGCATTTCTGCAGCTCCTTCGAGTGTAAACTAAATCACAGATGAAATAAACAGCGCTTGTAAAGCGAAAGGCACAGACATCATGCTTTTAGACGGCCGGCCCCTCTTTGTCGAGAATCGACGCGAACTGGTTCCACAGCTCGCGCTTTTCAACTGCTGTGTATCAGTTTGTTAGTTCGGCAGAAGCCCGAGCCAAGAGCGGATGGCTCTTCATAAACTCTATTTTGATTAGCTCTTGCTCGCTTGACATTCTTTGTGTTGGCGCCATTTCGAGACTAGAATTCCCACGCAGAGAATTGCAGCAGCGAACACAGCGGTAAAAACAGGCAATTGTTTGTGTTCCGCTTTTCGGAAGCAGAGAATAACGGTGAAAAACCTTTGCTCTTGGTTCGTGCTACTATGTTTTACCAGGAACATATGCGTGTGCTGCGCTGCAGCAACTTGTAGCGCAGCCAAGAACGAACGAAAACAAGCAAGGTTGTTAGTGTGCGCCCGACCGCCTTGCTTGATTTTTGCTCCTTCCCAACTGAACCATTTGTGCCAGGCGTTTATAAGGCGAAAAATGTTAATTTTATCCAGCAAACCGTGCTTTGTGGTCGTCTTGTATTCCCTAAAGCAAAAGAAACGGAACGTCAATGATATACTTGGCATATATCATTTTTAAACCAATAACACAGGCTTAACTTTTGTTGTCTTCGTAGATTTTCGACCTTATGTTTCTTGCAGGTTCCTTTCTGGAGGCCCATGGCCTTCACTGGGTTCGATAAGTGTTCTCCGCGCACTTAGCACAACCAAATAAAACCTTGATTTTGGAAGACCCGTAAAAATGGAACTAGCAGTGCGATCAGCTGTTTGCTTGAAGGCCGCCATGTTCACGGTTACATTTGCTAGGGCGCCCTCATGGCAACTAAAGAGTCAGGTCGGTGAAAGTGAAATACATTTTTTTGTAAGAATAAAACAATGTTAATTTCATTCACTGCCTGTTCTTATAAAAAAGTTAGCATACGACCCATTGCCGTGAAAATAAGACTCTTGTGTAAATAAATGTTTTCAGGGAGGCACCCTCCAAGCCATTGGTTGATTCCGCGTTTCGACACGCGTTGAAGTCTCACCTTGTCGTCATGCTGTCGTCATTTTGATGTCGCGCTCTACAACTTTAGAGCGAGTTCCGTAATCCGGGCCCAGTGCTATACCACATGCCGTCAGTTCCCACCGGTGGCATGTGGTTTTTGTTATGCCTTTCTGATCAATTGCCTCACACAAATAAAATAATAAATAATAATCTGCATTGATCAACACCACAAATAGCAATGCAACTAAAATAAGTCCTCTATGCTCCTTGGTTTATGTGGCTGTTGGCTTCTCTCACAAGTATAACGAGCCCCTCATTTGCCTTCCCTTGACTGCATAACTGCTTATCGAAGGCCTCGATTCTGGTAGACCTCATGCCTTAGGAAGCATTAGAGGGCTCTCACAGAGCTTCCGTCCTCGCCGTTCGGTGGTGTTCCACGTCACACCTGCAGTATTACAGTAAGTACTACGTCCACCGCTTATGGACGAGGATGACGCTAGTGAACACTTTCATAGCTAGGTTGATCGTAAACTTAAATACTCCCAAAACAGGAGAACAGACAGGCGTCGCCGAAGCTCAGTTGGTAGAGCATAGGACGCGTAATTCGGAGGTATTGGTTTCGGTTTCCACTCGCGGCGTGTGGTTGAATTTTCTTCTTTTCTGATCAATAAATCTTACAGCATTTAATTGTTCAATAATAATCTGCATTGATGAACACCACTAACACACACACACACACACACACACACAAACACACACACACACACACACACACACACACACACACGCACGCACGCACACACACGCACACACACACGCGCACGCACGCACGCACGCACGCACGCACGCACGCACGCACACACACACACACACACACACACACACACACACACACACACACACACACACACACACACACACACACACACACACACACACACACACACACACACACACAAACACACACACACACACACACACACACACACATGTCCGCCTCTTTGGACGACGGTGGCGCTGGTGAACACTCTCTAGGTTCGATTATACCCAATAAACATAAATACCCACGAAAGCAGCAGTTCGAACAGCCGTCGCCGTACCTGAGTTGGTAGAGCACCGGACGCGAAATTCGGAGGTCGTGGTTTCGGATCCTACTTGCGACATGATTGTTTTTTCTGCTGCTTTATAAGTAATTTTCTTCAAGCGATAGATTAATCTAAGTATGATTATCCCACTGATCAGAAATACACATAAGAAAAATTGAACATTCCCCTATGCACCTTAGTTTCTGTGACTGTTGGCTCCCTTCAATATATATATATATATATATATATTGTCGCGGTGTTGGTGACAAGACAGGGACCCGGCAAGAGAGGGCTCGGCAGCACGTTCTTCGGTGGGAGAAAACGGCAAACTTCAAAGTCCTTCAATCCATGTGCCAGCAGCGTCAACTTCTTTTTTGCTTCAGCGCTACCTGGCATTCCTCCCCTCTTAAAGAAACGCGCGCAGATAACGCGCGAACACAAGCACACACAAGCGCACTCAAGCACACAAGGAAGGCTCGAAGTATCTCGGAGGTCACCGTGAAAAATACGGCTTCATGCGTAGAACGTTGACGGTCTCTGGACGGGGTAATCGACGGCTTCTCTGTTGTGTAAGTGCCGCGTCCGGTTGTCCTTCGTAATTAACGTCGCTGACGCGCCGAAAGGCTTTACAAGGACTTAAATAGCGGCAAATGAGTCTATCGGACAAGCCTCGCTGTCGAACAGGTGTTCATACCCAAACCTGGTCGCCGGAATTGTCATAACTTGTCTGTGCCGGAGGCTTTATTGACGTGAGTCTTTATCTTGTTGCTGTGTGATGTGAACACGTGCTAGCTGACGAGCCTGCTCGGCTTCGTGGGCAAACTCCTCAGCGTCAGTGGAAAGTTGGTCATCAGTTGCGCAAGATAGCATTGCGCCGAGCATCGTCTGAACCTCCCTGCCGTAGAGATGGCGGAACGGTGTGAAACGGGTCGTCTCTTGAACTGCCGTGTTATAGGCGAATGTCACGTACGGTATGATCATGTCCCAAGTCCTGTGTTCCACATCGACGTACATCGCCAGCATGTGCACCATGGTCTTATTTAGCCGCTCTATCAGCCAATTTGCCTGCGGCTGGTAATCAGTAGTTTTACGGTGGGTCGTACAGCTTAGCTGATAAGTTCGGCCATCAGCTGGGAATTAAAGGAGGTCCCTCGGTCGGTAATAACGTAGGTCGGGGCGCCGTGCGTAATGACGATCAGATCCATGAAGAAATCCGCAACCTCAGACGCTGTGCCAGGAGGTAAGGCTTTGGCCTCGGCGTATCGAGTGAGGTAGTCCGTTTGCCACACAAGGACAAAGGGAGAGGGCCGAGAAGGTCCGTGCCGACCTGGTCTAAAGGGGCACGTGGGGGTGCAATAGGTTGGAAGAACCCCGGAGGCTTGGCGGCCGGGGCCTTACGGCGCTAACATTGCCGACAGGTGTGCACATAGCGTTTAACAACAGTGGCAGTATAGGCCAGTAGAATAGCTGGCGTATTCTAGAAAGCGTTCTAGAGTATCCCAAATGGCGAGAGGTTGGTTCGTCGTGGCACGCAGAAAGTATTTCCTCGTGAAGTGTTGTTGGGACGACGGGGAGGTACGCTCGCGAACTGGAAAACTGGAACCAGGGTTCTTCTTATAGAGCACGCCTCGTTGAAGGGAAAACGACAGGTGTCGAGAAAAACATTTTGGAACGATGGTGGACTGACCTTCCAGATAATCGATGACGGCTCGTAACACTTTTTCGGCACGTTGCTGAGTTGACAAATCAGTAGAATAGATCGCCCCAAGGAAACTCATGTCATCGCCCGTGTCGGGTGCAGCGAGTTCGACAGGCGCAAGAGAGAAGGTGTCGGCGTCTTCATGCTTATGTCCCGGCTTATAGACAATGGTGAGGTCAAACTCCTGCAGGTGAAGGCTCAATCGCGCCTGGCGTCCAGACGGGTCACGCATGTTGGCCAACCAACGCAAGGTGTAGTGATCAGTTACACTTTGAAAGGGCGACCATAAAGATAGGGGGCAAAATATCGCAGCGGCCCAAATAATGACGAGGCATTCTTTTTCTGTCGTGGAATAGTTAATCTCTGCACGCGACAGAGCGCGGCTTGCATAAGCGATGACTCGTTCAACGCCATCCTGGCGCTTCACGAGAACCGCGCCGAAGGCGATGTTGCTGGCGTCGGTGTGTGTGTATTTCAGTCTCACCCCGCACATCAAAATGGCCAAGAACAGGCGGTGTTTGAAGAGACAGGCGGAGCTCGGTGAAAGCGACATCCTGCTCGTGGGACCAAAGAAAAGGTGTGGCGTCACGGATGAAGCGAGTCAGCGGTTCTGAGAGGCTAGCGAAATTTTTGATAAAACGCCGGTAGTAACTGCAGAGCCCTAGAAAACGCCGAACAGCTTTCTTTTCACGTGGGGGTAGAAATTCCGCAACCGCAGCAAACTTGTCGGGGTCGGGCTTCACGCCAGTGGCGCTGACGACATGGCCGAGAAATTTCACCTCCTGGTAACCGAGATGGCATTTCTGGGGCTTCAATGTGAAGTTAGCTGAACGAAGGGCTTCGAAGACCGTCCGCAGGCGTTCAAGATGTTGACTAAACGACTCAGCGAAAAGCACCACGTCGTCGAGATAGACTAGGCAACACTGCCATTTAAGACCGGCAAGGACAGTGTCCATCATCCGCTGAAAGGTGGCAGGCGCAGAACAAAGACCAAAAGGTAGAACCTTAAATTCATAAAGGCCGTCTGAAGTGACAAAGGCCGTCTGCTCACGATCCTGTTCATCGACCTCGATTTGCCAGTAGCCGCTTTTTAGGTCGATGGACGAAAAATACTGAGCGCGCCGAAGGCGGTCGAGAGAGTCGTCAATACGTGGCAATGGGTAGACGTCCTTCTTCGTGACTGCGTTCAGCTTCCGGTAGTCGGCGCAAAAACGCGGAGTGCCATCTTTCTTTTTAACGAGGACGACCGGCGAGGACTATTGGCTATTGGAAGGCTGGATAACGTCATCTTCGAGCATCTCCTTAACTTGGGACTTAATGACTTCGTGCTCTGTAGACGGTACTCGATAGGGGTGTTGACGGATTGGGTGTACGTCATCGTACGTCACGATGTGGTGCATGGCTATGGCAGTTTGACGCACTTTCGACGAGGAGGCGAAACACTCTCTGAATTCGGGCAATAGTGCACACAGCTGTTCCCGCTGGCTGGTTGACTGCGCGGAGTTGACATCGAGGCTCTCGAGGGAGAAAGGAGGCTGCACTGGTTCTGAGGAGAAGCACTCGGAAACATCGGAGATGCGTTCGACAAAGGCTACGGAAGTGCCGCGAAAAAGATGCCGATGCTCGTGCGTAAAATTGGTAGCAAGTACCTGTGTCTGGCCACTATTAAGATGGATCACACTGCGGGCCACGCGCAAGCCTTGCGTCAGCAGTAATGAAAGGTTGGTTTCTGCGATGGCGTCACCGTACTGAAATGATTCGCACTCAACCGCAATGAAGGCGCTGGTTCGTAGTGGCAGGGTGACAGTGTCCGTAGAAACTCAAAGCGTCTGGCTTGGTCGCGGTGCATTGCTGAGGGCGACAGCATTTTCACGGGACCTTGTTATCGCGTAGGTCAATAATCACCCCATATTCACGAAGAAAATCGACACCTAAGTTGAGGTCGCGCGATCAGTTATTCAGGACAAGAGAGCAGACGACAAATGTGGACGCCCGGATTTAAACTCGGGCGGTGCATATGCCGAAAGGTGCAATCAGATGACCGCCCGCAGTGAGAACGTGTGGACCAGCCAATGGCGCGAGAACCTTTTTGAGAATGGTGGCGAAATGGCTGCTTAGAATCGAATAATCAGCACCAGTATCTACTAACGCAGGAACGTGGTGACCATCCAGTATCACAGGTATATCCAAGGAAAGCCGCTCGCGAGTTGGAGGCTCTGGAGGAGATAATCGGGCACAGGCGCGGTTGTCTGCTGGCTTTGGCACCGGGAATTCGTCGGCGTGGTGTGTGCTTTCTAATTGCGTCAGTGCGTCGGAGGGAGTGGAGAGCGCAGGCGTCGTAATCGTCGAGGCGCCGTCATGTGTTAGCGTCGATGTGTCGAAGCGAGCAGGTACTGTGGACCTCGAAAGCGTCGAAGCGTCGCTGTGTCGGAGTGAACGGTGACCGCGGACTTCGGAACCGTCAAGGCGTCGACATGTCGTGTCCGTGTCGATAAGGGGTTGCACGCACAACGATGTCCTGCGAGCCCGCCCCCTAAGCTCGCTGGCTGCAGTTTTCCCGCTTGGGCTGGGCGACCGGCCTTGCGCCGGCCGGGAAAAACTGTGGTATATGGTGAAGGAGGGCCCCTGGGGGATGGAGATCGGGCCTGCTGGCGGCGAGACTGAAGCCAACGTTGGTCTTCAAGAAAATTCGCGATGGCCCGAGGTCGTTGCCATTGCGGGGCCGAGGAGAACCGGCGGGAAAGCCTTCGAGGCCCAGATGGCGGCAGGGGCTGTGCCGATACAGGTGACCTAGTTTTCCGCAGTTAAAACATAGGGGGCGTCGGTGGGATGTGCGCCACACGTTGTCTTTGCACCCGGATGGTCGGGGACCTTCTATGGACTGCAGCACGGGTGCAGACGGTCCCGGCACTTCAGCAGGGGCCGAAACGAAGGACGCCGAAGCCGGAGCAGGGCACCGCAGTGCCACGTCGTAGGTGAGACGTCGGTCAGGCAAGTCAGGAGGAGGGGATGGACGAGCCTCATCGGCAGGAAAGGACGGCCGGAGCGTTTGCTGCACCTCCTCGCGGACAAAGGTCGCCATGGAGCTTGGAGCTGCAGGAGGGGACCCGTACAGCTGCCTGAGTTCGTCGCGCACAATCGAACGTATGAGATCGCGTAGAAGGGAGGCGTCGGTGCCGTGGAATCGTAACTCGCCGGAAACGGAGGCGGCGGACACGGCTCGATCGTACGCGGACGCTCTTTGCTGAAGAGCCCTTTCAATTGTGGAAGACTGAGTGAGAAACTCGGCGACAGTCTTTGGAGGGCTGCAGACAAGTCCAAGAAAAAGTTGCTGCTTGACGCCACGCATGAGAGGGCTCACCTTTTTTCCTCGGACATTGCGGGGTTCGTGCGTTCTGCCCGTTCGCGACGATCCATGCTGCCGTATATTTCGAGGAGAGGACGCCGGAACTCAGTCCACGAACACATATATGGTTCATACGAGGTCCTATGTTGTAGAAATGTGTCTGGTATCAACTCATATGAGATATATGTTTCGAGAAACGTGCCTGGTATGAAAACGTTTCATACGAGTTCATATGTGTCAGCGATGTGCCTCGTATGATCCCATATAGGCTCAATACGACTCCGTACGCGTTGCGAATGTCTGGGGTGAAAATATGTGTCTCGAGTGAACATATGTACGTGGCACTCGCGCGCAGACAGGAGCTACGATGTGCATCGTATCAGACTACATCTTCATCCTGGAAACATTGTCGTTCATGAGTGTGTCGTATACAGGCGCGTGTGCTTCGTGAAACGCGCGGAAATGTAGCGACCAAAAACGAAACAAATCCGAGCCAGAGCATGAAAAAGACGAAAAAAATGCTTGGCTTATTTCGTCAATCTTTTTTTCTCTCTCTTTTTGTGCCGTCTATCTTGCTTTGAACACCAGTTTCCCAAGCTGTCTCTGGTTCGATCTTTTCAATGTGCTTGAAACAGGATTAGTTGGCAGGTAAATACGGCATTCCCTATTTTGTTGAGCCACTGCAAAGCTACGCAACTAATAACAGGGGTATTTCTTTGGAAGAGCTCCGGGTGTAGCGAAAAAATACTTGCGCAGTAGAGAAAAAGATGTCTCAATGATTATCGCAGCACACATCAAGATTCACAATATCGGAGGAAGACCACTTCTCTAGTTTCATTCCTTAAAACAGGCAAATAATCACTTCAGCTCGTGCCTTACACTCCAGTTGCAAAGTAATGAAAAAGACTGCGTGAGTTTTGTCATATAAAAATAACGCAGCAGTTCCAAGTGGCAGTCGTGGAGAAGTGGCGGAGTAGTGGAGAAGTGGCAGTAGAGGGGTGGCGAAAGAGGAATTGGAGGCCGTACTGAACGGCTATGTGTTGAAATGCTTCTAGCTGGAAACAGCACATCGGCCGTTGGCCGAGGTCTCCCGACAACTGAAGTTGACACTGACTCGTACAAAGTTGTCCTCCCTCGACTACGTACGTACCGTTATGTTGTCCTCAACACCGTCTTTCTGCATGCTGACCTCAAGGGTCGCCAATACCGTGCTCCCGACCTCCGAGACGAGCTTGCGCAGATTGTGGACCTCCGTGAGATTCTGCGTATGGGCCAGTACCAAATGAGCCACGTTTGGATGCGAGAGCAGTTCCTCTGCGAGAGCAGTTCCTCAAAACAGAAGCAATTATTGACAGATCAGAGTTCCACGTCAAAGGTCTAAAATGTATCGTGTTTGACCTGGAAACCAAAAACGTGAATCTTAAGCTTTTTTGGCTCCCTCGCTATATGGAGCACCGGAGGATTTTGGAAGCTTTGGAGCCTTTTGTAACTGTACAAACTATTGAGTGTGAGAAGTGGCGGTGCCCCGGAATGGAGCACATGGAAACAGCAAACCGTGAAATCTCGCTCATGCTCAAGGACGGAGTGTCAGCAAGTACAATACTTCACACGGTCAACGTTTTCGGGGTACAAGCTTTAGTTGTGATCCCAGGCAGGCCTCCGCTATGTCTTCGTTGTAACCGTGTGGGCCATATACGGTGTCAGTGTCGTACGCCTCGATGCACTCAGTGCCGACGCTTCCTGCGCACAGTAGAATATTGTGTTATGAGCCATGCTGACGGATTATGCCAAGGCAACGGGGCACATGACGACGAAGTGGTGTCAGAACACATTATGAATGTGTCGGATGTTGCGGAAGCGTCGGCTGAACTGAGTCATGAGCTCCAAAGAGAAGGTGGATCAAAGCCTTCTGCACCGAATAACGGCAAGGCTCCGCCTGCAAGTACGGACAAACAGAAATCCCCGTCTCCAGACCCAAAGCCAACGGACCCGGGTCTGCTACTTTGAGTCCTGTGTTTGCTGCTCAGGAGCCACCTGCCACGCAACTATCACGAGAGCAGAACGCCCCTGCTCCAGAGTCAGTGGAGGTGCTTCAACCAGTGAATGTGCCGCATGCCTTCTGTGCCGTTGATGCCCCTTCGTCGCCGGAGTGCAGTAGCATGTCGCCTTAAGTGTCAGCTTCTAGTGTGCTCGGTGGCCCGTCGGCTGTCAGCGTGGTTGCGAGTGATGTGACCCACTTGACTTAATGAGCTGAAGCCTTGGCTGGTCTCAGAAGAGGCGATGAACAACAGCGCACCTTTGAAGCATCCTGCAGATGATGAGGTGTGTGTCGATGGCGATATGCAAAAGGAACCTGGTGTAGTGGGATTGGGAAGCGTCACCTTAAAACGCAGGGCGATTTGTGCCCTACAGGCCGCCGATTTGCAGGCTGCCCACCCCAGTGCAGGGGATGGCCTTCAATAAGACAAGCACCATAACTGGTGGGCGTCACAGTATTTCAGGTCGCTTCCATTCATTTTAGGAGTTTGCGTAATAGTCGAAGGCAACATCAGTTACAGCATCTTTTAAGCAAATGTGATGTGAGTGTGGCAGCCATCCAGGAAGCCAAGCTGTGCTCTGATGAGGAGACAGAAGCTCCTGTCGAGACTTTTCTGTCAGAATTCAATGTTCTCGTTAGTCACTAGAGAGGCTTTTCAGGTAGGTGCAGTTGTATGAATTTTGCCTATTACAGTCAATCTACTTTTCCTCCCCTGAAGTTACTAACCTTCTAAAGTCCTTGGCATCCTTAGAGCGACGAAATATTAGCGTGCAAACAAGAAATGTTGATGCGTGGGCAGTTCCTCATTTTCGTACATTTTATAAATATCAGTCACTTACCCATAACCTCTCTACAATACTAAACAAATATAGACACACAGTGGGCTTGAACAAAAAACAAGTACATTCCTGTTTTGTGCAGTTGTGATCCATTAATTTTTGTTTCTTGTTTCCGCGTATGTGCTTTTCAGTTGTTTTATTTTGGTTTCAGTTCATTACTGGTAGCTTTATGTGATTGACATCATTATTACCTGTCACAGTAACTGTTTTATTATTTCCCTATTACTGTCTACCTATGTACTATTCATCTATTATGTTTCTATTCTTTACGCTGCTGCCTTGCAATGGTCTCTTGGGCCTCGTCAAGCTTTTGTGTAGCTGTTAGCCCAAGAGACCATCCAGTTGTCTTCTGGAAATAAAAAATATATATATATATATATATATATATTCCTGCCAACACATGGTGATTGCTGCCCTTTCGTATAGCAAAGATGATGACGGGCGACTTATCTGCTGTGATCTTGAAATTTCGGGTGTACAGTGGCGAACTGTTTGTGCTTATGCCTACGTAAAGCAAGGTGATAGAAGGCTATCTTTCATGTCATTAGTAGACCATTTGTCCACCAATTGCAAAATTATGCTCTTGGGTGATTTCAATTGTGTTTGTAGGGATGAAGACCGAGCAGTGTTAAGTAAGCGATATGACCCTAGTGGAGCTTTACTCATTGGCTTGGCATGCGAATACAACCTGGTGGATGCTGAGCAAGATAAGGGACATAACATTCATTTCACTCATTTTCAGTGCTCGTCTAGTGCTCGGCTTGACAGAATTTATGTTTCAGCAGACATAATATCCAACGTGTTTGGTTACTGGGTGCGGCCTATATTCAGTGATCACTGAATGGTGTCTCTTCAGATAGAGAGGTACAGTCGGCGCATACTCCATCCTCGATGGGAGCTGTGGAAGCTGAATAGCTGCCTGCTTTCAGATGAAACCTTCAAACGTGCTGTATCTAATTGCTTGAAGGACACGTGGTCCCGCGGTGACCTCTCAGTTTTGCAAAAATGGGACTTATTTAAACAAGAAACAAAAACATTGCTATTGAAGCCTCAGCAAGAATCGCGTTTTTGAAGAGACATCCCTTGAGGCGCAGTTCAGGTGTCGAACGATATATGAGACAGATACTGCGCCATTTCTTTCCCCCAAAACCAATTATAATTATTAAAGAGACATCACCTTCGAGAGCTCGGCCGTATTTTAGTTGAGCTAGATGAGGTAGACAGGATTAGCCAAGGTGCCTACGGAGAAGATATTTCCGTAAAAGCAGAGCTTCAACATTTTCATACCGAAAGATACAAAGGGGCCTTAATAAGGTCTAGGACCCGTAGATTTCTGGATGAGCAACCATCGCGTCGGTCCCTGAGTGATGAAATGCAGACTGCTCTAGCGAAAGAAATATTGCAAACTCAATATGGTGGTTGTACAAACAGCTATGGTCCTGGTATTACTGACGCTTTCTTTGACTATTATCGGAAGCTGTTTGGTGGTTGCGCGGACACAAACGTGACATCAGATTACAGTCACTTATTCGAAGCCCTGCACCGACTTGACGATGAGTAGCGTGCTGTAGTGGAGGCGCCTTTCACATTGGACAAAAATAAATCTGCCATTTCTGACCGGACGGCTCAGAAATCTCCTGGGCCAGATGGCATTACTAGTGAAGCAATTTCCACTTGCCTAGCGCCTGTCTTGATGGAGGTTTTTTAGGCTTCTTACGATGTTGTTTTTTGCCCCCGCTTTTTATTCTGGGCATAATATATTAAATGCAGAAAGTACAGATACAAATTGTTTGAAAGCAGTTGAGAGATATTGTCCAGTTTTCCTGTGTAATGTAGAATACAAACGTTATAAAATGTTCGTTGTAATCCTCTGCAGCTATCTGGCGCTCATTTAATAGGCATGCATCAGGTCTGCGGTATCAGAGGCCGCAGCATCCAAATCCATATTCATATTTCTCGTTCAGTAGTGGAGACAGTATCAGATGAGGTCGGACAAGTAGCTCTAACTCAGATTGACGTTGCCAAGGCCTTTGATAAAGTTCGTCACGATTTTTTGTTTGCAGAGAGCATGCAAATATTGGAGATGTTTTGCTTAGGGGCATAAGGCTGTGCTATAAGGAGTCCTATACAAGGCTAATTGTTAACCAAGAGCTAATCAAACCTATTCCATTGAAATTATCTGTTCACCAAGGCTGTTCATTATCGCCTTTGTTGTTTGCCCTATATCTTAAACCCCTTTATCTTCGTATTAATAAGTGCAAATCTATCCGCGCTTCTTCCTTGGTGCAGTGTGAAATTAAGATTTTAGCCTATGCAGATGATGTCGCCCTCTTTTGTTCAGACAAAAAGAGTGCGCTTGAGGCATTGCATTTGACTGAAGTTTTGCGAGATATCAGGTGCGGCTCTTAATCTAGATAAATCTAAGGGGCCACTGGGGTTCAACGCCAAGTCATTATAGTGGAATAATTTGGGACTTCGGGCCTACCCTTTCTTAGTAGCCGAGCTTATTAGGCATCTCAGTGCTCGTTTACCTTTCCTATTAGCACCGATGGGACACGCTCGTGAGAGGTCTTTATGGGGATTCTTAAGTAAGTTGCCGAAACCTTCAATTTCCTCACTGTGCGCTTTTCTTTAGACTACCTGTGTAGCCTCTGAAGAAGGTAGATGACTCAGACACTTACAGAGTACTTGTTCCCTGTACAGTTGTATCAGCAACCTTTTCTGGAGTTCCTTGACACCACTGTTTTAAAACGTGTTAGGCGAGTGCGCATTTCTTCTGTCGCGAAAACATTATTTTTTTAGCTGCACATGTCAACGCTGCCTGTGAAGGCATGGCTTCAAGCTAAGGAGATGCTTGCGCCATGGACGGTGAATTGTTGCCTGTGCAATACACCATAGACAATTCACCATTGTTTTGTTCTGTGCATTATTGGTATCTTCTTCTGGGATATTTTACAACCAGCAGTTGGGAAGGACATTGAAATCACACCCTACAGTAATCGTTTTTTGCCCGCGGAAAAAAACAGTGAAGTGCCATATGATATATTTATGTTAATTGGACTATTTAGTCTCCGGAAGAGCCGCATGATGAACCGCCACGCCGGATCACCACGGTCGTCGAAATCTTTGTTTCGTGAACAATGCGCTTTGGTGCGTGGAGTATATGCTGCCCTGCAAGGGCCGCCTAGCTGGCTTCCCAATCTGGATGCATGTGTGTGCCTCCCAGACTTTTGATGTTTTAGAATGAGGGTTCATGCAGTGGTAAGGTGGCCTGGTATTTTGTGGCGTATGCGTGCTTCTTTTCGGCACTATTTCTATGCAATAAAGAAAAAGAAAGCAGTCGTGGAGTAATAATTAGTGTAGTGCGATACGGATGTGGAGGATGGTGGTTCGAGTGCCGTTGAGCATGATGGATTGTTTTTTGCCCCAGTACTTTTTTTACTTTTTTAGTTTTCTATATTGTATGGCAACTATTTCAGGATTGCCATCTTTTCAATTCTATTCCAGCGTTTCTCGGTCCCAATAGGTTTGCATACCAGACATATATGACACGTATGACATATGGGCACGTATCGCACACATCGGCACATATGACACATATTCCATAATCTCGTATGGGATAGACACATGTGACACATATATACGAGATTTTCGATAGGGATGGCGGCGGCGAGATGCTGGAGCGAGCAGACGAAGGCCAAGATGCTCGTCGCCAAACTGAGTGGCCTTAGGACAGAGCTGCTGCGGAACGTGCCTCCCGACCAGCTAATCTACTACGCTGTTCTAGCGGGCCTCCTGACTGACCACTACGGTGTCCCAGGTCGTCCCCGAGTGCAGCACCACCGACTGCGGTCCCGCTGCCAAGAGCCCTGGGAGACGTACCAGGACCTGGATGAAAACTTTGAGCGGCTGACTCTGGAGTCGTTCCCGCGGACGCTTGGGGACGCCGCGGCCCTGATCGGCACCGAGGCGTTTGTGGACGCCTTCCGGGCTACAGAGTTGACGCACTTGCTCCGTTTTGGGCGCCCTGGTTTTGGGCTACCATGGCACTCGCCGTCGAGGCGGAAATGACTCGGCTGGCCACGCGGGGGTCGCTACCGCCTGCCGGACGGGCTCCGAACGGGATTTTTCAGTTTGCTCTATGAAGCAATGCCATTTGGTTTGTGCTCTGCATCCGCGACGTTCCAACGGCTGATGGACAAAGTTCTGGCAGACCTGATGTGGCAGACATTCCTCGTCTACCTTGATGATGTTGTGTTCGCCCCAGCGTTAGAAGAGCACCTTCGGCGCCTCGAAGTTGTGCTGGAATCCCCATAAAGTCTTCTCGGCTAATGTTAAATAATAAAAAATTCTACTTTGCTCACACTGAGCTTAAGTTCTTGGGTCACGTTGTCAGTTACGACGGACTTCGGCCGGACCCAGACAAAACCAAAGCTATTGCCAATTTTCCTCCACCGCGGGATGAAAACGCAGTCCGCCGCTTTCTAGGATTATGTGCCTAATACCATCGCTTTGTGAAAGATTTCGCTCGAATCGTCGAGCCCCTTCCGACAAGCCTTTCACGTGGGACGCTCTGAAACACAAAATGTTGACTCTTCAACGCTGCCTGCGAGCACCTCCAGTTCTGGCTCACTTCGTCGAAAACGCTGATACGGAGCTTTATGCTGATGCAAGCAACGTAGGCCTGGGCGCCGTCCTGGTTAAAATCCACCGCAGTCGAGAACGAAGCATCGCTTACGCCGGAAGATCTTTGTCTTGCGATGGAGCTAACTACTCATATACTGAGGAAGAGCTTCTAGCGATAGTGTAGGCGATGTCGAAATTTTGTCTCTACCTTTATGGAAAACGTTTTACTGTAGTTATGAACCAGTGTGCCTTGTGCTGGCTCGTGACCCTCAGAAATCCGTCAGGCTGCCGTGTCAGATGGAGTCTGCGCCTCCAAAAGTACGACATGACAGTTGAGTACAAGCCCGGCCGCAAGCACTCGGACGCCGATTGCCTTTCGGGCGCCCCGGTCGAATCCCCAACGAAGGACGGTAACGACGACGACATCACCTTAAATGCGATCAGTGCAACGACCCTCGCTGGAGAACAAGACGCCGACCCGGAACTTCGGCACCTCAGGGAGTTTCTTAACGGTACCCGCCCGACTTTCTCGAAGGTTTTTCACGCGCTCGGCATCGTCAGTCTGTGTTCGCGATCGTGTCCTCGTGAAGAATAATTTTGCCGCAAACAATCAGCAATACCTTATTGTCATACCAACGAGCCTACGTGACGACATCCTTCAAGCTTCACACGGCGAACCAACTTCTGGACATTTGGGTGTAGCGTACACGATAGCAAGGATCAAAGAGAGGTATTACTGGCCCCACCTTCGGTCAGACGTTGCACACTGCGTCAAAACGTTCCGAGGCTGTCAGCGTCGCAAAGTGTCCTCAACAAAAGCAGCTGGATTCTTGAAGCCTATAGCACCACCATCGCGGCCTTTCCAGCAGATCGGGATGGACATGCTTGGCCCATTCCCTCTTTCTCACTCGGGATACAAGTGGGCGATCGTGGCAACTGACTACCTGACACAATAAGCGGAAACATCAGCTCTGCAAAGCGCCACAGCCCTTGACGTGGCAAAATTTTTCTTCCATCAGATTGTTTTGCGTCACGGTGCACCGGAGATCCTAATCACCGACAGGGGTACAGCATTCATGGCTGACCTCCTACAGCAGAGTTTACGCCAAAGCCATGCAGAACACCAAAGATGAAATCCCAGCACCCTCAGACGAACGGTTTAACGGAACGATTAAAAATAAATGGTATGGGACATGCTCTTATTATATGTCGACGTTCAGCACAGAACTTGGGACGATGTGCTCAGATACGTCGCCTTCGCATACAGTACGGCCGTAAAGCAAACGAAAAACATGTCACTGTTCCGTCTCGTTTACGGCCACGACGTAACCACGATGCTGGACGCCATGTTACCGCATGTGGACAACATCGACCCGAATGCGGATCTTCACACCTTCCTGCACCTCGCTGAAGAGGCTCGTGAGCTGGCCAGGGTGAGGATTCTCGACCAACAATGTCGAGATGCCCAACGTTATATCCTCCGACGCTGTGATGCTCGGTACATATCAGAAGACCGTGTGTGGGTCTGGTTGCCCATCGCCGACGCGGACTTAGCGAAAAGCTCCTCTGCCAGTATTTTGGACCTTACAAAGTAATAAGTCTAATTGGAGACCTCAACATTAAGCTCGTTCCTCACGGCGTTCAGAAGTCTCGGCGATCCCTGCACCCTGATGTGGTACACGTTTTCTGTCTCGAGCCTTACTACGAGCGGTAGCGGTAGAGGTGGACTTTTGCGCGCTTATCATGCTTCCCCTAGTGAACTTTTTTAAACACCTAGGCTACGCATCGGGACGATGCTGTTTCGTTCCGGGGCGCCAGCGACACACTGCATCCCGCATGTTCGCTTCGCGCTTACTTGAAGCACGCGCCACCTCAACAAGAGGAAGTGGAAGTGACAGCGATCTTGAGCTGTGGTCAGAACGTTCGTCGAAGCCCGCCGCTGTCTCTTGTGATCAGTGATTTCCCGCATTCACGCGTGATAATATGTGCCTAACTCGGGAAATACGAAGAATGGCAGCCTATATGTCCTGCCTATGTGAAAGCAGCGATTTGCTACGAAGTGCTTTGTTCGTACACTTCCCCCACATGAACAATCATTCGGCAAAAATATTAACATCCTGCATGTAATAACTGCCAAGCTCTCGTGCTAAGTCGTACTCTTCGTCGCGCACCCTCATTAACGCGTGTACGCCAGTCTCTCAGGCTTTGGTTTGAAAGTGTTGTCTTCATCATCATCCTCGCGCGTGGAAGCGTCTTCAGACGAGCATGCAGAAAACTGCACAAAATGGCCCGAGATTAGAAGCAGTGAAATTCAAAAGACCCACTGCTACCGGAGAAGAAGAGCAGAAGAACCGACAACTGAGCTAGTTGGTGCATCTTTAAGCCGTGGTAAAAACAGCGCAGCGACGACAGACACAGAGAAGACAGAAGAAGACGGACAAGCGCTGACTAACAACTAAAGTTTATTGGAAAAAACACAGGTATTAATACACTCCTAAAACAACCAGGGAACACAACCAGGGATGTTAAGAGGGGCGTGTTCCCTGGTTGTTTTAGGAGTGTATTAATACCTGTGTTTTTCCAATAAACTTTAGTTGTTAGTCAGCGCTTGTCCGTCTTCTTCTGTCTTCTCTGTGTCTGTCGTCGCTGCGCTGTTTTTACCACGGCTTAAACTGCTACCGGAATGTCATCGGGTAATGGTGAATAATAGACCGACAAGCTTTCCTTCCTCTGAGTCTATTTCGTGCATAGTATTTAGTGTAATTGCCGTAGTAAACGCTACTGCATTGCTTTCTAAATATTCTTGGCGTACAATAGTTTTTGTACGAATACACTACAACGCCCTTACTCATTTTAGCTGTGTATCCCTACCGAAAAATACAACAAAAACCAGCCTGTCGTAAAATGGGACCTTGTTGTCCATAGTGGTGTTGTGTGTTGTGGCATTGTGTGTTGTGGATTTGTGTGTCGGGGAGTTGTGTGTCGTGGTGTTATTTGTCGTGCCGTATGTGTCGCGGTGCCACATATCGTATCATTCACTGCTGTGGGCTGTTATCACTTCAATGAACAAACTTTGTCGCAGAGAAATGCTGCCACAGCATTGCACACATGCTTATACAATGTAGCATGCATAACTGAAAACACAGAGGCATATATTATTAGCTACTTAACCTGTTGAGTTTATTTACAATAGAATTCAGAGCTCCTCTTCGGAACCTGCATGCAAACGAAATACAAAACATGAAAAACAAGAATTTTTAAAAATATTTATGCTCAAATTTTGCTGTTATGTGCATTGTTGCGACCCTTTCTGTGAATGCCTATTTATGATTAATATTTTGTGATTTCTATTTTATTTTAGTGCAATATCTTTAACCTTATAACAATGCTTTGTACTTACTCCCCCTCCCCCCATGTAATACCCTCAAACGAGGGCCTTTGGGGATATTTTGAATAAAATAAATAAATACAATTAACACTTATTCATAAATACTACATAGTTCAAGCCCCGTTTATCAGCACAGACGGAGCATGTATATACCTTTAACTGAGCAATTATTCTCTGAGGTTAAAGCTCCTGAATATATACTGCAGAAAATGACCGCACATACAAAGATATAATGTAGTCCAAACCTCCAAATCTCTGCTTTAAATACCTGAATGCGCTTGCTCCATCATAGCCCCATATCAAAACTGCAGAAAAAAACTGACACTACTAGTCAGCCCGCACGCGACTGAACCATTGCCATCTGAGACGGTATTGGCTCCGTTGCCTACACACACCAGCAATACTCGTGTACAAGCGGAAATTTTGTATGCAAGAGGGAGGCAGTGCCAAGTTTTATTAACATTGAGTGACAACATTTCAAGAACCTCTACATTTTGCTTCCGTTCATTGTAGCAGCTGTATGGAATTAATGGCAACAGGCCAACATATATGACCTAATGCCACATACATTCCTACTTCAGTGCCTTGGTATCCTGGCTTGGTAAACATTACATGCTACTGTGACGAGCTTGAATGAAGGGCTATTTTCTAGTTCTTGTTCTGCAACTGCAGTGTAAGCAGCTCTATTGCAACAATGGCTGGTAATAGTCTGCATTTTCTAAAGCCTTAATTGCCGAGAACAAATCATTCTTTTCTCTACATAAATTGCATTGTGCTATTGTCCACTGTTGTTTCTTATGTTGTAATTTGCGCACATTTTTGTTTTGACTTAACTACAAGGTAAGGTTTTAGAAAGTTCAGAAGAGGCTCCACCCTCCATAGTGCTGTTTTGCAGCGTTGAGATATTTTTGTGTGCCCTGTGCTTGGACTTGCTAGCAGATTTAGCAGATTTATTGTGAAATGAAGCAGCCAGTTCTAAAAATCATATCGATCACGATCAGTGCATTTTCTTTTAAAACTTAATTTGTGGCACAGTATTTTGCTTTAGCTTTGCACTTATTATATTGCACCCGTTGCTCCCTTCCAAAACTTACTTTATTAACGACGCAAGTATGCACATTGCTGTGCAAAGTAGCCACCAAGCATTTCATGCCGCTTTGCAGCCTTATCCCCCAAGCAGCCCTTTCATTTCAAAAAGTAGCAGAACGCCGCTTTAAAAGCCAAGTTCGAGGCATATGTAAGGACTAGAAAAACAGTAAATGTCATTGGGTAGGCTACAGAGATGATGCTCATGCAGCTATGCCTATTTTTACACCTTAGAAATTGTGACTACAGCGTAATGAAAACTATCATTAGATGCCTCGCGTATCATGTCTTAGGGCAGAAGTAAATGTGTTGTATGCTTTTCAAGCACTGTGACATAAATGTGGTTTAAGTACAACTAAATTACTTTCTGGCATAAACTACAAATTAAGTGGTGCCAAGTAGTAGCCTTTAATCATATATCTTGCGTATTTAGTTCCCAAACCAACTAAGGCTAATATGGTCACCATAGTGGACGGCTGGAGATTGGTTTATGCCACCCTGTCACGGATCTCCCCGGAGAACACTCGGTCCAAACGAATGGACTAGGCGACAGGTGTGCCCTCACAAATGCATTACACCCTACGTGACACAGACACTAGAACACAAAACTAACAAAACTAACACAAAACACAAAAACTATAAATACACACGATCCGGGAACACTGCTACCAGCGTCTACTACTAGCGTTCTACTGTTAGTGGCCGGCGTTCGTGCTCACGGTTCGTTTTGTGTGGCTGCGACGTTGTATGGATCCAGTAGCCGGTGTCGAGGCGGCGTTCTACGTGCTTGGGCTGGCTCCGTCCTGTAAGCTCCCGGTCTAAGCGCCCGTGGTGGTGATGCCGGTGTTATTGGCATTGAAGGCACCACCCGGATTGGTGGCAACAGCGCTGGAGACACCCCTGGCCGTAGCAGGTGGTAGCGTACTCCGCTGACTCCCCGGAACGGGCTCAGGCTTGGCGGGAAGTCCACGATGCGAAGCCGTGGAACGCGAACACACCGGAGCAGTAGCCGGCGTCGCTCTCTTCCAGCCAAAGCGTCTCTCACCCGCCGGAGCCTCCACTTCTCTATTCTTCCCGCCGTGCCTCGCTCTCCCTCGCCCTTTTATAGCCTTGGCGTTAGTCAACGTAAGCCTCGTCGTCGTCTTCTTCTCTTCTCCACCAATCATGTCTCTCCACCTCACCGAATGCTTCTCCACCAATCATCTCTCTCCACCTTACCGAATGCTTCTTCTTCTTCTTTATTCTTCGGTTAATTCACATCGTCTTCTTTACCCTTTTTCTTTCATAATTTTATTTTCGCCTCCTTCTTATCTGTGAGAAGAGCCCCTCTCTCAAGAGTTTTTCCAAGAAAAACTCTTCTTCTGTGGTGGTTCTGGACCCAACACACAACACACCGCAGATTTCCAGCACACACCAAGAGCACACCACTAATTTATTTCACCAAACTGCGTTTTCAGAACGCTACCACACCACTGCCAATGTCCGTACAGAGTCCTTAATTAACATGTTGGTGTCCACAGCAGACTCCTTGGTATAATCACATAACACAAACAGCAACAACAACAGCAAGATAAATCCCAAAGATACATTTACACGATAACAAAATACTCCCCAGAGATACCAAGACCTGTTTAGTTAGCTCTATCTGTATACAAGTCTAATTTGTAACATATGACCTCCATTTTTGCCTGGTCCATCAAGAACCATCTCCCTCTTGATTTGGAGTAGAGCTGTGATCGTGTCTTCATTCACATTGGGCTTCATTAGTACCTCATCCCCTCCTGCATTTTTCTTCCCACTGCACGTGGACACCTCGGCAACATCACCTGTCTCCTCGGCCACTACCGCACATGCTACCTTGGGGGCGTACCGTACGGGAACCCTTTCTTCGTATTTCTTCAACACATTTACATGTAAAACGTTCGTAGTGTCATCTATCAATAACTCATAATCCATGTATTTTTTCCTCCCCGTCACAAGGTATGGGCCCTCATATTGCATCACTGATTATGATCCGTGGGTAGCAGTACAAGAAACCTGTCGCCCGGATTCAGATTTCTGTGAATGGCTTTCTTGTCATCATATCCTTTATAGAATTCGATCGCGCCCTTTCCAGGCCTTGATGTGCAAGCCTGCATATTTCTTCCAACTTGTTCACCAACACAAGAACGTAAGTGTATGTTGTGTTGAGATCTGATGCAATCTCCTTATTAGCCCACAGATCCTTGAGTATTATAAGTGGACCTCTAATGGTTCTCCCATACATCTCGAAGGGCGAGAAACCAAGACTCGTTTGTGGTACTTCGCGGTAAGCTAACAAAAGAACTGGGAGATATCTATCCCAATAAGTAGGTCTCTCCTGGCACATTTTCTTGAACATATTTTTGAGGGTGCGTTGAGCCTCTCTACAAGCCCATTACACATGGGATGGTAAGGTTACTGCCAAAAGGTGGTTAACCTCCTTCATTAGTTCCGTTGGTTCCGATGTGAAGTTCGAGCTCTGGTCACCCAAAACTTCCCTCGGGAACCCAAAACGCGAAAAAATTACCACAAGACCCTCCGCCACTTGGATACTTTCAATAGTTTTCAGGGTAATAGCGTCAGCATAACGAGTGGCAACGTCAACCAGAGTAAGCACATATATATTGCGTTTGGCGGATACTGGACAGATTGGCCCCACAATGTCAATAGACAATCGCTGAAACGGTAGGTCGACGGCTGGCATCTTGACCAAAGGTGCGGGACCAACTCTTCCCTTCGGAACTGTCCGCTGGCACACGTCACATGAGCGAACAAAGCGCTGAACGTCCCTCTGAACACCCGTCCATAAGAACTGCTCGGTCATCTAGACACCTTTTTTTGAACACCCTGGTATCCGGCCATAATGGCGTCATGTCCTAAGCGTAGCACGCACGGTCGCTCGCATATCTCTCGGTAACACTAGCTGTTGGACCCGCCGTCCTGAACTAAATATGCATTCCCTGTGCAGAAGACCATTTACCATTTGATATTCGAATGACGTACGACTCTTCTTTTCACTTTTTCCTCGACTCTTTCGAAGCAGGCCTTCAAGCTTGGGTCTTGTGTTTACCTAATCGAAATTTCGCACTGTGTTATGCTCAGGCACATCGTAACAGGAGGAGAGAGCGCACGCTGCGTTGCTCGGGCTGTCACTTGAACTCTTGTCTCCACTGCCGACGAGAAACTGACTGCCCCCGTCAGGGCTGTCGCGGGTCTTTCCTCCTTTGGATTTTCTTCCATGTCGAGTATCCTCAACTCGGGATCGGGGTTTTCGACACTCCTTGCACCAGTAATGTTTCCTAAGATGGGGTCGTAGATGGGTTGGTCTAC
Source organism: Amblyomma americanum (assembly GCF_052857255.1). Lineage (NCBI taxonomy): Eukaryota > Metazoa > Arthropoda > Arachnida > Ixodida > Ixodidae > Amblyomma > Amblyomma americanum. The sequence continues at coordinate 54,943,027 of NC_135505.1, read as the reverse complement.
GCATTTTGCCACTACCTCGCCAGTATAATATGGCGTGGACACTAGAATCCTGGCTTCAGGAAGGAACCTTACTGTGCTATCTACAAGAGTGACGACCGACGGTTCCCCTGTAAGATCCTAGTCTTTCACCAGGCTTCTCCGAACCAAGACTGTGTTGGCTCCGCTGTCTCTAAGCACGAATAGAGGACGGTCCACTATATGCCCAACCACCACCGGCATTGCTGCTTTCGACTTGGTTGTTCCATTCACCGCCTCATTTTCCAGCGTTGTTTGCTCTCCTTTCAGCTGTGGAGCTTGAGGTGGCGTGACAAGTTCTACTCTAGAGTCAGCAACGCAAGCAGCTCGGTCCTGCGTTCTGTATCGGCACTCATCCAGAGTATGACCCCTCCTTCTACAACCTTGACACAAAACCTGTGATTATGGGCAGCGCTACTAGTCCGACAGTAAACAGCACGTTGTTCCACCTTGCCGCAGAGAAAACACCTTACTGGAGCCTTGAATAAACCGCCATATCCTCTTGGTTTTGCCGCATCTGTCTCTACGATCCTTTGGGTTTTCTCCTTTGCCTTACTCAACCTTCTTAGCCCGTGAGCCTCGAGGAATTGGTCTCCAGTGTCGGCGAACTCTTCCAATGAACACAACTTCCTTTATTTCAGGAATAGCGCTAGCTTTGAGCTGCAGCACGCTAAAAATTGCTCTGTGACCAGCTTGTCACGCACCCCGTCAAAACTCTTTTCTGTGTTCGACATATCAAGCCACCTATCAAAATAGTTGGTCAGCCTGCAGTTAAACTGCTTAGCGGTTTCCAAATCCTCAGGTTTCGCGGTGCGAAATCTCTCACGAAAACACTCTGCTGTAAGTCTGAATCTTTGGATTAGCGCCTTTCTGACTTTCTCGCAATCCATGGAGTCAGCGGCAGGAATTGTTCCAAACACATTCAGCTCCTCTCCAACTAAACACATGCTCAATCCCGTGGCCCATTCACTGCGCTCCCAGCCTTGCCCCAAACCTATCCGCTCGAATCGTTGCAGATATGCGTCCAGATCATCTCTTTTGTCATCGAAGGGAGCCATCAGCTTCCTTGGTCAAATTCTGGCCGGTCTAAGAGATTCTGTACGTGCTAAGGAACGCTGATCACTGTCCGTGATCTCCTCATATATTCCCGCGACATGCGCCTGTTTCCACAAAAGAAACTCCTTCTCCCGTTTTATTATTCGGTTCTCAGCTCTTCTGCCTCGCGAGCTCTTTCATCAGCTTCGCGCGCGTCTGCGCGTGCTTGCGCCCTTTCCTCTCTGTGCCTATCTGCCTCCTCTTTCCGCCTCTTGTCCTCCTCGTCATAGAGACGCATCGCCTCTTCCTTGCTTAACCGTAGCTTGAGCGCCAGTTCTAACGTTTTTGCCAAATCCATAATTTCTGCCGTCGAGAGATCAGTAAGGTTCAAGACAAATAAAAAAGAAACAAGGAAATGTATCCTGGCAGGCTCGCCACTTATCTTTGTTACGGATCTCCCCGGAGAACACTCGTTCCGAAAGGATGGACTAGGCGACAGGTGTACTTACACAAACGCACATTTAATACACCCTACGTGACACACAAACTAGAACACAAAACTAACAAAACTAACACAAAACAAAGACTATAAATACACACGACCCGGGAGCACTGCTACCAGGGTCTACTACTAGCGTTCTACTATTAGTGGTCGGCGTTCGTGCTCACGGTTGGTTCGGTGTGGCTGCGGTGTTGTATGGATTCAGTAGCCGGCGTCGAGGCGGCGTTCGACGTGCATGGGCTGGCGTCGCTGTCTCCGTCGTATAAGCTCCCGGCCCAAGCACCCATGGTTGTGATGCCGGTGTTGCTGGCGTTGGGGGCACCCCCGGATGGGTGGCAACAACGCTGGTGACACCCCTGGCCGTAGCAGTTGGTAGCGTCCTCCGTTGACACCCCGCAATGGGCTCAGGCACTGCGGGAAGTCCACGATGCGAAGCAGTGGAACGCGAGCTCACCGGAGCAGTAGCCGGCGTCGCTCTCTTCCAGCCAAAGCGTCCCTGACCCGCCGGAGCCTCCACTTCCTGTTCTACCCTCGTGCCTCGCTCTTCCTCGCCCTTTTATAGCCTTGGCGTTAGTCCACGTAAGCCGTGTCTCCGTCTTCTTCTTCTCTTCTCCACGAATCATCTCTATCCACCTCACCGAATGCTTCTCCACCAATCATCTCTCTTCACCTCACCGAATTCTTCTCCTTCATGTTTTTTCTTCGGTTAATCCACGTCGTCTTCTTCACCCTCTTTCCTTCATAATTTTATTTTGGCCTCCTTATTATCTGTGACAAACCCATGATTCTTTAACATGTGCTGAAATCACACAACACACAGGAACTTTTGCACTGAGCATACATCATAAAAGAGCTGCTGCAACTGAGATTGCACCCGTAACCATGTCTTGAACATCCGAATGGCATCATCATAGCATGAGAGCATGAATAAAATCAGGTGCAAATTACTATCGGTGTCCGAGTGGCCAGCGCAAGATAATCCAAGAAATCATTAGCAGCGACGAATGCCACTGTAATCAGCTGCCACTGTAGAAACACAAACAGCGGCACTTGTCTGTAACTAAATACGTATACTATGAAATGTGTCAGAGTCTGTACTTAAAATTTGGTAAACCAAGCTGTCATAGGAGGGCCCGAGCAAGGCAAGGTTGTCATGCCCTTGAGACAGCTATGTACATATTTAGCCTTCGATGGGGATTTTTTTTGTGATGCAAAGGCATCTGTGGCGAACGAGCATCATGGCACAATGCATTTTAATCTACTCAAGGTATGCTCAAAACCCCATTTCCGAAACACTTCCTTCCAAAGATGCTGAGATCCAAGCCAGAGGAAAGTTTGAAACCATCGCACCAATGGTATTTTGTACAGTCTGTCAAAAGTAACCGGACAGCAAGTCCGCTTCTCACTCGTATACAGTCCACTCCACTTGTAGCGATTTCGAGAAGACCGGAAAATCCTATCGTTACATCTGCACTGGCAAAAAAGTAAAAAGAACACACACATGTATTCCCCCATGCATGTAGGCATTACTCCATGAATGTATCCACCGCCACCGGTGCTCCTGTCAAGAGCTCACCGGGTCTTGGCACTCTGCCAAGTTCGCTGGTGGAGCCAACCCCCCCCCCCCCCCCTCTCCAGAGCTGCAGTCAAAAGATAAACAGTCCGCAGTGATGTTATCAGCAGTGAGCATCTTGGCGCGCTTCCAAGGACTGTGCTGCAGCAACACCCTCTCAATACTTTCTTCCCTGCGACTGCGGGAAGGGAGGGAACGCACAAATAAGCAAACATAAAAAAAGACATATTCAACCATCACGGGCGGAAACTATGTGTCAGACGATGTTGCATGTCAGCGGCCAAGCAAACTCTTCCGTTCAGCGATTGCGACGACCATGACCCTTGGTTGCCAAGGCCGTAGGCGACGCTCCCGGTTGGGGGAGCATTTACGTCCTTCGCTCCAAGGTATTTTATTTTTTATCAAACTTTCAGGCAAAGTTAGGTAATAAACACTATCCGGGTGTCCAGAATCTTATCATATACATTATTTCACCGATAAGTCTATCGTAATAAACTGTTGGTTTCTTTATAGAGGCAATGGATGAACGGAGAAGTCTAAATAATTTGATTAATATAAGCGATATATCGTAATATCTGATATCGTTATTAGTGGAGTACACTTCAGCGGAGCCTTTATGGCACCCTTAAATATCAAAAGGTCTCTAAAGGTAAGGAAAAGAGTTCTGCTTACGTTGTAGAGATTCAGAGTTTAAGGGGACACTCATTAGCAAACGAGGCTGCCTGATTACTTTTGCCAAAGAAGGTTCACACAGTCGTGTCCGCTTATAACAGCCGCCATTTTAATGATGACTTCCTCGTTATAAAAAAAATGCAGTACTACCATAAAAAATTATAGGGCCATGGCATTGCAATATCAGGAACAGTCTCTCATAACGTGCAAGCCATCGCGATCGTTTCGGTCAACAACGACTATAAATTTTCTTGGCGCGCCTGTCACCTAGATTGCAATAAAAATGACTGAACGATAAAGGAATATTTTCCTAGCTATGTGCTTCTTCCAGCCCTTGAGAAAATAAAATGTATTACAGCTGTAGAATCTCAGTACCCCAAGCCCGATGTGATGTGATGTGACAGGCCTAGAGGCCAGTGTAATGTGCGATGTCAGTGCACGCTAAAGAACCCCAGGTAGTCGACACTTCTGGAGCCCTTCACTACGGCCTCCCTCATAGCGTGAGTCGCTTTGGGACGTTAAACCTACATAAGCCAAAGCTAAGCTGATGTGGTTGCACTGTGGTTGCCCTATTCCGCTGAAATGAACCAGGATGTGCCGTGAACAAGCCACAAACATATTGCACATATCAGGAAATGAACATCATCATCAGCCTGACTACACCCACTGCCGGGCAAAGGCCTCTCTTATAACGGAACATTTATTATTATTTCTGACTGCAATATGGGAAATCCACTTGCTAAGAAATTCGCATACGATGAAAGGAATTCACGCAACTTTTAGGTTTGCTACAACTGGGCTCGACTGTGGTGCTTTTTGCTGCGAAACATCACTAACACTGACGATAATAAAAAGAACTGCGACTAGCCTAATGCAGCCAGCAATATAATGAAGTTTGATTATGAAGTCAGAACGGAGAATGGCCGATACTCACAGGACATGCCCATGACCTTGGCAGGGCACAATGGAGGGTACACAGCTGTTTTTCCTTTACCAATATTTTTCTTGCACTGCGTACCAGTGACACTCCGCTTTGCAAGGACCTCGTGCCCCACAAAGCGACAGAAAGGTGCTTGTAAAATTCAGAATAGCCTGGCAGGATCATCAACATTGTCCAGGCACCATCTGCAAGATGCACCTGCAATTTGTTATCGCATAGAGAAGTTTTAGCCCATTGTAGTTTTAGTGATAGGGGTGAAACTAATACCCTTGCTATATATGTACGTTCAGACATCATTCTGACTTAGAATGACATTCGGACTCGTTGGACACCCGCAGCCACTCAAGAACATTTCCAAATGCTTTCAAAAGCTTTAGCACTTGCTCCCTGCATTGTAATGGGGCTCCTGTTCTCAAGTTTTGCTTCAGTCTGTTCGCTCATTTTCATTGCGTACAATGATGCAATGACGTCAGTGATCACTGAGCGAAAAATTCATGCCGATGAGGTGACGCCGCGAATAACTGTGCTTGTCTCTAGTTCACCCGTGTAGGAAACAAGCGATACAAGTGGCTACATTCCAGATGTGCACATCACAACACTCACCAGCAATAAACGCTTGAAAAATTCTTAAACTCTAATCGATGACGGCCCCCTTCCATGAAAATTAGACAGAGAGACCGCAAGACGCGTGTGTATGCAATTTCGGCCAGTTTAGAGAGCGAATTCTTACGTTTTAGCGAATACAAGTGGCCATCAAGTGCAGTTCTGACAACAGTGACTTCAAATCACCTATTGCTTAGATCACACAACGAGCATGCAAAACAACGGGAAGCGTGTTTTTAAAAACATAAAGCTACGCAGAGGACAGGACACAGAAATGAATTAGACAGGATGAGGGCAGAACTAACAACTGATTTATTGGAGCGACGCCGCTTTCCTTCAACAGTAAACGCATGTACAACAATCTCATAGCAATACATTCAATGAAATCAACTTATCAATCCAAGAATGTGAAGCCCTCTCCAGTTCTAATGTATCGATGCCTCACAAATGCACTTTTCAGGATCAAAACTTACGATGTGCAAGGCTTTAATAATTTCGCATGCCTTTTTGTTCCTTGCACAGCCTACATTCTTAGAATACTTGAAAAGTGCCGTACATTATTCATTTTCCTGCTTTTGACAAGACTGGCAGTGTCAATGCAAGTGCGGCCAACAATGCGAGCTCAGAGTTGTACTCTAGAAGGCACTTATTAAAGCAGCGTCCCGTCTGCCCTACATATACGCAAAAAATGTTTGAGTCTGCTTTGCGGGCAGCACTTGCCTAGGCACTGCCAGTCTTGTCAAAAGAAAGCAAATGAAAATGTAGGCCTCTTTTCAGGCATGCAAAGATTATAGGCCATGCAAGAGACAAAAAATTGGGAAAAATCACTTAAGCCTTGCAAATCGCAAGTTATGGGCCTGAAAAGTGCGTTAGTGAAGTAACGATACATGTGCACATGAAAGAGCTTAACTTTTTTCTTCATAAATTGATTTCGTTGGGTGTAGTACTATGAGTATTTGTCGCGCATGCGTTTTGCTGTTGAAGGAAAGCAGCATCGCTCCAATAAATCAGTTAGTTCTGCGCTCGTCCTGTCCACTTCTCTTCTGCGCCTTGTACTCTGAGTAGTTTTTGTTTTAAAATCATGTTGTACCAACTAGCCCCTCGTCGCTCACTCCTCGAACGGAAAGCGCCGCTGTGACCAAGACTGCCATTTTTTAGGTGGCCAGAAGCATTTTCACCGCTTGTGGAAAACAAATTAGGCAATTTTTATTATAGAAAACAGTCAAGAAATATGAATTTGGAGGATTTGATACAAAGTACTGGTTATAATGACGAGAGCAGGGACAATTAGCAAGAAGCCTCAATTTTATGGGCAACCACCCGGGTGCCAAGTGCTTCTAATATGGGTGATCACATCAGCGCTTCACACCGAGCTGTCACATTGCGTAAACAAGGAAGGGTAAATTCCGTGGAAAAGAAAAAAGCATTTTCAAAACAACTAAAGCACAGCTTGTGTTTTATGACATACAAACGAGCAGTAGCTTTATGTACACGGTGATGTGTACAAGATTACTTGAGTGCAGGCACCCTCATCAGTGCAATCCTTGGGAAATCTAAAATAAATACACTGTTTACCGGGCCATACCCATTGCATGTTCCAAAAGATGTACACAGCTCAGTGGCATTGCAGCAGTTGAAAACATATTGATTATATGCATTATCATTAGCTGAGCACTTCAATTTATTTGAAAAACAGGAAAAGTTCCATTTCCTTAAAACCCTTCATTATGCAAAACCATGTTTAATTAAGTAATCCTTGCACTGAGATGTCGTTGGTTTAGCCATTCCTCAACTGCAAAACACAGTCCACTTAGTGTTGATGGACTGCCGCTTACTAGAAACAAAACAGGAAGTTAATTGACACGCATTTCAATGAAGATGAAATTCCACTTTCAGAACAAGGCAATGTATATACACAAGTGGGTAAATAAACAACACGCAAAGACAGCATATCAATACATGATCATAAAACAGAACACCTTCCAATGCAAGCAAGGCATTTTAAAAGTGCTAGAAGTTAAGGTGCCCATCCATGGCTTTTATTGGACTCCCATATCCTGATAGCTAACTTCAACTGTTGCATGGTACTGCAGCAATAAAGATCATGATGGACGCAATCCAGCAATAGTAACGTTTCCAAAACGTTGTAGAAGCGTGGGCGCATTCAGCGGGTTGCTCTACAGTCTCCGGCTACCCTCGATAACTTCATGTCGTTTCTTTTGCAAGTATGGAGCATCTCTCTACCGTAAGTGCAGACAGCAATGAGATGCATGCGAGGCAGCAGAGAGCCCCTATCGAAATAGTGGGGGGATAAGTTAGCCTGTGCTTACAACCTGCCATCATGACAACTGAACTGTTGAATTTCGGCTTTCAGTTTGCAGCTGCGTTTGTGGTCTCTGGATGTGGCGCCTCTGAGTGGTCAGAGGACCCCATTCCAACAAATCATGGAAGTTTACTTTTTGCAAGAAGTTTAAAAGTGAAGGTGTTTTGGCACTTTCATTTGCGTTTTTCTCAGCAATGCTACCACCTTTCCGCAAAAAACACGTCTTTAGTGCCAGCAAGAAGTAATCTATTTGAATCCCTTAGTTTGATGTAACCCATTTAGTGTCACTTTATGAGGTGCACCTAGTTTCATTTACAAACGTATATTTTCTTTTTCAACATATCTTAGAAACAACATATAGCGACGTACGCTAGGAAGCACTGAGTACTAGAGCTCCGTTCCCGACGGCTCCCCAAAGTATGTCCAGCTTGGAGATAAATACCACAAAAAAATTCAGGGAACACATACGCTCCTTCCACCTTAAATGTATGACGTGGTAAGATAAGTCCCTGAAGTGGCCTGGGGTCCTTTTTGTGTAGCACTTTGCAGACACCGTCATTGTCAATTGCACAGTCATAGATCGCGGGGAGTCTTCATATAAATCCTGGTGCAGTGGTGTAACGGATAAGTGTTGCACCACTACCGAACCGCCGCGGTGGCACAATGCTTATGCCGCGCGGCTGCTGACCTGAAAGACGTGGGTTCGATCCCAACCACAGGGATAGAAATTATGATAGCGGCGAAATTCTAGATGGTTGTTTAATGTTCTGTCAGTGCATTTAAGAACCGCAGGTGCTTGAAACTTCCGGAGCGCTTCACTATGGCGCCGCTTCTAGCTTGAGTCACTTTGGGACCCTCAACCCGCTATCCAAAACCCGCACCATTGCAGAGGCAGGATGCTGATTCAAATGCAGCCCCCAAGGAGAGCTTGTGCAACCCGGGCCGCTCTTCCCGAGCAGCCTTTCGCTACCAATAAATTTAGCTGCCACCCGCCAGAGTGGCAGACAGAAGTGAGCACTAAAATGCACTATGCATGAGCTGTTGTTTATGAGCTGCGCAAAAGGCTGGTCATAAAATTGCACCTATCCTTTAATGATGCCCTTTTAATGACAATGCAGCAAGCAATAGAAAGGGAAATGATAGGTTTTAAGTTAAGAGGAAAGAATATGGCTTAGAGGATCAGGGAAAAAACGCGGGTTAATGACATCCTAGTCCTAATGGAAAGAAGAAATTGGCCTGAGAAGAGAATTTATTGTGAAGGCAAGGCAACTGATCGTTATTATGAGTAACGGAAATGATTCCAAGAGAAGGCAAGCAGAGCAGGGGCAGCGGAAAGTTAGATGAGCAGATGAGGTTAAGACAGCGGGAATATGGCTGTCACATCTGGCAAAGAGCAGGGTAAATTAAAGAGATATAGGAGAGGCCTATGTCCTGCATTAAGCGTAGTCAGAGTGATAATCATAAAAAAGTCACACACGAAAGATACGTATAAGGAATGTTGATAAATTTTACAGCAGTCTGCGGCAGCTGCAGCAGCCTGGTGCTGTATTGGTTGCACCTTTACTGAATGGCCCTTGACGCGCACGGTGCTGGCCATTAGATGTGGTGATAGGACAGAAACATTTCCATGGTATATTAGGTCAGTGACTGCAGTACCAAAGAAGCACAATAGTTTCGACAAAATGAATAGCTATGACCAGCTGCACAGGTAATACACGCACAGCATTCTTTGTCCTCTATCATGATGTGCCACACTCGATGCACTACATGACAGTCAAGCCCAAAATCCAGGAAAATATACCTAGAGCGTAACAAAATCAACCCATCACTTGGGGCTGCAACAGCCGGCACAGGCATGAATGGAGCTGGCCCCCACAACTTAGGTGTGAAACTGTTGCGATCATTCGCTCTGGCACGGCAATAACAGCAACTGTCGGCTCTGGAAGGACAAATATTTCGGTGGTATCGGGCCAAGTTCTGTAACGCAAAGACAAACGTTTGTAAAAATGATGCCCAAGACATGCTGTGCAGTCAATGTGTTGCAAGCCGTTACGAAACACAGCGAAACAGTAAAACGCAGCAAGTCTGGTAGAGAAAAGCTTGAAGTTATGGGAGTTTGTACATAATCATGTGCAACTGAATGTAATGAAGAAACAGATCTATTTATACATACAATGTGGATATACAGTGGAAACCAAAAAAAGCGAAATGCAGCCAGGACAATTATTTCAAAAACGTGGGAGGTGACATACCCCACTAACTGGTCACACAACGTGACAGAAGGCTTACTGATGCTTGCTTCGCCATTGTTATGACTGCGGAAAGTGTCCAACACATTGTCTGTCAACCTACATTAGGTCTAAAAAGATGAAACATTTAATTGAAGTGTAAATGCGCTCCAAATGCAATTGTTGCACAATAATGTGCCCCAAAATTCCAATTACGGAACTTTTTGCTGAACAAGCAGATTAACACGAAAATTTGAGGTGAGAGATATCAGCATTGTGTTTGCCTCTAAGTTCCAGAAAAAAGAAACGGGTGCTTATGTCTCATTATGCGATCACAAGCTGTTAGCATTAGGTGTTCACCTTGGTTCAAGAGCTGTGGTTGCCTCCTCCGTGCATCAATCAGTTAAAGCCCAGGGAAAGTCCAGAGCCATTTGTTGATTGGCCCTATACCTTCCGCGGTTGCCACACGCCTGGTTGCTCCCGCCCGACTGGCTTGAGAGGCCACCGAGACACAAGACCTCCCTGCCAACATCTATACCAGTGCCTCCTGCCTCCCTGGACTAGTGCTGAGGGGGAGGCGGGCGAATGCCATTACTGATGTACAGTAAATGTTTTCCTCCCCCTCCCATCCCGATCAAAACGCACGACAGAATTTTTTGTCGCGCATCTGTCGCGCGACACAATATTGTGTCGCAAGACAAGCTGTCTTGTCGTGCCTTGTGTCGTGCTACAAGCTTCGTGTCGTGGGTCCTTTCGCGCGACAAAGTTGTTTGTAGTAGGTTCTGCCGCACGACAGACATCTTTCCTGCATTTTGTCGTGCGAAGAAGGTTCCTTTCGCAGCATTTGTCGCGCGACAGGTTTCTGTCGCAGGTACTGTCGCGCGACAGAGGGAGTCGTGCCGCGCGACAGAGATTGCGTGCCTCAGCAAAGTTGCCTGTCGTGGGTTCAGTCGCGCGACAGACTTCTAGCGCGCCTCTTTTCACGCGACAAAAGTACCTGTCGTGCGGCCTGTGGCGCGACACAATAGCGTGTCGTGGGATATGCCGCGCGACAGATACCTGTCGTGGTTTGTGCCGCGCGATATATACCAATCGTGGGATGTGTCGTATGACAGATTCCTGGTGAGGGTAATTCTTTTACTGCAGAATTCTAGAAATACTGTCGTGCTGTCACACGACAGCACGACAGCACGACACATGACAGTGTGACGAAAGTAGTGCATGCTCAAGAGTATGATGCGGCTTTGAAATCCCAAAAAGCTGTAATGCACAAGCGACGAAGCAAACGGTGCCTGCGTATTCACACGCGCTTGCGGTGGCGGCATGTAGCTGCAGCAACGACAGCGCGTGCACACCAATCGGTGTGCGCAAGTCGATGCGCAGCTACTGAAAGTCAGTGTCCTCTTGGCTTCTGTGACAGGTTCAAGCCATGTAACATAATGTACCGCTACTACTACATGCGCAGAAAAGGCCAAGGACACTTCTACGCACGGCGCGGAAAAGAATATCGTTAATCGTCAATCAGGGATAATTACTCGCCATAATCATCCGGCTACACAAAGGCAGCATGTATTTACATGCACGCAGTTGTCTGTATAAATGTTCAAAGCAACCCCGATATCATTTTTCCGCGTTTCAGTTTTAAGAGCGTCAGCTCTTACTACTTACGTTTGTCAAGGACACGTCTGTCTGCAGGGAAGGTCAAATTGGCCAAGACAGTTACCACACTATATCGCATAGCAACAGCGGGCGCGTAGAGCCTCAGTTGTCACAGACACCTTCGATCCGTTTTACATATGCCAGTACAGCGGCTGTCGAAGTGGGACCCCGCGGACCCCGATTTGCATCAAATTTGGGGGCCGCCCGTTTGAAGCATAATGATCGAAGTGGTGTCATTTGACTTGTCATGTTCCTGAGGATAAAATAAATATTTAGATGAAGCCCAAAATATGTGTGGGATTCGCACCGACGACCTTTTCGCCCCCAAGCCATGCATTCCGGGTACTTCCAGACAGCCATATGGCCTAATCGTTTGTCGCAGAGGGTTCCGGACGCGGTCAAACAATTCGTCTTGTTGTAATGCACACGTGTATACAATTCGTTAACTGATATATAAGGAGGAAACATACCGGATATAGCGAAGGTGGCTGCAGATCGCAATAGTAGTGCAAAATCTTTGAAGTAGATGACGCTGCCTGTATCTTAGAAGGAATGTTTTCGAAACGAAACGCCCTCAGATGTTCGTATTTTGTCTTCTCCACGTTTGCTGAGCACCCCGATCTAAACACTTGAAGCTCTCGTAGCTAGCGCTCTTAAGTCCAACACTGATACAGTGTTGGCGGAAATTTTTTTTAGCGGCAGTGACGTGCTGTTTATCATAAAATAGCAAAAAATACTTTACGACGTCGTTCATTGCCTTCACTGAAAATTTCATGACGGTGACACGAAAATGTCGCTAAATATAGACAACAGCGCATGACGCCGAAGGTGAAATGCGGCGGCCGGCGAGTTTGAACCGATTTGATTATCGGTCGAAATGTGAATAAAGTCTTGGAACTGACGTCAATCGCGCGCTTTCAAGAGTTTCGCCTGCTTTGACACAGTCTAGCTCCTGTGCACCCGCGCTAGGTCCTCTAAACTGCTGTGGTCCCAGTGTGACTGTGTGCTATGACAACCTGAGCAAAGAGGAGGATGTCTGGGGGTTTTGATGTGCACCACAGCCATACAGTTAAGCGCCATGATAAAGTACGGGCGCCCTTCTCGGGGCCGGCATGCCAGGCTGGATACCGGCCGCCAGCGTCAGAAAAATGCGACAGTAATGTTTGTTCAAGTCCATACTAAACCGTCGGATGGAGTATCGTTGGCCAATATCGAGTCGTTGGTAGAAGCGATAACAAAAATGCAAACAAATGTCTTCCCACGGCGCCTTTAATTGCTGCTCCTCAATCGCGGCTCTGCTGGCCTCAGTTGGCTCCGCTCCTGAAGGTGTCGCGGAAACCGAGCATATCATTGTTTTACTATGAGACGAGGTTCACAGTAAAACGATGACGAGAGCAGCACCTCAGCGCTAGCCGGTTTCGAAGTGCACTCAACTGCTGCATCGATGTGAAACCGGCTAGGCTTAGCGACGACTAGGGCAGCCAGGGGGTAGCGCGTAGTTCATTGCCCGGCGCGCCCGCGGGCGGCGTCGTTCCCGAAAGCTCGGCTCGCTCACTCCGGTTGGCTCACCGGTTGGCTCAACAGCTTGCGACCTTCACTCGGAAGGCTGGAAAATCGAGCAGCGAGCGACTGGCACTGCGACTGAGCGATACTTCATGCCCACGTTTGCAGTACTGGCGAACAACCTTTAACGCCCATATACTTGGGTTATCGGCTGCGTTGCGGCGAGTCTTAGTTAAGATCGTCCGCGACGCCATCGTCACCATCCGTGACGCACAGGCTGAGAACTTCAATTCCAGTACGTGCCAAAACAGCTCGTATTTCTCGTAACGATACGAACTTTTAAACACGGCTGCTTCGATGCGCTAGTGGGCTCTTGCTTGTTAAACTACACGCGATCAGGATGCGGCAAGTGCTGGCCGCTGTTGCATATTAGCTAAAGTGAGACGCAAGTATCGACGTAGTTTCGTAACGCAGTTGATATCAAAGCAATCCGCTTGTACTGGTCACAGATTAAGCTGTTACGTTTCATGATCTCCGGTGAGCGTGCCAGTGTCGCGCAAATTAATGCATCGCAGCTACTCTCCATCGTGCCAATTGCGTTCAGCTTATCCACGATATTCGCCAACTCGAGATACGGCACTTTTCGCCGCTGTTTTTGTCGCAACTTAGTGATTTTATCTGGCATCAAACGAAATTACATTCTGTCAACAGCGTCGTCTGCTCCGTCGCCTGCTCCGTCGTCTGCTAGCGCATCTGGGTCATTTCAGGGGATCACAGGATCGCAGCTTCTACAAACGATATGCCAAAAAAGTAACTAAAAGCGCTTTAATATTCATAAATAATGTAAAAATAATTTTAAAAATATTAAGCGTCTTTGTTACGGAGATAGTATAATTATTCATGGTTTGAAATCAAACTTTTGTCGGTTGCAATTTTCCAACGACGCGAAAACGCAGCCGTCGGCGCCATTGCAGCGCTAACGACGCGTCGCGTTTTGTATTATTTGCCTCTTTGAAGCATTGCTTGGGTGCTGGTACGGCGGACACGTGTGAAGAACTCATTCAATAGGAAGGTGAGCAGAAGTGTGTTTTGGAAGCCAACGACCAGAATTACAGCCTGTCAACATTGGCGAGGTAAGCCAAGAACAAAGACAGTGCTGCGACGTCTTGTCATCTGTAAAAGCGAACGAAGACTCCAGCGCGGTTTTACTAAGCCTGGATGAATCGCATGACCGGTGAGTCCCGCTCTGCGTTTCTTTGCTAATGATCTGTATTCACACGCGCTATTTGTATGCGACTATATAGGGATGTGAGTGGAGGCTGTCTGCATGCGGTTGCCGCAGCTATAATGCGGCGCCAAAAAAGCAGGGCCTATATTCTGCATGACAAGTGTGTTCTCATTTTCTTTATGTGCGTTCAGTATTCGCGTGCCGTGGTAAATAAAAATGGCACCAGATATCACAACAGAGTTACTCTTTCGCTTGCTAGCGCTTCGACACTGTGTGCAAAAGCATGGATTTGCATTGCGTAGAAGACGATGAGCGAGAAGAGCGAGAAGTGCCGCGCGGCGGAGCGCTCGCGCTAGGCCAGCTGCGATCAGACACCGCACTATTTTGCTCAGTGTTGGTACTTATCGGATTATTGCTTTTGCCTTAATATCCGTTATACTAAATTATTCTGAGAAAGTGATCGCATGTGAAAGGCTGGTGCATATTCCTCGCCTTGTCATTTGTAAACTTATCTGTGCTTCCCCAGTAGAACAGGATTTTAGGCAGTGTTATGTCAAAGTTAATCAATCTTGCGTCTCCTCAGCTGCAAGCGTTGATGCTTGCTCTCCTTCTGAGCACTGCGAGCTGTCGGAGATGCAACTGTACACTTATTTAGGATTTCTACCTTTTTGCTATATCCCTCGCTTTTGCGGCCCGCATTCAAGTCTTTCGCCATTGTCGATGGTTTTTTTTTGTTACTTATTTTCACTTTTTTATTTATTCTTGGTTGCGTGCCATCAGCTGTGGTGCCGGCGATTCTCCGAGCTCGGAACTCTTCCCAGGCACACGATCCGACCCACAGACCTCCCTTCGCCGCACTCACGAGTGTTCTTTGGTATTTTTTTGTTTCTCTTGCCCTTACATGCATTGTCAGTCGACAAATTTGTGCAGCTTTTAATTGTATGCAGATTTGTTAAATGCGCTAGCAATTTTTCTATGATGCTAAGCTGTGCTGTGAGATATCAAGCTTCTTGCTATTGAAGGCATGCTTTTTTCCATTCTATCTTCTCAATTATCCAGGGCAAACTGGTTGCAACTTTCAATTTAATACCTAGACATTGGTGCAAGGCACCATGTTAGGAATTAATGAAAACCTGCACATCTTATATTCATATTGGTGTGTGGTATTTCAGCGAGCTCATCTTTCAGTGTGGTTATAACAGTCATTGTGACTCTTCTCAAAGAATGTATATGGGTGCATTACATAAAATCTGTTCATTTCTTTTGTCATGGGCTAGCTCATTGGTGTTTTATTTACTTATATTACATCTAATTATAGTTTTTAAAGCAGTAGACGATTTCCTCTCTTGTCATTCATGACATGGCTACAGCCACTGACAGCTGTTGCTCTGGATGTATTTATTTGCAGTTGCCAGCGGCCAGCATCTATTGGGCCTTGCGTGCTTCCTGCCTTCGGCTGTGTCATCCTTCCTTATCCGTTCATGGTAGTTATTCTTTTTGAGTGATGCATATCTTAGCTGCCTATTTAGAAACATATTTTCAACATAGGCTTGCAGCTAGGTTTAGAAATGCATGCAAACTCTACATGCACTTCACAGCAGTACCTCCGCTTATAAATACCGGACCTGTAGACTTGTACAAAGTATAGTCACTGATGTAGCTCTTGACGCAGCTGCTGTTATCATATACGTGCTTTGACATTGCACACCTGTTGCCTGGTATGCATATGTGTCCTCGAAAAGGACCTATACGTTCATTTATCTCTTTAAAAACATTGTGCTCAACAATGATGGTTTACCAGTATTTATGATACAGAGAACAATTTGTCAGTAAGTAATGTAACATTGCACGATGACACCAATCCTTGTATGGCATAGCATCCTTGCAATGCACTGGGCAAGCTGCTGTCAGCACAGATTTATTGCGTGTTTATTGCCATAGCATATGGTTATACTGCACAGTTTGTACCTCTACCTTCTTAAAGCTGCATCCTTGAAAAATTTAAAATTAGTTGAAGGAAAATTCAAGGAAATGTAACAGTAACTGTCTCACATTTTGGTGGACACTTGAACCGTGATATAAGGGAGGGATATGGAAGGGAAGTAATGAAGAGCTGCCCTAGCGGAGGGCTGATGCCCATGTTAGATGCCCCTCTTTAGTTAAACATACCTCGCAATTAACGCATTTGGTGCAAAACAAACATGGGACTTGCACGCTCATGAGCACCCTCATATCAGTAAAACAAAGTGCCAATGTTGCCATATGTCAGAGCTTTGCTCTTAAAAGCGCAGCTGACTACTGCTCAAAGTTGAGAGCAAAAATACGTCTACTTTTCCTCATGTGCAGTCCGCGGTGATGGTGCCATTTGCAATGGTGATTGACATTAAGTCGCATGATGCGCAGTCCGTTCCTGGAGTTAGTGATTTTGTCTGTCGTGTGAATGTGCTGTTAAAATTAGTGCAGAACAATGGCTCTCCAGTTCATTTTAGGTAACTGTATCCTGTGCCACATGCTACCACCCTTTTTCCTCAAATTTCCTAATCTCAATTAGCCATCTGATTGCCACCCATTCATGCATTCACCTACTGTTGGAATCCTCCCAGTGTTTTAGTAATTCTCTGCATTACACTTGCATTGCACTTCCTCTTTTTTAGATTTAGTCAAGATATCTCTGTTACTGTTTCTTGCATAAGCATAAGCGGCAACTCAAGTGCACCATCTGGGCTTGTGATGCAAATGTGTAGGACCCTTCGTTTTTGGGTAAAACCTGGTTTCTCTCTACTGTTGCACCAAAAAAGATTCTTAAAGATCAGGTTCAACCCAATTTCTGTGCAAAAGTGCCTGTAAGAAAGTGTGGTTTGAAGGTGCACAAACCGAAGAACTGCTGGAGTGTAATGGATGTCACATAATTCTTCTGACAGATTTTTTAAGCAATTCTGGTTATTTTCCTTTTAATGTTTATTTTTTGTCGGTTGCTTATAATTTTTGGATAAATTGAAAACTACATGTACTGACAGGTATTTCATTCCAATAATTATACCCATTATTATGAAGCTGTGTTGGAAGGCAGGTGTGCATTTAGTATGCGTGCTTTGAATTTCAGTGATTGTTTCTGCAATGCAAAATGGAGGGCAGGTCTCTGCTGTGCAAGTTTTTTGCAATGCAGTGAAAGTAACTGGAGCAGCATTTGTTACTGTGTCACCCAGCCAAAAGTTCTCCCACAGACCACTGAGCTTCAGAATACCTATGGCTTAAAGCTCGAAGCTCTGGTTGCCTTTTACGAGGTTTTCTGCATTAACGAGTGCAAGCCCAAGGGCTCAGAGCTATCAAGCATTTGAAACCATAGAGCTATACACAGTAGTGCTGGGACCGTGCAGCAAGTCAGTGTGAATTATGTCGCGATAAACGTGGTTTACTGTAGAAAGCTAGTGTGAAAAAACAGTTGCGCTCACAGAAACTGCTGTTTTTTTTTCTTAAGCGGTCATTGAAACAAAGAAATGCTTGTAAAATTTGAAATCTCGCTGATTCCTCAATTTTTTTCCAGTTAAAGACCAAGAGTTGCATGGAAGTTGTGCAAGCCACCAAGTTGCGTGTGATTTGTGCCAGGGACCTGGAGCAGGCTGGGAAATTAGCGGATGGCCAGTGGTATTCACTCAGTAAGGCAAGCTTTTTCTGTAAGTACAGTTTTTGGCATGGCATTGCTTAGGGATGCATGCACTAAACTGACTACTCTACACCTGCCCATGCTTCAAGAACAATGAAGTACATGAAAAAAATTGATTTCCGAAAAAAAATTGCAGCTTCTGTTATGTTTTTCAGGAAAGTATTTGCCATTTGAAGGGCTCAGTGTGCTGTGAAAACCTTAAAAATTATGTGCTTGTTGTGGCTTTTTTTTTTCAAATTTCTCCTCCACGTCGATGTTGGCCTGACCTTGTAGCTTGTCTGCATGAGATTGGCTGCTACCTACAGTTCGCTTTTTTGTTGCTCCTTTATTGCCTGCCACATTCTTTGCATGGCAGTGTTATGCAGTTTGGGAAGCAATCTGATCTGATTTCTGCATTGGCCTGAAGTGCAAGCTTTTGCATGTGAGGCAGGTTTATGGTGTCCCCTTGTTTTCTGTAACTGCAGTTTGGCCATGAGGGTTAGTCCTTTTTTATTTTGATGCAGTGTCATATACTTCTTGCATAAATTAATGAAGAAAGCACTATTTTTTGTAATAAATGAACATTCATTATATCTGGGGCCATTATAAGTGCGCTTGACTCTAAAATGGCTGTCTTCCGGCATTCAGTATTACATCTTAAAACCAGCCGGAAGACACAACACAGGAGAAGAGATGAGCACAAGACGAGGCTGGTCTAACAACTGAAATTTTATTAAAGAAAAGCGACAAAAGAAGACCTGCAAAGAGATTCACGCGCGCAAAACCCCAAAGCAGTGAGAGGGCAAAAAACAATCGAAAGGCACTGACATACTAGTAAACCATCAAAAAAACTAATTCCTTACAGTGAAGGTACACCGACGGTTTAGCCAGGCACGTTTTTAGCCTCACCGATGTAAGCCTCAACTATATCAGGACAGATTTATCACTTCCCTAAACCACTGGTGTGCCGCGGAAATCAGGCGTGCAAAGAGAAAGGTTGTCCTCCGAATGCATTCACGAGATTGAACGTGCAGTGTCAGGTGAAAATTCGCCTCCTCTCTATACAGTGAAAGTGCTCTCAGCCAGGCGCACATTCAGATATCTGCTTGTCTGCCCATAGTAGTTTCAGCTACGAGGCAGTGGAACGCAAAAACCCGTTTACTTTTGCAAGTAGTGGACATTTTTTATCTTCTACTGTGCATAGCGGACGATTACCCATAGTTGTATCAAGCCTAATTTGAACGGAGAAGCAAAGAGCTCCAACCTCACTTTTAGCTGTCAAGACAACAGCAACATCATACTTTGGTGCAACTTTCTTCGGACGGTGCGAAATGGCGAGGAGGTAAGGTATAGAGCCCTCCTTTTTGTGCTGCTCAACTACGTCAGCATCATGAGAATGGTGTTCTGTTCCCTCGAAAGAGTAAAAACACGCTCTGACAGGTGCGCGAGATGGGCAAGTGGGAACCCAGGTGCCATTGGCTTGGAAACCTGCTCCGAGAATGCATTCTAAACACAGTGATGGCATGACTTCCATAAAGCGGTCGTGATGCATGCGATTGCCAGCCTGTCCTTCACCAGCCTCGAGTGGTTCTACTCATAGATAGGAGGCTTCCCGATCTTGGGCTGTGGAACCAACATAAGTGGTCGTCCGCAAAGCACTGGTCTAAGTCAAGAAGGTACAAACGGTTATGCTTAGTGAAATTCAGACGTAAAAGATGGGCTTTGACCGCATGCCTAAAGATTTCTAAAACGTCTTGTGCCAACTTATATGAGCCCTCCTTGTGCAAAAAAATTGGGTAGCAATCAACATAACGAAATGCTACTATGCCGAGGTCTTCCAAACGGCTTTGTTGCGGTATCGACTCTGTACAGAAGAATGTCGCAGAGGAACGGTGCGACCTGGGACCCTCTGCATATGCCTGATTTCTGATGTAAATACCGCCTTGCCAACTCACAGAAGTGGAGTTCTGTGAAGTTCTAGTTTCTTGTGGACAGCAACCTGGGCAGGTGCTCTGCAGTGAGCATTGACATGTAGGGCCTGTACTATTCATTGTCACATGATAGACCTCTGAGGCATGTGCAAACTGCATCAGGGTGAACAATGAACATGGTTTTACAGATGATTGCATGATTTCGGTTGCTGGCTTCATGGGGCCGTTGTCCTTTTACTGCAAATCTGCATTTGTCAGTTAGCAGGGCAGTATTTACACTCAGGTCATACCTTTGCTCAGCAACATTTTTTTGTCTAAAGTCGATAAGGCATTAGAGCCCTATTTGGAAGACCTTGGCATAGTAGCATTTCGTTATGTTCATGACTACCTAATTTTTCTGGACATTGAAGGCTCACATAAGTTGGCACAAGATGTTTTAGGAGTCTTTAAGGCATGCAGTCAAGGCCTGTCTTTTACATCAGAATTGTCTAAGCAGAACCGTTAGCAGTTTCTTGATGCAGACCTGCGCTTTGTAGACGACCATGTTTGTCAGGGCTACAGCTAAAGATCGGGGAAGGCTCTTTTTAGCTACGAGTTGGACCACTCGTTGCTGGGGAAGGATGGTGAAGAGGTGTATTTGTCGCTGGTTAAGGTCAGTAAAGATGGAAACACTTGATGGGTGTGCAGTCGTGTGCATGACATCAGCTTTACATAAGTCATGCCATCACTACTGAGGACGCATTCTTGTAGCAGGTTTCCAAGCAGCTGGGTTCCCACTTGCCCATCTCAACGACCTGTCATAGTATGTTTTCGCTCGCTCGAGGGTAAGGAACACATACTCGGATGATGCTGATATACCTTAACTCCACAGTATTTCACAGTCTCAAGAAATTCGCGGGAAAGCGCAATGCTGATATGCCTTAACAGCGAAGTGCAAGACAGGAGGCATTTGTGCCGCCATTAAAAAAAAGGCTAGATAAAACTGGGTACTTGTCCACAATGGACAGTGTCACAAAAAGAGGTTCACCACTTGCAAAAGTAATGGAGTTTATTGCGTTCCACTGCCTTATGGCTGAAACTAATATGGGCGGACAGGCAGATATCTGAATTTGCACCTGACTGAGCACTTCTACTCTATAGGGGGAAGGCAAATTCTAATCTGGCATTGCACGCTAAATCTTGTGAATGCAAATCTGAGGATGACCTGTCTCTTTGCACGCCTAATTTCCACGACACGTCAGTGGTTTACGGAAGGGATAAATCTGTCGGTAGATAGTTGAGGCTTACTACATTGGTAAGGCTAAGGACACGTTTGGCTAAGCCATCGGAAAACCTTCACCGTAAAGAATTTGCTTTTTTAGATGATTCATTAGTATGCCAGTGACCTTTGATTGCACTTCGCCCTTTCACTGCTTTGGGTTATTGTGTGCCTGTATCTCTTCGCGGGTCTTTTGTGGCTTTCCTTCAATGATGCTGCCGTGGTGGCTCAGTGGTTATGGCGCTCGGCTGCTGTCCCAAAAGACGCAGGTTCGATCCTGGCCACGCCAGTCGAATTTCAATGGAGGCGAAATTTTAGAGGCTCGTGTACTGTGCGTTGTCAGTGAACGCTAAAGAACCCCAGGTGGTCAAAATTTCTGGAGCCCTCCACTACGGCGTCCCTCATAGCCTGAGCTGATTTGGAACGTTAAACCCTCACAAATCAAATCAAATAATCAAAATCTTCAATGAAATTTTTGTTAGTCCAGCCTCTTGAGCTCATGTCTTGTGTGTTCTGTCTTCTGGCTGGTTTTAAGGTGAGTCAGTACTAACTCGGCCAGTCGTAAGCCTTGTTCAGTATTACATTTTGAATAAAGTGAGAACTTTACTAGGCTATGTTGCCGGGGATTGTGTCCGCAGCAGTTGTGGGCAACTCAGAAGAGATAGCGTTATACGATTGGTTGTGTAATTGGAAGAGGATGATGTGCGGATGCTGCGCGAAAAAAAAAATTTCGTAATCGGATAATTATTTACAGCCAAAAATGTCCAAAAAGTGGCTGGGCCAGAGAAAAAGTGCCGCGAAATTTGAAAACGCTGAAAGTAGGTGGAGCTACAACGTAGCGCCAAGTTTGAAAAACTGGAAGTATGGACAAAGCCAAAGCTTGGCGCCAAGTTTGAAAACTCGAAATGAGCAATCACGTGACCAGTGATAAGTGACCTATACGTAACCAGGAGATAGAAAAAATAATGATTAATTAGAGGCAATTAGGTAATTATCGAGAATCAAAAGGCAATGAATGAGAAGGCAATTAGACTGAGCGGGTATTCAGTGAGTGGGCAGGAACGATGCATGGAGGAAAATTTGAAAACTCGAAATCGTTGCTGGGATGAAATGAGGGTAAAAGAAGAGTTAATTGATAACCAATCAAGTCAACGAGAAAACAACCATGGTGCCAAATTTGAAAGGCGACCAGTGTCGAGGAGGCGTCAACGCTTTCACATTTTTTTTGTGCAGGTAGCAGCGGTGATCTCTATTTTTTCTTTTTTCAGCCAAGACAAAGACCACTTTTCTTGGCTCATGGGCGATGTATCTAGGAACCTGCGGCCAGGACAACGCTGGACAGCATGCATCAGCAAGCTCGAAAAAAAGCACGAAACAGTAAATAAAAATTGATCATTTTCATTTCAATTCTAGTGGTTTTGTGCACGAATTACTCTGGAAGGCACAAAGCTTGTGTTAATTGACAGACGACCATTAACAAGCTGTGCATTTTTGTGCATTGCCTACTCCAGAACACAAATCCTGTGTTAATTGACAGGCGACAGAGTAACGACTGTTACACAGTGTACGAGCGCTACACCAGACACACTACAGAAGACAAAGCAAACTACAGAAGACAGACTGTAAAAGACAAGACAGACTACAAAAGACAAGACAGACTACAGAAGTCAAGACAGACTATAAAAGACAAGACAGACTACAGAAGACAGGACCGACTACAAAAGACAAGACAGACTACAGAAGACAAGACAGACTACACAAGACATGCCCAAAATACGACAAGACTACCGACTACAGAAATTTTCTGTCTTAGAACCCTGTAGTGTGTTTTGACTGGGATGGCAACCACTTGCGCAATCTTTCGTTCACGGTCAGAACCCTCAGTGTTCTTATCTTGAGAACCACTTTCTGTCCTCTCTCCTTTTCCTTGCAAGTGGAGAAAAAGATTTTCCTCACGTCTCCTTTGCCATCGGCTGACCCTGGTGCACAAAATAACACTATGCCGCAAGATGCTATACAGTTTTTTTTTCATGGTGGGGCTTCCATGATTACAATGCATTAACGAAACCCAAAAACTCGAAGTCCTACATACATCAGCCACAGTAAAATTAACGTACCGTCCAAGGCTGCGGCTGTCTCATTTTCCACTGTTGTAGACGAGCCCACATGGCTTGGCCAGGGTTCGGATGTTTATGGCAGCTCTAGAAGCAGGGCAGAAACAATTTAAAGGGTATTCTATTTATAGAGTAGTGACACAAACACACAGCAGTCATCTAAAATGATGAGCAATGACAAATTGCAGGTAGTTTAAAGAGACGCTAAGTGGAGTACTAGGCTAGGCTACGCGGACAGGGTAGCGTCACATGATTGCAATTACGTCATTCTTACTGAAAATAAGGCTTTTGTTACCCAGAAAAATGGCTAAAAGCGAACTGCACAGGACACTACCATATGTATACCAGTGAAAATACATTAATAATTTGTCTACTCTGCTTTCCACACTCCTCCATGACATTGTGCCATCAATTGGCAATTATAGCTTAAATATGAAGAATGCATCATAGAAAGCATGGCCTAGAATATGAACTGTTTCGTAATTAAAACAGCGCCAAACATAAACCAGAGGGAAAGGCGTATGGCCTTTGTGCACAGAAAATTCAGAGTCATAAGTTCACAACGGCATTCACACTCTGTTCTACTTTCGAGGCGGCTGGTGAAGAAGCTTCCTTCTCATTTCAACATATGCATACACTTAGCGACAGCACACAATGCACTGAAGGCTTAAATGCATTGTCGTTGCCGATGTATACGTGTTAGTGTGACCAGTAGTTGGTTATGCACTCTGTGGCCGACATCCATAATTTTAAGTGGTTGCTTTTTGCAGCCACGGAGTCTGTCTACCGTATGTGTGTGCTGAAATCAGACACAGCCACATGTGATGCAGGGGACAGTATCTCCCTTTTGGTGAGGTATAGTGGGGTCGACTGAGGCAGCCCTGCACTTGCCCCTTGCTGCAATGAAGGCTGACTGGCAGGCTAGTTCCAGTCTTCTGGCTACATTTTTTGCTCTTTGAAAGTGGCACCTCTGACTGGTTGGACAACTATAATGCAAATGAGTCAAAGAAATGGTGTCACTTTGCTGATTTTTCTGTGGTTTGGGTGTGGAAGGGTTTTGCGACTTCAATTTACAATTGTCTCAGCAATGCATACACCTTTGCACAAAAAAAACGTCGGCAGTTCTCCCGAGGAATAATCGACCTTGCTTCCTTCATCCGATATTCGTTTTTAGGTTCCTTTAAAGGGCACAACAAAGGGTTTTTCAATAAAGTTGCGATATGTCTGGGAAGTTAAGAAGCCGCTTCATATTTGTCCTCCACCAAGATTTATTTTCATCCGTTTTGTGGGAGCTGAGTTATAAGCTGCAAGAATTTTAACTTCCGCGTCTTCGGGCCTTTTCCTCTCCTCTCGCACGACAAAAACGAGAGCGCTCCGCCGGCGGCCCCATCCACTAGACTGCTCCTTTACCTCCACCGTCTGCTGCACGCGCAAAGTGACCGCGGCCGCAGTAGCGCGTGACGTCTGAAAGAATTTGGCACTGTGAACTCATGCTAACCCCCGACTGCTGACGTCACTTGCACGACGTGACGTTGTGTACCAGGTCTCGTGCGAAAGCCCGGAACCGGTCGTCGCCGCGAGGAGCGAAAACGAGAATTTTTAAAAATGTATTGTAAATCTCCCGCTTGATTTGACGCCTCGTACGCGGCATGTACGTTCGGGAGCCTGTACTCTACATAGTGCAAGCATTTTAAAGCCAAGCTCAAACATCCGTTTCTGCGGCCTTTATTGTGAAGCACTTTGAAATACAGCCAACTGCAAAAGCACAGTGAAACTGAAGCAGTCTTTAAGAGTTTCATCACAAATATTTAGGGAACTGCCGCTTGCAGCAATGAGATTCTGATATACACACAGCATTCTTACAGCTTCTTCCTTGCTCTGCTCGTAATCAATGCATTAGGTGTTCAGCAAACATAAAAAAGTACATAAACTTACCGTCTGAGACTGCAGCAGAGGAATTGGTGCTGCGCAGTTCAAGCAACATCTGGATGCAGCTGTCCGTTCTGGTGGCAGGGCAGAAACATTTGAAAGGACAATAAACCGATAGAGTGGCAACACATGCAACATTTTGCATAAAGCGAGCAACTGCTGTGCTCAATGCATATGTATACTCCAGCGCTCTTGTATAGAGAATCTTTTACTCACTACTACCTTTCTCCAAATTGGCTCTTAACAAAGCGCTAAAACTAGCTATTTCGAAAGGCACCAACACCAACACGACGTCTTCCAGAATTTTTTCGTTTTCACTTCATGAATTTACTGAATAAAAAAGTATAGGAAACATGGCTTGTGCTGCAGGCTTATTAATTCTAGGTTTATTCTGTACGATAAATAGCCTTTGCCCAGGGATAATTTGAGCACTGAATTATGCGCCATTTTAGAGAAAAAAAGGTATGACTTTAAAATATGAAACTTCTAACAGGACTAAATGTGAATTGAATTGAAAATTGAATTGAAAATTTATTTCTCCACACACATTACAGTGGAAAAAGGGGACACTGGGCAAAAAGCTGCATAATGCAGCTTAAAGTAGCACTCAGTGCCCCATGAATACAACGACAGCAGCGTATTTCGCGAACATCAGGCTGAAGTTGAGCTGAATATCCCCATCAAAACAAAGAAAAAGAACAACAATAGTGTAACCCTGACCGCGTACACAACAAAGATGCACGTAAACAATAGGAACAATAGACAATATAATACACCAAACCTATTTACATTGATGCCACAATAGATTCGAAAATGTACATGACAGTTAATAACTGTTTCTTTGAGATATCTTCTATACAAACATTATTCTCGGCCAATGTGTTGAGGTAATTACCTAGGTTATAGGATAAGGACTGTTTACGGTATAAAGTACGGCAAAAGGGTAGAAGCCAGGGTAAAAGACATCGGGTATTGTACACTGGTGTGTATTGATGTAGATTAAAGGCTGCAAGGAACAGTTGATTGTTTGTTTTAACTACATTTTTGTCTGCACATAACAATGTGAACGGGTGCAATATATCAACAGACAAAATACCATATTGTTTAAAGTAAGAGAACGCATGGGAATGCCATGGTACATTTGCAATCAATCTGACAGCACGCTTCTGTGCAACTAAGATCTTGTGTTTGTTATGTTTCGTTGCGGTACCCCAGACACTTATACAGTAGGTAATGATTGTAAGTAAGTATGCATTATATATAAGAATCTTTATCTTTGTTGGAAGTGTGTATCTATGTCGACACAGGGCACCATTGACTCGGTTCATTTTCTTGCGGATAATGTTTATATGTTTGTCCCAACTCAGAGTTTCCGTGAGCACCACACCAAGGCATTTTATAGTGTCTACAATTTCAATTCTAGTGTCACCCAGCATGAGGTCAAAACTCATTGAGATAGGCTTGTTCTTTGGACGGATGATAATGGCATTAGTTTTCTTAGCATTTACTCTTAAGCAATTCTTTCTCGACCAATTGCACAAATATTCTAAAAATTGGTTTCTATACAGTAATAGATATCTTTCCTTATCACCGGGCAAAAGCATTGTGAGATCATCGGCGTAAGCTATTGAAGTCACAGGTAAGGGCATGTAAAATATATCATTAATATAGATATTGAAGAGTAAGGGGCCTAAAATACTGCCCTGTGGGACCCCAGAAAAATTAGGTTTTAATGTTGACGATGTGCGGTCATTGACAACCATTTGCATGCGGTTTTCTAGGCAGGATTCCATTAAAGAGAAACCTATTCCTCTGATTCCATAATTGAGTAGCTTTTGCAGTAGTAGACGATGGTGAACTAAGTCAAACGCTTTTGTAAAATCAATATAAATTCAAGAACGATTTTTCGGTCCTCAAAAGAATCTATGATCAGTTCCTTTTGTTTATTAAGCGCGATCTCTGTTGACCTCCCTTGCCTGAATCCGTATTGACAATCAGAAAGCACGGAGTGTTTTCCTAAAAATTTGGTTATTCTGGTATAAATTTTTTTGCATTTTTGCAACTGCTCCACTGCATTATTTTTCATTGCTACATTTATATACTTTAGATAATGCGATTCCCAGCGAATAATTTATTATTGTTTGCGACACCCATGCCACACGCACACAAGAAATGGCAAAAATGGTGGAGGCCATAAGTTTGTTAATGCCATTATCTTCGGAGTTGGCGCTACACGTCCATGTTTAATGTGATTATACAAAAGTCACGATGACAATAATGCTTGCAAGGCAGTGAAAACTTTCACCTAAATATAAACAGTGCTAATCTGCACAGTATCTCTGGAATGTTATTTAAATGCAAGATAAAAATAGCCGTAAACTCGCGTGTTAGCACACAATCCGAGAGTATTTGCTTGAAGTTCTGGTAAAAAGGTGTCCTTCGCATCAAAAATACAGTGAAGCTGCCTCATTTGATTCAGTTGTTATTAATTAACCATTTACTATTGGTTAGAAGGTTGTTGCTAACTAAGTTTTGAGATTTTCTGCGTGTAGAATTGGGACGAGAGTACGCATTGCCCTGGTGAAAGAGTTGTGGCAAACTCAGTTGGTCACGAATGGCCGTAAGGCTAATGCCATTAAATTTATGCTTATGGTACCGCTCGAATGCCAACAAAATTTAAGGCAGTAAGCACTTCACGGCATTGAAGTTGCCTGTGTGGCACGAGTATAAATGTCTCACATAAGCTTAAAGACACACTTAGGAAAAGTTGAGGTGCACAAACAGTCTAATTGAAAACAGAGCTTTTAAAAGCTAGAAAAGACCAAAAAATAATATTCAGGAATTGCCACCGCAGCCCGATTTTACAAGTAATCTGAGTGCATAGTCAGAATTTTTTTTTCACAGATCCGACAGGCAAAGTTACACTGCCACTCACTACAAAACGGCGGCAAGTAGTTCTACTAAGTGTGGATATCACTAGAATAAATCAAATAGCGGAAAAATTTTAAATCAAATTTTTCGTTCATAAATAGGTTTTCTGCTCCCAGACAAATATTAAGAAACCCTGAAAGCGCCAGCTAATCAATTTTTACTGAATAATTGAGTAGAGTTATCCTCATTGTCCTGGTAATTTTGATGGATTAAAGGCCTTTAACAGCATAAACACATCGTAGCCCGACAGAGCAGGCATTGTACTAGAAATTTGGCGGGCTCATTCAGCAGCAGCCAACACCACTGGTCCGGACAAATCATTTGCGTAGATATTCAAATGGTGCCATTGTGTATTAACTCCTGGATAGGCTACGAAGAGAAAGCATTCTGGGCACCTCAGCTGCTAATCAGATTTCTGTACATTTGACATTCTTTACACAGTTACCTCAAAATGGCAGCAGCCGAGAATCCTAAACAAAGAAAGACTGAGGTACTGCATTCTCAAAGGCGTAGTTTCTCCTGGCATGAGAGATGATTGAGCATTTACAGTGTGGGACAACGATATCATGTGCTGAGTCACTATATAACTGCTGTCTCATTTAGTAGGGGATAAATGTGTTCAAGGCATATATGCAGCCTGGACAGAAACATCTACTGCATGGCAGAGAATCTATGCTGCGTACAACACTTATTAGGGAAGGGACCTTGAGCCTTGAGGATAAACTGTATCTTCATTGCGACATATAGAATACCATGATGCGGGCCTACACATAGATTTCAAGTACAAGCTATAGCAGGTGATGATTGGTGGTTATAGAAAAGCATAGGCTCTCACTATGTGCCCAGTTCATTGATATGATGGCTGTTGTGATATCAGCGTAAGCCGTGTATCCTGTCCAAGCTGCAAGCGAAAAAACTGCTTAATAAAGAGCTTGGCATTTGCAACATATGAGTGATTACTGACAGTATTTAGTATACTAAACAATTTTTTGACGATGTCTTGCAAGAATCGTGCTTATGGTACCATGGCGCAGTACAAAAAAATGTGCGCTCAGTTCCAACATGAAAATTAAAAACTGTATAAAAAGAACCTAATGATACAAATACATTCAGTGCAAAGTAGCATTGTTAAGCAAATCTTTTGAGAAACGATTTGGCACATACCGCCCTCAAAAACCTTGGTGCAGAGCGCCCCTTGCAAATTTGTATTCAGTTTTCTCAATGCTGTGAGCTCTGCCTTCTTCCAATAATTTTTTTCTTGAAGCTTCTGGATAATAGTATCCTTGGTGGTCTCTTCATAACTTGTGGCCGGAGCAAGCAGCTACTCTTCCGCCATGTGCTATGCAACTGGTTTCACAGCTTTGTCCGATTTTGCTTGAGACATAAGCAACCAGTTCACTGCTTTCATCTCTTACATGCATACATCCAACACCTTACAAGATACTCTGCTTATTTCACTGCTAGCCTCACATACTCAGACCTTTCACAATTCCAGACAAGAAATTGCATTAGCCTGTGCAGCACAATCAGTAAGCAAGCATGGGTTTAAGAAACTGTGCTGCGGATGCTAGTACACTACCACTGCTTTGCACTATTTGTCTGCAACAAGGCTTGTAAGAGAAAAAATCTTGCAGTGCAAGTTATAACTGAGTGAGTATACTTCCTTAAGTTAACGATGCACAGCAGTTCAAACAATCGCCAACATTTTAACTTTTGTTTGTGCCTAAGCATCAATGGCTGACAATCTACCGAGTAGCGATAATATAACTGGCACCGGCCATTACAGTCGGCTCGAGATAACGAGATAACTGCGTAGGAAGTAGTGAGGTGAGCAAAGCATACATAGATGGCTTAGGCTGCGCTCTGCAGACCGATGCCAAATTTTAAAGCAGGCACTGGTTTTAACGCTTAATCCTCTCGGACAAGCGTTGCGACATACCTACGCATAGGAAGAAAAAGAACTTTAATGGAATAGGAGATGTCTGTCTGGTTTTTGCCTGGCATGCTACTCCAGATGAGGGTGAAAGAAGAGTAGGGTAGAGAAGAGGATGGTGAAAAGAAAAGTAACAGAGAAAAAGAAAGAATGAATGATGAAATCAAGCACACTTACGTACTCACAAACACACACGCACACACAAAATTCTCTAAGAATGTCGACCAAGCCCGTGTCTCTTAATAACACTAAAAATGCTTTTGTCCTGCGCACACCCAAAGCCGCATTCCTCCCGGGTCCAAGGGCATGCTCGATGAGCACGGGGCCATCTTGCCGGAGTCATAAAGCACTTAAAAGTGTCTTGCTATGAGTGCTGAAGCGTTTGCAAAGAGAGATGAAATGTGGTAGATCCTCAGGCACACCATATGTGGGGCACACAGGGCTACTTATTTCACCAATTTTATGTAAATAAGATTGAGTGAAGGCAACGTCCTGGCGAATTCGGTGGAGGCAATTTTGGTCACGTCTTGTTATATTGCGTGGTATGCGGAAGTCACAAGTGGGGTTAATACGAAGAAGGGGTCTGTATTGATGTTCCGGATCACACCACAAAGAGCGTTGCGTGTGCCAGGATTTTGTAGACAAAAGTCTCACGCCATCACTGCGAGAAAACGGTATAGGTAGGAGCAAGGTGGTGTCGCAATGCGCCGACCTCGCTGCAACGTCAGCGTGATAATTGCCTGCAAGGCCACAGTGAGCTTGTAACCACTGCAACACAACACGATGGCCAAGCTCACAGGCCTCTTAATGGTATCTGTTTAAGTCATCGATGATCAGCTCTTGAAGGCTTCCTGGTGACTTTATGGATTGTAATGCAGCCCGAGAATCACTGAAGATAACACACTCTGTTGGGGGTTGTTGAAGAATGTAAGTGAATGCTGCTCGCAGAGCAGCCAGTTCGGTAGCAGTTGTCGAGGTGCGATGACTGAGTAACGCCGAAATTGTGCGCGTTGACGGAACCCAGACGCCAATCGCTGATGAGACGGATGTGACAGATCCATCAGTGTAGATGTGACTGTACGCACAGTAGCATCCATAATTGTGTTCAAGGAAAAATAGATAAGTGCAGGATCGGGGGTGGTTGTTTTTTTAAATGCCAGGAACCGTTTTCTTGATTTGCCAAGCTGTGTACCTCCAAGGTGGAAAGGAGGTCCTGACAGGGCGCTTGTAGTGTAGTGGGAGAATGTGAGAAACTTGCTCTATGCAGTGCGCTGCGAGTTGATGGTGAGGTACACGAGCCACGAACCGCATCTGGGCACGAAGCAACTCTTGGGTTAGCAGTACTGATGCAGATAGACATCTGCTGTCTGCTAGAGTATCCACTGTGGAGGTGGTCTTGGGAAGACCGAGGCAGATTCTCAAGGCATTAGCTTGTATAGCCTCAAGGAGTTTGATATTTGTTTGTGAAATACCTTGAAGAGCTGGGAGACTGTAGCGTAGGAGGCCTTCACACA
This sequence comes from Amblyomma americanum, assembly GCF_052857255.1. Taxonomy (NCBI): domain Eukaryota; kingdom Metazoa; phylum Arthropoda; class Arachnida; order Ixodida; family Ixodidae; genus Amblyomma; species Amblyomma americanum. The sequence continues at coordinate 54,911,493 of NC_135505.1, read as the reverse complement.
GCGAACCGTACAGTCGTAGTAACGAAGGTGTACAGCAGCATTTACTGGTTGTGCAGAGGATACGAAAGATAGAGGCGTAAGAGCAGAGTTTGATTTTAAGCTGTTGTACATGTGGGGACCATGACAGTGACCTGTAAAACGTCGCTCCTAGCAATTTATGGCTTGTAACGTATGGTATTGGGGTACCAGAAACTTTCTGCGCGTAGAGTGAAAGACCTCACCCAGAAAATGCAATTGCTGAGCTTTTATCTGGCGACATGACGAGACCGCGCTTACTTAAAATCGATCCTATGCAACCTATTGCCCTCTGTAATCGCGCATACACAATGCGTCCGTTGCCTCCAGAACACCATATAAAGATGTCATCGGCGTAAAAGGAGATTTCAACTGTAGGAGGCAAGCATTTTACCAAGCCAACAAGTGAGATATTGAAAAAGGTGGGGCTGAAAATCCCCCCCCCCCTGAGAGAGTTCAGTTGAGGTGTTGAATGCTACAGGTGAGGCTAGCCTTACTTTAGCTTCCGGCAATTGCTCCACCGTAGCGTTCCTTTTATATTGTTACGTAGCGAGCGTAGTAAGCAGCGATGAAGACGGACGAAAGGGTCTTCTAAAAGAACTGTTTATTGGGCTGACTTGCACCCAAAATGGACTGAATCACTCGTCGGCGGCGAAGCGACAAGCGTGCTCGGCGGTCGTCGAACAGAATGCCGGCCGCTGTCGGCCGTGCCCAATTTAAAGCTGATAGCGAACTTTCGAGATAAAGAGCGCAAAGTTACTAGAACATTCCGGAACAACGTAGAATCAGCTCTGCCTGGCTGCGATCAATCGAGATAAATCTAGTCGCGTCTTGCGTCACAAACAAAGCGATGAAGTGATGGGGCGGCAGATTTGAAAAACGAACAAACACTGCAAATATTCGCGGCAATATTAACAATGTCCTAAAGCCAGTCGCATCTACTCCGCTATGAGCGCAGTCTCTTATAATAGCACACATTCTTTGCCGCAGTCATAATCTATGCACACAATCAATCCACATAGTACACATCAAAACACACTCCAGAAGTCACCATCTATGCACATATTCAGTCACAGTAGAACATAGGCCATTGTAATGCTACAATCCATACACACATTCACTCAAAGTAAAACGTAGACAACTCCGGAAGGCACCATCTACGCACACATTCACAGTAGGCCATAGCCCGTTCCTGCTGCCACAATTTAGAAACGAGATCCGTGTCCCGCAGAAATGTTAAAAGAATGCATGCTGCCTTCCTTCTGCATGTCTGGTTTCCACTAGGGTAGACAAACTCCTGAACTGTACTGTACAGCGCGATATTTGATGGAGAGCTGTGTAACCTTCACTTCTTGACATGAAAATCGATCTTTCGTGCAGATAATCGCAAAGCCAGTGATACATCCGTCAACCAATGCCGATTGACTGTAAGGCTGAAAGAATTGCTTCATGTGTGATGCTGTCAAATGCTGCCTTGGCGTCAAGAAACACAGCAATCATCAAGGACAGCTATGTTTTACTGCGTTCAACAGAATTTGTGAGGGCAATAACATTGAAAATGCTACTGCGTCCTTTTCGAAACCCGGACATGGCCAAAGGGTAAATATCTCTGTTTGTCTTGTCGAAGTCAGGCGGGAGTGTACCATTTTCTTCATCAGTTTTCTGAAGCAGCTTAGAAACGTAATGGGGCGGTAAGGGTTTAAGTGAATTGATGGTTTTCCAGGCTTGAGGACAGGTATCACAAGCGCACGCTTCCAACACGTTTAAAGGCGGCCGGTCTCCCAGGAGGTGTTACAAACTGCCAGCAGCTGAACTTTCGCCTTACTTCTCAGATGAGAAAGGGCAGTGTAGCTTACACCTTCTAGTCCTGGGCACGATTTTTTATTGGTAGCTGACAAAGCCGCAAGAAGTTCTTCCATGACGAACGGATCATCAATGAGGGCAGTATTAGGTGAACGGGTTAAGCATTGGAGATGAAATCGCACCGATATGGCCCTTAATGGAGCAGTGATTTTAGAACAGAAAGCCGCCGCTGCATCTATACAAGAAATATTCGCATTTACAGCTACGCAGTCAAAAGGATTTAGTGGTGCGGGCTGACTACTGAGGATGCGTACAATGCTCCATATCATAGAAAGAGGCTTTCTGGGATCAAGCTTCGAACAAACGGATTTTCTTCCCCGTCTTGTCAGCTTCTCCAAATGACGTTGAACATCTTTCTGTGCGCGCCTACCAACCCTGATGTCTTCTCTATAATTTGTTCTGCGTGTTCGTCTCTCTGCTCTGCGGCGAATTGCTCGAAGTCGCTCATATTAAGCATCTGCAGTTGTGTGCACTTATGATAGCGTTGTAACCTTAGTGCTCGACGTTTTACCACGTGCTACAATATAGATGAATCTTTCATAATTGAGGTTTGAGAGGTCCACTTTTTCAACTGTGTCAGCGAAAAGTTCCAAATTCGTGTAGCGTGCTACACGCCGCTGTGAACTTAAGGAAGCACCACCAACCTCTTTATAGGTAGGAAGATGATCGCTGCCATGAGATTTTATGTCGACACTCCGGGTTGTTGAATACAATAGATGATTAAAAATCATCTAAATGTCAAGCGCACTGGATCTTGTACCTTGATAAAAGGTTGCCTGGCCGTTGTTGAGAAAAGTGAAATTGTTGCACTGTGCGAAATCAATTAACTGTCGTCCTCTGACTGTTGATCTAATGCCTATCGAAGCAGGATGATGTGCATTGAAATCACCCTTAATGTTGCGCGGCGCAGGGGTATTGCGTGCGATAGCCTGAACGCGGTCGACATCAAAGCTGACACGGGGGGTATGTACCTGACGATCACTGTGAAGGACAGGTTCATGACCTTGACGGTGGCCGCAACATATTAATTCCGTGTGTCCGTAGATATGGGTTGTAGAATGGGAGTGACGTCTTTCCGAACAGCTAAAAGAACTTTGCTGTTGTCAGCACCTGTCATCGAGTTCAGAACGGTATATCCTGAAAGACCGATAGTAGTACAGAGAGGGGACTCTGAGATGGCAATGATCAGAATACGGTGCTTCGAAACAAATTGTCGGAAATCAGACAGTCGTGGACGAAGGCTGCAGGCATTCCGTTGGAAGATGGTGGCCTTGTTACGGATTATTTGCACGCTAGGGAGAGTTCCTGGTCTATTGAGTGCTACCGCCATTTTGCAAGAGGACGTGCAATGAAATCAAGGATTGTTAGGATGGCCTTCGCCACCGGCGAGGAGTGTGGTATAAGGAAAGCAAGAACAGCCGCAACAAACGAGCTCAGTAGGGAGCGGTTGCTATCGGAGTTTTGGCGATTAGATCCTTCAAGTGGGTGGTTCCAGGTTCCATACTGCGGCTGCCGTGCGGTGTTCACTTTTGGACTCGCTACAGGAGGTGTATCAACCTTTTCGCGCGGTGGAAGAGGAGGAAATTCAACCACGTCCTCAATGCTCAGGTGACTGCCTTTGTATTTGTCCGGCGATTGGGGAGCTTTCTTCCCCAGCGATGAATTTTTCCTGCCGCGATTTCCCCGGATTTGGTCTTGCTCAAGTAGAGCAGTTTTTTCTGACTTATAGTCTATTTTTTGAGTTCTTGTACCTGTAGATAATTTTCTTTTTTTGGTAGACAGTGCAGCGGAAAAACGTCGCCTCGAGCTACTTACCGCAGTTAGAACAAAGGGCGTTATCACATGCACATTCATTGCGGTCATGGCTGCCACCGCAACGAGAGCAGCGCAAGGCAAGTCGGCACGCGCTAGCCACATAGCCAAAGCGTTGAGATCTGGTGCATTTCCGTGGTGTTTGAATGTACTCGTACACACGATACTTTGTATATCTGAGAATCACGTATTGGGGAGCAGATTCTGTCGCAAATACAATGCGAATATTTTCTGAGTTTCCAAGTCGGCGGACGGATTTAATCGGAGCTCTCTGTAGCAGCGTTGAGTAGATATATGATTGAGAGAGATCCAGGGGGACACCCTTAATGCCACCCACGCCGCAGTTGCTGGGGCGAGGCTCGTCGGCTTCAACTGAAACTCCAGCTATGCTTGTTATTTGCAAGAGGCGTTCAGTTGCGTGCGCTGTACGGGTGTCAACTGCCAGAAGGTTTAAGCACTCGTTGGGACGAACTTGAAGAACGCCGTCTGGAGCCACAGATTCTAAACCTTGTCTCAAAGATAGTGGATTAATGCAGGTAATGCGGCACCAGGAATATAGTGGCTTGATGACAACCGTAAGGTTGCGCTTAGGAGTTCGAAGTACACACGGAGTATCTGCACTCATAAGTGACCGCTTTGAACGGCAACGGCGTTTTTAAGGCACTTGAATAAATCTCTGAGACTCTTCTCCGGACTTTGCAGTAGGGTTCACAGTAGGGTTCATGTAGATGATAGTAGAAGGACTAGACGAATCAGAAAAATCGTCCTGACCTGAAGGTAGTGGCAGATCACGGCTTGAGTTATAAGCATCAGGAGTTTGTTGTCCATGAGGACCTGGAAATGCTGGTCCGGATGCAGCTGGAGCAGAATAGAGGTTGCAAGACACCAGGCTTGAGGAAGCAGGTAGGGCTTGCACAGCAGGAATGGCCTGCTGAGTTAGGCCTGACGGATAGCCAGGTGAACAATCAGTTGTTGAGCCAGGGTGTGGCACCGGCGGAGCCGCACCCACCGCAGGAATCATACCAGGATGTAGCAGTGCAGGTAATCTGAACAGAAATGTTCAGCACCGATGAGAAAATCTTGACAAAGAGTGGCAGAGACGAGCGGGCAAGCCCGACAGCTCTCTTCTTACGAAACAATGGCGAGCTGCGACTGCAGTCAGTGGATGGGAGGCGGCCGAGTAGGACCCTCGCCGCCGTGAGCGTAGTAGCAGCCCAACTTGATTGAGTTCATTTGTGTGGGGGGTTGCGCGCCCAGCTTGTAATCAGAGTGAAGAGTAGCGCAGGAAACGTATGAGGGGTTGCAGCTACCGGCCACGAGCTGGATAGAGGTCAGCACCCAGATCATCCACTAATCAGGCAGAGAGGGAAAGTTTTCTATCCCCCACCACTCTCCCTAGAGTGACTGTTCTCGATAGTGCGAAGTACTCGCATAAACAGTGGCTCGCGGATGGAGACTATAGGTCCTACACATAGGATAACAGCACAAGCACAGTGCTCGCAGCAAAATTGCTCTTTTAAGGTTTCGCTTTACTTGTACCTCTGCACACCGATCAAGCGCTCTAGACAAACCCACTCACCCTTCCACGCAGTGCCTAACGCAAATCTACAAGTTTCCCGGCAACTATGATATGCATGTGCCCACAACGAGTTAAGCAATACGAAAACCCTGTGTTACAGGAATTAACACAGACTTCTGAGCGTAATTAACCGCACACGTTAACCTAATGGCAATCTGTTTCCTAACTTTTTTTTTGGCGGCAGCTCGTCACCTTGCCTGCGGGATGGCTTGCGTCTGGTAGCGCGCCATGCCGCCATTTCTTCCTCCGTTTCTGTAAATTTAGCACAGAAAAGCATTCGCGCGATTTTTGATTCATGCAATGAAGTAAACTGCTCAGTATACATGGTAGTGTCTCCTTACCTGTCATGTGAAGAATGCGGATGTAGTAGCTACCCCGCGTAGCCCCGTCCCCTTCCCAAGACGCTTCATAGAAGCGTGCCCGATCAAAATCTTTAACATCCCTAGGTGTGAAATTTAAGATGGAGTGGTGCTACACGACATGCTTGTCTGTTTCGTTCTCATGCTGAATTAGGAGATAAATTTCTAATGCAGCAGACCCTTCGACAACAGAGAAACAAGTGTGATCTACGCTCGCGACCTAGCGCGAAAAGAATGATTCCTTTGAAACAACTGGCTATGATCAGCTATATGCGGCATAAAACCGGCTCGATATAGAAAACCACGGTTTCACATGGAGCGAAATTCTTCTTTCCGCAATTTCTACCGGTGTTTTCCGCACGTACTAACTCTGCGCTGGCGCGCAGATATTATTGCAAACACGACAAATGTAACACGGCACTGTGGGCCGAAGCCCAGAGTGCAAAGCATTTGTAGAGTGCAATTGCTTTTTGTAGCAGAGCTCATTCCGGCCTCCGAGATTTTTGCTATCTCGGAGGACTTTTTAAAAGTCGGCGGCGCATTTATTATTTTGCTCCATGCTGATACAATCTCATTAAAGCCGTATTCTGGTGCCTAGAATATAGTAGCCCAGATTTTAATGGGCGCAAACAGCGAAAGGCCACCAACCGTAAAACAGACGTACGCAGACGTTTGCGCTTGTTGTTGTTACACTCACACAATAGCACATGCCCACAGAAGGAGATTGGCCAAGAATTGGGGAGCACAGAGAATTTTTCAGATAAATCTTTTTATAGACGAAAATAAAATGAACGCCGACGAACCATGCACCAACTACCTCCACCCCCCCCGCCCCCCCAAGAGTGTATTACTATGCTGCAACAACATATTCCGTTCACTGTTCGCTTTTGCAGGAACATACTGGTTCAGGGCATAAAAACTGGCATTACAACACACGGGACAAGAATACAGACAGACATGAACGCTCCTGCCTGTGTGTCTGTTCTTGTCGCGTCTGTTGCGCTGCTTTTTTTATATACAATTAACTTGACATGTTTATTATTCTCAGGAGCGTTGCTTACAGATATGAAAGCACGCTTGCCGCTATGGATGAAATGAAACTTATAGAAAGCGTGACCATTAGCAGATATCTCTGCCAGTGTGTACGATGTAAGTGTTCCGAGTACAGTGTTCTGCAACTTTATCGTAGCAGCCTTTAAAAAAAAAAATCTCCTGCCTGAACTGAAGGCTCGTTTGGGGTGAAACTGCGCGCAAAGCTTGTGTACGGAGGTAAATGTTGTCTCCTGCCGTCCTCGCTTGCGTCGTGAACAAGGAACCGCAAGCCACTGGGGCCAAGTTTTCTTTAAAAAGCGACTGTGGCGCCATCCAAGGACAAGCACAGCTCCGAGCCTTCGACTGGTTGAATTTCGCATCAGGCGCTTCTTCCTGCAAATAATAGATAGCGCTACTACACGCCTTTTTTTTTCGAGGCGGGGGTGGGGCAGTTGGCAACTTTTACTTTCCTGTTCTCGTCGCACAAAATACAAGTTTCGCGCCATGCCCGGCGGAACGACGCACGTATCGTAGTGAAACTTGATATGAGACAAAATTTACCTCAGTAAGCAAGCTCCGTGCACGGTTTCCCCGCAAACGATCCTCCGGTTGAGCCGCAAGAATTTGCCAAATCTGGTACGATGAAATTTCAGAACTGTAAGTTGGCGTACAAGGAGCTGTGCTCGTCGTAAGCCGAAGACGTTAATGGGACGAACAGTAGCGAATACGTATTTTCCGATTTATAAGCCGCACCTTTGTGTAAGACGCACCCCCTTATATGCCGGCTTTGAGAAACAATTTAGCATATAAGACGCACCTCAATTTACGCAGTTACGACAATGAGACCAGACTACACATGCATGCATATGCGACCATTGAAAAATGCTCCGAGCCTGTGCGAACATTGGACGACATGGCAATGCGCCCCCAGCACAGTGAGAACCACGCCACTTTTGAGGGAATTACGACAGACAGGAAACAGCCCTGCAAAAAGAAGCGCGGAAAGCAATTGAATGCGAAGTGTACGAAGTATAGATTCCCTTCACCTCTTTTATCAGCTGCCGCGGTGCCTCAGTTATTATACTGCTCGGTTGCTGACCTGAAAGACGCGGGTTCGATCTCGGTCGCGGCGGCCGCATTCGGATGGACACGGAGTACTACGGGCCCACGTAGTGTACGATTGATGTAAGTGCATATTAATGAACTTCAGGTGGTCGGGAAATTATCGTGAGCCCTTCACTACGGCGTCTTTCTTAGACTGAGTCGCTCTGTGGACGTTGTTGTTATCGCTGATCTCAAGAAACGTGGCGCATACACAAGCGGGGGAGAGGGATTGGCCAAGGTTTGGTGATTTGATGCCCACAAACCAAACTAAACGCCTTTTGCAAGGCAGAATTCGAGGGTCTCAATAATTATCCTCTCGTGCATGTACAATGTGCTTTTAAATTGATCGTTTAGCATGGCACGCTGCCAGGCATTTTTTAGGAAGGAGCCCGAAAGGAAGTGCCTGGCTGCGTGCCATGGTGAAATGAACGAAGAATTTAAAAACAAACGGTGCACGCACGAGAGAATAATTTTTGCGGTCACGGGCTTCCGCATAAAAAGAAGGAATTTAGTTTGGATTGTGGGGTTTAAGCCACCAATTGCTCCGATGGCTCGTAACGCTACTTACGTACTGTGAATGCGAAAGCAATAGTACGTCGTCGTGAGCGTTCGACCTGGAAGTGAAAAACTGAAAATTGGTTTTGAGGATTGGAGATGGCGCACAAACTTTCTCACGCATCTCGGGGAACCCCCCAATCGCGCCGTAAGGAAGGAATAAAGGAGGGAGCGAAATAAAAGACGAAAGAGGTGCCGTATAGTGGAGTGCTCCGGTATAATTTCGAGTTTAACGTGCACTGAGATCGCACAGCACTAGGGCGCCTTTTGCGGTCGACCTGGACACAGGTTGCGTACTGAGGATTGCAACGGACACGCGCCTCCGAACTAGCGCCCCGAAATGAATGTCGTCCCAAATCGGTTCCAGATTTTGAACGTCATGCCTTACCATTGACTGAATCAGTGTCATGTCCAAGGCTTGCATGGCTTCAAGCCAAAAGGGATGTCAGGGAAATTAAAAATGGCATGATATCGGCGGAATAATTTTATAATAGCCTGCATAGAGCCGTCATTCCGTGTATCACACGTAATCACGGAAAGCACGATAAAAGTCCAAAGGTGATTGCCACTAAATTCTAGGTTATTTTGTTTCTAACGGTGGCAGCACCTTCCATCGTGTAGTCTAGCGACCCTACCATGGGTCCTGCTCGAGTCTTTTTTCCTGAGGGTTGCGGATGACCAACAAGTGAGCGCTACTTTCGTGCTTCGCACTTTGTTTACTCTTCCTGCAATGAACACGCCACGTGCAAAGCGGTAGCGACGCTAACTAGAACCCGGTGAGACGTGCCGGATTCCGAAGCAAACTGCTTATAATCAACGCATGAAACGGGATCAGCTGCATGAGGAAATGGACTTTGCCGCAGAAATTTCGGGAAACGAAGCGGAGCTCGCGAGCGCGTCAAGTGCAACCTATAGCGTTTTTACTGGCACAAGTGCTGCTGACGGTACTGCTGCTCATCAAACCTCACCTGGGAATGCCAGCAACGCAGCAAGTACTGCCGACAGACCTGCTGCCACAAGTCATACTGCGGCTGACCAAACTTCGTCAGCGTGTGCTAGCAGCGCAACGGTCGCTGAAGAATGCATCGGTAATGCAAGCACGGCTGGAGAAGGTTACGCCGATGAGAGCGACAACTCGTACTTGCAAGCCGAAGATTACTCGTATCCAGATGGCAATGAAGTAAAGAGCTTCATAGAAAAATGTGACAGGGAAGCTTTGCCATACCAGATATTAACAAACACGCAAGCTCTACTCCTGATTCTCAGCTATGTCGTCCATTCAGGGCTGTGCTGGACAGAAGTTGAAGGCCTTCTCATGCTAGAAACGCTATTTGTTGCACTGAAATAGTGCCAAAGAGTAAATATATGTTTATAAAGGTGTGGAAAGGCAGAAAGAACTTCGTGGACAAACATTTTTTCTGCTCCATAAGCTTGGCATTCCTTGGCAGAAAGGCTATGAGTGCAGCATCGCAAACTTTTGCCTGTGTGACAAGCCAGGTTAGCTACGCTGCTCAAGAGATGATGAAAAAAGGTAGCTTCTTCTTCATCTTTGACTTGAAAGGGCAGGTTCATGACAAGATGAAGCGGTATGCAGAGCAACTGGACGAATGTTTCGCAAAGCCTTTGTCATGGGCGTATTGTGTGTATGCTGACGTCATCCTCGGGCGCATGTATAGAAGCACCAGGCGTCAGTTAAGCATGAACTGGTCCGACATTACAGTCAAACGCAATACTGATGGGCCCCCTGTGTTCAACTCCAGTAACTGCAGTGTGTGGCCCATCCAGATTTATATAAACGGACTACCTTTCAACACCCGTTTGAAGATGTTCTCGTCGATGCCTTGTGGTTTAGAAACCAGCATCCTCCTCAGTGCTGTTCATGAAGGCATTTGTCGAATCTTTGCTGCATAACTTGGGAGCACGCTTGAGAGATCATAACGTCAAGAGTCTTCGCAGTATGCTTCTGTGTTGGCTCCATAGCAACAGCTTCGTTATAAAATATGAAGCAGTTTAAAGAATATCATGGATACTCCTTGTCTCTTGAAAAAGGGACTGATGTAGAAGGTAAGTTACTGCTCTCTGTATGAGAGCGAAAGCTCTGCTTAATGCAAAAATGGAGCACCTTGTTCAGTGCACAACATGGACGATCAACCATCCTGAAGGTCAAACCTTCAAAGTCAAGCCATAGCGACACAAATGTTATATCAATGGTTAGCTTATTCTGAGTACAATCGAGATGTGCTAATTATGTGTCGTGAATAAATACACCTCGCTAGCTAATAGTGACACAAAGTTTTGTTGACGTTACAACGACAAGTCCTATATCCTTGGATAGCTCATATTGAGTACAATGACTTTGCACTAATTAGATGTATTAATACCAATATTAGATTTGACAAAAATTGAGCTTTTTATCAGAATGTCAAGTTAAGTATTGTTGGATAGCTTATGTTGAGTACAAATGCGTTGTACACTATGCTTGTCTGAGTTAATTTTGCCTAAAATTGAATTTTACGCTACAACGCGTAGTCATATTGTTAGATATCTGTTGTATATGTTTGATAATTTATATTGAGTACATTTATGTTGCACTGTATAGATGTGTCAATCACTGTAAATTAGTTAATGGGATTAAGATTGAACTTTATGCTACAATGACAAATCACATATCATTGAGTAGCTTGTGCGTATTACCGCTGCACTGCACTATTTACACGTTTTGATTACCAATAATTCTGCCAGAAATTGCACTTTACGCGGCATTGCCAAGTCTTGTATCGTTAGACAGGTTGTAAACAGTACAGTTGCACTGCAGATATACGTGTTTTATTGGCTGGTAGTTAATTGTGACGAAAATTGAACTTTATGCTATATTATTAGGTTACGTAATGTTGGATAGCTTGTATCAGGAGCAATTACATTGTACTAGTTGCATGTAATAAATAAACATTACAATTAAGCAATATTATTAAAGAATTAGATTAAAATTCAACATTACGCTACAATAACAAGTCATATACTTTAAAAAATCTTGGCAAGTAGAATTCAAAAAATATATCATACAGCTATAGCTCGATCTCAGATGTACCCAGCGTTAAACCCCTATGATTTGTTTTTGCTAAATTGAAGTGCGCAGTTTATCCTTTAACCTGTAATTTACCATACGCCAATTGCACATGGCATTTCAGTGAAGAGCGCAGTGTAGTTTTTAGTGCATTGGTGTGCCACATTCTTGGATGAAAGTTTCGTTTAGATTTAGGATACACTTGAAGACTGGAAAATGTTGGAGAGCGTTATTATTGCGTGCCAGTGTGATAATAATATTAGTAATAGGCATGTATTGCTGCAATATAAGTCTGAAATTCAATATTAGTTTATTTCAGGCACTCTTCGGTACATTCCAAGCCGAACAGCACCACCATTGCGCGCAAACAAAGGCGCGCTCGAAGGCACAAAGGAAACGCACCGGTGTGGTCAGCCAGTGCAAGGCATGAAAAGACCTTCACCACTCAGTCAGCTAGAGGGCTTCAATTTTTTGTGCTGTATGGCACCCTATCTGATGCACTGCATTGCAGATGGAATTACTAAGCAACTCTTGGATTTATAGTTGACAGCAACTGACTAGCCCTACTGCATTGGACGATACATGCGTGGCCTGGATAGCATCATTATGAAAATGAAGCCTTCCGTTTCATTTTGCCGGATTCCACGACCCCTCAGTGACAGAGACCATTGAAACGGAACCTAGAGGCTTTACTGGCTGCTACACTATTCATTGCCAAGTTTGAAGGAGGCAGTGTCTGTTGCGTATTTGAATCATATTTGAGTGTTTTGCAATGAAGATTTCCTACTTTTGCAAGAGTCCGTCACTGATGCTGATGTACAGGAAGCAGAGAGCTTCTTGTCGCGTTTTGTCAGCAGAGTTGATACATTATATGGGCCTACTGTTGCAACCTATATAATGTACACCAACTGCTCCATCTTCCAAAGAGGCCAGAAATGCTAGGCCCTTGTGGGGAACCTATACTTTCCCTTTCGAAAATGGGATTGACCAGCTAGCTGGTTAAGGCCGCACAAGGCGTTCCACTTCAGGTTACCGAGCGCTGTGCCGTAATATCGTGGCTGAGAACTACCCTAAAATTTGTAGACATAGCTTCTAGTTCTTCTAACATAAAATAGATCATGAGGAAACATTATTTTTCATCATCAAAATTTGGGGTACATGGGGCAACTTTACTTTCTGAACAGATAGACCATTCAGTTGAAGAACTTCCATTGCCAGATATGGAACCGTCCCTGCCATTACTCTCTATTCTCGCCTTCAGCTGAATAGTTTTAGCGTTCATACCACCTCCTACATCCGGGCTGTGAAGAACTTTTGTTAATGTGTGAAGGTGAATGATAGCACGTACTGCCTAGTAATTAACAAATGCTCAGTTCTGTTAGGTGCCAGAAAGACTCTTAGTCTGTGGTGAGCTTTTGACATCAAATTACAATTTCAGAGGTATTAAGTACGTGCCAAAATGTAGTCGCCCTCCTCCAGAAAGAAATGTACGCCTTTATTCAGCTGAGGATGTATCTTCTCAACGCATTTTTCTGTGTGGTGCAGACATCAACTACGTGTCTGGTGTCCCAAATAACCATAGGATTGACTAACTTAGGTTAGTCCACCTTGTAGTTGTTGAAGCCAGCCAATTTTTAGAGCCCAAAATGTGCAGATGCATGCTTGTTTGTAAAGTTCGAATGAATATCTTATTGTTTGCTGTGTGATTATGATTACAAACAGTACCTGCACTGAAACTTTAATAAGCCAGAAAAGGCATAAAAGGTGCATATTGGTACCACTGCCGCCATTGGTTTTTGCAAGCAAACCAACGGGGCAAATATTTTTGACACTCATCTTTCAGGTTTGAGCACATTGCTACATCATCAACATCAACCTGACTCGGCCATAATGGCGTCATGTCCTAAGCGCAGCACAGTCTCTCGCATATCTCTCGGTAACACCAGCTGTTGGACCCGCCTTTCTGAACTGAAAATGCATTCCCTGTGCAGAAGACCATTTACTAATTGATATTCGAATGACGTACGACTCTTCTTTCTTTTCACTTTTTCCCCGACTCTTTCGAAGCAAGTCTTCAGGCTAGGGTCTTCTTTTTGCCTAATTGCAATTTCTCCCGGTGTTACGCTCAAGCACATCGCACTAGGAGTAGAGAGCTGACGCTGCGTTGCTCGGGCTGTCGCTTGAGCTCTTGTCTCCACTGCCGACGAGAAGCTGACTGCACCCGTCTGAGCTGTCGCGGGCCTCTCCTCCTTTGTATTTTATTCAACGTCGAGCATCCTCCACTCGGGATCGGGGTCTTCGACACTTCTTGCACCCGTAATGTTTCCCAGGATGAGATCGTAGATGGGTTGGTGTACGCATCTTGCCACAACCTGTCCAGTATAATATGGCGTGGACACAAGAATCCTTGCTTCAGGAAGGTACCTCACTGTGCTATCTACAAGAGTGACGCCCGACGCTTCCCCTGTAAGATCCTCGTCCTTCGCCAGGCTTCTACGAACCAAGACTGTGTTAGCTCCGCTGTCTCTAAGCACCAATACAGGACGGTCTCCTATTTGCCCAACCACCACTGGCATTGCTGCTTTCGACTTGGGTGTTCCACACACTGCCTCATTTTCCAGCGGCCTTTGCTCTCCTTTCAGCTGTGGAACTTCTGGTGGCGTGATAGGTTCTACCCTAGAGTCGACAACGCATGCAGCTCGGTCCTGCGTTCTGTATCGGCACTCATCCAGAGTATGACCGCTCCTCTTACAACCTTGGCACACAACCTGTGTTTTCTGGGCAGCGCTACTAGTCCGACAGTCAGCTGCACGGTGTCCCACCTTGACGCAGCGAAAACACCTTACTCGCGCCTTAGACGCACCGCCATAAGCTCTTGGTTTTGCTGCATCTATCTCTAGGACCTTTTGGGTTTACTCCTTCGCCTTACTCTAATTTCTTAGCCCTTGAGCCTCGAGGAATTGGTCAGCAGTGTCGGCGAACTCTTCCAACGAACACAACTTTCTTTCTTTCAGGAATAGCGCCCGCTTTGAGCTGCAACACGCTACAAATTGCTGTGTGACAAGCTTGTCACTCACACCTTCAACACTCTTTTCAGTATGGATCCCGTAGCCGGCGTCGAGGCGGCGTTCAGCGTGCATGGGCTGGCGTTGCTGGCGGCGTTCGACGTGCTTGGGCTGGCCTCGCTGGCTGTGTCGTACATGCTCCCTGTCCAAGCACCCGTGGATGTCATGCCGGTGTTGTTGGCGTTGGGGGCACCACCCGGATGGGTGGCAACAGCGCTGGAGACACCCCTGGCCGTAGCAGGTGGTAGCGTCCTCTGCTGACTCCGCAGAACGGGCTCAGGCACGGCAGGAAGTCCACCATGCGATGTCGTAGAACGTGAGCTCACCAGAGCAGTAGCCGGCGTCGCTCTCTTCCAGCCGATCTGTCCCTGACCTGCCGGAGCCTCCGCTTCTCTGCTGTTCCCAGCTCTGCCTCGCTCTCACTCGCCCTTTTATAGCCTTGGTGTTAGTCGACGTAAACCTTGTCGTCGTGTTCTTCTCTTCTCCACCAATCATCTCTCCACCTCACCGAATGCTTCTCCGCCAATCATCTCTCTCCAGCTCAACGAATGCTTCTTCTTCCTCTTTTTTATTCTTCGGTTAATTCGCGTCGTCTGCTTCACACCTTTTTCTATTAAAATATAATTTAGGCTCCTTAATATATGTGACGTAGACCCACCGTTCTGCTCTGCCTGTCTAACTCATTCATAATGCTTTGCAATTCATCTTCTGAGTGACTCAGCAAGGCAGTCATGAGGGAATCGCAGATTATTCAGGTATTCTAAAATAACTATTGTCCCCACTTTTTCTAATTCAGGCCTCGGGAGTGCCTCCTGTGAAAAGGCGGTCGAGAGCATTGGGGAGATCGTGTCTTTTTGCCTGATCACATTCGTTATTGGAATTTTATTCTTGAATTTGCCGTGCCAGCTGGGCAGTTGAAATTGACATCGTCCAGTATTTTCACATACGGCTCTTCTACACTCTCCACAGTACCTGCATGACTGCTGAAGTATCCGCTGAGTGAAATGCTTTCTCGTAATCAATAAATCCTTTGTATAGAAGCTGGTAATATTCTGGGCATTTCTCTGTCACCTGAGTGATACTGTGAATATCATCTAATGCGGAATATCTTTTAAGAAAGCCTGCCTGATTATTTGTTTGATTGAAGTCAAAGGTATCCATGACTCTATTAGCGATTTCTTTAGTAAATATCTTGTAGCCAACGGACAGTAAGCCGATCAGCCTGTAATTTTTCATGTCATTGGCGTCTCCCTTGTTATGAATTAAGATAATGTTAACGTTCTTCAAAGCTTGTGACACGGTCGGGGTTATAAGGCATTGTGTACACAGGGTGGCTAGTTTTTCTAGCACAATCTCCTTTCCGTCCTTCAACAGATCTGTTCTTATCTGATCGTTGCCAGCTGCTTCTCCCCTTTGCATTGCCCCTAAGGCTTTCTTTACTTCCTGTTTTTTTGCTTACGGGATGACGCATTGCAATTTGCAACTGTCTCTGTAATTTTTATTCTGATTACATGGCTATTGTATAGATTTGTATAGAACTCCGGCTATTTGAACCATCTTAGCCATATTGCTAATGGCATTGCCTTCCTTGTCTTTTAACGCGTACGTCTGGTTTTACCTATGCCTTCTTTGCTCTTCACCTTTTTTAGGCTACCTCTGTTCTTTAGAGCATGTGCGATTCTTTCCATAATAAACTTCCTTATGTCTGGCACCTTGCGAGTGCTTACTAACTTCGATAGCTCTTCTTGTTCTATTTTGTCTCTAGGGCTAGACGACCTCAAGCCTTGGCGTTTTTTAATCAGATCTTTTTCTCCGGAGATAGCTTGCCTTTTCCTGTCGAACTATCCTACCAGCTACTTCTATGGCGGACTCCGCAATCATAGCAATGAGATTATCGTTCATTGTTTGAATTTTAAAATCGTCTTCCAGAGTAAAAGCCGAATATCTTTTCTGCAGTGAAATCCTGAATCCTTCTACTTTCGCTCTTGCTGCTTATTTGCTAATGGGCTTCCGCTTCATTACTTTATGTTCCCTCTTCGAAGCTCTATTTTTGCTTAAAAACAACAAACTCTCCATGAGTTCCGACATTAAATTCTTACCCCTTGCAACTCGTCCCATAAGACATCAATATGCACATTCTTTAACGCCGTATCAAACTAAAATTAATGCCTTTAAATATTCTTTTTATCCATGCACTATCGAGGGTTGGAACAAGCTGCCTTCTGATGTCATCATGTTTATTGGTTCCATTGAAAAATTGTTGTCGTCTACCTCATATTCATGTTTCGTATTTATGTATGTTTTATTTTAAGAGTCGAACATGTCTCAGTGTATTTTACTTGTTTCGCGCCACAAATTGATATGCACAATGCTGTATTTTTGCTTTCGCTACCGCCCACTTGGGCCTGCATGATTTGTTAAATGAAATAGATTAGAGACCTTACTATTCTGTGGTCGCAACAGTGAACCTTGCCTAAGACCTCCACATCATGCACAGTGCCAGGCTGAGCGCATAGTATAAAGTCCATTTCGTTTTTAGTCTCACCATTGGGGCTCTTCCAGGTCCAATTCCTGTTCTCTCTTTTGTGTAAGGAGGTATTCATGATCCGTAAATTATTTATATCTGCGAACTCTACTCATAACTCTTCCCTGCTATGATTTATAATTCTAGCCCCAGAATACTTATGCATTTGAGGAGTGCGAATTCATTATGCCCAAATAAGTGTACAGTTTTTCCTCGTTAATGTGTCCAATTTGGTTCCCAAGAAAAAGTTTCTATGAAGTCAGTCGTCCTTAATAATAAATCATGAAGACAAAGAAAAACAAATATTAAAAAAATACATAATTACAGACTCCTGCGCCTAGTGGCTGCCAGTGAAGTGATTATGGGGCAATTTTAGAAGGTCGAGGTTCATTATTCTAGTCGCCAATAACTTGAAAGTCAGGTGCTTCAGGTTGAAGCACATTGGAAGCTCCTAATGCCTCTTGATTCGATGTTTCCTACTACGACTGTTCACATCCCAAAACTCTGTACTCACTGAGATGACATCTGTTGAATGTAGATTTCAATGGAGGATACAGAGGTTTTGTTGGGTAGAAAGTCATGCAGTGCGGCACTGGTAAGGATTGTCAACCAGGTGCCTGGCCACAATAAACCGTGAAATCTCAAACACACAAGAAGGCCTTTACCACAGCATTTGCACATTCACCTGCGTTTTACTGGTGTTATGGACCCTGATTATGAGTGGTGCGACATGTGGTAAGGAACTCGGGATTTTTGTTCTCATTGCTAGCTATCCATGTTATTGGGACAAAAGTACAGAGATACCAGTGGATTCTGTGCATTTTCACCCTGTACATTGTCCAGACAGCCAAATTCCATATTTATGAGGCGTCAATAAACAGAAAATGTTTAGTTGCCACAAAAACTGTCCATAATGTGAGTCATTCATATTGCCGGCACTCCACAGCGGGTCCCGGATATCGACACGCCTGTTCATCGCATTAGCCGCCGCCGTCTAGGCCTTGCCCGGGAGGAAAACAATCTGCAGGGCGGCTCTTCAAATGTCAAAGTTTGCCTGGCCTCCGAAACCATGGCACCTTCCACCCCTACGCCGTTGACTCTTCACAACACCAAGGTGCCAGAGTGCTTCCGCGGGAACGTGTTTGAAGGTGTGGAAGACTGGCTCGACCAGTTTGAACGAGTAGCCAAGTTCAACCAATGGAGCGCGGACCAGAAGCTTTGCAACGTTTATTTTATACTTCAAGATAATGCTAGAACTTGGTTTGAAAACCATGAGTCCAGCTTGTTCACATAGAATGACATCCGCCGCCAGTTGGTGGACACTTTTGCCAGTCCTGGTCGACGAGACAATGCGCTGCGCCTGCTTGAAGTGCGCGTCCAGAAGCCGAATGAAAGCGTAGCTATTTTTGCGTAAGACACTGCCTGACTTATTCGCCGTGCCAACCGTGATATTACTGAGCAAAGGAGGCTACGACATCTCATGCATGACGTCAAGGAGCAGGTGTTCGCCGCCTTGGTGCGCAACCCACCTCAAACCGTCGGTGAGTTCATCAAAGACGCTACAGCTATAGAGCGAGCCCTCCAAGAATGGTGCTCCGGTACGACCGACCGTTCAATGGCGTTCCCACGAATGCGGCGGCACTCACTGCAACCGATAGGAGCACTCTTCCAGAACTCATTCGATAAATTTTGCTCGAGGAACTGCAGCGAATTACTGCTACGAGCGTTCAGTCACCTGAGGCCGTCGCAACAGCCATAAGGAAAGAGCTGCGGTACGCCCTGTCATTGTCGGCACCATACAATGAGTCTCACCCAGATGACAACGCGGCAGCCATTTGCGAACCATACCACGTGCCACAACCCGACAGCAACACGGTCGTCATTACTGCGCCTAACTATGAGCCGGAGCCGCAACCCGCGAGCTATGCGGCAGTCGTTTGCCACCCGCCGCCAGACCATGCCCCACCGAGCTCACCGAGCTGTCAACAGACGGGATTCTTCCAGGGGTCTCAGTGGACACCTCCCTGCCGGTCTCAACCACGCCGAACTGACATGTGGCGCTCTTATGACAGCCGACCACTTTGTTTCTTCTGCGGACAACCTGGCCATGTGTTTAGGTACTGCCGCTACCACCAAGAGGAGCAGGTTTTCCGCCTGCTTCTGCTCGCCGCCGTTTCGAAGCTGGCCCTCCCCGAATCGAGGACCCGCAGCTCAGCAAGGAAGCCAACTCACCGGGCTTCCGCCGCCGCTCCCCATCTCCACAGCGTTATTCTTCGCCGACGCGTCATAACGATGCTGACGTTAGCGGACGGCGGACCCGGAGCCCTCGCCGGGGAAACTAACAGCCGCAACCTCGCGAGGGGAGGTCGCAACCAGTCGAATAATTTCAAAACCCTCACTACCGCCGCAACTGTCGACCACAACCCGTGACTCTGACGCCGCTGTTTCCATTGACCCTGTCGCACTATCACCGAAAATACCGTCTACATTACCGCCGAACATGCCGCACCAGATGAACAGCCCCGACGACGAAACTGATAGCGCCGGCCTTAGCGCACTTCGGTGGCAAACGCCGTAAGAGACGCGCAACCGAGACGACGTTGTTAGCTCTGATCTCGCCGTTTGTATTGATTTGGAAGTACACGCTCTGGTTGGTACCGGGACGGATTTTTCAATTAGCCAAAAACTGGCTGGCAGGTTGCGCAAAGTAAAAACCGCATGGACTGGGCCAGTAATAAGAAGTTCTGGGGGTCAGCTACTTGCACTGACTGGGAAGTGCACTGCCCGGATAGGAATACGAAACTCAGCGTTCGTTGGCGGCTTCGTTATTCTCTCAGACTGTTCAAAGGCCTCAACTTGGGCATGGACTTTGTGCGCCTTCATGGGGCTGTAATAAGCTTCCGGGACAACGTCTTTGCCTTCACCAAAAATTGTGGAGACCTTTGTTATGCGGAATAACCACTGATGCCCTTACGAGTTGTCAATGAGGGGGTGACATTTCCTCCGTGATCATGCTCTGTTGTTGAAGTGAAGTGCGAAATGGCGCATACCGCGATGGCGTAGCCGAAAGGCAGTCACCCTTATACTCAGACGAGGTGTGTCTGTAGCTAGAGGGCTAGTCAGCTTGGCCAATGGGCACACCGAAGTGCTGCTGAAAACTTCAGCTACGAGCGTCACCAAATTCTGAAAGGCACAACTGTGGCCTCTTTCGACAGTCTCTCATGGACTGTTTTATGCTGCAACAGGAAGGATCAGTGATTAAGGCGCCCGCACCCACCGTCGGTGTGAGCCCAAGTTTGTCGTCGTCAGAACAGGAACGTCTTTTGTATCTCATAGTTCACTTTCGAGACTGTTTTGCTTCAGAATCATGGATCGGCCGAACACTTTTGACCAAAAATCAAATTTTCATAGATGACGCGATTCCCCGATTCGACAAGATCCTTACCGTGTGGCTCCGAAAGAGCGCGAAGCCATTCAGCGTCCGGTGGCCGAAATACTTAGAGACGACGCTGTCCAACCGTCACATAGTCGCTGGCATTCCCCCGTGGTACTTGCTAAAAAAAGGACTGCAGTTTACAATTTTGCGTTGAATACCGCAAGCTCAACCAAGTGCCCAAAAAAGACGTGAGCCTCTCCTTTGCATCAATGATTCCGCTGATCCCCTACAAAATGCACGTTGCTTCTCATCAATAGATTTTAAAACTCGATATTGGCAAATTGAAGTAGATGAGAGTGATCGGGAGAAGTCAGCATTCATAACGCCCGACTCACGTAACTTCCGTAAGTCCGCCATTGGAATCTGAACCTGGCAACGTTTAATGCTAGAACTTTATCTAGTGAGGCTAGCCTAGCAGTGCTGTACGACGAACTAGCGGGAATAAAATGGGATGTGATAGGGTTTAGCGAAGTTAGGAGGACGGGTGAGGCATATACAGTACTAAAGGACGGACACATACTGTGCTATCGCGGATTAGAGGATAGACGAGAACTGGATGTGGGATTCCTCATTAACCAAGATATAGCTGGCAACATACAGGAGATTTACAGTATTAATGAGAGGGTAGCAGCTTGACTAATTAGGCTGAATTGAAGGTACGAGCTGAAAGTGATGCAGGCCTACGCGCCCACATCCAGCCATGATGACCACACCGTTCAAAGTTCCTACGAGGACGTAGAATCGGCAATGAATAAAGTAAAATCACAGTACACTGTGCTGATGGGCGAGACTTCAATGCGAAGGCGGGCAAAAAGCAAGCTGACGACCGCGCGGTAGGTGACTACGGGATGGGTTCTACAAAAAGCTGGAAAGAGTTTTGAGTCGAATTCGCGGATAGAAATAATTTACGGATCATGAATACCTTCATCCACAAACGAGAAAGTAGGAAGTGGACCTGGAAGAGCCCCAATATTGAGACAAAAATGAAATCTACTTCATACTATGCGCTAAACCTGGCATCCTTCAGGATGTGGCCGTCCTCGGAAGGGTGCGTTGTAGCGACCACAGAATGGTAAGGTCTCGAATTAGCTAAGACTTGAAGAGGGAACGGACGAAGCTAGTGGAGAGGAAGTCCTTTAATTAGTTAGTCGCAAGAGGGAAAGCACATGAGTTTAGGATGGCGCTGGAAAACTGATATTCGGCTTTAATTGAGGCAGACGATCTTGATGTTCATACAATGAACGATAATCTGACAGCCATCATTACGGAGTGCGCAGTAGAAGTAGGCGGTAGAACAGTTCGACAGGATACCGGAAAGCTATCTCAGGTGACGAAAGATCTGATTAAGAAGCGCCAAAGCATGAGGGCGTCTAATCCTGCCGACACAATTGAACTGACGGAGCTTTCGAAGTTAATAAATAAGCGCAAGGTAGTCGAAATAAGGAAGGTTAATGTGCCGAGAATTGAGCATGCTCTAAAGAACGGAGGTAGCTTAAAAGCGGTGAAAACGAGGCTAGGCATAGGTAAAAACTAGATGTATGCGTTAAGAGACAAGCAGGGCAAGGTCATTAGCAATAGGGTTAAGATAGGTAACGCAGCCGAAGAGTTCTACACAGTCCTGTACAGTAGCCAATGTAATCATAGCGTTAATGAGGAAGACAGTAGTGCACAGCAATGCGTCATCCCGCAGTACCAAAATATGAAGTTAAGAAAGCCTTAAGAGCCATTGAAAGGGGGAAAGCAGCTGTAGAGGATCAGGTAATATCAGATCTGTTGAAGGATGTAGGGGACATCGTGATAGAAAAACTAGCCACACTGTATACTCAATGCCTTATGACCTCGAATGTACCAGAAGCTTGAAAGAATGCTAACATTATCTTAATTCATATGAAGGAGACACCAAGGACTTGAAAAATTACAGACCGATCAGCCTACAAAGTATTTACAAAGGTAATCGCTAATAGAGTCAGGGCAACCTTAGACTTTAATC
Organism: Amblyomma americanum; assembly: GCF_052857255.1. NCBI lineage: Eukaryota > Metazoa > Arthropoda > Arachnida > Ixodida > Ixodidae > Amblyomma > Amblyomma americanum. Next base: position 54,889,095 of record NC_135505.1, on the reverse strand, counting down.
AAACAAATGATTAGGCTGGCTTTCATTGAAGATATACCACAATAGATCATATTCACACTATCAATCATGTGATAGAGAAATACGCAGAATATAGCCAGCCTCTATATATAGCCTTCATTGATTACGAGAAAGCATTCAACTCAGTAGAAACCTCAGCAGTCATAAAGGCATTGCGTAATGAGGGGGTAGAAGAGCCTTATGTCAAAATACTGGAAGATATATATAGCAACTGCACTGCTACTATAGTCCTCCATAAAGTCAGTAATAAAATTCCAATAAGGAAGGATGTCAGGCAAGGAGACACGATTTCGCCAATGCTCTTCAGCGCCTGTTTACAGGAGGTATTCCGAGGCATGAATTGGAAACAGTTGGGAATAAGATTAAACGGAGAATACCTAAATAATCTATGATTCGCTGATGACATTGCCTTGCTGAGTCACTCAGGAAATGAACTTCAAATCCTGATAAATGAGTTAGACAGGAAGAGCCGAACGCTGGGTCTAAAAACGAACATGCAGAAAAACAAGGTAATGTTCAAAAGTCTAGCATAGAAACAGCAGTCCACAATTGGCAGCGAGAGCCTGGAATTTGTAAAGGAATACGTATACTTAGGGCAAGTAGTGACAGCAGATCTGGATCATGAGAGGGAGATAACTGGAAGAATAGGAATGGGGTGGAGCGCATATGGCAGTTTCTCTCAGATCATGAGTGGCAGTTTACCAAGTTCCCTCAAGAGAAAAGTGTACAGAGTGTACAACAGCTGTATCTTACCGGTACTCTCCTACGGGGCAGAAAGGTGGAGGCTAACGAAGCAAGTTCTGCTTAAGTTAAGGACCACTTACCCAGCAACGGAAAGAAAAATGACAGGTGTAACGTTAAGACACCGGAAGCGGGCAGAGCGGTTGAGGGAACAAACGCGAGTTAATGATATCCTAGTCGACATCAAGAGGAAGAAATGGACTTGGGCAGGGCATGCAATGCGAAGGCAAGAAACCGCTGGTTCTTAAGGATAACGGAGTGAATTCTAAGAGCAGGTAAGCGTAGCAGAGGGCGGCAGAAGGCTAATTGGGCGGATGAGATTAATAAGTTTGAAGGCAAAGGGTGGATGCAGCTTGCAAAGGACTGGGTTAATTGTTGAGACATGGGAATGGGCCTTGCCCTGCAGTGGGTGTAGTAAGGCTGATGATGATGAACTCCCGACTTATTGTATGAGTTTAAGGTTCTTCCATTCGGTTTATGCTCTGCACCAGCAACATTTCAGAGGCTGATGGGCACTGTGCTCTCGGGACTCAAGCGGCAAACATGCCTGGCGTATCTTGACGACGTGACCGTGTTTTCGGCCACCTTCTAGGAGGATCTACGCCTCTTGTTAGCTGTCTTTCAGGCCATACGATCTGCGGGCCTCACACTAAAACCTGAAGAGTGCCACTTCGGTTAGAAGGGGCTGCAATTTTTGGGACACGTCGTTAGCCAAGAAGGTGTCCGGCCTTATCCCAAAAAGCTCTCCGCAGTCGCCAAGCTCCCTATACCTACGACAAAAAGACGTTAGGCGCTTCCTTGGGCTTTGCGCCTATTACCGTCGATTTATTGCTGGCTTCGCACGAATCGCCTGGCCATAAGCTTCACTGACACTTAAAAACGCGGTCTTCGCTGGGGTAAAGAAGAACATCAAGCGTTTAATGAACTCCGGAGACGTCTACAGACCCCACCTATCTTGGTGCACTTTGATGACGACGCCCCTACCCTGCTTCATAACGATGCGAGCAATGTTTGTTTAGGTTCTGTTTTGGTGCAGCGCCAGGATTGTGTAGAAAAAGTGATTGCTTATGTCAGCAGGACTCTCTAAAGCAGAAGCGAACTACTCGGCAACAGAAAAAGAATGCCTTGCAGTGGTATGGGCGGTTATGAAATTTCGCCCTTACTTGTACACTCGCCCCTTTCAAGTCATTAGCGACAATCACTCTGTCTGTTGGCTAATGAACTTGAAGGACCCTTCAGAGAGACTCGCGGGCTGGAGCCTTCGGTTACTGGAGTTCGACATTACGGTTATTTGCAAATCCGGAAATAATCATGCGTATGCTGACTGCTTTACGCGAGCACCGATCGACCCTTCCACCATGACCGATGAAGACACTACTTTTCAGGAGTCATCGATGACACAACTCTTTCCCAACAGCAGAGAGAGGACCAGGAATTGCTCGCTCTTATTGATTTCTTGGAGAAGCAAACTACGGCTGTGCCTAAGATTTCCGCACGCAGCCTCTCCTCTTTCTTTTTTCACAACGACGTTATTTACAAGAACTTCCGTCCTGGTGGGAACAGTCATCTACTCGTCGTCCCAGCAGCTCTCCGCACAGAAGTCTTGCAAGCCTGCCACGAGGAGCCAACCGCCGGCCACTTAGGGTACACCCACACGTTGGCTACAGTACAGCGCGGATACTACTGGCCGAAACTACCGGCGACAGTGAAGCACTATGTACGGACGTGCGTAGACTGCCAACGTCGTAAATCACCCCCTGAAAAACCAGCCGGTCTACTCCACCCTCTTCAAGTGCCAAAGACACCTTTCCAGTAAAATAGCATGGACCTCCTCGGACCATTTTCGACGTCTACTGCCAGGAATAAATGAATCATTGTCGCCACCAATTAAACTCGCTACGCGGAGACAAAGGCTCTACCCAGGAGTACCGCCGCCGAAGCAGCTCGGTTCTTCGTTGAGAACATTGACTTCAGGCATAGCGCACTGGCACTCATTATAACTGACCGAGGAACTCTATTTACGGCCGAGCTTTTGGAAACCGTTCTCCGCCTCAGCGATATCAGTCATCGTAAAACGACGGCCTATCACCCTCAAACGAATGGATTGACGGAACGCCGCAATAAGAATTTCGCAGACATGCTCTGTATGTACGTCGACATGGACCACAAGAATTGGGACGAAATTCTTCTCTACGTCACGTTCGCCTACAATACGGCACAACAAGATACCACTCGCATGACGCCTTGCAGCCTTCTTTATGGGCGACCAGTGACAACTATGCTGGATGCCTTGTTGCTCCCGAATGCCGACGACGACGATGTCGATCAGGACGCCGAGGAATTCGCACAGCGCGCAGAGGAAGCTCGCCAACTAGCACTTGTGAGCATCAGAACTCAACTGGAGTATGATGCACGACGCTACATTCTTTGCAACAGAAGTGTCATATATGAATCTGGCGACAAGGTTCGGGTCTGGACGCCTATTCGCCGCCGTGGGCTCTCCGGAAACCTATCACGGCGATACTTCGGGCCCTATGTTGTGCTGAGATGTTTATAGATAGATAGATAGATAAAAAGGAGGAGGGAAAGACAGGGATGTTAACCAGAAAAGGGATCCGGTTGGCTACCCTGCACTGGGGAAGAGGGATTAGGGGGCTAAAAGGAGGAAGAGAGAAGGTAGAAAAGGCATAACACACACACACACACACACGCACAATGCTGTCACAATTTGTCTTTCAATCCAGTCGCTCTCAAGTAGACAAAGAGTGCCTTGTATGCCTTGAGGGCAGTCGACTGCTGTGGCCACGGACCGAGGATCTTTTGCTCTGTTAATGGGCGAGGATCGAGGCGGTCCAGGGCACAACACAGTGTATGTCTTGCACTCGCAAATGCAGGACACTCATAGAGAAGATGAGCGATGGTCTCCTCACAACCGCAGCTTTCACAGGCAAGACTGTCGGCAATCCCCATCCGGAAAGCACAGTGGTTGGTAAAAGCAACGCCGATCCATAAACAGCATAACAATGTTGCGTCGCCACGTGCTAAGTTACGTGGAAGACGAAGGCGCAGTCCAGGGTCCAGTGCCTTGACGCGGAGGTTGCAAAACTCTCCCGTGTTCCACGCTAAAGGTGTGAGCTCCAGCGCCAAAGGGCGAAGCCCACACGCTGCGTCAGGTCTTGAGATTGGGATCCTCAATGGAAGTCCGTCGTTGTGAGCCGAACACGCAGCCGCATCGGCCTGGTGATTACCGTTAATACCACAGTGTCTTGGCAGCCATTGAAAAATGATGTCATGACCTTTGGAAACGGTGCCGTGGTACAGTAGACGGATCTCAGCAACAAGTTGTTCCTGCGACCCGCGGCGTAGCGCAGCTTGCAGGGCTTGAAGGGCTGCTTTAGAGTCGGTGAAAACGATCCAGTTATGTGGAGGTTCCTGACTGATGAACTCTACCGCAGCCCGTAAGGCTGCGAGTTCCGCACCAGTTGAAGATGTTGGATAGGTCGTCTTCACTTTCATGAAGATGGATCTGGCCGGTATCACCACCGACCCCGCAGAACTGGTGAAGTGAACTGATCCATCTGTGTAAACATGTATGCGGTGACTGTGCTAAGAATGCAGATGATTATATGTCAGTTGTTTGAGAGCGGGTAGTGATACACCAGCTTTCTTCGTAATTCCAGGAATATAGAGGTAAACCCGAGGTTCATCAAGACTCCATAAGGGTGAGCACGGTCTTGACGCAGGGGTGAACTCCGATGGAAGATATGCGCGATGAGCTTCAATGACTTTGGCGAATGCAGTACGCGGCCTAATTATTGGGAGTGTTGCGAGGTGATGAAAGAGAACCCGTGTGAGGTGCCGAATATGTGTTGTAATGGTGTCAACAGAAATGTATGTAGTAACAGGATGTTCCCGGGCAACAAGAACAGTTGCTGCTGTTGATGCACACTTTGAAGAGTCTTGATATTTGTCTTTCTAATGGAATTTAATATCGGAAGACTGTACCGCATGTAGCCCAGAAATAGGGAACGGTACAGTAGCAGCATAGAGTGCACTGATGCGCCCCAGTACTTTCCCCCGAGGAAGGAGAGGACGTGGACAATCGCAATTAGTCTCTTTCTCATGTCGTAGACATGTGGACTCCACGAGAGGTTCCTGTCAATGACAACACCAAGGAATCTGTGGCTTCTCTCATAGGGAATTTCTTCACCATTAATGCGAATGGTGTAGCGTGACATTATTTTGCGTGTGAACGCCACAAGTGAACACTTTTCGGTCGAAATGTTCAGGCCCTGCAAGCGAAGATAAGATGTCAATATCGATGCCGCCTTTTGAAGTCTTGCACGAACTTGAGGTCAGGTCACCCCTGATGCCCAAATACAGATGTCGTCTGCATATACCGAGATCTGAGCAGATTGTGGCAATACGTCGACTGGCCCGATGAGAGCAAGGTTGAAGAGAACTTGGCTCAGCTCTCCACCCTGAGGGACTCCGCGCGAATTTCGGTATAAAGACGTTGGTCCGTCCGCAGTCAGGACAAAAAACGACCTCTCTGATAAATAGCTGCGTATCCAGCTGAACATGCGGCCTCCGATCTCAGCAGCTTCCATTGCGTCCAAAATGGCCTGATGCGTTACGTTGTCGTACGCGCCCTTGATATCCAAAAACAATGCCACGGTCAATATTTTCAAACTTTTGCTGTGGTGCACCGACGTTACAAGGTCAACCACGTTGTCGATTGAAGAGCGGCCCCGTCGGAACCGAGATGTTTAACCGATGTTTAAGCGATGTTTAAGAGATGTTTAACCGATGCAACCAACGTATGCGGTGGTGCCAGACGGGTTATCGACATCCAAGCGACGCCAGCAACACGTTGACGTCGTTCATGTCGTACGTATGAAGCCGTACTACTCGGACCAATCTTGACCTCCTACTTTCTTTTAATAATAATAATAATTTTTTTTATTTCCTCATCCCAGTACAAATGCGGGCCTGCCAAAGCCTTAGAAGGCTTGAGTGGGAACGCCCGGCAGCAGACGGCACAAAACTCATGCACCGAGCACGCCAACAAAAAACAAAAAAAGGGGGGGGGGTGAGGAAACTGAAATGAATTGGAAAAGCGCGGGCGCAAAAATGCACAAAAGCGGAGAGAAAACAAACAAAGAAAACGAAGAAAAATGTAAAATCATAGTATCAAGACAGAGTGCTGGATCTAAGAACGTAAACTGTCAAGGCAAGCTTTCACTATTTTTTTGGAGTTAGCAGGAAACATTTCTTTAGGTAACCGGTAGAGAACAGCAGGAACATAATGTTTTCGCAGAAGCTGGCCGTACCGGGTTTGCAATCTAGGCACGAGAAAACGATAAGAGTTCGCAGACCTTTGACCGGAATATATGGTGTACAAAAATCGCTTGTCCAAATATGCTTAAAAACTACTGATTCAGAAAAAAGGTGAAAGAAGTCAGGCATGTGTAATAGTTCAAAAACGCTGCTACCTTCATTTCGCGCCTTACCACATAAAACTGATTTAAGGATAGATTTCAGAACGCTGTTGACCTCCTTTCGCCAAAAGGCGGAACAGAAGTAGGACCATCGAGAAGATGCTTCCTTAGGACGGCGACAAATGCCGCATGTCAGCAGATGACGACTGGATCTACGAACGCAAGGCTGGAAGAGGAAGAAGCTGAAAAATGCGCAGGGACTCTTTCTGGTTGACCAGTGAACCATTTTTTATCTTCAGCTCCCCTCGGGGTTCTACCGAGTGTTGATAATATTAATAGGACAGAACTGTATGGTCAGTTGTGCAGTTTCTTCATTCTTTGACTTTTCTACTGGGGCTGTTATTGTCATCTCATGACTTTTTCATGTAGCACCGTTATATGAAATGAAGTTGAATCTTGCAGGTTACCTCACACTTTTTTGAACAAAGGAGCTATTTTTTATTGGCAACTTTCTAGCTGCACTAAAGAATTTCTAGCATTTATGAAAACTATATTGCACTGGCTGTTTTTGCTGCTGTAGGAAAAACTTCACGCCTGTGATTTGTTCCAACTTGAAATAAAAAACACAATCTGCTTTGTAACACCCAAGAACTCAACCTTAGCCGATTTACTGTGTCAGTGTGCATTCGTGTACAAGTATCAGCTCATACTTCTAGAAATGCATGATGACAAAGGGCTGGTCTTTTATAGTATAGTCAATTAGCAGCTTTCTCTACCTGTAAATATGCAAATCTCTCTGTGAAATCTGTAACATGAGTCATGTATTGCAATATTCTTGGTGCGCTGGGGTATTTATTTATATTTTGCGCATCATATCTTACATTACGCTTTTCTGCTCTGTTCATAAGGCGTTATTGCTTGAATTCCTTTTCTCTGGTTGGAAAGCTTATATTATGTAATCATGGTTGTGTGCTGACATGCTATATTTCTGTGCTATTGTTCAATGCATATTGTTATTGTTAAATGCGGTAGCTTGTACAGTTAGTGTACTTTTGCTTCTTTGTTTATTTATTTGTTGTTATTGTGCACACAGTGTTCCCTTCTGAAAAGTTATATTGAGACTAGTTTGCAGGATGTGTAGGCAGCATTTCGCAGCCCTGCTAATAGGCTTAGCCGCTGTCATGTATGCGGAAGTTGGACTCAGATGCTGTCATGTTGCAATCAGATGAGGGAATGATAGGAAATAAAGAATATACCTGGCTCATTTTTCAAGCATACTGGAAAGTTTCTTTACAGCGTGTTCTTAATTGAACCATTTTTGCTGCTGGTAATTCACTTTAGCCTCGGACTATTTGCTCTGGATTGCTCAGCGGTCTACCTTCATCTGTCGCCGTTTTCACTTTTTTTGTTTACCACCCAGCCACTGCCTTTGTGGTACTACACCTAGAGCTCTAAAAGAATAAATAAAACTGACAAGAGCAGCACACACCTGCCATGCTGTTTTCGCTTCTTATTAGTCGTTTGATCCTTGGTGCTTGACATCATGCAAACTAGTTCATGGCACAATGGGCTTTTCATGCCAAAACCTTGTATGACCTTCATTGTTATAACACATCTGTGTTGATATTTTGTTTTGTTTGTGTGATCCATTCACTGTAAATTCATTGCGTTAGTTTTATATGGCACAATCATATTTGTGCTGAAACTTACACATGACCTAACGTATTCACTATTAGTTACAATCCCTGCTGCCAAATGTATACTTGCTAATTTTGTGCGTTTTGGCTTCTTTTTTGAGCCTTAAGTAAATAAAAACCTCTTGGGTACCAGCAAGCATGTATGTATTTTGTGCGTGCGTGTAGTTATGCTCACTATAATCTCCATTGCTAAGAAGTGGCTACAGCGTGGATTAATTGTACTTCTTTGAATGCACTGACTCCATACTGCATGAAGCTACACACCGGTCATTTTTATTGGAAACGAAGTTCCTTTGCGAGATAACCTTTGCATCTTGTATTCTCTAAGTCATTGCTCGCAAGAGCAATTGAACGGTAGCTTGCACAGCAAGCTCAATTGGTTTATAGGCATCAGCTTTGAGTGCACATTATATGTCTGCATATGTGGCAATAAATCAATAATCTTTTATTAGGTAGCCCCTATGTCATTAAACTTGCTCAGCATTGCAGTTGTGGTGGCAAAAGGCAAACATCTTTAGCGATGACATGACAGCCTGGCACATCATGAGGTTACCCTTTCGTGACAGAAAAGTTTTCTGCAACGGTCTCTGAACAAGGATCAGTCTGGTGTAACAAGAGGACAGCCTTGTGGAGTAAAAAAAAGTTAGTATGTTGTAGAACACATTAACCTATTGTGCAAAAAACCATTATGTCGTAACAACAGGGCAGTCTTCAGTTGTAAAACGCGTTACTGTGTTGTAAAAAAGATAACATGTTGTACAACACAGCCGTACAACACAGGCTTGTGTTGTACAGCGAAAGATTCTTTTTTACAACACGATTTTGTGTCGTTACAACAGAATAACTGTGTTGTATTTTGCGATAGCGTAGACTTTAGTTAAACTTGTCTAGAAACTTGAGTCTGCAACTGCATTCATTAGAGCCAACATAAGCGCTATCACAGCATATAACAAGGTAGCGCTCAGCAAAATACAGGTTAAAGATTCGATGCCACATGTGAACTCGCTTTTTGAAGGCTTGCGTGTAGATGTACAAAATATAGTGCAGGACATGACAGCTGTCATTAATGAGCAGGCTGATCAACGAAATGGGACTGCGACTGTGTAAAAAACTAAGTGAGACGCGACGGAAGGCAGTCGAATTGATACAGTATTCTCGCAGAGACAACATTGAAATTACAGGTGTGCCGCAGACTGCTGAAGAATCATTAGCTGGCATGATGCTGAAGATAGCGAATCACTCAAACACTGATCTTAAAGCTCAGGACATCGGTGTCATTCACAGCGTTCATACCAAACAGAAAGATCAATCAAACATTGTCGTGAAGTTTATGTCTGGAACGGTTAGGGATCAGCTGGTACAAAAGGCAAGCAGACTAAGGGTTTCTACTTCAATCTTGCAATTCGACGACGGGAATCCACTCTTCTTGAATGAACACCTATGCCCAGAGTACAAGATTCGCCTTGGTAAAGCAATACACCAGAAAAAAAAAACAAGGCTGGAGGTTTGCCTTGGTGTCATAAGGCAAGATTCTAACGCGTAAAAGTGAAAACTCCCACGTTTTTCACATAGCTTGCGAAGTGGACTTCGCTGTAGTTGTCTGAACGTGGTTTGCCAATTTTCATTTTATAACTTCACCAACTAGCATGGCTTTCAATGTTGAACAATCAAACGAATAATATACAGAAGGTTCCCGCTTTTCCTTACTTCATTGTAACGTCCGTAGTGTTAAAAAACCTTGAGTTATTTCTAGCATATGTATCAGAACATGAGTTTAAATTTGATGTTATAACTCTATGAGAAACCTGACTGAAAAAGTGTTATGAACTTTTTATTCCTTGATCCAGCTTTGCATCGAGCCCTAGTGAATATGACCGACTTGGTGGGGGGGTGGGACTGTTAGTTATATCTGCCTTACTGTTTAACAATATATCGGAATATTAGACCAGGAATATAACTGTTGATTCCCTCTTCATCATATTGTCACGGTTTGCGTGACGTAGAAGCCGGCGGCGAGAACAGGTGATAGCAGGAGCACAAAAACAGGCATATCCTCCAGCAGCAGCGTCGTTGTCGGCACGCGGCGATCGCGCTTTGACTTTCTCTTCGGTACAGTACCTCCCCCTATAAAAAGCATCGGCCCGTTGCTAACCCGAGAGCGAAACACGCGCGGTGCAAAGCCACACACGAGCCCAGAAATCTTGCTGGCCGATGTAGAAAGCAGTGAGAAATGCAGGCGATTATCGCGCGTAAAACGGCCCTGTCACACGGGACTTATGCACGGCCTTTGCCGTAAAGTTGTCTTAATGCACTAAAGGAGGAAAACCGACAAGGAGCAGCGGCGCTGCTACACGGCTATAGTGCCTAGAATATACTGGCTAGTGTGCCGAGCGCCAGCGTTGCGCAGTGGGAGCAGGTGGCACCGTTTGCAATGAAAGCCCATCGATGGCGGCAGAGGGCGCTGCTTGTCTGGAGGGTGCTGCCGCAGCAGACGACGCGGTTTTCTCGCTTCGGAAGGCAGCGACCTGGTCTTGTGCGTGCGCGATTAACCTGATTGTGCACGAAATTTTGTTGACTGAGGTGCAGTGTATGTTGTCCTGTGTGGCTCCTAGCACATGAAAGTCGACGCATCCGCTCCTCCGAGCAGTTCTGTGGTGATTTCGTCGGTTTTGTGCTCGCGTTCTTTGCGTGCGTGTATCCGTTCTGCGTGCTTTCACTGTGTAGTCAAATCATAGACTGAGCTCTCGATTGTTTTTTTCCCGTGTCCACCACTAAACGAGCTACATGTGACTGCACAAAAAAGATGTCAAAGCCAAAGCGACAGTGCAAAGAGAAGACTTGCTTTGTGCCAATGTGTAAAAGCGGTTACCGCTCGAACAAGGAATGTGTTTTCATGTTTACTGCACCATCTGATGCTACGCGGCATGCAGAATGAGAAAGAAACATCAAAAGAGAGGACAGAAGGCTGACGCCAGCTGCTGTGGTTTGCGAGAAACATTTTGAGAGCAGTTGTATCGAGCGCACATTCACTGTCAGCGTAAATGGTGTTACCAGCGAGCTTCCCCGCGATAAACCGCGCCTCAAACCCGAAGCCGTGCCTTTGATATTCACGCATTACCCAGACCACATTCTGCCTAAAGTGTCAGCTAAAAGAAAAACTAGAAATCTGTGCCAGCAAGAGCCTCCAGCAAAGCGTCGCAGGTGTGCTGCGTCGGAAGCCTCCGAGTTGTGCTCAGGCATTGATAATGCTGAATCGGTGAGCATGGAAGCATCTGACACCAACAGCGGAGCTGCAGTAACTGAAAAGTGCACCACCCCACGCTGTGTTTCTGCAGAAGGAAGCGCTGGCGTAGCGCAAAATGCTGGTGACGAACGACCACCAACAACCAACGATCGTCTCCATCCATTCTCGAACATCGCTATTCCAGTGACATGAATGAAAGTGCCATCTGTGACAGTCGATTCATTAGCGTACGCCTATTGTGACGCTGAAAAAAATAACTTCGCTAACCTCTTCATTGAAAAGATGGTAGCATTTGCAAAGCCATTACTTGATGGACAATCAGTGTGGTAGCATTTGAAAGCCATTACTTGATGGACAATCAGTGGTAGCCACGGTTTACCTCAGGGGAAGGAAAAAGTCAAAACACATCGTCACAACTTGCGAAGAGGCCGAAACTTTGATCAAGGAAGTTGCCTTGACAAATCTTTGTGATGGATGCGGCATAAAGCCGGCCTCACGAAAGCACACCTCCTACAAAGGCATGATTTTTTCTGAGAAGTGTTCATTATCTCTGAGGTCTGAAGGTGAATCCTGCGCTTTCTGCATGTACCAAAGGATTCTGGCTCAAAACCAAGCGTGCAGAAAAAAGCAAAGCACAAGTGAAATTGCCAGAAAATCTGATGAAAAGAAACAGTGCAGGAACATTTCTCCAAGCCTGTCAAGAACCAAAAAAAGATTGGCAAATGCAAGGATACAGGTGGCTCACATGAAAGAGCGATATGACGCTCTTAGTGAAGAGACATCTAACAGCAAAATTAAATCTCTTCCCTCAAAGCTGCAGCTGGTTGTAAAGAGTTGTTTCCTTGCTGCAAGGCGAAAATCAAACAAGGGAATGCGATACGATGATGAGTGGATTTTAGAATGTATGCTGATGAGGATGCCAAGCCCGAAGTTGTATGAACATCTCCGCAGACAGTCTATTATGGTTCTGCCAGGGCGAACTTGCCTGAAAAAGTATACACAGCGCTTCAAGGGTGGCTTTGGCCTCAGTACAAAGGCCTTCGATGCCCTAAATGAAAAAACAAAGACCATGGATGCTTGCAGTCGTCCCGGTGGCCTCGTCATTGACGAAATAAAGCTTTCGGAGTACCTAAATGTGAAATCAGCTGGTGAGTATAGCTGCAATGAATTCTTGGACCGTTCTGTGTATGCGGTAAAAGCTCTTTGATTCAAACCCCGCAATGCGAAAATCCGCATACTTCGAACTGCCGGCGCGGTCCCGGCAAACGCTATGCAAGTCTATGGCGTTGGACGCTCGCTGTTTCGGAAGCTACGGGTCTCGCACCGGTTAATTCGAACGGGCTTCCAAAGGAGGTTTTGTACATACAGGTATCGGTTCGGCAAGCGGTCGTCCAAATAGCCTCCCTCAAAGCTGAATTCTGTGCTGCAGAATCACTCGCGTACCTCTGACTTGCGCTGAACGGCAGGCGTGATGGCGGACGGACGGCCTCATCTACAAGAGCGGACACACTGATAGTTTCGATTTTGCTTTCCTGAAACGTACACCCAACCGCACTAGCCAGCCAGCCAAACCCAGCTACGCGCCGTTTATAGCGTTGGTTGCCTGTTTCGCTAATCTTCCCTATCCACATTTTTTTTCTTGCCGCTTCGGAGCTGCTGAGCAATGCCGTATTCATCGCCCGTGAATCTTCCGCGCTTGCGGCGTGCGATGCACTAGCGGCAGTGCTCCACCACTAAAAATAGTGATTGTTGCGCCGTTCTCATCTAAAATAACAAGCAACTACTGCCATGTCTTTCACCAAATAAATTTACCGCGATACAAGCGGTTCTTGTCAGTTTTTTTTTCGGGGTCATTCGATAGTTCGAACTTAATTTCCGACCATGCGAACATTTTTTCCGGTTCATTGAAGCACGAATCAGCGAGCTTTTACAGTATGAGAAAAATACGATGTTCTGCTAAGCACTTCAATATTGCTCGAGCCGTGCAGTGCTCTGGTAATATTCGATCGTCAAGTCTTTTAGCACGTGTTTCTTTTTGTGCTGGTTTAGCACTTTTGCAATATTCTGATCTGTGTTGAGAGATGTCTGCGCATAAAACAAGGTGTTTTTCCTGTGCTTTTTTTACAATTCAGGTGATATTGAAGGCTTTGTTGACCTTGGAGGTCATACACCTGCTGACCAGAAGAATGTGCTGGCAGACCATGGGATGATTGTGCTGTTTCAGCCATTTACTGGTAAACGTTTCTTTTCTCTTGGTTACAGTTCGCAACTTTATACGTAAAACGCACGTACATTTGTGAGAGATTACCTTTCCGCAGGAAAATGGACGCATATCCTCGGTGTTTTTGCCTCAAAGGGCAATGTGAAGGCCCCAACACTGGCGAAAATCATATTGGAAACCACAGTCCTTGCGGAAAAGGCTGGTCTGTTCGTGGATTGCATAAGATGCGACGGCGCCAGCTGGAATAAAAATATGTGGCGGCTGTTTGTAATACAGGGTAAGGCTGTAATTTCACGCAAAATGCAAGATTGTTTAGAGTGTGCATGGTGCTAGTGCAGATTTCATGTTTCTAATGTTTAAATATTGTGATGAAGAAACTGATCTCAAGTTGTTTTTTTTCAAAGGTTCTCCAAGCCACGTTCGGAGCAGCACCAAACACCCAGTGGATCCTAAAAGGCAGGTCTATTTCTTGTCAGATTTTACACACCTTTTGAAGAATGTGAGAAATGGATTTGTTGGAAAAGGATACCTGACATCAGCTGGGCATGTTCACATTGGTATTGTACTAGCAGCCTTCGAAGCGGATCGAGAAAATGTTACACTGAAAGTTATGCCAAACCTGACAAATGCACACCTTAAGCCAAAGTGCTTTGAAAAAATGAAAGTGGACGTCGCATTTCAGCTCTTCAGCGACGAGGTCATCAAAGGACTTTTCATTTATAGAGAACACATTGAAGCCTCACATAGGACCGTGCAGCCGACAGTAGATTTCGTAAAAGAAATGAATCGCCTGATTCGTGTTATGACATAGCGAACAAGCGAGAAGGCACTCAAGCCTGACAGTCCAAATGTTCAATTTCTGAAAGGCTTCCTAGAGTATCTGCAGGAATGGGAGCAAACTGCAAAACCAGCTGGTGGTGGTTTTCTTACTGAAAGCACGTCTGCTGGGCTAAGGGTTACCATCAAGAGTACACTTGGCTTGTTGTCCTACCTGACGTCGACTGTGGGTTTCAAGTATCTTTTAACATCCAGATTAACCCAGGATAAGCTTAAAAACATTTTTGGTATAATTAGACAGTCGTCTGGCTGTAACGACCATCCGACAGTGTCACAGTTTCTGATGACTGTGAATTTACTCGCATTCTACAACTTGGCAAAGCCACCTAGAGGAGTGAACTGCACCCCAGACGTAATCAAAGCACTGCTGAGCCCAAATGAGGTGTGTGAAACTACGAGTAAGTTCCTTTCAGACAAAATAGATGACGTTCTTGACCACGGAAACGTCAGTGAAGCTGAAGATGTAGTTCAAGTAGTCATTCATCCTGGTTAGGTCGCATATGTGCTCCAAGCAACCCTCTTGCCGGAAGTACTGCTCGAGTAGTTCAACTGCCTGGCTTGCCTCATTAGTCGACACTAGGGAGCTGTGGTTGTCTTCATGGTCGATCTCATCTTCACTCTTATTGCCGGTGCCTCTCTCAACTTCCTTCAAGATGTCGGCTGAAGTATCTTGGTTGTACGTGAAAGAATACGTGCTCCACGTACGCGTTCTATATACCCGGTCACAAGGAAGAAAGATAATCCGGTAAAACTTAACTTGTTTAATTGGCTGAATGGCAAAAGAAAACTTTACAGCAGAGGTTGGAAACACGGCCTTTCCGTTCAGCGTCCCGCACAACCACTGTCCCGATGCCGGGCCGAGTCCTCCCTTTCCTCCTTTCCGGCGACAGGCAGACGAGCCGGCCGATGACTTCTTCTTGTGGCTATGTGGGGGGAATGTGCTCGATTTCTGCCACCCATATCGCGGGGGCACAGCTTGGAGCGGGGATGGGGAAAGGGGATGTGGGCAGACCGCCGCCCGGTTCATCCGGGCGCCCGCGCGCACGCACATACACGTGCACACACATACACAGCACTCCCGCCGTCCTGGGTTCGTTGGCCGATAACATCGCGCACCGCACGGCGCCGTCTCAACTCTTTTGTCTCCGACACACTCCCCCCCAAATGATGGAAGTCATTTGTTAGCCGGAGAGTTCCAAAGGGTATATAAGTTGAATCGGCCGCCGACGTCTTGCCCCCCCTGGCATACGGACCTCAAAAGCTCTTGCCTTGTTGTCTCTTCCAGTGAAAGCCCTTTCAATCATTCCAAGCTTCCACATTTGGCGCGACTCCAGAGCTTCTTTTAAGAGGACCACATCGCCAATGTCAACTTGTCTTCCACGTTGAACGCCTTTGGAATGTGTCAGCTGCAACTCCTTTAAGTATTCAGAGCAGCAGCGCTTCCAGAACCCCTCCAACGCTTTATCACGAGTCGAGATCATATGTCGCAGGTGGTCACAGGTCAGAGCGGCTATTTCCTTTCGTTCAGCTCCTCGTTCAGCCTTTTCAGCTCCTCTGGGACGACGTCGCAGATAATTTCGTGAACATCGGTGAGGCCAACACCGCTCAGGCCAGGCGAAGCAAGACTTGAGAGGACAGGAAGGGCGCTCAGTCGCTGAAAGTAACTGGTTCGATTTGCTAATGCGTGCTCGATGTTGGTCGTTTAAGCAACGAATTCGGCTACTGTTATAGGGTGATTGCGGATGAGGCCTCCAAAGATGTCAATCCGGACAACCCTCATCAAGGCCCGTACCTTCTTCTCTTCAGTAGCCCGAGGATCAGCGCGGGCGCTCAGACGCAGTACGTCCTCGAAGAAACTTCTCACGCTCTCGGTGGGAGCCTGGATACGAGCGTGGAGAAGATCTTCAGCACGCTGTCGACGGTGCTGGTTTGCGAACGTGCGTACCACATTGCTCTTGCACGTCTCCCACGATGTTAGCGAAGTCTCGTGGTTCTCGAACCAGTATTGCGCTGTGGCATCTAAGGAGAAGTACATGTTCTGGAGACATTGGTCGGTTATCAACGCATTATGTCGAGATACCAGTACATAGTGCTCCACCCAGTCTTCAACATCAAGGCCATCGCCACGGAACGGGGAGGGAGATTTTGGGGTGACAGGCGCAAAGACGATCTTCGCTGCAATCGCGGGGTCGGTTTGTTGTGACTGGGACGGTACGCTGGCGTTGGTCTGAGATGTCCTCGACCTCTCGTGCAAAAATCCGAATTTCGGCGCTTGGCCTTACTGACGTCGGCTAACGTAAGTCCCTGTTTCTTCTGAGGGCCCCAGGAAAGCCCGACAGCCAGAACTTAGTACCGGGCTCCAGTTGCGATGCGGTGTGCGCTGCATGAGATGCCTTACCCAGCACCTGCACCAATTGTCCAGGCTTGCTTGACGTAGAGGCCGGCGGCGAGCACAAGTGATAGAAGGAGCACAAAACCAGGCTGGTCCGCCAGCAGTAGCGTCGTCATCGGCGCGCGGGGATCGCGCTTCGACCTTTTCTAGCTAGAATATTGTCTTTTGAAATACGAGTTGGTGTAACATATCGACCGCCAAATTCTAATATGGTCCAGTTTTAGACTCTATGGATAGTAAACTGAATTATATAGAGGATAAACCAATGGGCTCTGTTTTAATCACGGTCGACATAAACATCGATGTATCTTCAAGCATGTGAAGTGATTGCGCATTTTTGCTCAAATGATATTACTGCGATTATTCAGTTTCTGATCCAACAACAATCACTGCTACTGCAGCAACTGTAATTTATCACTTGATATTCAATGGTACGGACCATGTCTTATCGGGGCTGGATAAGTCCAATATAGCAGATCACTCGCCAATTTTCTCTCTGCTGCGCATGAATACGAGTACTCCCACTCGAATGAGTTCTGCACCATTTGCGCGAATTAATTATCAACTCTTGCAGGTGAAAATATGCAGTTTAGAATTCGTCAACTTATATCATACAAATGTTCAAACTGAATTTGAATATTTCATAAGGATTTTGAGTCTGCTATATTAACCTTTGTGATCGTGGATGAATAAAATATACATGAGTCTATAAAAGAGAAAGATAAATGATACAAGTGCAAACGTCAACAAGAAAATGTTTATCTTTAAAACGAGTTCAAATCCTCCAGAAAACATGCAGTGGCATTAATACACATTATGAAGAAAATAAAACTCTATGCTAATACAGAACGCATAAGAAAACACCCGAATATGTGGGACGTGGTAATTAACGCAATCGGTAGACATTTAATGCAGCACGTTGGTGCTGAACCCATTCAAGAAAACACAGTTGATAAATTTAGTAAGTACTGCACAAATATTGGCCATGAGCTTTTTGCTAATTCCCCTAATCTACCGTGCCCTGTTAAAGATCCACGTGTTTATAACACATTACTGAAAGCCATTAGCGATTGTGAAATCACATTATACGTGAAAATTCGCCGCAAACAAGGCAACCGGACATCACGTGATTACGATGAGAGGACTAATAGAGAACATTCATCATTTTGCACCACTCCTTTACGATGGTATTTCTGGTATTTACAGAGGTAAATATTCAAATAATATTAAGACCGCTAGTGTTATACCAGTTTACAAACAAGGGCATAGTAATGATCCAGGCAGTTACCGCAAAATCTAGGTTTTGAGTATCATTAATGCTGTGTTCGGAAAAATTGTCGCAAAGCAACTAAATGACTACTTGGAGAAAACAAGACACATATATCACCGTCAACATGACTTCAGGAATAACTGTAATGGCATTGTCTGAAGACCTATGTTCATCTTTGCATAATAATGAAATATATGTAGCCATGTTCCTATACTTAAAGAAAGCATTTGATGCTGTTAATCATAACATTTCAATTCAAAAGCATTAGCACTATGGTTTTAGAGATTTTACTCTTGATTTCTTAGCAAGCTACCTTACTAACATAAAGCAATTTGTCCACCTATTACACTTAAATCATCTCTACAACCTGTCGGTGCTGCAGTGCCCCCAGGGTCCCTCCTACGCCTTGTGCCTTTTTCAAATTATATTGAATGTTTTCCTCTCGGTTTGCAGAATACAAAAACGATGATTTACGCGGTTGACACTGCAATGATTTTTACAGGCAACACTTAAACTGAAATTGAGACTGACACCTGAGTTAACTAACATCTCGGCATGGTGAAATGCTGATAAACTCACAATAAATCCTGTGAAAACAAAGTACGCCCTGTTTAGGTCCAGGAACAAACATATCACATGCACACAATTACATATTCGCCTCGATAACAGTTTAATTGAGCAAGTTGACGTCATTACTTAGGCGAAACCTTAGATAAGAACCTTAATTGGCAAAAACATTTTGATACCCCGTGCTCCAAGGTTGCTTCAGCTTGTTACATTCTGTAATAAACACCGGGGTTGCTGGAGAGAAGTGTGCTGAAGATCATTTATTTTTCTCTTTTTCACCGTCATTTTACCTACTGCAACGAGTCATGGGCTAATACATACAGATCTTACATTCATCAAAATATCTCTTTGCAGAAAAAAGCACTGGGAATAATAACATATTCGGACAGGTATCAGTCAAGGGCTCCTTTGTTCAATTGGTTACAGATTTTGCAGTTTCGTTTGTTATATGAAATGAGAATTGCAATGGTAGTAAATAACATTTCATAAAATAGTTACTTACCCGCTTTCAATTAATATTCTTGTGTTGCCTAAAAGGAATACTAGGAAATCATGCAATATTCATTTTAATTACCCTGTCACCCGAAACGCCTCTGGTTAGCGCCTAATTCAATAGTTTGGGGCAAAAGTAGAGAATAGTCTGCCGCTTGATATCAAAATGGCTAACAAATACTTATTTTCTATTACGCGCTTATACTTTTCGAAGATTGAGGGCTATGCTTTTAATCCTTTATTGCCTACTGTTGAGTGTCGTTCGCTACTACTTTGTTCCACTGATCATTTACAACCGAGTTTCATCTTGGTATCTTCTGTTGCTGTAATGACAAATGTGTACATTGGGTCTATACTAGCTTCGCCTGTTGCCCCAGCAGTTTTGCAAACATTTTGAAAAAAAATAAAAAAATTTCGCAAACGCCTACCAAACAGTTTCACACCCTACACTAATGCTCAATCTGTATGCTGTAGTAAAAATCTCGTCCCTGGTTAACTGGACATCGCACTTTCTTTTCCAGCTGTCTCAGTATGTACACTTAAAAAGTATTAACTCATCCTCAGTTAACGTTTCATCTGGAGTTCCCGAAAGTTCTGTACTGGATTCTCTTCTGTTCCTCCTGTACAATTTCGATCTGCCATTTCACGCTTCAGTAAAGGTACGCCTTTATGCCGGTGACTGTGGTATATATAGAACAATTCAGTCACCAGCTGATCATGTTGTCTTTAATAATTCATTCGCTGATTTCTGCAACTGGTGAGAGACGTAGAAAATGAACTTTGCTTTTTCTAAGGCCATCTTTATGTCATTTCACGACGTTCGTGCCCTCCCTGCATCAAATATTCATATAATACAGTTAACTTGCACAGGGTGTGCGAGTACAAATGTATCGGTCTTCTTCTAACGCATGACGTGTCATGGTGAAAACACATTGATGTCATCTGCAATAAGACCATTAAAAGACTAGGATACCTACATCGCACCTTGCGCGGTGCTCCTCAAGAAACCAAGCTTCTAAAATACAAATCACTTATTCGGCGTATCCACAAATATGCTTGTGTTGTTTGGAATCTCTATAAGCAGTGTGAAGTCAACGAAATGGCATCTGTACAAAAGAAGGCCGTGCACTTTGTTTAAAAATTTTGACACAGATTTTTCACCTTGTTCTTTTCTTCCATAACTAGGCCTCTCTACTCGTGCCACACTTCGTCGTCTTAACTGCTTCAAAATTATATGCATTTAAGTCAATTCACCTTGTTTTTCTTCGCTAAACATATCTCTGACATTTTCCAAACCTTCATCTACAAGGAGCAATCAGGTCCTAACCATTCGCACTTTTATGTCCACAATAACTTCTTTAAGTACTCTATTTCCCTCATGCCATTGAAGTTGGAAATCCTTTAGCAGGCAATATTCGTTCAATATAATTAGAAGAATTTTTGCAAGCCTGTTTTTGGTGTTGTATGATAGCTTCTTTTCTTCTTTGTATGGTTGTTTCTTTCTATTCTACTCCGCTCCTGCAATGGGCTCGCAGAGACTGCAGTATGTATATAAATAAATAAATCTTGTCTGCAAATGCCCATATCGTGAACTTGGGATGTAGGGCTTTCTCGCCGACGCGCCCGGGCTCTAATTTTGTCAACGACCCCGAAAAATTGAAGTGTACATGTCCGTACAGTGTTCGCCAATCTCAAAGCGATAGCAGCCAAGGTCGCCGTCACCTCGACGACCGTCGGGATCACCTGGAAGCCAGCACTTCTCACGATGGCGCAAGGACGGTCGCAGAGCCCTCACCGGGAAAAGTAACGACAGCGTCGTGCGGGGGCGGGTTCGTTCGAACTCGACGCACTAAAATCCCCCGCCCCCCTAGTACGCGGGCATCGGCAGACAGGAGTTTAACGACTTCGACGACCGCAGTTTCTGAACATGAGGACTGGTTTTCCGTCGACATACCTGCGTTCATCGATGGTAACAGCATTAGCGAGTTTGTGGAAAGCGGAGCCAATTTTTCAATTTTAAGCTGAATTGGCAGCTCTTCTAGTGGGAGTGGCTTAGCTCAGCTATGCAAGGACATACGTAGCGAGAGCTGCAGCTCTTCCTGGTTTCGCTTCCCTAGCTTGTTGTTGTGACTTTAATGTTAAGCATTGAAGGAGTATTCCGTGAAGCACATTGTTTATTTGTAAAGGTGTTTATTGGAAGCGCAGGTCGGTTGGCGTTGGTCGAACGGCGATACGACGGACACAGGCACAGGCGTCACTCGAAATCCCAGCTGCACTTCGTCTACGTCGTCTACCACTTCGCTGCGCTGCTTCAACTCCTGCCGGTCGGTCTCATTACAGTTACTTCCCCGCCGGAAAAGGAGTTATCCTGGCGACTTACGGGGAGGAAAGCATGGGCGGATCATATAACGCTAGAGGCGCTCGGCGTGCACGGTTTCGCGCCCCCGGCGACGGTGGTCCGAAGGGGCAGCGAGCGGCTCAACGATGTAGTTCACGGGAGAAGTTTGTTGCACAACGCGGTAAGGTCCTTGATAGCCAGAAAGCAGTTTCATGATGAGGCCGGGAGTGGAGGAAGGCACCCAGAGCCAAACGAGGGCGCGAGATGGGCATGACGCGGGAGGGTCCGAGGAATGTCGATGGTGCTTCTGATGCCATTTTAGCTGTGTAATGAAAGAGCGGGCAAGTTGCCATCACCCTTCGGCTACAGGTGAGCTTCGGGAAGTGATGTGGCCTCGGAAGGTTCAGGGCGATAGGGAAGGATGGTGTCCATCGTGGATGTAGGCTCCGGGCCATGTAAGAGAAAGAAAGGAGAAAAACCCGTTGTTGTCTGCGTAGTCGTATAGTACGCACACGTGACGAAAGGGAGCACTTGGTCTCAGTTGGATTGGGCTGTGTCAAACGTACATGGCGAGCATGTCACTGAGTGTGCGATTGAACCTCTCAGTCATGCCATTGATCTGGCGATAATAGGTGCTGGTGCAGCGATGAGTGATTTGTCATTGTTTTAACAGTGCCTCGACGGCATCTGAGAGAAAAACACGGCCGCGGTAACTTAGCAGTTCTTTCGGGGCGCCGCGACGACGAACAAGACTGTGTAAAATGAAGCGAGGGACATCGTTTGCGGTAGCAGATTTGAGAGCCGACGTTTCGACATTACATGTGAGGTGGTCAACGGCTACGATGACCCAGCGATTGTTAGCAGAAGTAGTTGGAAGCGGGCATAAAGATCACTGCCAACGCGGTCAAAGGGTCGGCCAGGGCAAGGTAACGGCGAGGGGGGGGGGGTTCCTTGCGACGTTGGCAGGTGGTGCATGACCGAATGTCTGACGTATGTAGCGGTACATACCTCGCCTGTAATATCGCAGACGAAGGCGAGCATATGTTTTCAGTACACCGGCATGGCCACATTGTGGATAGGCGTGGAAATAGGCGCAGATGGCAGGACGGACGTGTCGGCGGATCACCAACAGCAACTTCCGCCCGTCAGAGAGGTAGTTACAGTAGTATAAGTGGCCATCACGAACGACGAAATGGTGGGCTTGGTGGCGAAGGGACCAGGACGAAGAATGCGGCGAGGCATTGTTCAGGAAGGTGAGCAGCGAGGTGATCCAAGCATTCTTCAGTTGTTCGGAGAGCATATCAGGGACGCCGAACGACGAGAAATTGTAGGCACAGACGAGGCCAGAGGGTGGATCGCACGGGAGCGGTGAACGAGAAAGGGCGTCGGCGTCCGACTGCTTCCGGCCAGAGCGATAAACGACGTGAATATAAAACTCCTGGAGACGTCAAGCCTAGCGGGCGAGTCGGCCAGAAGAATCTTTTAGGGAGGATAGCCAGGAGAGGGCGTGATAATCTGTGATGACATAGAAGGGTCGTCCGTAAATGCAAGGTCAGAACTTGGCAATCGCCCAAATGATGGCGAGACATTATTTTCTTGTGACAGAATATTTCGACTCCGCCTTGGTGAGGGTGCGGCTGGCGTTAGCGGCCCCATAACCACATATTCCGGATACTCAGAATTTCGCTGCGCAAGAACAGCGCCCAAGCCCACACCGCTGTCGTCAGTGTGAATTTTTGTCGGACAGGCGGGATTAAAATGGCGAAGGATTGGGTGGAGACCAGCAGACGACGTAAGGTGCTGAACGCGGTATCGCATGCTGGAGACCAAGACGGGAGGTTTGGGCTGCCGGGAAGAAGCTGCGTTAAAGGGGCGATGACACAGGCGAAATTGCGAATGAAGCGGCGAAAATATGACCACAAGCCTATAAAACTGCGAAGTTCTTTAAGGTGGTCGGCTTGGGGAAGTCAGCGACGGCGCTAAGTTTGGCAGGGTCAGGAAGAATGCCGTCCTTAGAGATGGCATTGCCTAATATTGTGAGCTGCGTAGCACCGAAGTAACATATTTGTCAAGTTGAGTTTTAGCCCGCGTCGGTAAGGCACGTGAGTACGCACTGAAGGCGCTGCAGATGAGAAGAAAAATTTTTATAAAAAATAAATGTCATGCAGGTAACATAGTCTAGTTTCCCATTTGAGGATGCTGAGAATATTACCCATCATTCTCTCGAATGTAGCTGGAGCATTGCAGAGGCCGAATGGCATCACATTGAATTCATAGAATCCGTCTGGGGTGACGAAAGCGGTTTTCGGCCGGTCAGCGGCAGCCATTGGCACTTGCAAGGAGCCGGAGCATAAATCAAGAGATGAAAAATACTCCGCTTCCTGCATGCAATCCAGTGTGTCATGGATTCGGGGTAGAGGATAAACATCTTTGCGAGTTACCTTGTTGAGACAGCGGTTCCAATAAATGCGCTCCGCTAAGCTTCTTGTAGCTGCCGACACCGAGGTACCTCCTTTCTCTTCTGCCTTCGTTCCGCTCCGTCCTGACACTTCCCTCAACAGCCCCGTTCTTTTCACACAACCCGTAGCCGCCACCCGCCATCACCGCCTTCTGCTCCCTTTAGGCGTTCTCACGATTTCCGACGGCCACTGCGCCATGTATTGTACCAACCCATATTCTTACCCGTCGTCTGTTCTTCGCGGCGAATGCCTTGTCTCTATTGAAGAAGTGGGTCCTGCTTTTGCTTCCTAGTTGTCCGATACCCGTACCTGTCTCCCAGTTACTGCCTCAGCCTGCTGTGCGACAGCACCCGATCCGCTTCCCTCCGATGTGTTTAATCGTACCATCGCTCCCGATCTTTCGTCCGCTTACCGTGACCAGCTCTTGGAACTTGTCCATCGCTTCCACAAATCTTTCTACTTAACCGAGCACCTACACTAAGCGTGAAGGTGTTTGTTGGAAGCGCAGGTCGGTTGGCGTTGGTCGAACGGCGACACGACGAACACAGGCACAGGCGTCACTTGAAATCCCACCTGCACTTCGTCTACGTCGTCTACCTGTTTGCTGCGCTGCTGCAACTCCTGCCGGTCGTGTCCCAATACAATTTATTCAGCTGTTTTGACAGAGAAAAACACTGCCCGATGATCGGTAAAGTAACACGCAGTTGTCTCAATGCTGCCTACAGAGTATTTCTTTATCAGTTTCTTTCACATACACAAGGTCAATGTTAGTTACTCACTGTGTAGTCTGAATGCGAGGATCGCTAGCTCCATACGAGGCAATTTTGATACGCCGAGTCATATCACCTAAGCTTTAATACAAAAGCCGCAGATACGCAGTTGATCCACACGACCCACACGCGGCGGCGGTCGAGCTCTTACGTCATGCGCCGCGCACCTTCTCCGGTTGCCGTGCATGCGCATTCACGCGCGGCGCCGGCGGGCGTAGTCGGGCTGGCGCGGCTCCTCGCGTGGCGGCGGCTGCAAACTGTGACGTCATACGCCGCTCACCGGCTGCTCCTCTGTGGTTTCGCGCTTGCATAGTATCGGCCTCCCAGCCTCACGGCGAAATGGTTCACTGATAAGCGTAGTGTAGCTCTCGATACAAAAAAGTTACGACTTCATAGTCTGGCACTCAGAACGGCTCAGCCTGCGGCCACATCGTCGCTCTGTTTTGCCAGGGAACAGCTCGGGTCCAGGTCTGCAACCCTACGTTCGTTGTCAGCTGCCTGGTTCTCCTGATTGTTCTCTTGACCTGATTCTCAGATCCGACTTCCTCCGTGATATTGGGACCACTATCGATCTCTGGCAGCGCACAGCTACTTTTCGTATAAATAACGCCAATGACATTCCTGACGCTCGCCCACGCAGCTTAACCACTCGAGTTTCCTCCGGGAGTGTTTCGATTTCAGCATGCGCGAGTGTATTGTCAGTGTCGGCTGCGATGGACTGCGTGAGGGGACAGCAGTCACCGAGCCTAATCTTTCACTGTTGCTGACGCACTGCATTTGTACGACACGAAGTCTTCAGCACCTACATATTAGTAGGACTCGACTCCTGGTTAAAAGGTTTGAAAACAAACCTTGTCACTTCTTCTGCGTCAGAGCGATCGCTTTCACCGACCAATTATCCGATATTTCTGAATGCTTTATGTGCGAAGCCATGGGGCCTCAGAACATGTCTATCGATCGCATTGACATCAGCTCACGGCTATCACAGGTTCAACACCGCGCTCTGCGTGTCTTACTACATGAATACACAACCTGATTCGCGTCATTTCTAAATGTCAACTCAACAGACGCCCACTATGAAAGAACGCATCAGCATGTTCGACGATGCGTACCCCATACGACAACAGCCGTACTGTATTTCACGTAACGAACGCGAGGCCATCCAATTAAACGCGAAGGAGATGCTTAATGACGGCATGATTAATCCATCCAGAGCCCATGGTCGTCGCCTGTCGTTGTGGTTAAGAAGGATGCAACACAGCAGTTTTGCGTAGTTTACCGAAAGTTGAACACCATGAGTAAAAAGGATGGATTTTCACTGCCCTGCATTGGAAACTGGCTCGAAAGATTTCGCCGTGCAAAATATTTTTCCTCAATTGATTAAAACAGCGATAACAGGCAGATTGAGATTGATCAGCGGGACCGGGAAAAATGCTTTCATTACTTCCGCTGGGCTATATGAATTTAGAGTTTTGCCTTCACTCTCTCTTCTGCGCCGGCGACGTTTTAGCGATTGATGGATACTGCCCTCGCTGGCGTCCAATGACAAACCTGTTTAGTTTGCCTAGATAACGTTGCGGTGTTCTCTGAAAAGTTTGATGAACATCGTGAACGCCTGTGGGCTCTATTAGATGCTCCGCGGTCTTCCTATTTAACGCTAGAGCTTGAAAAATGCCGCTTCGGATACGAACAACGCCAATTTCTCGATCACGTCGTGCGTGCCGACGGTATCCATCCCGATCCCGACAAACCTGCTGCCGTTGCCGAATTTCTGGTTCCTACTATAAAAAAACCCCAAAATGCTTCCGCTGTCTATGCGACTACTACCGTGTTTTATCGCCTACTTCTGCCAGGTTGCTGAACCCCTGACACAATAAAAGCTTGACGATACCCCGTTCGTCTGGACTACCGAGCAACAGGAGGCTTTCACAGAGCTACGCCGACGCCTGCATACAAGCCATGTTGTTGCTCACTTTGATGAGTCTGGCACCGAGATCCACAGCGACGCAAGCAACATTCCCCTGAGTGCTGTCCTGGTCCAACACCAATTGATTGCGTGGAACGAGTGATTGCCTATGCGAATCGCGTTCTGTCTCGCTCCAAAATCAACTATACTTGGAAAAAAGAGCGCCCCGCGGTGGGGGGCCACGGTGAAATTTCGAACTTATCTCTACGGCCGCCTTTTCAAAGTAGTGACAGAACAGCATTCTTTGTGCTGCCTAGGCAATTTTCCAGACCCATCAGGCCGTGTAGCAAGGTGGAGCCTCCGCCTCCAGTAATCTTCTTACAAAACTCTGTATAAATCTTCATGCAAACACGAAGATGCCAACAGGGTCTCCTGCGCAGCAGTCCAGCTAACTCGCCCGCATGCATATCAGGCGGCAGCAGGGAAGAGATGTACGCCGCAACATCCAGTGACATCGACACGTTGAGTAAAATCCTGGGGGCCAGGTGTGGGCGTGGACCCCTGTCTGACGCCCAGGCTTGTTGGTGAAACTCCTATGCCACTGCTTTGGCCGTACAGAGTGTTGCGTCGCATCGTGGATCGGTCTTATGAAGTTTTCTCGGACGGTTTTGTGCTGAGTGCGCACTGTCAATCCCAGTCTAAAGTAATGCACGCACTCCGCACTCCGTATTAAGCCCTATTTCACGCACTGATAGCATTTGTGCAGTTTGTTTTTTTTTCTTTGTCGCACGAAGCCTGTTTGCCTTCTGTCATGTTTCCCCATCGTTATAATGATAAAGTCAAACTTATCGACACCAACCATGAAACAGTTGACACCCTGCCTACTCCACGCAACATATAGTGACCGCGCTCATGTGTATACAGATGGTTCGGTCTCAGGTACAAGTTAAACCTGCGTCGTGGTCATTCCTGTGAGATATACCAGTATTATCCAGCAAACTTCGCATCGGGCAATCTCCACCGGGTCAGAATTGGCCGCTCTTCATGCGGCTGTGCACTACTTCGGTGCACAAACACCCCACAAATGCGCTGTGTTCTGCGACTCAAAACCAGCCCTACGGTGTCCTAATTCTTCTTTACGCCATGGCTATCACGATGAACTCGTAGCTTAATTAGGACATCTCCAACACCAGGCGAAGGAAGAGGGTCATGAAATCGTCTTCCAGTGGATACCGGGACACTCTGGCATTGTCGGAAACGATGCAGCTGATGCTGCAGCTAGAGCGGCTCACGGAAGTGCCAACGTTGTCCAGATACCGTTGACAAGAACCGACGCAGCAACACATCTGCGAATGTTTGGCTGAAGAGAGCTTTTAGCGTTATGATCTTCACTGGCAACTCCATATACCGTCTGCAACGCCTAGACCCGTTTCTTCCAATCAGTCCTCCGTCCGGCCTTTCCCGCTGCGAAGCTACGCTGTTGTGTCGCCTGTGGCTGGGAGTGGCGCTCACAAATGCCTACTCCCACTTAACTTAATCGCAGACTCTTTTGCGTGTGAGATCTGTGGGTGCGAGGAAACTATTGAACACCTTCTTTGTAACTGCCCTCGGTTTCAGCGTGAGCCTGCACTCCTGGTTGCAACACTCCACCGTTTAGATCCTCAGCCCCTTACTGAAGCCAAGATTCTGGGTCCTTGGAGTAAGCCTTCATCGCAGAGGACAACTTTGAAGGCACTTCTCAAGTTCGTTAAGGACTCCGGATTGAGTGCAAGATTGTGAACTATCAGTGTGTGCCCTGTGTACCCTGCAAGTAATGGCCAACGGACGTGTGGAAAAGTGATCATCTCCCTTTGTTCTCTCCCTTTTCTATCTCTCTCTCCGTTCCCCTTCCCACGTGTAGGGTAGCATACCGGGCGCTGCCTAGTTAACCTCCCTGCCTTTTCGATGGTCTTTCACTTTCTCTTTTCCCCTTCGATTGTTTTTCCGCTACCCCTCTAGTTAGCTCGTGGCGCACTAATGGTTTTCAGTTTCTTTTTCGGTAGGGGGGAACAATGCCACCAGGTTGCCCAAGGGACCACATAAAATACAAGGAGAAAGGAGATGAGGTTTTGCACGAGCGCCTTGAGGGATTCCTCGGAACGCTGGCGGTGAACGGTGTGTAGCCCTTAGTTCCGTGAAAATACCAAAGGGTCCTGGAACGTCGGCGACAATTATTTCAGCTGGGCGTGTGTTTCTGATGTGCATGCATGTTGTAAACATTGTGCATAGTTGTTTATGGATTTGTTGTCTGTTAGTGTATTCCTGTGTTTCCCCCTGCTGTGTGATTGACTGTCGTGTGTTCAGTGCTTTACTGGTGTGAACTGGGCCTGCGAGAACCGTAGTCCCGTTGATCGTGCGCGTGTGCTGTGATATGGCCAGCGCACAACGGCATCCAGTGAGCCTTCGTCACTTCTTGGGCTTCTATCTTGTGTGCCGCTGCCACATGTCGGAATTCTTTCCGATGGAAAAAACACGAGCCGCATTCATCTCCACCGCTACTTCCCCAGGCTACCTGACCTAGGGGCCACGCCCGGTTCGCCCAGGTGTGACGGGTTCCTGTGGTAGGGTTGATGCCGTCGCGCAAATGCTGTGGCACTGACGCCTTTTGTGGACACCACCGTTTACCCTACGTCTCACTTAGTGCAGCGACCGGAGAACAAAGACGGCGACGACGCTCCGCCACACCTCCTCGCCCGACGCACCACCAACCATTCTCATCAATGGAACACTAAGACTTGAGTGCGCCTTTAGTTTCTTTATTTATTATCTCTCCTTTGTATCTCGCAAGTGCTTTTTTGTTACCTTGTGAGTTGTGCATTCTCAGAACATTTTATCCTAATAATTAATTGGAGTTTTTTTCCTACATGCCGCCTTGTTTATTTGCTGACGACAGTTTCCCGGAAAGCGATGCGCCAGGCTGCCGGCGACGTTTAGTTACACCTCCGTGTGCCTCACCATACTTTTCTGCTTTGTGGCGTAAGATGCAATGTAGTTGGATAAAATGAGCTCCGTTGATCCTGTCTGAGCCATCTGCTTGACTTCCGTCGTGCCATATTATTGCATCTTCGTTTTATTTTCGGGAAATTCCCTACATACGAACATGGCGAGATTCCAGAGACCGAAATATTTGATCATTTTGCCGAAAAGTCTTTCTTGCTGCGATGTTGCAACGGGATCCCCTGAGCCTTGTGTTAATGCGCGGGATACAAGCTTCCGCACAAGAAACTAAGGCGAAGTCGCTATTGTGCTGAAGCAGCTAGCATGTGTTGTGGACGCTGTTGCAAAGTGATTCGTGCACATTTTTGCTGTACGCTTCGATCTATCAAAGCCATGTTCCCGACGCTCACGCTGCGTCCTCAGTGCTCGAGAGACTGAGAAAGGGAACTATAGCAGTAATTTCAGACAACAAGAAGCTTACATGTATGAGTTTCATGACACGCGTCGCATGGCCACTTGAGGCCTTGAGGCTATGCGTGGTGTTCTTGCAGCTGTTGCTTCGATTTCTGTATTGACTTGTCATGTGACGCCCACATGGATTCTTAGTCGCAGGTGTAGAAATTGTTAGTGTTCTGTGACTCCCTGCCTCTCGGCGTTCAAGCCTTTCACGCACCGTTCGCTACATGGAGCGAATAAGGAGCGAATCATTTCGCCCCTCTGGACCCGGTCTGACGCATCCGTAGTAAATGGACAACAGATCTCTTGCGTTGCGCAGTAACGACCTTAAAATGACGTAGAGAGCAGAAATATTTTCTTGCCGAAAAGACAGCTTCGCTACCTAGAACCGGGAAGTCAAAGGAAATGACTGCTGACGCAACGTTCAATTTGATATGTTTCGCTGATCCTGGTTAAAAAAGTATATGTCGCCATCTTGGTAAAAATAAAAGGCACTTCGAAATGAACATTTTAGACGTTCACCGTAGCGGCCGAGATCTGTGGTAACACTGTCCGGAACAGACAGAAGAGAGGGGTGAAGTTAGCACCGTTGGGTGAACAAGGTATCGTTGCAATAGAAAAAAAATTCGCAGCCTCCATTGTCTTCTTTTCATTGCTGTGCAACATAACTGTGACGAAGCAAAACTTAAAGCAATCCTCTTTCAGTGACTCCTCGAGTATACGTTTACCGCCCGTGGCGCAAATAATATACGTTCGGAAGATTGGCAGCATTGACGAAATATTCGCTCTTTCGCTTCAATAAACCGTTGTATACTTAAGCACTGATGACCCGCTTGAGGGAGCACAGCGGCAATCATCATACAATGCTAATCACATGCAGGTAGTCCCAGCACGCCTACTATTCCCCCTCTCTGATACGGAATCTATGCGATAACACTACAAGCATGCAACATAAATCGATTGGACACTAGCAAGAACATCACGCAAAGCTTGAACACCTTTTCTAGCAACAGGACGCACGTTTTTAAGCTCATACATATTGAGTGCTTAGTTTCTGGCATTTTGGCGATTGAGTTCTCTTCTCCAGGAGGGGAATTCCGCGAAATAGCAAGAATGCGCAGCTCAAGAGAGTTACCAGGCTTACCAATCGAAAGATGGTAGCTTTGCAAGGAGGAGATTTGCTGTGGGACGATGCCTGGCGAGAGCGGAATGTTTAGTTTAGTTTATGAAGGATTAACGTCCCAAAGCAACTCAGGCTATGAGAGACGCCGTAGTGCAGCGCTCCGGAAATTTCGACCACCTGGGGTTCTTTAACGTGCAGTGACATCGCACAGTACACGGGCCTCTAGAATTTCGCCTTGATCGAAATTCGACTGCCGCGTCCAGAATCGAACCCGCGCCTTTCGGGCGAGCAGCCGAGCGCCATAACTACTCAGCCACAGCGGCGGCTCGGCGAGAGCGGAATGGTTAAACCGGAAGATGGTTGCTGCATCGGCCGTTTAGAGGGAGGTTGCCCCAGAAAAGGAGAAGGGTATTGCGAAAGCGGGGGAATTTCGAACTACTGGGTGGTGCTCACGGGGAGAACTCTCAGAGCGGTTGCCGTTGAAGCAGGAGGCAGAGGAATACGTCAATAGCTGTCGCTGAATTTCGCGTTGCGCATTGGTCACCGTTCCGCTGACACTGGGATTCAAACCACTGTCCCCTTGAGCGCGACTCGGATGCTGTACCTCAACGCTACCTCTATGCCTTCACCAGCTAGGCAGCAGCCGAGTAAATAAGCCTCACTGAGCCGCTTTGAAATCATAATAATGAATTCGTGTGGCGCGTGCACGGCCACCTGCTACAAGGGGCTCGTCAGATGTTAGTGGTGTTCAAAAAACTTCCAAAAACCGGCCGCCACCATCTAGAAGACGTTGAAGTAACGAGCGTTACTTTATTGGCCTTGCGTAAAACGAGTCTTTCCGCATCCAGCGGGGCCAGTGAAGAAACCCCTGAGCGATTCGGAAAAGAAAACCAACCTTTGCACCCAGCGGAGCAATCGACGCCTGGCGCCATCTATGAGAGAAAATATGATGCACGTTGCTGAGTTGCGCCCCCTCAGGATACGTCCCAAACGGAATTTGCTTCGTTTGGGGGGCCAATGTGGAGCTAGATTTCGGCTTGCGGTGCGATATGTTAACGCTTCAAATAATTATTGCATGTGTGCAATATTTGTCTATTATTTATATGTGGCTTTATTTCTATCGCACAACCCGTAGAGCTTTATTTGCCTACCAAATTCTTGAAATCTGAACATTTTGACAGATTTGCCTGTCCGGTTGGGTTTGAAGACTCATAATAAACTGCACATCTCCAACCAAAATTTTAACTTTAACCCAACGTTTCAAAGCCCACTCGGCTCCTTCATCAGGGTGACTGAGGGCAGTAGCTAGCGTCTTTTAAGTATGGAGGAGAGTGGGGAGGGGGGTGAAAAGAACAACAGCTGTGCCGCGAAAGGCGCGGGGGAGGGCGAGGGGGGTTTAGGCTGTTAGTCACGCTGTCGCACTGCAGGGAGGTGCTGCATAGCGACTTTTTTTCGTTGCGTTGAAGAGCGAAGTCTCTGGGCATATACTGGGGGCAGGTTTCTTTTTGTGCGGTTGATATTCTTCGGGGTGGTTTGGATATGCCAGGATTCCAGAAAGAGCCTCTTGTGGTAATTTGTTTCGGTTCGAAGGATGAGGGTTTCTTCAAAGTTGATTCTACGGTCGGAGTCCTCGGAATGTTCGGCTACTGGATTGCGCTCTCTTGCGAAAAGTCGCCATGCAGCACCTCCCTGCAGTGCGCCAGCGTGACTAATAGCCTAAACCCCCCTCTTCCTCCCCCGCGCCTTTCGCGACACAGCTGTGGTTCTTTTCACCCACCCCCCCCCCTCCTCTCCATACTTAAAAGACGCTAGCTACTGCCCTCAGTCACCCCTGATGAAGGAGCCGAGTGGGCTTCGAAACGTTGGGTTAAAGTTAAAATTTTGATGGGAGGTGTGCAGTTTATTATAAGTCTACCAAATTCTGTACTAAGCTGTACCCGGATGGGTGCTTCTTGTTGTCAGAGTATGTATAGCGGAACGAATCCTCACCGAGCGCCTCGGGGTCATCGAGGCAGCCATCTATACTGACTCCAGGGCAGCCCTCCAGCTCCTCCAGAAGTCCTTCAAGGCCACCCCCCCCCCACATCGCCCGCAGGCTGTCTTGCCGGCTGGACACAATCTGCTCGAGGGGAACCCGCATCCGGCTGACCTGGATGCCAGCCCAGGTCGGAGTCTAGGGCAACCAGGGTGCACTCTCTGGCCTAGCGGCACACTCCCTAGGAACTCTTGTTTCCAAGGACTTCTGCCCCTTGGACCTTGCCAGGTGTATAGTGGATAGGCACCTCCTGCTTGACCACCCAGATCCCATGGTGGCTAATGGCCAGCCACCACGCCCACTCCCATCTGTTGGCCTTGATTGCAAGGAGCGCAGCCTCCTCCTGAGACTCAGAGTGGGCTGCGGCAAAACCGGCTCTCGCCTATTCCGCCTGGGCCTCACCGCCTCCCCTGGGCTCACTTTCTGCAACTACCAATCGCAGACAGGCCAGCATCTCTTATGTGAGTGCCCTGCGTTCTTGCCCGCGAGGACTATCATGGAGGCTGGTTGCCGCACCTTTTTCCTCCCCAGCTGTTCAGCGGAACACCTGCTGTTCCCCGGTGGCCACCATCCTGCCAAGGCCTTCCGGCACCTCCTCTCCTTCCTGGAGGCCACCGGCCTCTCTGGCAATCTCTAGGCCTAAGGGGGCAGCATATTCCAACGGCCATAGACAGTGCGGCTGCGCGCCTACCCTCTCCTATCAATATTCCACCGCTCCCCGACTTCCTCCTATGACATGCTGGCCTTGGGCGCAGGGGCTATCCTTCCAGTAAACAAGCCCGCGTTCTCCATCTTTCCATCCATCCAACATCCACTGAAGAAGCTAGAAGAAGAAAAAATGTATGCAGTGTAGACGGCGCTAAAAGTCTCATTACGAGATGTGCTGTTTTCTAGTTGCTGCCACAGATAGCGCTGTCACCTCAGGGTGGTAGGAGATCCCACGAAATCTTGAAACGTAATGAGGACTTGCTGTCACAAATGGCGCTGCGATCTCAGGATTGTAGCACACCCCACGAATTCTCCAAACGGGACGAGTAAGAGCTAGCGCTCGTACATAGAATATTTTATAGCAGTGATCACATTACGGAGGTTATTGATGTATAGCGCTTGTCTATGTTAAGAAAGAGAGAACGTAAATAATCAAGCATGTCATAGTCCACAAAATATTCATCGCTAATTTGACATTCTGGAAAACAATCGTAACTGCCTTTGTAAAATGCAGAAAGCGAGGAGGGTATTTTTGTGGCTCTGCTCATGGCACCAAAAATCCTATAATATGCGTATGGTCGCAGGTGTGAGCGCAATTTCTAGTCTACCGCTGTAATGGGCTCAGTTGTTCACTATGTCTACAATATCTACTAATTCTAGGTATAGTATTTTTCTTTTGACACTCTCAAACTGGATGTTATCCACCTTCTTTCAGCGTTGAGATTGATGTCTGCCAGTCTTCGTCTTCTCAATCATTTTTACGGCGTTTGAGTGCACCTAAGAACACAAGATACGTCTTGAGTAATACTTGGTGACTGTTGGTTTTTAAACACGAAATGCTTGAAAATTATTTTTGCTTCAGTGCCTTGTAATTTGCTTTCTTCGTTTTTTTTCCCAGCATGCTCAAGAAACGTTAAACATGTTAGCCTGCCTCCCCTTATGTAATGCGTTTGTGGCCTTAAAGACACTTTAAATGAAGTTAAATTCTAGTCCTCTGCTGTCCCCTAAAGGAATCGCCGAGCAGGGAGCACAAACACGCCGTGCTGTCTTCTGTATAAAGAGGGGAAGATCGCGTTGCCGTCGGTACCAGGTACCGCTGTGTATGTTATAGCGATTCGATCGTCATTACTCGCAAGCCGGGATACCTGCTAAACAATGAACACAAGGTTCGCACATGTAAAAAAAAGAATCACTTGCTGTGGCGAAAAGGGTGCATGGTAGTGAGGGGATTGCGTTGGGTTGCCTGAGCGCCGCTGCGGACGTTAATATTGGGTTTCGCAAAGAGCAGATACTGAAATGAGGTTTAGCTTTAAAGGCCTGTTGTGTTTATTTGGGAGTGCATGGGTATGTTCATTGTTTTGCTCCTTGGAGGGTCCGATGTCGAAAAAAATATAGCTGAACAGTACAGACGACGACGGGATCGTTAGGGACCGCCTTCTAGATAGGGACACCAAGCGAGATTACGCATCACATGAAAATCAGTCAATCCTGTCGAAAGCGACAGTTGCATGGGGCAGCTTACGCAGATGGCGAGGCAGTCGGGTAAGAAGATGGTTTCGACAAGGCTGCATAAAAGCTGGCGAGCGCTGCTGCGCAACCCGCTCTGAACCAACCTAGGGAGGAAGAAAATTGCCAGTCTGTATGGCGAAGACAGCTCACGAGGCTGAACATAAGCGGAGACACACTAGCAGTAATGGCGACTACCGCTCTGTCGATACAGACCAGCACGAAGTGTGATCTGGTGGATTGTAGCGTGGATGACTTTCACAAATCCCACCTTAGAATGGTCTGTCCCGGCACTGCAAAGCTTTTCTTGCATGTACGTGCTCTAGACGGCGACAGAAACTGCAGCTTTTGCGGCGGTCGTTTTACACAAACATTAGAGGCTGATTTTTTTGTGATATATAGAACAAAACTGCATTTGAAACATGCATTGCAATGGTAGAAGTCCAAATAAAGTAGGGCCAAAATGGCAGTAGAATGAATGTGAGGTGATGTTCTCACCAGTACTTTCGACAGTCGCCGTGGTGCTTCAATATGTTGCCATTGAAATCTTCCTAACACATGGAATTATCTTTCTCTTTATTCTATTAGTAATTTTAGCTACATTCGTGATCTGACAGAATATATAACATCAAGGTACTGAGTTCCGTAACAGAAACGCATTACACGCGTGCACAGAAAGCAATGCGGTTGAAAGAAAACTTGGGAGCAATGTTAGCATCAATATTCCTTATTTAAACCAACCGATTGAGTGAACATTGAAGAAATAGTGTGTGATGTTTTGATTTATTTCGTATACACGCACGCTTTCGGGCATTTCCCCTTGGCTTCACAAATTCTACCTCCACAACACCTGCCGTAATTAACGCAGTTGTGCGTTCCAGGCTGTCTCCATTTATCTTCCGGACACACGCAAACAACACTTCCTGGAGCGCACGGCCGACGTCTCTGAATATCCGGGCATATCTTTTCGGGGTACATTTTATTTGGTGGGCAGTGAGCTTCGGTCTCATCCGAGGAGCATCCCGATGCCTGTTGAACAATAAAGCATGTTGGTACTGATTTTGAAACAGCACTGCAGCAAGCAATATCAAAAAATAATCACGCACAAAAAGAGCCCTGCACATTCTTTTAGCCGTTGAAGCGAAACAGAATAAATGGTCACAGTGCCCCTATGGGTCGTTTAAACTTCCTTTTTTCTAAGAAAGCACAGCGCACAGCTGCCTATTTTGACCGACTCGGAAGGAATAAATTGAAATTAAATAGTGATGAACGAACGAACGCATCAGATTTCTTATTTTGGGTTTTACATGCGTCGTTTCTTCGCAGAGCCATCTTTTCTTCCCCAACCTTGCATGTTCGCACCAAGAACAGGTTGAAGTGCACATGATTCACGTGACACAGTGCGCAGGCTCATAGGTTCTAGGTTCGGTATAGAATATTATTTGGAGCTGAATCCACGAGACGGTTTTCATTTAAACCGGCTCGCTTCTAACCGCACAATCGCGCGCGACGTCCCCATTTGAAGCGAAGAGGTGCCAGAGTGAACGGTCTCTCAGATTTGGCCATGAGGTTGGGTTTTATAAGTCTACTGGTACAGGTTGTGTCCGAGCCTATTATCGATGTACAGCTCTTTGTGTGATCACTGAGGCCGTGGCTGAGAAGAGTTAGAAGGTGATGATGATGAGTATGATGATGATGATGGAAGAGGAATCGCGATTGAACAGCATTTCAGGAGCACCTTGTGCAGTTGTGCAGGTCCTAGGATAATGCCTGAAGGAACACAGGAAGGAAAAGTACAAGGCCGATGAATGCGAATTTTGCGTAGAAATTCCTCCAGCATGGTCGCTTAGATTTTGTGAGTGCTGTATGACTACGAAATGATTGCATTGGCACCAATCAGGTTTTTAATTTTTTTTGTTAATTAAGACTGTCTGCCGCACTATATGACTAGGTCCAAGCTCGTGACTTGGTCCGTCGTTTTGGGAAGCAGATTTTGATGGAGATGGCATTTGACAAAGCGCAGCTCGAGAAGTACAGCAGAAAGTTGTTGATGACAACAATATCGAAAGCACAGCGCCACATGCTGGCTGTATACCATGCGCGGCGAAAGGATGCGCCTGACGCCTAGTTATCTGAAGCAGTGGCCAGTTAAGCTCATCTGTTCGTGCTGCCGCGGGTTCGAATTTCGATGAGGGCAACAATTAGGCATTTTCTTCTGTCTTCGGAGGCTAGTCACCGACAGACGGCCACAACAGGGTTTTTTCATTCGCGTAACAGCTGTAATATTAACAAAATTATCAACTTCCGAACACAGGGGCGAATGCTTTCGTTAAGTGGATTTCTAAATTAAAACAAACCTCGCAACGCCCACTCTATATTCAATACTTTACCGCAGCTCTGGTTGGCAAGACCATATTCTTGAGGATTGATCAATGCGAGCCTACCACTGAGTCCCCGTAACGGAAGAAGACATTCGGGAAATAGTCATCACAACACCTTTTTGACTTGTTGGCTTGGCCCATCGAGCATGGACCAAGTCATATGGCGTGGCAGGGCGTTTTAATTTACACAAAAAATTAATTACGTCATTGGTGACAATGCAATGATTTCGTAATCATTGTACCGTCGTCCGTGCGGTGTCATTTGGGTATACTCACGTCGACAATCTTGTGACCAGCACGTCTATCGATAAGCACTTCCAGCATCTGCTTTCTGTTTGACCGACAGACTGCCAACAGAACCGTAATCACCGGTGCCAAGAGAGTTCTGCTTATCCTTACTCTACTTCTCAGGTAATCACGTCCAGCCAAGTGGCATACGGTCTCTCCCCTTTGAGGTGTCATGAAAGTTTAAGCACGCGAACCATACGAGGAGCGCAAAGAGACACGCGGGATACACCAGCGCTAACGTGCAACAAATTATTATAAACCGTAGAGCGGAATATATAGGCGTATGGGCATATGTACATTTAGGGACATACGCGTGTCCAATATGGACAATATGCGTTTCTCGATAACGAAGAAGCCCTTGGCCGATGCAACTCTCCATGTAAACGCCAAACCAGACAGTTTTGTCGCCCTGTTGACAGACAGTTCGAGTACTGCCGTTGGAGCCATCCTCTAATAGCACACGATGAAGGCTGTCAGCCTCACCTTTCAGCTTCTAAGCCAGTATCCAGCCCTGTTAGTCTTTCTGTCAATAGTTTCAAGCCATGTACCTGGCATTCAGACCCCTTCATAAGGACCGTGCTTTCAGGATCTTCCCAGAACGCAAGGCCATAACAGCCGTGATGGACTAAGCCGACAGCCTCTACAAACCATACGAGGTTCGTAAGCTCACATACGTGGGTGAATTCTCCAGGGACATTCGTCATGCCAGTGGCGCGCTTTCCGTTGAAGCTGATTTTCTTAGTCGCGTTATTGCCATCAATAAGCTTAAGCCTGTACATCTTGAGGCCGCTAGGCTGCTAGCTGTGGATGACCGTCCACCGTCATTACTCGCGCTCCAACACTCCGAGTTGTCTCTGTTCGCCCAGGTTCTTTATGTTCATGGCACAACCCGGCTGCAAACCACCGCGTTCCACCGTTACACAATTGGTATTTTGGAACGCATCCACCTTATTCTCAAGGCCGCACTCACTGTGCTTGCGACATCCAAGAGGTTTGTTTAGGGCCTATACCTCAGCCTCCTTAGTGGACCCCGCACCTTCAAGCATGATCTCTCACCCTCAACAGTTGAGCTTGAGAGGTTTCCTCGAGGGTTCCCTCAACTGCCTGTATACCAAGCTTCGCCACATTGGGTTTACGCACCAGTGTTCTTACACATCACGTCTGCACCAGCTGGCCCATTTTGCCTTATCGCATCTATAGGGAAAACTACCCGCATATTTTCTATGAAGCCTCCAACTGTATCTCGAATCTGCCGCGGTACCTGGGCCGCATCACAATCCTCATACGACGTTAGGCATTGTACGCTGTGTGCGAGAAATGCTCCACTAACTGGGCAGCCCTGGAGCGATTTGAAGGAAGCCTTCTTCGTCAATTAGTCTGTCTTCTCGCTTTCCTCAGCTTTCCTCCACATGGAATGAAGCGTCCATCCTTCTTGAATGGCACCACTGGTGTCTCCTCTCACTCGCCGCCCGTGCTCTTCGCTAGAACCGGTAGCAGTGCCACCTTTTTTTTTAAAGACGGTTTATTCATTTCAAACAATAAAATGACCTTTGTTTCAAGCACCATGGGAAGATTGTGCTAGATATCTGACCACCTTGTATACTGAAGGCCTTACGAGCTCGAACGTACCGAAATCCTGCAAGCACGCTAACATCTTAATCCAATAAGAAAGGGGCGTCAAGGGCATGGAAAATTACAGACAGATCAGATTTCTGTCCGTTGCCTACAACGTGCTTGCTAAGGTGATCGTTAAAAGAATCAGGTCAAGATAATACTTCGATCAAGGAGATGGCCAGGCCAACCTTCGTTCAGCTACTCGAGAATAGACGATATTCAGAACAATGCGTCAGGTGATAAAGCAATGCGGACACTATAACCGACACCTATATAGAGGCTTCATAGGTTACGAGAAATTGTCTGACTTATTATAAACATCAGCAAACATGAAGGCTTTACAGAATTAGAGCGCAGATAACTCTTATTTAAAACTGCTGGAAGATACATATAACTCATGCGCTGCCGCCATACTCCTGCTTAAAGAGAACAACAAGATTTCTGTAATGAAGGGTGTCCGGCAAGCAGACATGATCTCTCCAATGTCATTCACCGCCTGTTCACAGGAGGGATTTAGAAACTTGCCTGAACAACAGTTGGGGATAAAGTGAATGGAGAATACCTCAGTAATCAGCGATTCACTGCTGACACGGCATTGCTAAGTCACTGAGACGATGAACTGCAATGTACGATCACTGACTTACACATAGAAAGCTGAGCGCAGAACGGTGCATCTAAAATTATTCTGCATAAATCTAAAGCAACCACTGGAAATACTGGAAGACGAGTGCAGTTTAGAATTGTCACCAAGGGGCTAGAAGTGCTAAGGAAATGGTGCTACATAGCGCAGAAACTGACCGCATATCGGGACAACAATGGTGATCAGCTTGCAAAGAATGGTGTTGAGTGCATTTGGAAGGTTTTCTAAGATCATAATTGACAGTCTACAAAAACCTCTGAAAAAAAGTATATAACAGCTTGACACCGATGCTCAGCATAGGAGCAGAAACGTTGAGGCTTATGAAAAAGGTTAGATTTAAATTGAGCGCCACGTGCAACTATGGAAAGAAAAATGATGGATGCTACGCTAACAAACAGGAAGGAAGCAGAGTGGATTAGAAAGCAAACACGTGTTAATGAAATCCTAGTTGAAAGCAAGAAGCAGGAATTTACATAGGCATGGCATGTAATGAAAAAACATGGCAACCGATGATCATTAACGGTACGGGACTATATTCCAAGAGGAGGCAAGCGTAGCACGATGCTGCGGTTTGTTAGGTGGGCAGATGTGAAAAGAAGTCTGCGGGGATAAGGTTGCTTTGTCTGGCACAGGATAGGAGTAATTGGAGGGCATGGGAAACGCCTTTGTCCTACAGCTTGCGTAGTATGTTTAATGAAGACGAAATGTTCCAGGGCGGGTCCCACTCCTACTTGCACATGTTGGAAGAACAAGGGCTTAAGGTTATGTGCTGTCGAGATATCTAGAGAAAAGTGGGGTGTCCAAATACCGTAATGCGGCCAAGAAATGCAATGTGGCATTACGTCCTAGCTCGGTAGCAGCGGAACTCAACAAAAGAGTGCGTTTGCATGATTATATGAATTAAAGGGATATTAGCAAACTAGTGCATGCAGCCGATATTTTCTTTTATTAATTTGGTCGCATTTTTACCTGATAATCGCAGTGGCCAAAACAAATTGCCTGTAGTTTCGGCGTGTCGAAAATATGGGAATTATGGGCTGCGCGCGTTGCTGCCATAAAAGGCTCTTCAAGCGCGATGCATAATCTTTGAGAAATATGATGAACGTGGGCAAGTTAGACATACTCTATTGCACCCCTATAGAGTGGCAATAGAATCCATGCCTCTGCTTTAGTTTTTTAGGGAATTACAATCACTGTCCTTGCCAAAATCGTGGATATTTTTATATATAGTGCTTCAGTTTTTTTCACTTATTGATATTGTACTCCTTCTCTGCTTTCTAGTGGACTGGAAGATTGAGTATCAATGCACATTCTTTAATAGAAACAGAAAAACTGGAAGAATCTCACAAAGATACCAAGAAACGCAATGAACAAAAAAAAATGTGCCGGCTAGAAAAAACGATGCATAAGTATAGGCACAACTTGTAAAAATGATTAGGTGCGGCAAGATACTCTTTAGGGTATCTTACCGGTGTCTTACTTTACGATAAGATACGGTAAGAGCCTTTTCTGAGAGAGCTTCAAGGGATTAAGCTCTTACGATTAAGCTAGGAACCTGGCTCCACTGCAAATAACGAAGAACTTTCTGTAAACCTTTAATCCTAAAAAAGTGGCAGAGACGTACTTGGAATGGTGACATCGCTACATTTCGTTGCGATATCTAAATTATTTTGGTGTATTAACCTTGAAGATGCCACAAATTAGTAGCAAAAGAGTATTTGTCCTCTCTAAACTCAATGTGCATTGAGGGACTTAAATTTCACAAGTTTACAAAATTTAGTCGGTGAATGAGTGCGACAGTATTTGTTGCAAACAAAACTGGACGCGTGCCTATTGAACGTCAGTCTTGGTTGTTAGATGTGGTGTAGGCATTCCATGCATTCTTTACTCTTAGCCGCCGCGGTGGCTGAGCGGTAATGGCGCTCGGCTGCTGGCCCGAAAGACGCGGGTTCGGTCCCGGCCGCGGCGGTCGAATTTAGATGGAGGGGAAATGCTAGAGCCCCCTGTGCTGTGCGATGTCAGTGCACGTTAAAGAACCACAGGTGGTCGAAATTTCCGGAGCCCTTCACTACGGCGTCTCTCATAGCCTGAGTCGCTTTGGGACGTTAAACCCCCATAAACCAAACCAAACCAAACTCTTTGAATGTGATGTCTCACCGGATTTTTGTAGGTATGGAGTTGAAAAACGGATGTTATGTCTTAGTCCCCATAGCACGGAGTATCTTT
Organism: Amblyomma americanum; assembly: GCF_052857255.1. NCBI lineage: Eukaryota > Metazoa > Arthropoda > Arachnida > Ixodida > Ixodidae > Amblyomma > Amblyomma americanum. The sequence goes on along the minus strand of NC_135505.1, from coordinate 54,846,749 downwards.
GAGCACATATCTATCTCGGTATTACGGCGTAGTCAGAAATTATTGTTAAGCACAGAAACTTGTGTGCTTGAGCTCTATTAGTTTTCCTACCTTCAATTAAGTACGAATACGTGAAAACATATAAAGCATTTTCCTCTCTCGTAACACATCTAACGAACGATTATTCCCAATTTGGCATCAGGATCCTCCTGGCGCACATTTGTGTTCATTAAAGAATAATTATTACCTTTTCTTTGTCACTTGCGGTCTTAATTCTTCCATGCACGACATAAGCGTCTGGCAACAACCTGACTGGAGCTGTGGTATGTTTCAGCGGATGATATATGAAAACAAAAAGAGCACGCGAAACGCTTTCTTGCTGCACAGCTGAAACCACCAACGAAAGATCGATTTGAGCTCCAAGATCGACAAACTGTTGGCGAGAGGTGAAGTGCAAAGAAAATCAAGTTGTTTTTTGCAGTTTCTGCATTCACATTTTATGTTATAGGAACTCTTGGTAGCATACCTTATGAAAAGCCTTTGCAAAACCAGGAATGTTTTATGAATTTGAACACAACCGTTTTTTGCTTGACACAGAATGTTTACCTGTTCTGTAAAGTGATTAACTCTAGACGGATCCTTACAGAATTCGGTTTAGAAGGATGAAGCGTGTTATTAGAACAAATGTGTACCAAAAGGTGCTTAAACACATTATGATCGAGCATCTTAAAGCAAGTACACATAAGAGAAACTGTTTGAGAATTACTGACAACAGGAGCAGAACAGGCCTTACGGACTGTAGTTATTTCTGCTTGTTCGCTCGTACCTTGGAACGAACCTGCTGAACAGGTTTCCGAACACCTTCAGAGAGGTATTCGACAGCCAACTCAAAGTAGTCTAATACACATTGATTTGGCATTCTATTAGGACAGCTGGGCTTCTTAAAACACAAATGAAGGCGCAATTATTGAATCTCCTGCTCTTTGAAATCTGCCCTGAACTGGATAACTGCGAGGGCTGAGGACTAACATACGTCATAGGAGAAGCGAACTGTTTTTCACTAACAGCGGCATCTAGGCGTGCTGGCGTTTTTATCTGCATAGAGTTTCATTTAATTTCCATCTGCTCTTTAGTATCTGGCAAGGGAACGCTTTCCAGCGCCGCTTCGGCCGATGCAGCACTAGCTCCTGTTTTGTGTGCTACTCTTATTTCCGCTTTCCTAGGTTTTTTTCATCATTTACCACACATATCTTTATGCCTGCTGTAATGAAGGCGATGGTTTGCTACATCCTGTTCAAAGTGAAGAAAAAGAAATAGCATGGGTGGCACATGTGATTCCATGCCCAGATAACCGTTTGGCGTTACGGACAACGGCGTGGATTTTAAGAGACGGCAAGCGTAGCAGGGCGCTAGAAAGTCAGGTTGGTGGATAAGATTAGGAAGTCTGTGGCCATAAGTTGTACTTCTGTTGCTGAGGACAGGGCTAACCGGAGGGATATGGAAGATGCATTTGCGCTGCAGTGGACGTAATTAGTCCGATGATGATGACTGAATGAAGGGAACGGCAAACCGTTTCAGACTGTGTGTGGGAATGTCTGCTCGGTCGGCCCTTGCAGTACTAATACAAGACAGGTACAGAAAGAGCCAATGAAGCGAATTTATATTCCTTCCAGACTCTCGCCTTAGGGGTGTTTAAGCAAAGAAGTCTAAGTCATCCTGGCATCATTTTCTGCCTGTGTCTTTATCTGATTATATTAGGGGTCGCAGAGTTAACCACCGTCTCAACGTGAAGACGGCTAATATGTAATGAATATCTATAACGCTTTTGAAAAAAATGTAAGCTTTTATAGAAAAATCACTGTCTTAAACATTTGAAGTGCTAATTACTAGGTGAAGCAGCTTTCCGAAGTTAATAAATTTAGAGATTATTCGCTGCATCTCTCCAAAAAAAAAAAACACTACTGGCTCGTCAAATGAACCGCCGCGGTGGCTCAGTGGTTAAAGCGCTCGTCTACTGAGACGGAATACCCGGGTTTGAACTCGACCACGGCGGCCGAGTGTCGGTGGAGGTGAAACTCAAAAGGCGCCCGTGGGCTGGCGATGTCAGTGCACATAAAATATCTTCAGGTGGTCGAAATTATTTCGGAGGCCTCCACGACAGGACCTCTTTCATTCTTTATTTTTTTTCTCCCTCCTTTATTACTTCTCTTATGGTTGCGTCTTGGGTGTCCACCGAGATATGTGGGCCTGTTACTGTTTCATTTCCTTTTCCGAAAAACCAATTTTCATGTTTAAAACTGTTTAAACTTGCGGCAGAAATTTATATCTTTTATGCCATGTTACTCCTTTAAGGTATATCTTCCCGAATAAGAAAGGCATAAGTGATACTTTGGGCTTTCAATGTGGTTTAGTAAATATAACTGCTATGAAGGCTTCAGTTATTATGACACTTCGGGAAGGTGGTAGTCCGGGAAGGGGGAGAAGAAAGTGAAAGGCGTCCAAACGAAACTACTTACCGGACTGAACTGAGAGCAGAAAAAACAACTAAAACAAAACAACTCGGCAGCAGTGACAGCAACAAATGTGTCCAATGGACGCCGAATAACAGTATAACCGTATCTCTCTGCCGCGCTCAATTTAAGGCCTACGACAACACTTATGAATAAGGCGCTAAAACCAACTACTTCAATCCCAAATAAGGTAGAACCAGCTGGACGTGGATGCCAGTCACCGCAGTCTGATCTGGTGGCACTTTGCGCCGTAACCAAATTAATAGAGGCGCGTGCCGGTGGCTGTAAGCATAAAAGTTACAAAGCGTGGCGCTAAAAACTGCTATAGCGAGATTTACCTTATGTCGAATTTCATATATGAGAAAGCCTATGCAATACCCTATATGAGAGTTATGTTTTTGTAGTAGATACTTTGCTTCCCAAAACTCTTGAGGAGCATTACGATTATACGAATTCAGCGCCTTATATATATATATATATATATATATATATATATATATATATATATATATATATATATATATATATATATATATATATATATATATATATATATATATATATCAGTTGAAAAACACCAATAATTGCCAACTGGCCGCAGCGAAATAGGTATATGTGCATTTCACCGCCACATATAACAGAACTCTAAAGCAATCATTAAGATACTAAATTTAGACATCAGCCGTGCCGTAATAACTCTGCAGAATGACAATTTCTAAGCGAAATAAAAGAATTCTTACCCAAGACAAGGTATGTAAATCGCATATTATAAAAAACACAAGACAAATTCTTGGTGCTTTCATCGCTCCGTATTATTTGCACCTGAAAAGAAAAAAAAATGTCCAACGTTCTATATTGCGCGAAACTAATCATTTATAGTTGCAACTCCTCGACACGTGAATTTCGACTCCATCGTAAAAGGGACGCAGGGGTAACAGAACCGCATCATGGTCACACTCGGCACGTAAATACTCATCAGACAAGTTCCCGCGAGCAAAGGTCAAAAGGCGTTGCTCTTTAGCTGAAACGGGGCACGCTCTGCTCATGCTCTGGCCAGATTTTCGATATAATAACGCGTCAGCGTTAAAGGTGCACTAAAGAGGGTTCTGAGATCGTGTTTTTACCTCGGGGGCTCGATCTGCACTCTCCGAGCATTCTTATAAGTTTCGAATTATTGGCCGCAGCGGCCGATTCCATATTAAATCGCATTAAACGTCCAGGCTCCCGCCTTTTTTAACTCACCTCCAATAACAGGGGGAGTACGCCAACACGTGTAGTGCCTTTCAGCCAGCCGTGTGGTGACCTGCCGGTCTGCCATTGGCGAAGTGATACGTAGTGACCGGCGAAAGCTAAGAATCAAGGCGTATTTCTATTTGCGTTAGCCTTATTTGCGACTATGTAGTCTGCGACTAAAGCTATTTATTCAGGGAAGCCTAAAAACTAAATAAAATCGAAAGCAACGTCGCCACGCGACTAGCTGAAACTCCACCCGTTGGGTGACTCCTCGTCACTGTCATGATGCCTCAACCACATGACCTCGAGCTAGAAATTCAAATGCCCCACAAGACCACACAGTACAACAGTTGTAACGTCTTTGCAAACTTCTCATGGGCCTGCAAGGCAGTGACGTCGTTCCACCACCGTTACATAGTGCCTCTGAAGAAAAAGGCAATTACGCACAAAACGAAAATCATCCAGCCGGGACTTTAAAAGCTGCTTGTGGGTCGTTAGGGAGGCGCGATGCTCCTCGAACAGTGAGGAACGTTTGTTCGGCCTGGACAAAAGGTGTTCTTGAGTCTTGTGGCAAATAAAAATTAATGAAAAGAAAACTAAAACGAATAAAATGAGAACACTACCCGTGTCTGCGAAATAATAAATATCAAGAGGACAACAGGCAAGTAAAGGTACTGATTAATGCAATCACCTGACTACATTAAGGCTGAGCTGAAGTGTCTTTGATAATGTTGCCGTTCTCATAGATACACATTCTGCTATAGGGCGCTTATTTTTTAAATTCTAACAGACTTAGACAGTGCCGTTTTGCGCTTGTTAGCTATAAACGAAACGTTCAAAACAGGCTGCCGCTTCTGCAATGTCCTCCGTAAACTAAAGTCCTAATTAGCTAAACGTCTCAATGTCAGCAAGAATGCATCATCGTCAGTTGGCGCCAGCATGCAGTGCGCACAGTTCTGAACTTAGAGTTGGTGAGTTGGTTTTCACCCTGATAGCATTTCCTCGGTCTAGCTGTATCGAGGCGGCGTTCCTTAGCCAATCAACGTTGGTAGGTGAGGTCAGTGTTGGTACTCGGTCAAAACCCTCTGCAATTTTTGGCACCTTCGTGCTCAAGGCCTTACAGTGGTGCGGAGATGCACCACATTTCCTCAATCTCGTGAGGTTCGACATATACTCCATCTTAGGAGCTTAACATACCGTTTGTCTAACCCCTGCACTAGATAGCACGAAGTGTAAATGGAAGGAAAACGAGAACTGTGACAAGCACGTTTGCATAGGACTCCAAAACATTTTATGAATTTTCTCGCCGCAGTGGTTCAGCGGCTAGTGCGATTGGTTGCTGTGGCCGAAAAAGTTGGTTCAATCACGGGGGATGCGTCTGTTCCTATAGAGACAAATCCAAGGCACCAATGTACTATTTGCTATCAGGGGACGTTAGAGAACCCAAGGTATCCGGATTAGGTCAGAGCCCTCTTCGCTGAGGTTGTTGAAAGTTCTTGTTTGGTTTCCTCAACGTGAAGTCCAGCATACTATAACAGAATTCTGTGGTGGCAAAAGCAGCAAAAGCGCACAACGCTAGCTAAAGATCAGAATAACTGCCCTTTATTAGCCACGCTCAATGTAGAGAGAGAGACTCTTTAATGAAGAAACAGAGAATTTAGCCGGCGTTTCAATATCGCTGGCATGCTACTCTGCGTAGGGAGAGGAATTTGGGAGATAAAGACTGAAGGAGAGCAGCGTGGAAGAGGTGGAAAAAAAAACGAAGATAAAATGCAGCCATGAAATGGGTACTAAGGATGCAGTGGCGAGTATTGATGTAACCTATGGAATGATGGAGTGCATAGTCCGACGAATGGGCTGACGAAGTTCACTGCAAGAAGAATGCATGAAGGTAACCTGCAAGTGAATTTAGAGCTTATCGATATGTCCAATGTCTTTTAAATATGTAAAAAGAAAGTTCATTGCAAGTCTCTGTTGCCTGAAGCAGGCTAAGGGGCCTAAAACTTTGTCCATTGTTAGGGGCACTGGGCAGAGCTTCTGCATGCAATGTTCATAGTACGCACGCTCGTTAGCATACACAGGGCACTCAAGCAGGATATGTTCCACAGTTTCTATCGAAGCACAGTTGTCACAATGCGGACTGTTCATTTGTCCAAAACGGTATCGCAGGCCATTTGTATCTGCAGCATTCAGACGAAGTCGGTGATAAAGTGTTTCGAGTTGTCGAGGAATTCTGGGTGAGAGTCTTGATCTAAGATATGGGTCGATTGAGTGTAGAAATTGGTACTATGTGTCGGCAAACTCCAAAGCCGATACGTTTCTTCGTACGCAAAACTTTTAGCCATTTGGGACGCATCAGATTTCGTGAGAAAACTTCGAATGTATCTCTGATGTTGATGGCCCTTACGGGCCGCTTCATCTGCTTTTTCCTTAGCCATAATGCCACAGTGAGCAGGTGCCACTGAAATGTTATGCAGTGGCCTGCGGCAATAGCTAAATGATGGATATACCCAATGTCCAGGGAAACTGGCTGGTGATTCGTTTTCTTCAGCAGGTTGGCCAGGATCTGCAGAGATGCTTTTGAATCGGTGAAGATAATCCAACGGCCGGCGGTTCGGCGCAGGATGTAAGAAACAGCTTCCTTAATGCCGTGAAGCTCAGCTGTTGTAGAGGAGGTCCTCCGCTGCAGCCGGTAAGAAAGGGCATGGCCTGTTGAGGGCACATATAGGCCACAAGAAGAAGTTTCTTTAGTAGTTGAACCATCGGTGAAGATATGGGTGTGCTGCGTATATTCTTCGATTAAGTAGGCGAGAGTAGCTTGCAGAAGTGCTGCCTGTGGCATGCGGCTCTTTGCATGCACACCTGGAACAGACTTCTTCACCTTTAGAGGAGAGAGTGTCCATGGAGGAAAGGCCAGAGGTAGTAGTTTCTGAGGTTGATTAATAGTAGGAAGGGGCAGGAGCTGCACTGCCTGGCCAAAGCTAGAGTTGCTGTGAGTTAGGCGGACACGGTGTAGGAAGTGCTTCTTTCCTTGCAGGACATGGCGGAGATGGGTACGCATAGTTTCCTGGGCGGCAATTACCTCTAGTGGGAGACATCCTACCTCCGCTACTGTTCCTGATGCAGAGGAACCCTTTGAGAGGCCAAGACATATTCGCAGGCAGTTGTTCCGTGCGGCATTGAGAGTCTTTTTGCTTGATGTAGATAATCTTTGAAGCACTGGTAGGCAGTAGCGCAAGGTTCCTTCAACGGAGGCTTTTTCAAGCAGAAGCATTGATCGGCAGTTGCTACCCCACCTTGTTCCCGCCATGAACCTGAACACTTGCGATGCTGCAGTAATCCTCGCACGGAGTTTTTTGATCGCTCAATGTAAAGACAGCACTAACTTATGAGACCAGACGCAAGGAAAAACGACGGTCACACTAAACAACGTGAAGATAGGCGCGCATAATGGCGATTTTTCCAGACCACACTGCTTGCTGCGCAGAAATTAAATCGATAAATTAATGAGGCATGGACAAAAAGCTAGAAACGTAAGGACAAAGTTCAAACTGCAGCCGAGTGTTCAGAACCAATATGATTTGGAGTCTAACAATTTATCTTATGGAAGATAAATGAACGCTGGCAACCGCAGCTGCCGCGTCTGGAGTGTGAATGTTCGTGACGGATACGTTGTACGGACACCTACTGGATCACTCTAATTAGTTCGCCAAAAGGCTGCCCTGCCCAAACCAGAGCCAATCTGTTCTGAAACTACGCGAAGTGGCATTGTTCGGCCGTTCATACTCATCATAAACAGTGCTGCTACCACAAGAAAAATAACCAGCTGAAGACACAACTTCTCAAGATAGCACAAAATTTTTCAATGCAATTTAAAGGTAGCGCTCGCCTGTGCAACGTGTATGAAGTTATCGGAAGAGAATTGTAACTTTTGACAGCTGCCATACCAATTGCTTTTTATATCACACCCAAAACTTGCCGCGCCTGTTAGCACATCTTTCTTTGTCTTCGTTCTTAAAAACGCACCCCGAATACGCATATACCTTTCTTTTCCCGTGTCTGTTATTCAGTGTTCAGGGTCAGTTTGCGGCTACGATGTAATCATAACATAACCTTAGCCTCTGCAAGGTTGAGGTCATAAAGCACTTTGTGATACAAGCGGTTGTGTTCGCTGAAGTAGCTGCACGCATTGTGCGCGAGCGGATGCCGGAACTGCTACCGAGTTAGCGACAGCAGCACCAGTAGTCGGTCTAATATTTAGACCGGATGGTTTAACTCTGGTCCAGTATAGGACCGGACTTTGCCAACACGTTTGATATTGTGCCGATTATCTGTGCTGCTATTGGAGGAACAGGAAATTAAAAATAAAGAACTTTTATTCCCCATTAGCGCTAAAAAAGGCAAATACGATCATTAAACCGCACTGGTACTGCCACCGAAATCGAAACTTCCACTCAGGCCAAAACTGTGGCCGAGCCCACGGTTGACACTTTGCAGACACTTCTGAAATTTGTGCGAGATTATTATCCTGGGCATAAAAAGACAATTGTGTTTTTAGGGTCATAAGCGCGATCCTTTTCTTTAATATATTGAAGAGACAGATTTCTGGAATTACACATGCAAGTGTTCAGAACGCTAATGAGCGAGGCAGTAGCCGACAGCGATGGGACACCGCGCCAGTAACGAAAGAGGAAGTAAAGCCTTAGGAGCTCTGCGAAGGGCGAAAGCGAAATCAGAAAGGAGATGTTGAAGATTGTACCAGAGACATTAGCCACCCTGCATACGCATTTCCTTATGACCTCGAGTGCACCAGAAGCTTAGAATCGCGATAACTTAATCCTAAATGATAAAAAGGACACGCAAAAAACTTGAAAAAATTACCGACCGATCAGCTTACTACCCGTTGCCTACAAGATATTTACAATGGTAATCGCCAATAGAATCAGGACAACTTAGCTTTCAAGTAACCAAATGATCAGGCAGGCTTTCGTAAAGGAAACTCGGCAATAGGCCACATTCACGCTATTGTAAGACAGGCCTCCGGCACCCGAACAGTCAGCGGCTGGCGCTTAAGGATGAAGACGACCGCAAGCGTTAACGGTCGAATGCTCGTGCGTGCTCTGAACTGATCGCTGCTGCTGGATTGGATCTGAACTGCATGGGTAACCGTTCGCGACGTAGTGCCTTGGAAGACGTCTTCCACAACACTAGCAACGAGGTGATAGAGAAATCCGCAGAATGCAACCAGCCACTATATAGCCTTCTATGATTATGACAAAGCTTTTGAGTCAGCGGAAATCTCACCAGTCTTGCAGGCATTCTAAAATCAGGGTTCTGAAGAGTCCTATTTGAATATACTGAAAGATATCTATAACGACTGCATACTTACATTAGTCTTCCAGAAATCAGCAAGAAAATTCCAGTAAGGAAAGGCGTCTACAGGCAAGTAGACACGATCTCGTCAACGCTATTCACACCCTGTTAGCAGGCGGTGTGACGAGGCCTGGACTGAGAAAAGTGGGCGATAAGAGTTAACAGAGAATACCTAATAAATTTGCGATTCGCTGATCACATTGCCTTGTTAAGTCACTCTGGAGATAAGCTGCAAAGCATAGTGATTGAGTTATACAGGCACAGCTTAAATGTGGGTCAATAAGTTAACATTCATAAAGCGAAACCTATGTTAAAAAGTCTCGCAAGGAAACAGCATTTCACATGCCCAGCAGTCCGGAAAAAAGAATTTCTGAGTGGTAAACCGTTTATAAATGTAATTTTTTTATAAAATGTAAGATATCACTATAAATATAATTATATCCGCAGGTTACCCGATAGGATTCTTGTATTTTTTCTATTCACGTTTTTGCTAAATTCAAAGAGTTCACCGTTGGTTTTTAAAGGAAGTCTTAAATGGCCAATGCGATCGCTGGAAACGCTTTAAAAGAAAAATTTTGTTCCATCGCGCTCTTTCTTCTGTTTAAATTTTGCTATATATAAATAATGGACCATTTCATTGAATACTTCCTTAAGAGTGCATTACAATTTTCCAATCTGCAAATTTTTACCCGTGAATGCTGGACTTGGTATCGAGATGCTCGAAGCTGTAAGGGAATATGTCGACTTAGGGCAGGTTGTGACCGCCGATTAGGATCATGAAAGGAAAATAACAAGAAGTATAAGAACGAGGTTGAGCGCTTATGGTAGGTTGCCTCCGATCATGAATGCCAGTTTGCCAAGAACCCTCAGCAGTAAAGTATACAACAACTTTACCATACCGGTACTCACCTATGAGGCAAAAACTAGGAGGCTAACTAAAAACGTTCAGCTTACGTAAGGACAGGGGAAAGAAAAATGATTGGTGTAACGTTATTATACCGAAGAGGGAAGAGTGGGTGATGGAAGAAACCTGGGTTAGTGATATCCTAGTCGAACTCAAGAGGAAGAAATCGGCTTGGGCAGGGCATGTAATTCGAAGGCAAGATTAGCGTTGGTCCTTAAGGGTAACGGAGTAGATTCCAAGAGAAGGCGAGCGTAATAAGGACCAGCATAAAGTTGGGTGGGTGGATGAGATTAAGAAGTTTGCAGGGATAAGCTGGCCGCTGCTGGGAAATGACAGGGTTAATTGGAGAGATATGGGAGAGGCCTTTGCTCTGCAGTGGTCGTAGTGAGGCTGATGGCGATACACGGTTACAAAGTAAGGAACAATTTAAATTTAAACGGGACATTATCCGTTTATGTAAAAGGTAAAACAAATCGGACGAAAAAGATTTTTAAGTGATCAGGAAACTGATCATCGAAAAGCAAGCGCTCACAGGAGTGTTAATATCTGCTAAAAATATTGTTCAGAAAAGATCGTATTTTGAAAATATGCATCATCGCCTTTTCTGAAAACCGTAACTACTGGTAGCTTCCTCCAATGATGGATGGCGAGAAATAAAGGCAAATGACGTTAGCACGGGCATGCATGTGTTCGAGTTTAAAGAGATGACCTGTGTATGAAAAAACATACCCTGCGGGGTTCATGTTGCATTTAGAGAATGGATACGGCTGTGATAAAATTTGTAAAAATAGTATAATGATTCTAGTAACTTTGGCTTCTTAAGTGTCGATATCTTTAGCGATGCTTTGAAACCAATTATACCGGATTGACCTGGGTAATGTTTACTTATCAATTTCACTCTGTTATTCTGCAGCGAGTGCTATTCTTCTGTATAAATTGACCTGATGCTGATTCAAAATGTATGATGACAATTGCATTTGAGATCGTTCTACGGTGATGTTTGCTAAAGCTAAGTTATTGGTAGTAACGAGTGATGAAACCATTTCTCAGAAGCTTAAGAAAGAACTTCTTCAACATGTTTGTGTCATATTAAATTGGAGCAAATTAACTACTCTTAGCGGACCTTCCGATGCGCGGCGAGCGCGCGCAGCGGAAAAAGCGCAGTTGTCCGGCAACCCTGGGCGAGCAGGCGGCTAGTAACCCCGGGGAGGAAGACAGGAGACGCAAGATGGACGCTGAACCGTACGCACCCATGTAATCGCTCTAAACGCAACCTTGTTAATAAAAAGTTTGAAAAAGTAATAAGGCATCCTGCCGTTAATTCGCGCCCCAACACAAAGATAGCCTACAAACCAGAAGTGGGATTACCGCCACCGAAAGCCTGGAGCGGATTACTACCGCCTCCGAAAGTCTGTAGCAACGGGAAAAAGGCAACCGCAACGACGCCGACTGCGTGAAGACGGCACCGGTGAGCCTCCTTCCAATACTCTGATTCCTCGAACTGAAGCGGTCAGCTAGCAGCAACCCCTACAGCATCGCCATGTCCCAAGACAGGGAAATAATCAAGTCGCTGACGACGCTCACCGAACAACTAGCCCACGTACAGCTGTTGGCAGCCCAAAACCAAGGCAACGCTTAAGTTACAGCAATGCCGGACTTGTCGGCATCCATTCCCGCCTACTCGGGAACCGCCATTGCGGGGACCGGAGCGAGAGAGAGCGCAAGGGAGTGGATATCGAATGTCAAGATGGTGGCGGGGCAGGCAGGCTGGAGGGACGGTGTCGTTTTCGCTGTTGCAGCGTCGAAGCTCAGCGGCACTGCCTTGAAGTGGCACAGAGCAAGGGGGAAGCAGCTGGAGACCTGGGAGAAATGGGCGGAGGAGCTGCAGAAGGTCTTTCCCGACGACGAGAGCAACCCACTTGCCCTCTACGAAAGAATGCTCCGCCGTACGCATGGTCCACGCGAGTCCGTTGTCGACTATTTTTTCGACAAGAGTTACCTCTGCACAAAGTGCGATGTCAAGGAGGACACTTCGCAATGGAAGAATTTTATCATTGCGGGCCTGCAGAATGCAAACCACGCTGCGATACTGCGGCTTAAAGCAGCAAGCTTCACTACATCCTTGGAGCTGCTTGAGGCGGCAAAAAGCCTCGAAGCAGGGGAGGCAGCCTACCTCAGCTCCCATGGAAGCCACCGGCCACCCAGCCAGGGCGGAAGCAAGCGTGTGTCGACCACACCAGAAGGCGTGGAAACGAAGCCGAAGCAGATCGCGCACGGTAGCGCTGAAAGGGCCGCAGAACCGAAATGTTACAGATGCCGGAAATACGGTCACGTTGTTAAAGACTGTCCGATGCCTGTTCACCGCACCAACAATGAAACCACAAAGCCGGGGGCTGGACAGCCATCACAATACGTGTCTGCGTCATCGAGTAGCGAGCTACCCAAAATTAAGTACGTGAAGACTGCGGTGGTCAACCAGAAGAGCTATGATGCGCTCGTCGACACCGGAAGTTCAGTCTGCACGATTAAGGCATCCGACGCCATGGGTTGTTGCTCTTGCTTCGAAGAAGACAACCTGGAGTTGTATGGATTTGGCCAAAGCCCTGTCAAATGCCTTTCAAGATTCAGAACAACAATAGAGATAGATGGCGTAAAAGGCGAAAACGTCATGCTTCATGTCGTGCCGGACACAGCACAGCACTTCTCTGTAATCATTAGTCGCACGTGGACGGAGTTGCCTAACATCGCTTATGTCAAGGTAGACGACACCTTCAAGATCATGGACAAGAGAGACGATGCATTCGGACATCTCGAACCCTTCACCCAAAACCAAGCCTTAAAAATCACTACAAAGAACAACGTAGCCCTCGAGCCACGTTCAGTGAATTTCATCATGGCAAGTGTAGACCTTGAAGGCGAGACTGACGTCCTGTACCAGCGAAAGGGTACGAGGACTGGAAGCGTGTTTCATGTTGCCAGCAAGCAGCTCAGTGTACCTGTGGCGAACACTTCCAACTGCGAGAAGGTTCTGAAGAAAGGGATGAGCCTTGGTCGAGTAGAAGAAGTAAATATAGACACGGCTAAGCTCAGTACAACAAGCGAAACAACGGAAGTTAAAACGGCAACTGCGGATCCGATTCATGAGAAGGATGTTGCAACAGGCAACGACGTGACGACGAAGGAACGACAAGACCTACTCAAGCTCCTCAACCAACACCGCGAGTGCTTAGCAACGAATATTGAGGAGCTAGGCTGCACCAACCTCATTGAAATGGACATTGTCCTGAACGAAGGAAGTATGCCGGTTTCTTCTAGACCCTACCGAACAAGCAAAGAAGAGCGTGAAACTATACAGAAAATTGTCAGCGAGTGGAAGGACGCAGGAATTGTGACGGAGTCACGGTCACCTTACGCAAGCCCTGTACTTCTCGTGCGCAAGAAAAACGGCGAACCGAGACTTGTAGTCGATTATCGGAAGCTGAATGCACAGGCAGTCAAGGACAAGTACCCCTTGCCACTAATTGACGACGCTGTCGAGCAGCTCGCAGGAAGCAAGCTCTTCACAACGCTTGACCTTGCGCACGGCTTTCTTCAGATCCCTTTGAAGGAATCTGCGAAAGAGAAGACCACCTTTGTTACCTCAGACGGAACATGGAAGTTTGAAAGACTCATTTTTGGACTTTCGAATGGACCAACAGAGTTCCAGCGCCTTATGAACACAGCTCTGGGAAATCTCCGCAATACTATAGCAGTATGCTACTTGGATGACATCCTTGTACCTGCGAAAAATTTTGAAGAGATGCTAGAAAGGCTGACGAAAGTGTTCTGAGCTCTCCGCGACGCAGGACTGACACTCCGACTTTCAAAGTGTAGATTCGCAGATCACCGAGTCGAGTACCTTGGCTTCGTCATCGGTGAAGGTGGCGTGAGACCGGGAACTGACAAAGTAAGGGCAATCGATGAGTTCTCAGTGCCGAAAGACCTTCATGAAGTCAAGAGGTTTCTCGGGCTCACCAGCTTTTTCAGACGCTTTGTCCCGCGTTACGCAGCGCTGAGCGAACCGCTGAGTCGGTTAACTCGTAAAGGCGAGGCATTTCACTGGGACCAGGATCAGGAGGACGCATTTCAGGCCCTGAAGAGCGCATTGACATCACATCCTGTGCTGCAGCTCTACAATCCGAAGGCGAGAACAGAGGTGCACACCGACGCCTGTGCTAACGGGTTGGCGGGCATTCTTCTGCAAGCGGACGAGAATGACGTCCTACACCCCGTCTTCTACGTCAGCAAAAAGACCAGCCCAGCTGAGAGGTTCTACCATTCGAGTAAGTTGGAGCTGCTAGCAATAGTGTGGACCATCGAGAGATTGAGACCGTTCTTGATTGGAATCGAGTTCACCCTTGTGACTGACTGTCAGGCTCTCGTCTACCTGAATGCCACAAAGACGCTCAAGCCACAGATAGCCAGATGGTTTGACATGCTTCAAGAGTATACCTTCGACATACGCCATCGACCAGGTTCGAAGATGGAGCACGTTGACGCAATGAGTCGCGCTGCAGTTGAAGACCCAAGCGATCCGTGGGATAACGTCATCGCCGACAAACTGGACATGTGGATGACAATCAGTTTGCACGACCAAGCTTTGATAATTCAAAGGTCAGACGAAGAAATTCGTCTGATAGCTACAATTCTAGAGAAAAAGTCATGCGATCTAACTGCAGAAGAACGCGCCTTGGCACAGAACTTCGTGCTGAAGGAGGGACGACTGTTTCGCGAAACAGAGGCAAACGGCAAGAAAAAGTTGCTATACGTTATGCCTAATTCCATGCGAAAAAGCCTTTGTGTTAAATTTCACGACTTGGAAGGTCACTTCGGGCTTGATCGCAAAATCGCAAAGATCAGCGAAATATACTGGTTCCCAGGGATGCGCAGGTACGTCCGTGAGCACATCAGACGGTGTTTTGAGTGCCTGATCTGCAAGGTGCCAAGTGGCAAGGAAAAGGGACTCCTGCACCCCATCCCTCCTGGGCGGCGACCGTTCGAGACCATTCATGCAGATCACCTGGGCCCATTTGTGAGAAGCAAAAAGGGAAACAAGTGCATCCTTGTCGTCATCGACAACCAGACAAAGTACGTGAGGCTCTTCCCTTCACGAGACACATCGGCAAAAAGTGTGATCAAGTCTTGTGAGGACTTCACCTTTAGTGACGGTCTGCCGGAAAGGATAACAACCGACCGAGGAACGTGCTTCACATCAAAGGCATTTGAGGAATTCTGCAAAGCCAGGGGTATCCAGCACGTGCTGAACTCAACGAGACACCCTCGCGCGAACGGTCAAGTTGAGAGGGTCAACCGAACCCTTGTTCCGACCGTCATGACCACCATGGACGGAAACGACCAGCGAGAATGGGACATTGGATTAAAGGGTGTCGAAGCTTTCCTCAACACGTCCTACAACAAGAGTACCGGAAGGGCTCCGTTCGAGGTGCTTTATGGCTACAACCCGAAATTTCATGACGGAGCGTTGGGTGAGATTGCAGAGACAGAAGATAATGTCGCCTGGACGAATCCAGAACAACTTCAAGCTGAAGTGCGAACGCGTATACTGGATTCTCAGGCAAAGTACAAGAAAAGGTTCGACATGCGTCACTGCAGTGGAGACACGCTCAAGGCTGGCGACGTAGTCGTCATGCGATGTGCGCCCGAGCACACCGGCGAGCCGACAAAGACGCAGCCTCGCTACAAAGGGCCGCTCGTTGTCACCGAAGTTAAACCAAACGACACGAATGGAGTCGCAGCACTGAAGGGGACACGAAGCAGGCACTACGTAACAACGGCTCACATCAGTTCGCTAAAAACATGGTCCACGTCGAACAAAGACGTTGAAGACTTTGAGGAGCCTTCGGACGAAAGCGAGGGCGCTTCTGATGCCAGAATGGCCGAATGTTAGCGGACCTTCCGATGCGCGGCGAGCGCGCGCAGCGGGAAAAGAGCAGTTGTCCGGCAACCCTGGGCGAGCAGGCGACTAGCAACCCCGGGGAGGAAGACAGGAGACGCAAGATGGACGCTGGACCGTACGCACCCATGTAATCGCTCTAAACGTAACCTTGTTAATAAACAGTTTGAAAAAGTAATAAGGCATCCTGCCGTTAATTCGCGCCCCAACACAAAGATAGCCTACACTACTAAGGCATTTAGTATAGAAACATGCAGAAAAGACATGACAGTATGATATAATGATTCTGAACTAATGTCTGCGCTAAATGTCATGTCTTTTCTGATAAAAGTTAAGTTGCATTTGGCGCTACTCACTTCACATGGCGGTTCTGTCAACGACCGGCTGCAAAAGAGACTGTCATTTGGGCTAGTAATCTGTCCATGCATAACATAGTTCCAGCTAATACTCAGGCCGTAAAGGTAAGTTTGGTTCCTACTTGTCTGGACAGTGTTTATTCAAAAAAACAGCCACGCGATTGAGACAGGCGCTAACGCGAAATCTAGAGCAGCTCTTCACACGCCACCGGCCTTCGCTGGCGGGTGGAATGTTATACGTTATAATATATATACGTCGAAGCAGTGGGCAAGGTACACTGATTAAGGAGACTAGTCAGTTAGTAGATCTTAACTTTGGGTCACGTGAACCAAGAGGGGGCTTCAAGGAGTCATGTAAGTAGTCGCTTCAACAGACTGCTTTCAAAAGGAAGCTAAAGGACGAGATATGGAAAGTTTCGTTGCAGTGGCTAGTTTTGGGCTCATATAACGAGAACCAAGTGGCCATTTTATTTTATGTGATCTAGGGTTTTTTTTTTCACTTCTTTCTGGGGAAGACTGACTTTATTCGTACTGGCAATAATGGGCGTGATAATATGATCACAAACGTCGCATTTCGTGATTACTAAACTAAAGGATGATTTCAACTCTGGCTTTGGCCGGTGGTGCACAAAAGAACGCACCATTCTCTGTAAGTCAAGTGGAATTTGTTGTGGAGGGATTGGAATTGCTGCACTCAAAATTTTTTCACAAATAATATTTATTGGAGCAGAAGTATTGTTAGTAAAATGTCTGTGTACCTGCCGTAGCTTCTTTCTTGGCTTGTCCTCGTTCATCTCTATAACGCTGTCAGGCACGCTGTCAGGGAGGGTGTAACGCGCTTCGTTTCATTCACCTATCGCTGCACATGGGACATGTATGTTATCTATAGCCTCGAAGTGGTGCCGAAAATTCTATGCACTGCATTAATGTGTCAGTTATATCCCATCATGAACGAATCCTGAAATGTTTATAGTATGGTAAGAGATGTTAGATAAGAATTCTTAAGACAGTCCAGGGTTCTCGGACATCAATTTATTAGTCAGGCAAAAGTGGGATATTGTAAATGGTTAGTATTGAAATACTGAAGGCGATGGTCCATTTAGTTGTGTAGAAAAACCTTTCTTTTGAAGTTGGTGCATCTCTCGCATTGGGCAGCTAAAACATTTAATAGAAAACTAACAGTGGAAGTTTTTGACGAAACCGAAAACGTTATTTGTAATAATGCAATCCTGAGAGGGTAGATCAGCGGATATATCAAATGTTATTCTGGAATCGAACCTTATATGAAAAAATATGTTCGTAACGTGGTTCCCATTGAAAAATGCGCTTGCCCAGAATCTCCGCGTGTGAATGGATACAAGCTTGCCAGAGAATAGGTCAACATTACCTTGTGCGAAATGCTATAGGAGGTTCCTTTGTAACGCTAGCTTTTAAATTTCTTAGACTCTTTCGCAATGAAAAATATCCTGAACGCTTATGCACTGCAATAAGTGTATATAAAAGTATTCTTGTTGGTTTTCAGGACGAGATTTGTTTGCAAGAACACTTGGTTTTGCACGGGAGGCAATTTGAGTCTGAGAAAATAAGGAAAGCAGATCAAGGCATTCCATGAATTTGCACTGCATTCCATCGTCAGTGTGTGTGCACGTCCGAGGGTCCATTCCCGGATATTTGAAAACGCCAGTCAAGAGGAACGCTGACATCGACTGTTTGTTATGAAGGATCTGATAAACTACGCCAGACGGGCGGTGCCAGACAGCGACGGCTCAACATTACAGTAGACGATAAGTGCAGCGCAATCCACATAGTCTATACGCCTGTACAGGTATACATGAATTTAAACGAGAAGAAAATTTTTCAAAGTAAATTTTTAAGCGCAGACGATCACTGAGCGCCCGGAATGCGGTTAGACGCTTCTAGCGGCGTCTTGAGACTGTGCGTCCCATCAAACGCCTGCTTTTAAATTAAACCACCTACATACGAGCACAGAACGTCCGAGAATTATTTCGGAGCGCTTCGCAGAGTATTACGAAGGCCCGTCACATACGATGACAAAGTCGGCGGCACGGAATACAATATTCAGCACTTTTTTTCGGTCACAATGTGAAAAGCGAAGACCTAAAATACATTCTGCACTAGTAATATAATATGTGTTATCAAAATCAATGAATTGAGGTATCTTGTTTGTTTAGAACATACTGGCAACCTACCGTTACGAAGACTACGACGAAGCGGACAATTGCGCGAGAAGGAGCGCTGGCGCTAAGCACACAGCCATTGAAACTCATATTTCATCTGTCACCATGTCGTCCTGTTTATTGGCTTGCGACCCCGTATCATTTGCTGGGAGGTGTACGGATTGCCACCCCGTATCACTAACAAATGGGTCAATTGTTAGGCATTACGTTACCTTCGAAACCTGTGAAAATCGACAGTAAAACTTTTGGTGAGTTTTGAGGTCTTAAGGGTCACTGGCTCAAGATATTGTACCCAGATATTCTAGGCAAAAGCATTTTAACAGCAAACTGCTCATGAACGCAATGTTTCATTTATTGTTAGATTTCACTGTCATCATCATCATCAGCCTGACTGCGCCCACTGTACAGGAGAAGCTTCTACCATGTTACTCCAATTATTCCTCTCCTTTGCCGGCTGCGAACTCCATAGACCCTAAAACTTTTTAATCTCATCCGCCCACCTAACTTTCTACTGCGGCCTGCTACGCTCGCCTTCTCCTGGATATCTATCAATAACTGCTTATCGCGCACACCCAGGTACGATAGCAAATCGCGCAACCTTGCACAGGCAGAAGTTCTTGTCCTTGGTAATTCATAGAGCATTTAACATTAATACTTCTACGTATGACACTTTCAAACTTTCGAGTGAAACACACCATAAGCACGAATATACACTACAAGAGTACACTCGTGCCAGCAATGTACGCTGCTTTTCTTTTTTTCCCGCAAGCAATACGCGAATAGAACTCTGGAGATACGTTGGTCACTTCACAACCTTCTCTGGGAAAGTTATTTGGGTTTTAAGCGATAGCTGTGCTATATGCTAGCCGAAATTGACTCTTCTTCGTTATTGTGTCTTTGATTTTGTACAAGACTCTTTTTCTTCTTTTGTGTTCTGGTTTTACACCTAATGTATTCAATTTGTACATCAACCCAGTCCTTTAACAGTCCGAATTAAGGACTGGCAGTGTCTTGAAATAAATAATTACAGTCCCTGAAATCTCGTCGGCACGCTTTCAATTTTGATGTTAACATTTTTCCTATCGTCAATAAAGGTCCACATTGGTTTTCTATGGCAGACTTAACTGCCCGATGCGAGCGATGAAAAAAAAGTTAACAGAAGGATTTTGTTGCGCAACGGAAGAACAAGCCATAACCTTCAATATTTCTATACCAGTAGCTTACAATATTCCAATGTTGAGAATTTTTGTCCAAGAGCGCTGGGCAAGCAGCATAGTATCCATTTGCGCGAAGCAGCATTTTATCATATATAAGGCATGAAAGCATCTTATAATTATAGCAGGCGTGGAAGAGTTATTTCACAACAGAATTTAAACGTTGCGCTGGCATCGATGCAAACAAGTCACAACGAACTCGCTGTGGGATTCAGGACCCGGTACTCACAAGAGGCGTGCGATGAGCGAGAGATGGGAGAACTTCCCAGAATTTACACGCCGCGACGGTGAAAGATGGTGAAAATTATACCGGAGACCTCCACTATGGCACCTCTGTTTTCCTTTCTTCTTTCAGTCCTCCTTCATCCATTCCCGTACGGCGCGGTTCAGGTGTCCAACGAAATGTGGGACAGATTCCGCACCATTTCTATTCCACAAAACCAATAATAATAATAATAATTGGCTTTTGGGGAAAGGAAATGGCGCAGTATCTGTCTCATACATCGTTGGACACCTGAACCGCGCCGTAAGGGAAGGGATAAAGGAGGGAGTGAAGGAAGAGAGGAAGAAAGAGGTGCCGTAGTGGAGGGCTCCGGAAAAATTCCGAACACCTGGGGATCTTTAACGTGCACTGATAGCGCACAGCTCACGGGGGATTTAGCATTTTGCCTCCGCAAAAACGCAGCCGCCGCGGTCGGGTTCGAACCCGGGAACTCTGGATCAATATCCCAGCGCCCTAACCACTGAGTCACCGCGACGGGTCCTCAAAAACGAATTTTAAATTTTCAATGTATTTTGCATTAAAAAAAATCCTTATAAGGAAATGAAAGGCACAGCACCTTCCTCAGCTCACTTCAACTGAGCCGTGAATGAAGGGTATAAAGAGAAGTGTGTTCTTACGCCTGCGGAACAAGAGAGGAATCAGGAGGCGAGCTGCTCAAGCAGAGGCGCTGCGGCGACGCCAATAGAATACCACCGTACCTGCCGCTGAGGGAGATGTCAGGCGCCATCGCGAGGCTGAAAATCCGCTTTTTCTAGCCGCGGAGGCAGTACGCTGTGTATACTTCAGCAAGAGTCGGCCTCAAGAGCGGTGGAAGTCCAAGCAAAGTTAGGAGGACGCTTGATATTGATATTGATATTGATTAATATTGATATACCCGAAAGCACTGTACTGCCAGACCCGCAACAACGCGTTCATTTGGTGCCCCTATAACACGCTTGGGGTGCGTCTCTCATAGCCTGAGTCGCTTTGGAACGTTAAACCCCCATGAACCAATCTAACAAGCTTGATCTAACTGCCTTTTCTTTCGAAACCGCTTCAGGTGTCCATCGATATATGTGAGATAGTTACTGCGCCATTTCCTCTCTTCAAAAGCAATTTTAAAATCCAATCCAATTTTTTCGAAAGCAAAGGAAAGGCGCAAAGTGCTCTATTAAATATGTGAAAAAGAAACGGTGACCTGGAAAAGAGGCTCAAAGCCCAACGATGGAATCGTAACATCAGAAGAGAACTAGCTAGACATAACAAAGAAATAAAAACGTAAGCAATGAAGTTAAATGAACAACATTGGTGCAGTAGATATGACGATATGGAAAAAGGTAATAGCCTATCCAAGACGTGGAAGATCCTCAGATGCCTGCTAGATCCGTAAAAATTGAAAACGCAAGCACAAACACCGATCAAATCAAAGCTAGACAATATTTCGAAGGGACGGATACCAGCTAATCGAAAATTAAGGCATAAGTTGGTGAAGCAGAAGTCGAAACACCGCCAAATTAAACGGGTAATCTCAGCATAGCTCTAGATGCCCATTGCGGAAACCAATGTTCGAGCAGAGATAATGAGCCTAGAAACGAAACTGGCTCTGGGACCCGGTGAGATCACAATGACCCTCAGAAACTTCGATCGCGCATCATTCTCGCATTAACAGAATGCATGAACAAGGTATGGGATACCTGGAGCCTTCCGCAAGCGTGAAAAAAGGCAAACGAAGTCCTCATAGGCGTAGACCGCAGCTGTGGCCTCGTGCTTGAGTGCTCGCCTCGGCTACGGTGAGGTAATGGGTTCGATTCCCGCTGCCGCCGGTCTACGCAGCCGCTGAATCCAACAGGAACAGGCGGTCCCCCGGTCTAGTGCTCAGCTCTCCAGGGGTGCACCGCGTGGGAAGGATAGCCTGCGCCTCAAAATAACCGTCAAATGTGGGCGAAAGCAGTGGGCGTCAAAAGTGGCGACAACTTTCCTGTTCAGTCCCGTTACGTGAACTTGCATTTTCAAAGACTTATTGTTGACAACGTGTTTTCTCCGTGGCTTTGTCTTCTGATCCTTACAGCCAGTTCATTACTTACTTCTGCTGTTGACAAAATTGATCTGTTCCATCCGGTGAATCCGACTAGCACACTTTTTTTAATCAGAAGTGAATGCATTTTTAATTTATTACTTGTATATCGCAAGTGTATCTTTAATGTAATGTATTGAATGTGTTTTGTTGTATACTTTAATGTATTGTATATTTATAGATTATTTTTAATGTAATATAATGTATGTAATATATATTTATGGAATATGGTTAATGTATAGTAAATATACTAAGCGGACAGAAATTGTATTTTTGATGCATTTCTAAGAATGTTCAAAATATTACTCATAGATTACTTGGAAAGCATTCGTATTGCAATTTAAGCAAAGGGACAAAAAATTCAAAGTGAATATGAGATAATACAATCTGTCGAAATGCATTTTTAGCACAGATTTTTTTTTCGCCAAGCTATGGCTTGGGCTTTGCTCGCCTTCTAGGGTGCACGGCTTGGGAAAGGCGCCGGTGGTTTCAAATCCCGCACCTGTCATGGAGCCTCCTTTTCTGTTATTCGCTTTGTCGGATATAATAGGGAGTGTAAAATAAAATTATTAAGGAAAGAGGTTTGAAGAAGACAGCAAGGTTGGCGATAAGGATGACATGAATCAACCGAAGACTAAAAAAGATGAAGAAGAAGCATTCGGTGAGGTGGAAAGAGATGATTGGTGGAAAAGAGAAGACGACGACAAGGCTTACGTGGACTAACGCCAAGGAACTGCATAACGCACGCAGGAGATCGAGCCTGCTGTTTATAGCCGAGTAGTCAAATGATAATAATAACTGTAAGAATAAAAATAACATTGAAAAATAAAAAAATTAACAAGGTAGCCGACTTGATTCCATTAAAACCTTTTCGACGGTGGTAACAACAGCCTTGTCGCTGTACCCAAATATGGTGGCTCCAATCGACAATTTGACTGGGCTGCTCAAAGGCCAAGCTTTTGTATTGGTTTCTTTAAAAGCCGTCTTCTCATCATGGTGTATCGGCGACAGAACAAAAAAAAATGGTCTATGGTTTCGTGCTCACCACACGATACACAGACGGGATTAAACGCCAACATAGACCTCTGCAAATAAAGATTTAAGGGTGGGATCCGGCAGCGCAGCCTTAATGGAGATACCTCAACCTGCCGTGAATGGCAGGATTGCCAGGTGCAGGTAATCATCAGATCTTAAAAGAGGTACTGTTGTCATTCTTAACAAATTCTGTCTCCGAAACCTCGCTGATGTAATGTATGCTGTAGTCGGAACGATAGGTAGCACGCTGCCATTGAGGGACGCCTTTTCCAGGCAGTCCGCAACTTCATTGGCTGTCACACCTATATGACCTGGCACCCATATCATGGGAACAAGGCTCAAATGCGGATAGAGTAATGAACGGAAGGTGTTTAGGATTGGCGAATAGGAGGAGCCGAAGAAAGGGACGAACCCAAATAAAGAGAGTCTGCAATGACAGCCACTGAAGAGAAAGCTGGCTCTAGTTTGCGGAGAGCAATCACCACCGCCAGAATCTCCGCTTGGAAAATTGGGGAGTAGTCGGGAAGCCGCGCAGAAAGAGGCGGATCTAGAAGCGGGCAATATATTCCCGCCCCTGCCTTTTCATCACATTAAGAGGCGTCAGTAGCTATCGTTAAGCTAATAGGTAGGCTTTGTAAATGGTACTCTAATAATCCATTTAAAATGAGGTGTAAATGCTTAGCGTTTTTCGGGAAAATATCAACACAGACAATTTCTACAGCGTGCCCACTGTTTATTGTCGAGAGGATGTTATACAAAAGAACATTTTAAGGTTCAAGCAAATTTTGTACCATAACAACCTGAGGGGTATGAAATCTAGGCCAGTGGACTTCAAAAAAGGAAGTCGGCTGGCAACAAAAAACAGATAATGACCGGTGTAAATTTGATTCATATATCCTTAAGTATGTCCCAACCGTAAAGAATTGAAATTTAAATAAGAAAGGACGATTACGGATTCAAGATAAAGCACGTTGTTGGCCACAAATTTGGGGAGGCCAAGGCACAACCGAAGCGCTTCCCGCTCCAAATGAACGAGCGGGCGAATTTCTTAAGCAGCCGCATCAGAAAACAGCACAGATCCAAATTCAATATTGGACGGACATACAAAAATAAATCAGCAGAAGTGCATCTCTTCGCATTTCAGACCGGGGATAACTTAATCTAAGCAACATGCCCACAGCACGAGCCCCTTTCGCTGCTACATGGTCAATGTGAGCGCCATGTGAGGCTGTCATCATAAATGACACCAAGATATTTTAATGACTTTACTTGAGGAATATTTGGTCGTTGGTACCTGAGAGACTGATGAACAGGATCTTTCATTTGAAAAATAAGTACAGCGCACTTGTTTATATTTAAGGTAAGACGTAGGTCACACAACCAACTTTCAAGCAAATTCAGGTACGATTGCAGGCGCACATAGAGATATTCAATGTCAGCTGCAGCAATACGGACGTGCATAGACATACGTGCGAATGTTTTGATGGCTGTGAATAGAGCTCATTATCTTTTAGAACACCTATGGATTGTTTATATCTTCCAGAATTCACACCATTTAGTATACAAAAAACTGTTTTCAAGGAACGCAGATATCCACGCAAACAAGTAATTCAGAAACTGCAGAGTTTATATTTTTTGCAATAATATGCAGTGTTCTACGCTGTCAAAAGCTCTGGCTACATCTAATGTCATCGCGGCATGCATTTCTTGGTGCCGCGCAAGAAGAATGCGACTCTCAAGATCGTTGTGACCATTCCATATAGAACATTTTTGACGGAAACCAATTTGACAGGGACTAACGATAATATTGCGGTCCACAAACTCCGAAACACGTTAGAATATGACCCTTTCAGATAACTTAACCACGTTTGATGACAAAGAAATTGGTCTAATATTATCGAGAAAATAGCCACCACCATTGTTTCTAGGTAAAGGGATCAGTTGTGCAAGTTTCCACTCAGGAGGAAACCATGAATGTTTGATTCAAAAATTAACCAGCTGCAACAACGATCTAGGGGACTGCTAAAAGAGGATCCTTAACATTTTTGATGTTACCGTTTCAGGGCCAGGAGCAGCAGTCGGTAACCTCAACACTATCGGGGAAAGCTCGGGAAAGGTAAGAGGGGGAAAAGCTGAAACTGGTTCACTGACGACACAAACGCGGAGCGCAATGGAAGTACAGAGGCAAAACGCTGATTTAATCCTTTGGCAATTGTCTCAACTGTTTCTATTGCTTCTGTCGGGGTGAAAACACATGACGGTGAATTTTCTGGAACCGGAATCTTTTTTCCGCAATCTTTAGAATCCGAAAAGTGCGCGACGATTTCCTTATTTTAATAGAAAATCAGAATGCTGGGATTCATAATTTTCTTTACTAGTGAGATTCTGCGTTTAAGAGTAGCCGCAATGAACTTATAATCATGCCACTTTTTGGGCACTGATTGTGTAGGAGCTTTTTCCATGCGGCCTTTCTGCGTCTGTAATCCCGCGAGCAATTTGCATTCCACCATCTAGTTAAAGTGTTCAACTTGATGTATGTACCAAAAATTCGGACTTCCTTGGGCATTCCTCAATAGCCAAGCATATTCCTTTTGCTGTATGCTCTTTATCAGCATTAACCGCTTAAGCAAAAGTGGAGCGCTAAGAGGACTGAAACTGATCATAGTTTATATATGACCTCTACTGAGAGCACGCCGGAGTCAAGCCGCAATTAACATCATAAACGAAAGGCACGTGATCGGTAGATGTTCCACAATCCGCAGTCGACCAATTGAGTAGAGAAACACTACGGCTGGTGGAAGTTAAATCTAACTCAGATCAAATTTGTGCGCAGAGAAATGTGGCCGAACCTGAATTCATACACGAAAGGTTGTTATCAGTAACCCAATCCCAAAGGCGCTTACCACAGAAATCTGTCTTAAAGCGCCATGACACATGATAAGAATTAGTCACCGGCCAAGAGAACTGACTTCTCACAAATAAGGAGCAGGAGATCTAGCAGCTTGGCATCCTGCACACCGCAAGGAAAATAAACATTTACTAATGAAAACGGATAGCACCCTAGAATTTCAAAGTCTAAAGGCAATAACTCACAGTCTATAGTAGAGGACTGAAATGTAATATTTGCCCTGTGACAAAATTTAAAAGAAACTACTATGAGTAAGCCTCCTCCTATTGACTGACGATCTTGTCGAAATGAAGAATAATTTTGGAAATGGAAGTGTTTTACAGATGTAAGCCAAATTTCATGTAAAATAATTATGTCTGGATTATGTTGAGATATAAGGTACATTAAGTCTGTTCAAGCTGAAAGAAGTGACCGACAGTTCTACTGGAGAACTCGTGTCACCTATGGTTGAGAAATTCGGGCAGCAGCAACTGCCTGCCCTAAAATAGTTTCTTTTGGCTTAGAGCCAATCTGTTGCTTCTTTGGTTTCGGCTGAGGATGTTGAGAAGAAGAGTTAGACGTGGGCGATCCACTGCGTTTGAAGATTCTCGTATGCGAATCCACCATCTCTGCATCATGAATAATTGAAGCATTATCTAAATTAGTGGACTGAGGAAGTGGAGAAACAGCAGCAACATGTTCTTGGGGCAGAGAATGCTCAGGCAAGCAATGTTGGGTCAGTATCGAAGGCATGGCTGACATAGCAGAAGTCATTCCAACTTAAATTGCCTGGGCAATCTGCGTTGCCAGAGCATTAGATATCCACTCTGTGACAGTGGACACTATCTTGTCAACCATCTTCGGCTTAGAGGTTTCCACAGCAGTCGCTATTGCCTGAGAGATAGACGAATCTTGAGTCACTCCTTAACGGGCTGACACACCTGCATAGCCGTGAGCTCTCTCTTTAATTTCTGATATTCCCTCGTGCCGCGAACAGCGTTTGCTGTCGGTTATGTCTAGAATTTCCAATTCACGATCCCGAGAAGGACAATCCATGGAATTTGCAAGATACACCACAAAGGCAACACTTCTCGTTTTGATCAGAGCATAAATTTGCTGGATGGTCATTGCCGCATTTTCAACTGCGCAAGGCGGACTTGCAGCCACGGACACTATAGCCATATCGCCAGCAATTGCTGCACTGCAGTGGCTTAGACGAAAGGGGATGTACACAGAAGATTAGAGGCCATGCTTTTATTTCTGAGGGGCAGGCAGTGCCCGCAAAAGTGGTAATAACCGTTTCCGTTGGTACCCGCTCATTGTTCAACTCCCGGCTACAGCAATACACACCAACAACACCAGCTGCAGAGAGAAGGGGTCGAGGGTCTCAACTGGAGAAAATCAAGAGTCCACACCGCGAACCAGACCATTTGTACAGATCAAATCAGAAGGAATCAAGCTGTTTACCGAAAGAGACCCAAAAGAATAGCAGTTTAGAAGATCATTTACGCATGACACGTCTGGTGAACGGCACAGAATCCCGCCACGTCCAATTGCCTTACCTCAGTGATTGCCTCATAAACGAAAGTGGCCGCCTGGAGAGCAGCTCAAACAGGCACTGAATTGTTAATTTGGATAGATCCGCCAACCTATGGAACCAGCGCCACAGGTATGCTGCGGACTCCTTAGCGTAGAAAAGCTTCCAGAGGCATCTAATGAGGCGGCAGCGAGGCCGACTAGGGGGAGGTGACTGCGTAGACATTACCTGAGATTTAGAACCTCAATGCGTGCATTATCCACACAAGAAAAAAGGTGCAAAGGCACAAGGGGAATAGAAAAACAGGACCAGCCGCCAAATACTTAGCCAATTCCTCGTCTTCCAGAGGCTGCGACCAGCCTAGTCCATTCTTTCGGTCCCAGTGTTAGCCGGGGAGATCCGTGATACGCTCACTGTCTGTTTCTCAAAATTTCCGTTTCATTTCTTCGCTACTTTTTGTTTACTTCTTCCTTCCTTACAATTCATTTTATTTTCGGCCAGGAAATATTTACCTGAAAAACTCTCTGTGCCCACCAACTCTTGGCCAATCTCCCTATGTGGGCATGTGCCATAGTATGAGTACAACAACAACAATAACGACAAGGCTTTAAAAGCGCGAGGGAGAGGGAGACATGGGGGGAAGAAAAGAGAAGCGGAGGCTCCAGCGGTTCAGGGACGCTTCGGCTGGAAGAGCCATGCCGGCTACTGCTCCGGTGAGCTCTCGTTCTACGGCTTCGCACCGCGGGCTTCCTGCCGTTCCTTAGCCCGTTCCCGGGAGAGTGAACAATGGACGCTACTACCTGCTACTGCCAGGGGTGTCTCTAGCGCTGTTGCCACCCATACGGGTGGCTCCCCCAACGCCAAGAACACCGGCATCACCTGCACAGGCGCGTGGGCCGGGAGCTTGTACGACGCAGCCAGCGACTCCAGCCGCAGCACGTCGAACGCCATCCCGACGCCGGCTACTGGACTCATACAACGCCACATCTGCACCGAACCAATCGTGAGCACGAACGACGACCGCTAACAGTAGAACGCTAACAGTATAACTCTAGTAGTAGACGCTTCTCTCCGCAACAAAAAAGAAAAAATGACACATTATATAACAACTAAATAATGTGAAAAGTTAATCCCGTCTGCTAACAATTTATGAAATCAGGCTTTCTTCATCACTGAAAGACCTTTACTCGCAAGAATATGGAACCGTTTACGCTTTGCGGTCTATATATCGTCTAAAATCAATGAACAAGACACAAGTTAACTGCCTTAAAACTTTTTATGGGGTTGAGAAAACGAACGCCCATGTTTTATTCTAGATCCGAAGTGTATTGTACTATACATTATAAGAATATTACTATTTTCAGACGCCCTTTACGTTTTATCATCTAGAAAAACTTCAAAACCTTTGTGCGTAGTCGGAACCCCTCATTTCGCGAAAACATGAAGTGGCTCCAAGGATATAAAAATGCAGGAACGCCGCACGCTTTCACATGCGCTCAACCGCAGCTTTATACCTCCATACAATATATTAAAGCCCAATTACTTATTTTCTTATAATATAAAGCTGTCTGGACAAGAAACCCACAGCTATAGGGTCATTTCATAACTTCCACCACGTCAGGGAGGAAACAAGGGATCGATCAGGTGATGGAAAAATGAATACTTTTTCTAGACACGAAATGATTCTGCCATTCTGTCCAATAGAGATTTCGAATGTAGCTGGCATTACTGACTTCGCTAGGACAGCGCTAGATGTTTCAAAAAAAAATTTGTAAAGTCACATCCGCAATCGTATACGCCGCGCAGCAAAGATTTACAGCACTAAAAAGCGCACCAAAGGTTGGCACGACAGCTCCTCTCCCAACAAAAGAGCACCGACGAAGCACAAGAAGAGTGCGCCTTTCGAGTTGCAGATTCAGAAATAAGTTCGCGAACTTAAGTTCTCTTTTCTGCACTACGGCAATTTCGCATGAATCAAGCAAACCAGGAGCGATCGTCTGGTACATCTCGTTCTATAATATGGCGCTGCCAGTCCAAGCGCATCGTTGGCTTTCGAGCAAACTAGTCGTGGTTTCTGCGTTTTCTGATAT
Organism: Amblyomma americanum; assembly: GCF_052857255.1. Classification (NCBI taxonomy): domain Eukaryota; kingdom Metazoa; phylum Arthropoda; class Arachnida; order Ixodida; family Ixodidae; genus Amblyomma; species Amblyomma americanum. The sequence continues at coordinate 54,817,144 of NC_135505.1, read as the reverse complement.
GTCTGATGTGTTCATTGCTGGTGTGTGGTGCATTCCACTTTCGTTTGTCTAATATTGCTTAGATCACGATGAATGACCGGTAGCTATTTACCCGTCCTGCGGTCGTTTAGTGATTTAGCCATTCCTCAGCTTAGCGAGATGCGCATTTTTATTATCATGGGAACACCCAAAATGTACAAAACTGCACTCTTCAAGTTAGAATCTGCGTCGAGCATTTGTACGTTTGCGATGGGCATCGCAATAAAATGGCTTCCAAGTCACATGCATTTTTGCACAACAAAACTGCGCAGAAAAGAACGCCGTGATTTATAAAGTTGAAAGATCGGCTGGAGTTGCTTTGCGTGCACTGACATCACAGAGCGCACGTGCGCCTTCCAAGCCTTTGTTTTGAATAATAGATACAGATTATCCACTTAATCACATCGAGAAATTGAGATATGTTTTATAAACGAGTATTCTTCAGGTCTTAGGAGCACATTTTATTGCATACTTTACATGTCCGACCGTGCAAACCAGCAAAAGCACAAGGTAACGCGGAAGCTACGCTGAATTTTCTCTTTACTGAGGTGCTCTCGCTTGAAAGGCCGACGTAATATTCCGGAACATGTTCTGCCTAGATGATCCTAAGGTTTTTCTTCTAGAACCAAGATTGGAGACGTCTTAGGACGAAGAGATAAGTTCCTGCTTGTTTTCAAACTCTGCTCAGTGTATTATACGAGCAAACAGGTCGACGTCTGAGTAGTATTTTATAAGCTGTTAACTTCCACTGTTTGCGGCCGTCCTATAAAAGGAATTTTAGACATATATGCTTTCCAGCGCTTTATAACAAATTACATCAATTAGATTATGCCAATTATGTTAGCTGTGATTTATTTCGAACAGTCATATTTGTATATAACTCTTCTACGTATCACTCGTATAGACATCTGCGAAGTATGTATAAAAACATTGTGACATTCCGTGTGTGCTACGAGGATCCACGTTCGACGGCGCGGCGTAGACGGAGACCCGTGACAGCGGCATCATCAATTACCCAGCCATGCTCTTTGAGTGACGACCAGAACAACCGGACCCGCCGCCGCCCCGGGGAAACAGGCTTTATCCTCCCCAATTTCCGGGCACATTCCAGGACAAGGGAGCTGTCAGCGGGCCAGAGCGCGCCGTACCACAGCCGACGCTATGCGCTACCGCGAAGACAACATTCTTTCCCTCCCCCCCCCCCCCCCTTTGTCGTGGGCTATCGCCGGGAAGGCACCCACAGCTTCCCAGAAGGGCCGTGACGGACACCTATCATGGCGGACAGGCAGTACTCGCCAAGAATGTGGAAAGACAGGCGCTAGTGAATTAGCTCCGAAGAGAGAGCCTGTGTATACTCTCACTTGAGAGAGAGTGGTGGCGTTTTTGTTGTTTATTTAGTTTGTATTGTTAACAGACTCTGGGTTCGAGGCTAAGCCCAACCCAAGGGGTGGTCCCCATCTCGCATGTTATTTTGGATTGGAGAATTGATGCTTTGGGCGGGCCACTGGAAATGACCGCCCTTAGTCCTTTGTTAATCAAGTGCTTAAAAGCACATGTAAACGGATGCAGTCCAGTCTGAGCTGGGGCTCCATGCTTAGCATGTAATGTGATGCTACTTAGGCACTAACCTGCCCGGTCGATGAGTAAAGTAGTGCAAAGTTTGTTCTTTTGTAAATTCAGTTCTGCTTTTTTCCAGTTTAACTCTCTGTATATGTATGTTGTAAAATTATGCTCTGCTGTCATCATCTACAAGCTCGCCTCCTGTTCATCTTCCGAGCCGAACGACACTAGAGGAAGGGTTTGTGAACCATCCTCGAAGAAACGGACGACTATTGAAATTCTACTGCATACACGCTCAGGACGACATCGTTCGCCAAGAGGGCCTTCAGCGCCGAAGCCCGACGGCGTGCAGCTTCTGCCAGCAACCGCTCGAGCCCAACTCCGGAGCCACTCCATCGCCCCCATGAAGTCGTCGGCACGTAAGCTCGGACGCCCCAGCCTCTGATGTATAATCTTAATCATGTGTAATTATTGAATATACCTGTTTGTTTAAACTGAGCCATACGGTGTCTCTTTGCCTCTCCGTCCCGTGTGGACCTGCGCATTATGGGGGTCATCACACTGGTGTCAGAAGTGGGGTCTCAAAAGGAAATGTCCTCTGAATGCGGTGACATTCATGACTTCAAAATTGTAATCAAAAGGGAATCACGGGACTGATTGTGGGACTTTTACCCCCATTTGAGAGGCTTGAGGCACTGGAGGGCTTGAAAAAAAAAATGACTATCTGAGGGAGCTCCCACTCCACAGCCGTCGCTCGGAGCAAGCATGCTGGCATTAGGAAGCGTCATTCCGAAGTTTACGGGAGATAAGACAGGGGTTCTAATCTGCGATTTCTTTTCCATGCTAGAAGAGATTGGGAAAATGGGGGGATGGTCCGATGCTCAAATGCTGGGAATGGCGAGGTGTAAGATGGCAGGAGCTGCTCATGATTTTGCATGGCGAGACGAAAAAGTAAAATCCACAAAATCATTTGCGGAATTTAAGAAGCTCGCGTTTGAGCATTTTGACACTGAACCACGTCACGTGCGAGTACAGAGGTTCCGTGACGCCGGACAGATGGTAGGGGAGGACGTGCGAACGTTTGCGTCGCGGCTTCAGCGCTTAGCGCGCGATACGTTAAGCAGGGAGGAGGAAGGAGACCAGCTAAGGAAGAAATACGCGGAGGATATACTTAAAGAGGAAATGACCGCTTTGTTCGTGGCTGGTCTGCAAGACCCCGTGCGCCGGTTCGTGCTCTCGCGCAAGCCGAGCAATTTCGACCAAGCCGTGGAGGCCGCATTGGATGAGGAACAAAATGAGGCGTTAACGACAGCCGCAGCGAGAGTACGCGTCATAGAGAGAGCGGTGCTCAACCCTGAGGTTGCTCTCTTGACAGAGCGGTTAGATCGCTTAGAACAGCTGCTATCTCAGCAGGTAGAATGCCAGGTTGAAGCGCGCGCTCAACAGCGCCCATTCGCGGGAAACCGGAGACCGCCACAAAGCTACAGGCGCGGTATGCGAGATTTTGAAGAAATCGTATGCTTCGCTTGCCAGGGTCGCGGACACATCGCCAGGTTCTGCCAAAACGTGCGCCGTGGGGAGCCACAAAGAGAAGCAGGCGAGACACGCCCTAAGCAAACCTACAGCGGGGCTCCAGATACCGAGACAAAAAACTAGTTAGTCCTCCCCAGCCTGAGGAGCGTGGGGAGGGAGCAGTGGATGATGAGGTGGTGGTAGTTTGTGTGGCCGACGAGGCATGCCCTGTTGTGCGTTGCAAGTTAAATGGTTGTTGCATGGAATTGTTGATAGACACGGGGTCAAAGGTGACATTGCTTAAGGAGAGCAGTTTTAACACGCTTCGAAGGAAGGGGGACCGCGAGGTGTTGGAAGCGTCTGGTGGTATGGCAACCAAATTTGTAGGCATAACGGGGGATCCTCTTGGCATAAGTGGACTCTACCGGTTACACTTCTCTCTCGGCGGAATTGCATTGGAGCACCCCTGCTACGTATGCCCGGACACGGTGTCTCTGCCAAACGGAGTGTCAGGTATATTAGGGCAGGATTTTTTGAGAAAAGGGAAGGTAGTAGTCTCATTCTCTGAGGAAGAGGTTAATGCGGGCGGCTCAAAAGTTCCATTTTTGAACAGGAGAGGGGCTGAGATTCGCATTACCGATATTGACACCCGTCAAACAGTGGGATCATTGGAGAAGGTATATTCGCGGGTTGCCGTCCGGCTAGTCGAGGAGGCGGTCGTCCTTCCTTGGTCGGAGCACATTTTGTACGCGTTTGTGCCTTCAGATGTAGAGAGCGGCGCCGTGGGAGTGCTTGAGCCGGTCGACTCTCTCAGCAATGGCCTGAAGGCAGCCGCGTGCCTCGTGACAGTTAATGACGCCCACAGATTGCCCCTACGGGTGGTTAACTGTAGCCAGCAGCCACTGAGCCTTCCCAAGAACAAAACATTGGCTTTCTTCACCTCTGCGATAGAGCAACGTGAGCCCACCGATACGGTACTCGCAACTGCAGAGCATGCTAGTCCTTCGGCTGCTCCAAAGGTGTCGTTCGATCTTTCTCACGTAAAATCCAGGGAGAGGGAGGCTCTGGCTGGTTTGCTGAACGACTACTCGGAGATATTCGCCGCGTCCAACCTGGATTTGGGCTGCTGTGGCGTTATAAAGCACAGGATAGAAACCGGCACTTCATCGCCCGTTTACCAGCGTGCGTACAGGATTCCTTACTCCCAACGTGAGGAGATGGAGCGGCAGGTGCAGGACCTGATTGATCGCGGCATTGTCGAACACTCAAAGTCACCCTGGGGAGCACCAGCACTATTGGTGGAAAAGCCAGATGGCTCGTATCGATTGGTAGTGGACTACCGCAAACTAAATGCCGTAACTCGCATCGATCCATACCCCATCCCCAATATACAGGAGACGCTTTCTCAGCTGGGCTCTGCCAGGTACTTCACGGTAGTGGACATGGCGGCGGGATTCTGGCAGATAGCAATGGATCCGGCAGATGCCGAGAAAACGGCATTCAACACGCCCTCAGGGCACTATGAATGGAAAAGAATGCCGATGGGTCTGGCCAACAGCCCTGCTGTCTGGCAGAGAACCGCTGATGTTATCCTGGCAGGTCTTCTGGGGAGGCCGTGCTTCGTGTATATGGATGACATTATCATATACAGTGACAGTTTTGATAACCATTTGCGCGATATTGAGCAGGTTTTGGTGCGACTAAGAGCAGCGGGTCTCAAGCTGAAGCCCTCTAAGTGCCAATTCCTCAAAAACGAGGTGAAATACCTCGGGCACGTTGTTTCAGCTGACGGCGTGCGACCGGACCCTGAGAAACTAAGGTGTGTCTCGGATTTTCCATCCCCGACTAGCGTCCGCCAGGTCCGGCAGTTTCTCGGCCTGATCGGTTACTACCGAAGGCACATAGAGGAGTTCGCCAAGCTCGCTAAGCCGCTCACCGCCATAACAGCCAAAAATGTCGCCTTTCGCTGGGAGGAAAACGCGGAGAATGCTTTTGGGGCCCTGAAAAGAAAGCTAATGAGTGCACCGCTGTTGCGCCACCCAGATTTTAGTTTGCCCTTCGTTATGGCCACAGATCCGTCAAAGTTCGCAGTTGGTGCCGTGCTATCTCAGGTTATCGAGGGCAAAGAACATCCCGTTGCTTTTGCTAGCCGACAGCTGAGCCCCACAGAGCAAAAGTACGGAGCTACGGAAAGGGAGTGCCTCGCCGTTGTCTGGGCAGTAAAGCACTTCAGATGCTACCTTTACGGCCGCAAATTCAAGCTAGTCACAGACTGCCATCCTCTGAAATGGGTGATGAGTGTCAGGGACCCTAGCTCGCGACTCGCTAGATGGAATCTACACCTGCAGGAATACTGCTTTGAAGTTGAGCACAAGTCAGGAAAGACACATCTGAATGCTGATGCACTCAGCCGCACAGCTGCCGTGGCAGCTATAGATGAGTTTGTCCCCGTAGTCGACCCCGTCGAATTACGCACAGAGCAGTGCAAAGATCCTGACCTGAAGCGAATAATCGAAAGCTTAGAGGGCGCACCGTCTCACCCCGAACAGCTAGGTTATTTCATTGACAAAGACGGCACCCTGTGTCGGCGCACGAGGCCAACCAGGAAAGGGAGATTAGAGAAAACCGCTTGGGAGAGAGTTGTCATACCTCGTTCGTGGACAGAAAGGGTTCTTCGCGCGTTTCACGATGCGCCATGCGCCGGTCATTTTGGCGTAGCGAAGACACGCAGGCGTGTGGAGCGTTTGTACTTTTGGAATGGCACGCGACGGGATGTTAGAGACTACTGTGCGAAGTGTCATTCCTGTCTCGAAAGAAAAACACCCAAGGGACGACGACCAGCTCCAATTCAGCCGTTCCCTGAGGTTTCGGCTCCCTTCGAGCGGACAGGTATGGACATAATGGGCCCATTGGCCACGACCACTTCCGGAAACAAGTACATTTTAGTATTTGTCGACCACCTTTCAAAATACGCGGAAGCGGTAGCACTCCCAGATCAGAAGGCAGACACGGTTGCAAGAGCATTTGTCGAACAGATCGTGCTCCGACATGGACCCCCGAGGCAACTCTTGACAGATCGGGGAACGAACTTCGTGTCGCAGCTAATGAGGAGAGTTTGCGAGCTGCTTAAGATCGCTAAGAAGCAGACAACACCGTACCATCCGGCTTGCAACGGCGCGGTGGAGCGACTGAACCAAACCGTGGCCGGGTTCCTGTCGCATTTTGTTTCGCGCGACCAGCGGGACTGGGATTTGTGGCTCCCGTATGCAATGTTTGCCTACAACTCCGCAGCACACGATAGCACGGGCGAATCGCCATTCTTTCTTCTCTACGGCCGAGACCCGGACCAGCCTAGTGAAGTGCCAGAGGGCCCCCGTCGTGTCCCATACGCTTCACTGGACGACTATAAGGTTGAGCTAGAATCGCGCTTGCAAGTGGCGAGGGACATCGCAAAGGAGTCCTTAAAGAAAGCGGCGAAGCGCAGGAAGGAGGTGCACGATCGCAGTGCTAGAGACGCGCCGTTTAATGTGGGGGACAGCGTGTACATTGAAAACTGCCAAAGGCAGATTGGGCTAGCTCGTAAGTTCCAGACGAAGTGGAGAGGACCGTGCGAGGTTGTCGAGAAGCTTTCTCCGGTAAACTTCAGAGTCCGAGACGTGAACCGGCGTTTGATAAGGATACACGCAAATCGCCTCAAGTCGGCACCGGTTCAGTATTCAAGAAATGAGGAAAGGGAAAGCGCGGATTTTGATGGGGACAGAAGTGAAGCGGAGCGCGCAGATAGTTCGCAAGAAACGCCCTCTCCTGCATTTGTTCGGCAGGCGCCCGAGGTGACGGCCGGAATGCCACCGGATTTACTTCATGCATTGCTAGAAGAAGAAGCGCGCGAGGTTGCCGCGCAGATAACGCCAGGAGAGGCTCCTGCCACGAGCCCTCGCGAGTCCCAAAGCAGACAAAGGGGCACAGACTTACTTAGTATGACTCATGAAGGCCGATATCCGCTGCGAAATCGGAAAGCTAAGTCGGACTAATGGCGTAAACAGAGCGGAGTTTTGAACTGGTTAGAATTGTGTAATGCCACAGCTCATAACATTGCTATGTGCTTATGTGTTAAGTTATCGGAGTTGGTAGTTAAACCTTTCTGTCATTAAGTAACACCTTCACAGGAGAGCATGCGGAGCGCATGCAGAACCTGCCCTACTTCCTTTCGTTATCTATATTTTTGTCTGTGCCGTGATCGTGCTAGAAGTGGGAGCTCCTTTGTAACTGTGGTAAATTTATTTCGTCCAGTTTGGACTAGAAAGGAGAGGCTTGGGTGCTGAGTTTCATGTTTATCTGTAAAAGAAGATCAGTGCTGCCCCTGGAGACGCCAGTATTGACAGCGGAGGCATATGGTGTTGTGCAGTGGTGTTGAGTGCAGCGAAAAGTGTTTTTTCGGACGCACTGTGCGAGGCGATTCAGAAAGACAAGGGGAGCTGCGTGGACTCAAATGTTCGGAGAACATTCTTCTGGAGGGTGAGCGAGTGTGACATTCCGTGTGTGCTACGAGGATCCACGTTCGACGGCGCGGCGTAGACGGAGACCCGTGACAGCGGCATCATCAATTACCCAGCCATGCTCTTTGAGTGACGACCAGAACAACCGGACCCGCCGCCGCCCCGGGGAAACAGGCTTTATCCTCCCCAATTTCCGGGCACATTCCAGGACAAGGGAGCTGTCAGCGGGCCAGAGCGCGCCGTACCACAGCCGACGCTATGCGCTACCGCGAAGACAACATTATTTCCCTCCCCCCCCTTTGTCGTGGGCTATCGCCGGGAAGGCACCCACAGCTTCCCAGAAGGGCCGTGACGGACACCTGTCATGGCGGACAGGCAGTACTCGCCAAGAATGTGGAAAGACAGGCGCTAGTGAATTAGCTCCGAAGAGAGAGCCTGTGTATACTCTCACTTGAGAGAGAGTGGTGGCGTTTTTGTTGTTTATTTAGTTTGTATTGTTAACAGACTCTGGGTTCGAGGCTAAGCCCAACCCAAGGGGTGGTCCCCATCTCGCATGTTATTTTGGATTGGAGAATTGATGCTTTGGGCGGGCCACTGGAAATGACCGCCCTTAGTCCTTTGTTAATCAAGTGCTTAAAAGCACATGTAAACGGATGCAGTCCAGTCTGAGCTGGGGCTCCATGCTTAGCATGTAATGTGATGCTACTTAGGCACTAACCTGCCCGGTCGATGAGTAAAGTAGTGCAATGTTTGTTCTTTTGCAAATTCAGTTCTGCTTTTTTCCAGTTTAACTCTCTGTATATGTATGTTGTAAAATTATGCTCTGCTGTCATCATCTACAAGCTCGCCTCCTGTTCATCTTCCGAGCCGAACGACACTAGAGGAAGGGTTTGTGAACCATCCTCGAAGAAACGGACGACTATTGAAATTCTACTGCATACACGCTCAGGACGACATCGTTCGCCCAGAGGGCCTTCAGCGCCGAAGCCCGACGGCGTGCAGCTTCTGCCAGCAACCGCTCGAGCCCAACTCCGGAGCCACTCCATCGCCCCCATGAAGTCGTCGGCACGTAAGCTCGGACGCCCCAGCCTCTGATGTATAATCTTAATCATGTGTAATTATTGAATATACCTGTTTGTTTAAGCTGAGCCATACGGTGTCTCTTTGCCTCTCCGTCCCGTGTGGACCTGCGCATTATGGGGGTCATCACAACATATGCGACACCAGGGAGGCAAACAAACAATAATCTCCGAGTTTATTTATTGGTGCACTCTTCAGGTGGTTTAATTTCATAAGCACCCATCCTAGCCAATTTCATTATCCGCCACAACTTTTTAGCAAGGTGACTTCTTTTTACTTCTTAATTGTATGCCTTAAAAACACAAGACAGTTGAGTCTAAAGCGAAGTTTATCAGCCATTTATTTGCAGTATCATTTTTGACGCTTTAAAATCAGAAGATATACAGGAACCCCATTGCCTGTATATAAATTTGATTCCAAACCTTAGAACCGGATGGACGGCGGAAACGCAGCATATGTGAAGCTCAGACAACTTATGCTCCTGCAACCTCAGCATGTTGGCGCGGCCGTACGTAGGCACGCGCTGCAGGAGCGCACAATTTAAATGTTTAATCAGTCGTTGCGTTCGGTTCCCACCAAAGATCACTGCGTTTTAAGCCAGTGAAGCCAGGATCTTAAGTTGTAAGCAAGTTCTGCCAGCTACAGTCTCTTGTGAAACCCTAGTGAAGGCTCTGTTGCTGAGAGACACGGTCAAACCTGCAATTTTCAGTTAATTTATGCATGACTCGAAGTTTGATACTTATCATGTGAATGAAGTTTAGTACGTTTTGAATACGGCTCACTTCTTTAAAATTTTCCACCGCTTTCGCAAGCTACTACCCGCTGCTTCAAAATGTCTACGGAAGAATACTAGCACCTAGGTATAAGCAGAAATAGAATAAATTACAGCTAAATACCCTACAGGTTGCGGGCTTCATTAACTTCCGTAATGGTGCCCAGTTCAAGAAGCTGGTAACAGAGACGAGATCGTCTTTAGGGAAAAGCCTTGTTTTTATGCGTTCTGTCTCACAGAGATCAACGATATATATTGTTGGAGCAGTTACAGATCCAGCGTATTCAGATTAGCCCCGCGAACCTCAGGCTGCTGGCAACTAATCCGTCCTTACGCTTTTAGCTTAGAAATCGTAGATACCACCGCATTTTCTTTTATATCAGTGAGATATAAACAGTTTCTCGGTAGGTGACAAAAACGCCGCATAAAATCACAGAAGGGTAAATAAAATATGTAAAACTCTATAAAGTTTAGCCGTAAGCTCTGTAACAGTTTCCTCCCATTAAGACATTAGGGTGTAAAAAAGTGGCTGCAAAAGTTTTCTTAAACTGGGTGTAGCGTGAGCTATCGCAAGCTTATAAACAAAATCCTCTGACCACGTTGCCACAAACTTAGACCAAAATGCGACTCACCTTCAGTGCGCAACGCCTCAAAATTACTTCTAGAATTTATTCGTCGTTCTTCCTGCTTGCCCAGCTCCAAGCTGCACTGCAGTGACCTGCGACAGTGAAATGAAAGCTGGAATTTTTGCACGCCACTTTAAAAGGAACGACCAGATGGCTCCAGGCTCCTTAAAAAGCAGTTGCGACGTCTTTCTTTTCTTAATTTAAAGTTAAGCAGCACATTTCAAAATATATCTGCGCCGTTAATGTTACGGATGTCTTTTCGACATTTTCCCGCGTACAGGCTGCAATCGGATTCATAGAAACAGCTCTTCGGTTATATTATCCTAGTCTTCTGGTTTCACTGCTCTATTTCAAGAGAAAAATTTTTTTACTTTAAATATTCCTCTGCTTTGTAGCATCTATTGTGTCTATCTGAAATTAATGTTTATGAATTTCACTTTTCTTTCACATTGTTGAGAAATGTATCTGTAATCTTTCATAAACCACTGAGACCGTGCTGAGGAACGTTCGCCGCGGAGACTGCTTTCCATGCCTAGAACAGATTTCTAAGAATTTGTTCGCTTTGCTTTTTTCTTCTCATGTTGTTCTACTTACTGTCAAACCGCGACTACAGTTGCAAAGCGCTATAGAGAGGCACAGCACATGCACTGCATGAGAAGCACTTTTTGCTTTATTTTACAATGCTCACCATTTGAGTGACGCTTGAGGAAATTGAAGCGTCCTCCTGCCGTTAGGCACCGCATGGAAAAAACCGTACCCCTTTTCAGGAAAGAGGAGGACGTCAGGACGATAGGAGAGGGAGAAGGCGAGCTGTCGCATCTTCTCCCTGATGTATATTCGCCCCAACGTTTGCTGCTTGCAATGATAGCCCAACCGGCCAAGATAACATTCCTCAAGATTCACCTTTACCGTTAGGGAGGTTACCTCTGCGCTATTTTAAGACAACTTTTTATGTCTCGCCACCACCACATGGTCATGACGAAATATTTTTCCGGAAGTCCGCATTTTGTGCCGGCTAGGTCACGGCATCGTCCGCCACGGCTGCCACGTATAGAAGGCTTACTTTAGGAAGAAACTGAGAGTCTGCATGTTTCTAGCAGGCACCATGCATTCTTCGAGGAACCAAATAGTGTCTGGCGGCCATAAAAAAGCTGAGCATTTCTAGCTTTGTTCTTTCTTAAGTACGCTACTCGTAATAGCACTTTGAAAAAAAAATCATTTTACCTGTAAATGTTTCGCTCTGCCGAAAACCTCCATTCTTAATCGATCGTATAAAAACCAGCGCTAAAAAACACAGACAGAAGACGAGACGAGACACACGGAAGCGCCTTCCGTCTGTCTCGTCTCGTCCTCTGTGTTTTTTAGCGTTGGTTTTTAATACGATGGATCACCACCTACTTGCCCAATCCTCAGTTCTTCAACAATTCTTAATCGGCGAGCCCACGCCTACATGATCTAGGCCTCGAGATCATCGTATGCCCCCATCTGAACTATACCCCTGAGTGAGCGGCCTTTATTTAAGGACAATGACGCACATGTCTCTGAAAGCGCACATTATTTTACATTTTGCACACCTTGATTTCAAGCTGCTTACTGGCGTTTTACCTCCGTGTTTAATTACGTAGGATATGTTAGCTATGCCCCACTCCGGTTGATAATGGTCTGGCCCTTATTTTGCCTGTCCCTTCCTCTTCTTCCTTTCATTTTTGTTTCACTCATATTTCTGCCTCTGTATCGTGTCACTGCTCATGTTTCGGCGAAGATTGCCGTTGGTGGCTTGACAGCGCACAAATTGGCTGCTTTTTCAAAAGTTTGGCGACAAACTTTCTCGCTGGATACGTGATTTCTTTTAGGCTACTATCCAGTGCACTCAACTGTGTATGCAAGCAGCGGCCAATTTGTTTCTCTAGAAATTTCTTGCATGCCTCTGGGAAGGCATTGAGCAAGAGGGTAAAAAAAACTTTTATATAGCACTTCTTAAAATCAATACCAGAATATGATCATCACGATTTACTCAAATGGTAGGGAGAAAAAAAAAGTTAATGAAAGAAAATCATTAAAAAAATCAAACACAAAGCTAACCGGAACGAAAACAAGATTAAGTAACCCGGCTCGAAAGACTGGCAAAGAAGCTGATAAAAAAAAATGGGAGATACAAGAGGAAAAAACCATGATCCATAGGCACAGACTTAAACATGCCAATTTTTTTTTATAAAGCATTTGACTAGCTCAAAGAGAAATGAATCGTGGTTGCGATGCGAGGCAATGCAGTTTTGAAGATCATTCCACAAGTTTATAACACGAGGGAGCTGCGAAAAGTTGAAGGCATCAGTGCCGCCGTAAATGCGTGTGTAGGCCAAATTATTTCGCAGTCTGGTTGATTAGGGACGTTGTAGGTTCGATAATGGCAACCAGGCGGCGGTGACTACTTTGCGGAACAGAGATAAAAGTATTGACAAATACTTAGCGAACGGAAAGAAAGGCCCAGCTTCATTTGATCTACACTCTAGTGATAACTGCAATTCGGTAAAATAAAGCTCCTAGCATTGCCTTGGATAAGCTGTAATGTTTCTCATGAGGAGGCTAAATGGAAGAAGCGTAGTCAAGCGTGGATCCAACAAAAGTTAAATACTCTTTTTTACACATGTTTGCTGTAGAACTTTGTAAAATACGGCACAGTAAAGAAATGACCTTGAATAATTATGAGAAATGGTATTGTAATCAGACCATGAGAGATTTGGAGTTAGGTAAACGCCTAAGCACTGATATTGAGTGGCCCGGCCCAATAAGTTGCTATTAAAGTGGTAACGGAAGAACGAGTTTGAATATTTTTGATTAAAAGACGTTATTTTCCTCTTGTAAGCATTGTGGGTTATCAACCATGTTTTGCACCATTCATTAATATTGTCCAGGTCATTTGGCAGTGAAATTTAGTCGCTATATAGTACTCTTCATTGGCCTCTAGATGATGCAATCATCAGCAAATATTCGCATGCAGGATGAAATGTTACTTGGAAAATCATTAATGTAAATTAAAAAGTGTAAGAACCCGAGGACGCTGCCTTGCGGCACACCTGGCGTAGATTCGGAAAGATTCGGATTATTAACAACTGTGAAGTGCAGCCCATTCGAAAGAAAATGAAGTAGCTATGACAAAGTTAGAGTGGAATTTGAGCATATAATTAGGGGCTTATATATTAGGGGACAATAAGGTGCTGAATCAAATAATTTTGTGAAGTGAAGAAAGGAGCATTTTGCATTCACTTTTTTCCTTTATGGAAATTGGAGAATAATATTCCTGTGCACAAGAAAGGCCCTCCATCGTCTATAAAGAGCTATTGGACCATCTCCCTCACTAGCAATCTCTCTATATTAATGCAGCACGGAATCTACTCACACATAATGACCTTCTTACTGGCTGTCAACTTCTTTCACCCTTCTCAACACGGTTTTCTAAAATCCCCACCCTGCTCTACCCAACTGGCTGTCTTTACTCATGACATCAGTTCGAGTATAAGCATAAACACAACCGCGGGCGTTCTTCTTTAGACTTTGAAAAAGCATTCGACAAATTTTCCCGTCAACGTTTCCTAATTAAACTTTCAAACCTAAACCTGAACCCAGTTGTAAGTGAATGGCTCCGAAATATTTTGACTAAGTGCCACTGTTTGTATGGGCTAACAATCATACATCTTTCCTCTCCCTTGTTACCTCAGGCGTGGCGCAAGGCACGGTTTTAGGGCTTCAAGTATTCTTATTTTACATTAACGACCTCCCAAGCAATCTGTCTCATCACCGTTCGTTTCTTCGCCTATGACTGCGTCATTTACCGTACCATCAGTAATAACTAGTAAGAGATGCGCTTACCATCTGCAATGCGACATAGAGCTTGTAAGTGGTGCGCCAATTGGGTAATGTTCTTAAACGTTAATAAAACAAATATAATATCTTTTTATCGTCGTCAATCGTATTCTCTTCCTAACTACACCCTTCGTGGTTCCACGATATCCCACACATCTTCATATAAATGGATACGATTGACCCTAACACAGGATTTCTCTTGGACCACCTACAAAATGAACATCACCAACGAAGCTATGTTCTTGGTTATATGAAGCGTAAAATTCGTTTACCACCTTCTTCCGTAAAACTGTCCGCACATTTAACTCTTGTCCGCCTAAAGTTGAGTATTCATGCTCAATCTGGGACCCCCTTCAAATCAACCTTACCAAAGCTCTTGAGTCCGTCCAGAGTCACGAGGTAAGATTTGTATATTCCGATTATTCATGGTATAAGTGCGTAACAGCATTGAAAACAAAAGCTAACCTGCTCAGCCTCAAATCCAGTGCCTTTTCCACAGGTTTTAAGGCCATAGCCTTTAATGGCTGATACTCACCTTCGTCCGTGTCATTTTAAGGCCACGTGACCTTGCCTGTTGCATCCTACGTCAGGTGACCTTGTCACGTAAACACGACGTGCGAACTGAACTGTGAGCAAACTGCCTACTGTGGCGCAGAGTGTGAACCGCCGCCAAGCAGAAACTGCGCAAGCGCAGTGTGACGTACCCGCTTAAATTCAAATCAGTGCATTGAGTCGCAAATGGTTTTCACCTTCCCGCAGTAAAGAGATATATAAGTGCCTCCAACGAATATTTTTATCAATCCCCTTTGAGTCATTGCCTTATCACCCCTGCACACCGCCTATCACATCGCATCAGTCATCCGAAAGCTGTTCATACGCGTCGAGTATCCGCTCCTATGCATCTGAAATCTTTCTTCACCCAGACCGCTAGAGACTGGAACAGCCTGCCCGCTGAAGCTCTTAAGCATGGGCTCCATATGCGCGAAAGAGCGAGCGACGCGACAAGGATGAACGGCGACGCTCGTTCCGTCGCTTGCTGGCAACCTCCATGCAAGCGAAGGCGGCAGGTGTCGCGCAACCGGGACGTGCGCAGCGGACTCCGTGTTTTGCGCACTCAAGCTTAGTAAACACGAACGTAACCTGTTTTCTCTCAAACATTTAAGAGTGTGCCTCATAGTCAGGGCCAAAGGAATATTTCCTCTACGGCAGCGGTGTAGCGGCAGTGGAAATTACCAACGGCGTGCTTGCGGAGACGAAGTAACATCACGGATTCACTGGGACGTGTGCTTTCGTTCGATGCCTGTGCTCTGCGGCGTAGTAAAAACGCTCCCATAAACTTTCATCGCAATATTCTTGTAAGTGGGCAAACTATAATATACCAGTGAGAATGCGCACCGCGAGTGTTTCTGCACGTATATACAGTTGTAGCACAGCGGCACGGTGGATCGAGCGCCGGTACCCGTGGCTTGACGCGCATCTCTCGCTGCAGTACGCCCGCTGGCGTAGCCCGCTACAAATGCTGTCAGCCCACCGCAACCAACAAGTAGATTGTTTTAATTATTTAAATCTTGCGGGTCTGCCTCTCAGCTACAAATCCAGATATTTTCTCGATGGTGGCGATGACCAAGACGACGCTGCGGTAGGGTTTCGAGAGATGTACCCGTGACAAACCATGGACAAACCGGAAACGTCTTTGTGGGGCTCTGATTGGCCAGCACCGTGGGGGATTTCCGGGCGACGAGCGAAATTTTTGTGAGTGCAGATCCGAGAGACACGGGAAGCGACACATGCATGTTGCTTCGCACGACGGCGTCGCTCGTAGCTTGCCGCCTTCGCCTTCGCGTTCGCGTGAGTTTTTCCATACATGGAGTCCAGGCTTTATCAGTCCTGTCTTGGAATACTTCAAATCATTCATCACAGACCTAATTAAATGATATTTTAGCCAACCCCTCATGTATTGCTCCTAGAGGGCCTTTGAGGTACTAATAAATAAAATAAAAAATAATAAATTCTAAGTTGCATTTGATGTTGAAATGCATGCAAGTAGTCCATTCGAATAACTGTTACTCACAGGAAAAGCCTTTCCTGAAGCCATGTTGGTTAGAGAAGAACAATTCATCGGACACAAAGTGTTTGTCCCGCCGCATTGGCTACGTGGTTAGAGCACTCGGCTACTGATCCGAAGTACCCGGGTTGTACCCCGACTGCGGCGCCCGCATTTCGAAGGAGGTGAACCGCTAAGGCTCCCGTGTGGTGTGCGATGTGAGTGCCCGTTAAAGATCTTCAGGTGGTTGAAATTAATCCGGAGGCCCCCACTACGGCACCTCATTCTCGCGTGATAGCGTACCGGGTAGTGTATTGGCTCACAACGGCAATCGATTTGTTCCCGGAAGTTGATGTGGGTAAAGGCCCGAGCAGATGGAGACAAACACTGAAAAATGGCTCAGTCGGAATGTCGATGGGCTGAAGCGGGTCACTAGGCGGGAGCGGGACGTTTTCCGGCACTGTCATTGATTGCAGGCAGCAACGTAACCACGGAAAGAGCTGTAAAGGCTATGCCAGAAGAACCGCCGGCGCACGCTCTTGTACGTTCGGGACACGTTGAGGTGCCCTGCAGTGGGAGCCTCATGAAGCTGGTCAAGGACTGTGGGGCGGAGGTGCGTCGGGACGACGAGCAAGAGGTCGGCGCCATCAGGGTGCGTATTGCGACGGTACAGAATATCGTGATGCAGCAGGAACAGGCTCAGATCAGGATTGGGCAACATGTTGCTTTCTAAAAAACAGTCTAATGCGTTCATAATATTTCTGCAAAACCCTCATCACCCTACACAATCTTTACTTTTAGTTTCTGAGTTTGTAACCGCAGCGGTGGCCAAGTGGTTGAGCATCCGCCTCGCATGCGGGAGGTGCGGGGTTCGATCCCCAGTGCCGCCGGGTACCCACCGGTGACACAATGGGTACAAGCTTTCCCCTGGTCTGGTGCTCGGCTTATTTAGGGTGAAATGCTTGGGAAATGGGTCATCGACCCCACTTTGAGAATTTGGAAAATACCTTGTGCCATGGCACTCTTTGGCCATAGATGCCCTTGCGCCATAAAAATCCATCATCATCAGTTTCTGAGTTTGTACTTTTGCTTTCACTATTCGATCAACCTTGTAGATTATAAATGTGGTCCTTGCAGGCTTTTAAGCAGAAGAATATGAAGCAGTACAAGGAGGATTTGAACTTTGCAAAATTCGTAAACTTCTATGGGCAATATTTATTAATGCACATTCGCAGCTGTTACTTCATGCGCTTCAGGTGTCGATCTGGTGATATCTACCATAGAGCAGCATATTACCGAATTTTTAGTCAATCAATGCTCTCATTAGCAGCATTTTTGTGCCCTAATAAATGCGGCAAAAAAAGCTATTTAAAAATTTAATGAGTCCATTCAAATAGAAAAACTGAAGTCACGTCCACAAGAAATTAGGATAACGCAGTAGTTCTTCCAAATAATTCAGTGGTTCATTCTTGATTGAAAATGTTTTCGATATCGTAAACTTGCGGCGAACGCTCCATGGTGAGTGTTTCGGCTACTCAGCCGGAAGACGCGATTTCAATGCCGGCGGCGGCGATCGCGTATCGATCGAGAAGACACACAGAAGGCTTTCGTGTGGTGTTCAGTGTGAGCGTACGTTAAGGAACGCCACGTAGTCTAAATTAATCTTGAGCCCTCCATTGCGACGTCCCCTCACAGACCTATGTACTCCTTTGAGATGATAAACCACAACATTTTCAGCACTTAACGTCCTTGATGGCTGCAGAAGAATGTTAACATGTATCGCGTTCTCTTTTGAATAATGCGCTTCATTTTTTTAACCTTGCTTCAATGCTCCCGCTTCTTCTGTAATGAGAGCGCTCTGAGGGTAAAAATAAATGAAATATAACAAAAGAAGAGCACCATAGCTGTATAGTTGAAGTAAACATTTGCGTCAGATGGAGCAAAAACCCTGTAAACGTATTATCGTGACAAAATTTACATACAACAAAATTTGCATAGAAGTTTAAGACAGCCGAAATACGTACTTTGGGTCCACACCTTTTGATTTATGGGAATTTTCGTGTTCTGCCTGATACACGCTTTTCGACTGTTAAAATTATCTTGAGGAATACTTATTGAACGGTAACTGAGGAAGAAAGACAAGGAAACTGACAAGGTCGTAGGTTGCCCACCGGTGAACTCTATCAAACTTGATTAAGGAAGGTCTCTCTAAATTGAAATTCTTCAGCGGGTCATATTTATCCTACCACCACCTGAAAAATCGTGTCTCACTTATGTTCGTAGCGGATGAACCGATTACGCTAAAAGCTACCACTGATATCCGCGGCATCCTTGTTAGTAGGTCGCTGACCAAACCGCAACGTCAAACGGTATGTTACTGAAAAGATGCTCGACGCCCAAGTGGCCGCACAGTGTATCCCCTGTATTATTCGCGTGAAGATCTGAACTTCGCGAGTGTGCACTCTCTGACCAAGTCCCTGTTCTCTAATTCTACCAGTGTCGCGAGCTCGCACATCTGTGTCCCGTCACTTTTCACTTCGATACACTTTACGTGCTTATCGCTTCCTTTCGCATTCGCGTCCTCTATAGGTGAAATGTTTTCTGTATAATGCAAAGGCTCATCTTGAGGAATTCAGCGATGAGGAACTCACAAGATGCGCCCCACCCATCAAAAGTCTAGGACTCCGAGCCGCACATCACATGAAGATGACAGCATGAAAGCGCACACCTTCATGTTTATGCTAGTTACGAGCTTGTGCAAAATGTTCCACGAACAGCTGGTCATGGAAATTCCCATTCTTTAAAAAGAATACACGCTTCGTAAGTAATTGCACTCTAAAAGTATTCTGTTCTTTACAATTCTCTTTCTGAACAAAATGCATTGGCCTATCATTCTATGCGTCCTTGCACTTTAAGCATGAATTATTAATGCTTATAAATTATAACACCAATTGCACGGTACTGCGCAGGCCTCGATTTGTGATTCAGACGAGGTCAAAAAGCCGTATCCGGAAGAGATGTGCCCGGATATAAAGAAGAAGAGGCCGTGCAATAATGTGGACTAGGTCTGTGCGCGTCTCGACGGGAACGATGCGATGTGTGGATGCGGACCGTTGTTGTGGAGGAAGGTTTTGTGAATGGGCGCACCACTGTCCGTCCTGTCATAGCAAACAAAATGCTATTCATAAGCTATAGGACCACAAGCAATATAATGATAGGCTTCTCTGTTGTTTTTTTTTTTCAATCAGACTGTGAAAGTCTGACGGCTTTTCATCAAGTCTGGAACTCTTGTATAGGTCATGTTTTCAACAGACTCCACACTCGATGATGATTAAATGTGTTAAATCTGTGAAGAGTTCAACTTTTTCACCCTCTCCATGAGGGCAGCCTTAGTCAGTGCTGACGCAGAAAAAATTTGGCGTTTTGGAAAAGCATCTCAGCTCTCTAAGGCTGATAAGTTCTAGTTTTCACAAGCATGGATTCTGACGGTGCTCTTCAAGACGTGTTCAGCAAAAGAAATCTAAAACAAATAGAGTATCAGTGTTTTCACTGCGAGCTCTTTCTTTTCTTTAACGCAAACAGATGCTAGTGATTTCATCCATGACATACGTGCATCTTAGTAGGGTACTATTTGAGGTCTGTGAGAATTGAAAAACTGCGTTTTGCAAAGTTACTTTCTGGTGACTGGCAATGTATTACCTGATATGAATGAATATACACACTTCAATAAACATGACCAAGGGAGGTATTGGGAGGTATTACGTAGCATATTTGAAATTTGGACGTACGTCCTGGTAAAGACCTGGTCTAATACAAATACAAAGGTTGCGCTAAACTTTCAAAGACCATGTAAGACGGCTGCCATAGTTACATGCAACAAGATACCCGGAATAGCCGGAATCGCCGGGATGGCTGAGTGGTTATAGTGCTCTGCTTTGGCCTCAAGACGCAGGTTCGATGCTAGAGGCCAGCTTACTGTCCGGCATCAGTGCACTTTAAAAAAGCCCAGGTGTCCTAATTATCTTGCGCCAGCCGCAACGGCGCCCCTTATGGCCTGTGTTCCTTGGAACGTTAAACCCTAAAATAAGTAATAAACAAACTTTTGATCCTCAGACTTTTACACATGCCCCTGGAGAATGTCTTGCCCATTGATTAGACGATTACATGTTTGTTGCGCTGGGACTTAAAGCATAACATCACTCCATCCTCTGAGTTGTGCAGGATGCGCGACAGCTTTTTGTATTGCTTGTAATTTTTATCGTTGAGCTATCTGAAATTATCCATCAAGAGTTTTTTTTTAACTTTATGCATGCATCATTCTTCACCCTGATTAGCTCGACCTTGTTGTTCGGTGAGCATTTCAGTTTCTCGATTATTTGGCAGGCTTCCACGAATTTTACCCTTGGCCTAATTCTTTGCGGCTATGTTCGAGTCGCTAACAGCTACCTAGAAATCGCGATCATATATGGCGAGTTTGATGCCTGATTCCTCGGCTACTTCGGCATGTGGGAACTTTACGCCGGCGGAGTGGTTAAGCGTTACAGCACAGTCGACGACCGCAACGGCGTATCGTCTAATCGCCTTGATATTCGGTATCCTCCACGAAGCGCACTTCCCTCGCTTTTCCGTTGGCTCAAAGCAAGGCCGCGTCTCTGGTCTGTCTTCTGCTTTGATTATACGTCGAGTGTGCGTTTGGCGGGACTGAGGTGACTTGGATGCCGTTCCTGACGTTCCGCGGGATAATTTTCTTTTTGGCGGTAGTATCCTATGCCAAGCCGCTCGAGTTTGTGTCGTCCAGCTTCGGTGGTTGTCAGACTTTCTAGTTGCTATATGTGCTGCGCCTCTCAAAGCTGTAGCAGCGGCTCCGTGCTGGTCGCGTTTGGGAGCCGTGTGTCGTGTTGTTTGCCCTGCATATCATTACTATTTTGTTCTCCACCTTGTACGAATAGTGAAAGGCGGCCACGTAGGTTATGTGACATATGACGAAGGAAAGCCGAGTCGTATTAGGCTCTCCTCCCTTACGCCACATCTCCTGTTGGTGACTCTCTTTAGTAACCTCACAGCATTGGAAGTCTTGTGTACGAGCTTGTTGACCGTCTACCGTTTACGCAGCTGGATTCGAGTATTACGCCTAGGACGTTCTCTTCACGGTGTGGATGAATCCGCTGTCACTCTCCCCTGTTTGTAGCCTGATTTCTTCATATCCTGTCTTCTCCTTGGATCCGTTGTGTGGTCGTCCTTTCTGGTAGGGACGGTACAGCAGGAGCTCCGACGTCTTGGGCGAGAATCAGAGCCCCGTCTTTCTCATGTGTTCTTCCACAAGCTCTATCGCTTCCGGCAGCGACGATTCGATTTGCCCGTCGCTGCCAAGGTTAACCCAGATTGTGATCTCGTCGGCGTATATCGTATGTTGGACATTTTCGGTTTTTGGAGGTTGCGCGTGAGAACTAGGGAGCCAGCGGTAATCTTAAGAAGCAGCGTTAATCTTGTCCTGGAAAGAAATGCCATGCTGAAACCCGTTCGTTCCAGTTGATTTCGACTAAGATTTCATTAAACCGTGGTTGTTCAACCCTCGTCCACTCTAACTGCTTCCGGCCACGTAAAGTTACATCCACTATTTTTCTTTCCATAGCTCGGTGCGTTCTCCTTAACTTATGCTCAACCATTTTCATTAGCCTCCATGTTTGTGCCCCATAGATAAGTACCGGTAAGATGCAGCTTTTATATACTCTTCTCTTGAGGGTACTTTTCTTTAGAGTTGGTAGTTATGACTACAGACAACCTGCCGTATGCGCTCTACACAATTCAAGATCTTCTAGGTGATTCCCCTTATGGTTCCTATGTGGACGTATTTTCATTGCCACTTCCAAATACATGGTAAAAGTCAGATGTATTCGTTAAGAGGCATAAGTCCAATGTCGTTATCAGTATGGATAATACAATTAAAGTACACATCCTTCATATTAAAATAAAAAATGAAGGCAGCTTCAGCGTTACCCTGTCTGCATTTTGACAGCAGCGGTAACGATAAACTTGCTTTCACAGCAGTGGCGCTGGAGCTACGGTGCTTATTAGAAAGAATGAAAGTAGCGGCCGGGTTCTCGGCAGACTCAATTTGATAGATGAGCGTCTCTTTACTGGGGTACTTGATAGATGCAGCATATTCCAATTTAATGCGATATAACAATTTGTGAAGTAACTTCACAGGACTAGAAGGAAGATAAAAATTGCACCCTATGTAGCCCTGCACGCAATTAGCATTGTTGTTTGTACAGCCTACATGCGTTTTCCAACAAATCCTAGAAGAGATAAATACGTCAAAATATTTATAAGAGGGCACAGATATAATGTTACTACTAATCAGATGATATGACGGCAATGTATCGTTATGAGGAGAAATAAACATGTACTTGCATTTTTTATGTATGTACAAGTTAAAGAACAGCCCTGGAAGGCTCACAGTATCTTTTTGAAGCGGTGTTTATTGCCTCAGGGCATAAAAACTATGAAATGAGAGATGAGTAAGATGCTTAAATAAATGAATAAAGGTGGGCTGATTTCATGAAATCAAGAATTGAACGACGATATAGACCCTGTGTCCAGGCAATACAGGAATCCAGATTGTCCGGTGAGAGTCGCACTGCCGCCAGGTGCGGAATTCTCGTCGGCTTCTGCGCCGGGATGTCGCACAACAGGCGGTGGATATCCGCCTCACAGTCTCTAATCTTGCAGACTGGAAACCCGGGGTGGGGATATAAATCTTTGAAATGCGGCCACATGCGTGTCACAGCTGGAGTTAGGGCAACCTCGACCCGTATCCTCCGAAGCGCAACCTCCTCTGTACGGGTAAGACCTCGGGGGAGGGTTACCGCACACGGAGGGAATAGAGCACGTGTGCGGCGCCGGAGGTGTTCCTTTCTTGTTAAAAGGAAGGTGGTGTCATCCAGTGTGAGGACTCGAGGCAAAGACGAGGTTGGGGATGCGGGTCGCAGAATCTGCGCGGCTTTGTGCGCTCAGGAGGAAACGCGGGACCCACTCAATGCGGATTTGCTGTGGGATGCATGCCGCTAGACGATGGATGTCTTGGCAGATTTCTGGGGTGCGACTGACTCGTCGCAGTAGGCGTGTGACGTGGAGGGCGTCGGTGCGGATGACAATGCGGGCCATGGGTAGCATGGGAACGGCGGCCACAGAGCAAAGTGCCTCTTGAACAGCAAGCATCTCCGCACAAGAGGAGGAAGGAGGTTCTGAAAGGCGAAATCTTGACGTTGTGTTCAAAGCAGGCTTGCAAAGACAGTACACTGCCATTGTTTTCTCGCAGGCCTGGATGCTTGCGTCAACGTACATAACGATGGAGCCATGCGGCAGTTTGGCGTCTTGCTCTGTAATTCGGTCGCGAAACTACGATGCCGCGCGGGTGGATGATGGCCGACGTAGATCAGTTGGCTTGTTATCCCTTAGCTGCACAAAATGCCCGGGAGGAAGAGTTGGAGGGGGCGACTGTAGAATGGAGTGCGATGAAGCATATGCCTTTAGTGCACACGTTGCGTGTGTAAGGCTTGACTTTTGGCGGCCAGCATCGCGTTGTTGCGGCACCAGCTCATCTAGTGTATTCAGCTGCGCATGTTCTTGGAGCGCCACGATCGGGGTAATTCGGGGAAGGCAAGTGAATGACCCTCATTGCTTCTCGATTAACAGCTTCTAGACGATCCCATTGAGCCCTCGTCAAATGCTGGAATTGGGCTTGGTAAACGAGGCGCGGTTGCACAGCCACCCGCACCAACTTTTGTAGTTTTTCTTTTTCTTTTTTCTAGCTTTTCATGTACTTGTACAATTCCTGAAATCTGTTAAACTCAGTGCAGTGAGCCATATGTAGTGCTTCAACCCATGAACGTATTTTAATTTCTTGTTGTGTTATTGTACGTCTTGTTCCATTCCCTCAACAATGCCCTTAGGACCATGAAGGTATTTGAAATAAATATATAAACTGTCGTGCAATATGAGAGCGGGCTCCGCCTGTTTTAGGAGCAATGCGTCTAGTCAGACCCAACGCCAGAATTGCTTGCACTTAAGCCCGAGAAAGCCAAGCAGTACCTGTTCCTGACTCGTATATTGTCAAGCCCAAGATTTTTACGGTCGAAATTTGTTGGATTGGTGTTCCAGATAGATGGAGACGAATTGGTGTTGCCGCCAGTTTATGGCGCCCCCAGCGGTTGGCGACTGACACGAACGTGTTTTTGCGCACTAAAAACTGCAGGCCAATTAAGGAAGCAAAAGTCGACGTAATGTCTGTGGCTGATTGCATTCCTGCTGCTTGAGTAATCAGGTCGTTGTGAGTGCTCCACACCGTTATGTCATCAGCATACAATAATAACCTAATCTCAGACACATCATGTAAGCGGAAGCAAGGAAGATAAAAGCAATATTAAATAATGTTGGCGATAACACCGATCCCTGGGGAACGCCGCGAAGAGGCACAAATGATCCGACGCCCTCACCACTGAGGCGTATGGCAAAGTGTCGGCCTTCAAGGAAGGATTTAACAAAATTGCCACTCTAACGGGGAAATGCAGCATGTCAAGCGAATCCAGGATAGAAGCATAACTGATATTATCGCATGCCTTTTTCAACGACGATGGCAAGTACAGTACGTAAATTGTGGCTGCAGGTTGAAGCCAGAACTGCTGACGCCAAGAGCCAGTCCATTGTCTGTACCTATGGACGTACGAAAGCCAATTTGGGCGGAATGGGAGAAAACATTGCCACGACAATCGTGTGGCAAGCATTTTTTCGGTAATCTTGCAGAACGTTGGCGTTAGCGATATAGGCCGGAAATTTCCGAGGTCTGTCGGCGGCTTTCCCGGCTTTGGTATGGAGATCACAACAGCCGATTTCCAGGTTTCTGGTACGAAGCCTTCTGTTCATACCTTGTTAGAAGTGGCGAGGAGTTGAGGCAGTACAGCGGAACTTAAGTTCTTGTAAACCTCGTATGGAATGGAGTCCGGACCGGGCGCAGTCTTCCGACGGGCCTCGTCTATTGCTGCAAGCAACTCGTGTATTGAGAATGGACTTGCAATTACCTCGGCGTCGGCTGTAGATGGGAGCTTATCGACATATGCTGGAATGGCAGCCAAGGGGGCTCCTGACCCTTGGAGGCAACACATCATACTTGGAGAAAAACTTCCGCGCAGCCTCCCTGGCGAAATCATCCGGAGCTAAGTTAGCTACGAAGCATGCTGTGGCCGCTGCGTCAGGACGACGGGAACCATGCTCTATAGTACGAAACGTTCGCCAGAGAGCAGTATTCGATGACTTTGTCGAGAACTGCTGACACCACGCAGGCCACTGCCGTTGCTAGAGATCGCGTTCATATCTGCGAGCCTTGGTAGTAAGGTAATTCAGCCTTTTCCGTGCTTGCACAGAAGTCGGGTCTCGGGAAGCTGCCATCTCCGCTTGTCGTCGAGCAGTTAACAGGTTAAGCAGACCCACATCCGGAGCCGGCGATTACGTCCGTCCAGGTGACAGCAGTAGCTTTATTCAGCGCAGTTTGTATGCAGTCCAGAAGTAGTCTAGATGATTGCAGAGAGAGATCTTCGACGGTGGTGCGAAACGTGTCCCAATACACCACAGAACACCTACGGCGTAATCGGCGGGTCCTTGGTAGATGGAGACCGGCGATGATAGGATGGTGGTCACTACCTCAGCAGTCTGGCTCCAGGTGCCACGATGGAGTCCCGGGTCTTGACCACCACGTAAGGTCCCGAGCATATGTTGGACTGCAAGCATTGCGCACAGTCCGCGTTGCTGAATCTGGATGGTTGAGTTAAACAAACAGAGAATCCGCAAATGCGTCCCGCACACGCCTAACACGAGGGCTTGAAGTGGGGTAGCCCGAATTCAGGTGAGGCGCGTTAAAGTCACCACCGACTAAAAGAGGCCACCCTCGGTGCTGTCGTCGTAGAGTTAATAAGCACCCCAGATTAATGCGGGAGGGAACTCCACCGGTGGGTATTATATAGTATGACATGACCACAATAGTTTCCTTGAGAAGTATCACAGCCACGGCGAGTACCTCTTGACATGATGTGCACCAGTTTTCTAGAGACAGGCGAACTTGAGGAAGATGCGCATCAACGTACACAGCCGCCTTTCCCGGAGGGGCAACAGTGTGCACACGACGATCGTTCATTGGAGGAGACATGTATCCATTAAAGCCCGGAATGGATGGCAAGGCATTTGTCTCCTGCAGTAGCAGGGCCCACACCTGGAGGTTGTTCATGAGAAGTCGAGATTTGAGCTCTCCCAGCTTTCTGGAGAGGCCTCTGCAGTTACATTAGACCACACCACAACAACGTGTACTCGCCATTTTCGATTAGGCTTCCAAGCGTTTTAATAGAACTGATGTCAGGTTAATTAACTGGTTTACCATAAATCTGATGAGGGATGTTGTTGAGAAATCCTGCAGTGCTGCAGAAGACCTGGTAGAGTATTCAAAAAACGCATGAGGGCCGGACGTAGTCAAAGGCACTGCAGCATTGATTGGCGTGGAGTGGGATTCTGCTCGTTTTCCACGGCGAGCAAGCAGTTCACGGCGTTGCCGTAGCTTAGATACGTCGGCTAAAAGGTGTGCAATTTGGTCGTCAACTGCTGCCATGTCCTCACGCAGAGGTTCCGGCTTGCTGTGCTTTTGTGTAGCTTGAAGGCGACGGCGATTGTTGCGCACTTTATCACTGTACGACTGTTGGGCACGGGTCGCAGGTAGATTGGGCTCAGAAAGCTTCAGCCAGTCGTCTTCATCCCACTGAAGAGCCACAAACCTGTTGGATGTCTGTATCGGGGCTCTGTTTTCATTCGGAGGCACTTGCTTACGGATCCCACACCGAACCTTCTCAGTTGCTTTCTGTTTTGTTGGGCGAGTTGGAGAGGTGATCTCGTGGTCGTCAGTCTCTCAAAGTCCGCACCTCTAAGACGGTATTCCTTGTGGTCGAGCCTCCGCTTGTGCTGCAAAAGGGCGTGATTGCCACATGTTGCCAGTTCTTAAACAGCTATAGCAATAAACTGCACCCGGTTTGTAAGGGCGAGGCCGCAGAATACAGCCATAGTAGAAAAGTCGTTCTGGGAGAGTTGGTGGGCCTTTTAGTGTGACGATGCCCAACCGCCCCCTTCCCATATACCGCGCTTGGATGACATGGTGGGTTGGACAGTACAGCTCACGTTGGAGGGTCATATGGCCTTCGGGAACGTCGATGTTGTAAACAACCCAGCGTTGAAGGTCCGAACCTTGTACTAGGTAGACATGAACCGGCACCGAGATCTCGCTTGTAATCTCTATGCACTTGAGCGTTTGCAGACGCTCGACAGCAGCCAAAGTCGGGAGCCACAGAGCTATGGTATTAGATTTCGTTCTAGACGTGAAGCCACAAAAACGTTTGGTCCCAAGACACTCGTCCAGGTTCGCCTGAAGAATCCTGTTCGGAATGTCTATCACGCTTTTGGCTGCCAGAGTTTAATGGCCACTTTATACGATCCCGATCTCGATGTCGGCACAGCCACCTGGTTGGCATATGCTAGGCAGGAACGCTTGCTTTGTGAGCTGCAGTTGGCAGAAGACGAATCCTGTTCACTGTCTCCTGATGGGCGCTTTTGAGAACTGCGGAAAGCCGGTGGCACGGATTGAGGTGCTGAAGACAGGTCCATTGGAGAGCTCTCCTCCTCAAGCTGCACGGTTGAAGCCCCATCCAGCAGTGGAAGCTTGGCAGCCATTGCCGCCCAGAGGGCAGATCGCTCACGAGCTGAGGTACATTTGGAGAAGGCGGGATGTACGCTGCCGCTGATGGACCGGGAGCAGGGACCGACGCCGGCGAAGCCACCTCTGCCAGCGCGTCACCGGTGGCTCTAGGCCTAGCCTCGGAGCCCAGTTCAGCTTTCGGGATGACTGAAGGACATTTGCTTCCTGCCAACCAGTCAGACGGCGCATGAGCCTCGGGAGCTCCGTCAGATATTTCGAAGTGAGTTCTCTTGATATAAGGAACGTATCTATGCGGATGGCAAGATTTTTCTCTGGAGCGATGTGCAGCCAAATTAGCGGGGACAGTTCGTCTTCTTCTTATACAGTATTTTTTTCATGCTTCATGTGTTAGCCCAGTCAACAGCACAGTTAATGCCGCACTGAAGAAGACCTGCATTAGAGTCACGGTAAATTTAGCGATATATAACAATACCACCGGCACAACATTAACTGGTAAAACTTTCTAGTTATCAAGTTTCTAACTTTAAAGCAGTCAGGTAAGTCTGCGACATAAATAAGAAAATCAAAGGTCCCAGCACAGAGACTTGTTACAAGCCCGATTCACATGAAGAAGTGTAGGAAAAAGTGTCATTTACTATTACAACCAGCAACAAAACAAGCTGCGAAAAGACCAGAACGACATTGAAGTGCTGATATTGCTCTGGTCATTTCGCTGCTGAACGGGCCTCGCCTTCCCCCTGTTTTCTGGTTCGGGCTGGGCAGCGCGAATTGTCGCTCTTGGCTACTCACGCGGATTGAGAAGCCTCAGCCATCAGCGGCTTTTTTTATCTTGAAAGCATTTTCGGCCTACTTCGCTGCAGTTGTTGCGTTATGCACCGCTATGGTGAGCCATTCTTCTGAACTTCTGAACTTGATTTCTCCTATGCTGTCCTAGAAAGCGTTACGCCTTTCCTGTACATTTCCTGTACTTTCCTGCCCACACCTATTCTTGGCTATGAGTTGAACCTTTTTACAGTGATTTCGTATTAGCCTCCAAGTTTTTGTTCATTATTATTGTGTAAAATCTCTTATTAAAGATGTTGTGCAAACAATAGAGAAGGCAACAGAAGCGGACAAATCAGCAAAAAGGTTTCAAATTGACACTGATACTTAGTACTAAACGGATGTTTCAGCGCACTAACATTTCACTAACAAGCACACTAACGTCATCTGAATACGTATTTTTGTATAGAACTTCAACATCTCACTATGTTATTTTTGTGTTTTTTGCGATTCCATCTTGTAAGTTATTGCAAAAATAAGAAATGTCAAATGGCCGCTTTTTTTCTAAGTGTATATCAGCTGTGGTACGAAGACATCTAACTAGCGTAGTACACATCTACGAAGTACGTTTTTTCTGCACAGTTCTATTCTGAGAAGGCAGAGCAAAAATCACGGTTTCAAAAAACAAAAGATGCAAAAACTGACAGGACCGTTTCCACTGATGAACGCGAGATTCAGCGGCCGATGTTAATTTCTTTTTACTTTGCGATATGTTGTTCTCGAGAATATGAAAGTGACCTCACATCTGTGTATTTCTAGGGTGCTCTTTTGAGATTTCCACACATAGTCGTTTTTCACTTAGGTCTCCTCAGCAATCCACCGCTCTTGAACCGCCGCTCCACCGATGATGCTCTCCTCAAGCGGCGCATTTCGCAGCAGCTATCGCAGATGGACCGTGCTGCATTCCTCCACTCTCGCTGCACCCCCCTCCTCCTTCAATGGTAACCACCTTCCGGATTCTTACCTTCGTGCGCCTTCCTGTTCTCTCACCTAGCCTTCGCTCGCCGTACCTTCCTTCCGCGGCAACCGTCCTTCTCCTTCTAGGGGTAGTTCTTATCTCCTTGAGGCGCTGCGTCCGCACATGTGAACGCGAGCTAAGCATGCTCAAATTTTCATATACAAGGCGAATTTCCAGCTTTAAACACCGCGCCCTTGTCAATGGGACCCTCACTGTCTAAAGCCATTTGATATTGAAAGTAGCGCATTTCTGTGAACTTTGCCTCCGCGCCGTGAACTCTCGCACATCCTCCTCTCCCGACTCTCTGCTCGGCGCTGATTGGCTCGCCCGGACGTCGCCCAGACAACGCGAGGGAAAAGATCGATTTCTAGGTCGTCGGCGCCATGTGCAGGCCCTCTGCCTCTGCTGCGGGTCCAGCTCCGTTGACTTACGCGCTGACAATTAGAACTCTACTTTTAGTGCCGCGTTATGTCCGATTGCGGTGCATTTAAGTGCACAAGACTGAGTGAAAATGACGTCGTGCTGTCCGCGATTTCTCGAGGAAAACATGACACGAGCCGAAGAAAAAAGCGGATCCACAACATCGCCCTTAAGGAATTTGTTCTGACACAGCACACGGTCCTCGGCGAAGTATTGTGCATTTCGTGGCACCTAAACTAGTTTGCGTACATAAATCTTCTTGCGAGATTATCAGGAAGCTGATAATTATGCTTAATTCGCTGATCATTGTGCGCCGTTTTACATGCTAATCTTTCTTTTTAAATTCATTGTTCTGTGTTCTACTCGGGTCTGCTGGCGTGAGCATTACTCCTATTATAGCCACTTTAATTTCTGAATCTCAGTTTGGGTTTCGGCGAAAAACGTTTGCATCTTCGGCGTTCATTTTTTATGCTACTAAATACGCATGCTCCTGACCATGTGCAAAATAGAAAACATCTTGATAGAAAACATCTTGAAAACATCTAGCTGGTAGATTTAACGGTGTTATAACATCGTCTGTCTGAGGGTTTATAGGGGGTTTGAATCTTTAGAGAGGATGTCATAAGATACACGTTATTGCTCTAACAAGGTCTTTCGGTCAGACAGAGGTCTTCATCTTCAAACAGATGTTTCCCTCCGTCTTGCAGAGGTCGGCGCCCCTATTCCAGGGCACCGCTGAGGTTCGCCGCTCGCTGGGCATGGATGACCAATCCTCTCTGGAAGAGTGGGTTGCCGTTCGAGAGCACACTCTTCCACTGCACCGCACTCGGATTTTCTGAGCCGTGAAATGCTTTATTTCTGTCACATTTCCCAGTAATATGGTATTGGGTGGGAGTTGCACCGCACCATGGGCAGATGTCCCTGTTTTGGTTCGGGAACATTTTGCTAAGGACTTGTAAATTGGGGAAGGCTCCGGTTTGCAGCTTCATCCAGTAAACTGCTTCTTGTATTTAATTTGTTGTGGGGAGGAGGATACTTCAGTCTCGACCTTCTGTAATAATTTAAAATGTCGGAGTAAGTCGGGATTACCTTCAAGAAGTCCTCCGGGTCTTCGTTCAAGAGTGCTCCGTTAGTTTACTCGCGAGTGACTCTATCGACCCTTTCGTTGCCTTCTACCTCTATTGACAGTGCGAGCTTTGAATTGTCGCATTCGAAATTGCTATTATAACTGCATTCAATGGTGTTTTCAAAATAACATCAAATTTTTTTGCATTGTAGTTCATAAGAGGACAAATTGTTTCCTTGAGACTCACTTAGTCACAGAATGAATACATCATTTCTGATCGCGCTTTACAGTGCTGAATATTGATTCAGCAAGGGAATCTGATGCATTCCTTGAATACATTCGAGGGATTATCGTATATGAATCATCAAGAGAATATCGTATCTTTTCGCCACTTAATAAACTCTTCTTTTGGCACTAGCAAACACCTCAAAATTTTAAGCGAAACCCTTGGCCAGGCTCGCTTCTGCAGTAGTTTTTAAAGTTAACAAAAAAACTAGAAAATATAATTCTTCTCTTTCAAGCAGCCGTGAAATTTTAACGACGGCAATAAAGCCGCGGCGGGCACATCACACTTATAAGCCAAGCTTAAAATTTTCGGCTGAAACCTGCTCAAAAATACATAACGCGCATTAGGAAAACTTTCCCTGCATTTTCGCAGCAACTCACTCACTCGTGAAATGACTTCGTTACCTAAATTACCGCACTCTTCACCTCGGTCGATCGCAAAAGAACAGCGTTATGAGCAGTATTTCTGCGAAAATATAGCGCTAGGTAAAATCAACATTTAGCGGAGCGTCAGGGAGCTCAAAACTATTGAATAAAAAACGTAACGGGTAAAATTCCGGCTAATAAAAACTCTGACATATTGAGGAGCACGGAGTGCGGTTTGATTTTTCATGCTGCAAGCGCTCACGTTTAGTGATCTCAGTGCTCGAACGAGAAAGTGATAAATGTGGTTCATGGCAGAGTCTTGCATGTCGCATCACTTTTTTGTGGTTGTGTTTAATAAAAGAGCGTGCAAAAAAGCGTGAACTTCGGCACGCTGACGTGTGCTTGCGGACACATCGGGCCGGCGAGTGCCCGATGGCCCGAGTAGCGGGCGAGGAGAATCGAGGAAGAAAACGCGGAAGTGGAGGAGAGTGTCGCTACTTTCACTATTAAGAGCTTTATCCCTGTCAAGTATGTGGCGCCATCTCTTGCAGCTACAGCGAAACTTGTTTGTAAAAAAAATAAAAGATTTGCATCACGACGTATTTTGACGGAACCAGTAAATAACTTTTTTTGGCATGATATCTTTTCAAACGGCAGTGAATGGTGCAATTTATTGTTCGGAATGTGTCAATAGGATAATGTAGAAATGACACACTGTTTTTCCTTGTCATAGATGAAGACGAAGTGCTAAGGTGGACATCCTGTTCTTTGTGAGGAACAACAGGAACCCTTCTGCTATTCTGTGGCCTGCCGGTTTCTGTCGCTGTTCCTGTCTTTGATATTGTTGGTTGGTTGGTTGGTTGGTTGGTTGGTTGGTTGGTTGGTTGGTTGGTTGTTTGTTTGTTTGTTTGTTTGTTTGGTTGGTTGGTTGGTTGGTTGGTTGGTTGGTTGGTTGGTTGGTTGATTGATTGATTGATTGATTGATTGATTGATTGATTGGTTGGCCTCAAACAATGCTGGCACATACCCGCTGCTAGGGAGTGGCCAAGACACCGGCTGTTACTTGCTGGATACAGGAGCGTTTTGACGGCAAAAGGAGTTGTAATAATATGTCGGCTGATAGATTGGGAGACGCAAGGACAGGGGGGACAGGGGGGGGTGGGGGTGGGGGGTTGATCGTGTTGCCTCCGCTGGACTCCCTCTTTTTCCCTCTACGGTGAGGCCGATCCAGGTGTTGTAGTTCTGGTCAGTTTTTTTTTTGTATTGCTGTACCGATAGCTAGGTGTAATGTCCCCTGAGGCCAAGAGCAATGTCTTTCGCTTCCCCGTGTGGGGGTGCGGCTCTCCGGTTCACTTGCTTGCCGGCCCAAAGTTTGCTCTTGCATTCTTTCCATTGAATTGAAGACAGCATTGAAGACTGGGCCCTAAAATTAAAAAATTCTAAAATGATTCAGGAGCAGGTGTTACGCTGTTACCTGCCGCCACCTGGAAATCTGAAGTGCGCCCTTTCGGCTTTATGGGTATTCTGTGCCTATCCTCTGATGTGCAGTGCGTGTCGGAGTAGCTGCACTGCACATTCTTTACATCATTTCCAGTTAGGCCTTTCATTCCAGAGTAACTCGCATGTTCAAAAGGTATTATACGCGGCATGGACCCATCGACCTCTCCTCAGGAACTCCTTGGCGACTTTCAGGACGCCGGCATTGGCGTGTTAACAGTTTACCGCTGTAGCAGACATTAACATATCTGTTAATGGCTCACGTGCGCCAACAGAGTCTGTGATTGCAACATTTGTAGGATCGTCTTGCCCGTCTGAGCTTAAGGTTTGGTCCATAGTGTACTGAGTCCACCCGCTACGTCCTCGTCCTTTGCAATGCAGTAATTGCTGGCGCTTTGGTCATAACAGCAAAGCTTGCAACTCTGCGACGCGTTGTCGACTATGCGGGGAGAACCATTCCTCCGAGCTCTGCACATCTGAGAGTGCCATTTGCAGCCTCTGTGGCGGTGTTCATCCGGCTGATGATGTTTGCTGTCCAACACGTTCAGATGAGCCGAATGTTATGGACATCATTCAGCATAGAAAGTGCTCTAGAGCCGATGCTTATGCACTATTAGACCGGAGTAGGCATTCCCATGCGGGTCTTTCTAGGTAATCTATGTCTGAGGTAGATGCGTTGCTGACGAAATATGTGTCAGCTGTCGAGAAGGCGCTTGCAAGTGATGTGGACCGTATGTTTACTGCCTTCAGTGAAGCTCTATCGCAGGTCATTTCAAGTCAGTTTGCTCATTCAACTGTTGGTATTCCGTTCCATCAACTAATCCATCGCATAGCCTCTCCGGCGTATCTCCTCTCGGTTCTGTTCCTGCTGCGTCCTCGTCTGAGCCTGTACGTGGTGCCGGGAATACCAGCCTTTCTACCGCTTGCACTACAGACGTCGATATAGTATATCCTTCCCAGAAGCGCCGAGCTCCTTCTTCTCCGTCGAAGTCAGCCATCCCAAGCAACAAAAGCAAGAAAGGTTCCTCCAGTAATCCTCATAAAACTGATGGGTTAAAGGAGGCTGTCACAGCCTCTCTTCTTTTACAGTAACAATGGCGGGGTTAAAAGTACAGCAGTAGAATTGCCGTTCTGTCGCATCTTCTTTTCATGATTTACAGAAACATGTGTAACAATTCGACCCGATATAATTTTACTTAAAGAAACTTGGCTTTTCTATTGAGAACGCTGTATAGGATTGAATTAGTGAGCATATATGATCATGGCACATTTGGTTTGCCTTTATAGGATTAACGTCCCAAAGCTACTCAAGCTATGCAGAACGCCTTGGCTATGGGCTGCTGATAGTTTCGACTAGTTGGTTAATTAACGTGCGCATACATTACACCTGTTACTCCTATTAGGTCATTCTCTCTCAATAATTTCTGAATATTCCAAGCCGATCGCAACTACGGCTTTGGTGGTGGCTCGTTAACATGAATTTGTTCTAAATTTTTTCATCCAGCGCATGTGTCACACCAAATTCAAAGGCCTGACTGCGAATTGTTGGCTGTTGATATCACAATTCCACAGAGTGCTCCCCTCATCGTTAGTAATGTTCAGTTTCGTTCAGGTGTCCACAGCAGAGATCATTTAAATGTTGAGCGCTCTAACAATACAGTCGTGATTGCTGGTTACTTCAATTCTCATCACGTAATTTGGGGTTTTCGTACTAAGCATGTGGACAGCGTCTTTGTTCATGGATATCGGCAACGAACGTGCGTTGCTGTAGCAGTGAAGGAGATACATGAGTTCCGATTCTAGGGCTGTCATTGACATAACATTAGAAGTGAATGGTATGCAGGTCTTTCGTCGTGTACAGTGGATTGTGGTTCTTGCAGTGATCACTTTCCGATAACTTTCACCATAGTAGCTTCTCTCTTCAAGGTGACTGCTTCTCCACAAAAATTCGTAAACCAGACACTTCTCAGAAAACTTATGCAATCCTTTCTCCTGCATTGCATCATCTGATATCTTGGATCACGCTCAGCAAGTTTTCTATTGCGTGTTAGGGGCCTCTCAGCGTTCCGCATTTACTGTGCAGTCTACGGTCAAAAAGAAACAAACCTGCCTGTGGCGAAATGATGAGTGCGAAAGAGCATATGGACTTAGATAAGCTGCCTGGAATAGCATCTCTTATAATCACTTCCCGCGGAATTCAATAAATTGCAAATGTTTTTGCGGCTTCAGTTAAAACGACCATTGGTAAGGCGAAGGAGGAGTAAAACAGGAATTTGAACTGTATTCTATCAGGCTCAAATAACCGCAAAGCTTCGTACCGATTCAGAGAAGGCAACCTTGATTCGCCGTCCTCTCATGTTACAGAGTCAGTGCGCTATCAACCAGGAAGCAAAAAAAAAACAACTTGATCAGATAGCACAAGGCTTTGCTCTGCGCTTTCAAGTGCGGTATGTGGTTTCATTCGTCCTGCCCTCTCCGCGCACAGACTTCATGGCGGTTACACCCTCTGAAATATTTTCCATAGATACTGGCTTCAAACCTGCAGCTCGTGGAGGCGATGGGGTCTCTACTGGTATGTTGAAGTCTGTAATGGAAGAATTTACTCTGACGTATTGCATATTGTTAGTGTGTCCCATGAGACAGCTTGGCTTCCTCCTGAATAGAAAATTTCTGAAATGATCGTACTTCTCAAAAATCCAAAGAAGGCTATATTAATTGATAACATTCGACCGATTTCTCTCTTGTCTGATTTGTTAAACTTTAAGAACTCATTGTTAACAGCAGTCATACAGATAACATTCTTGCTATACAGGCCTTCAGTGCTTCTCAGATAGAGTTTCGTCGGGGGGCTCTATTTGAACTGCACGTTTAGATTTGGAAAGCAGATATAGGGTTGTAATTAAGAAGAAAGAGAGTCACTTTGGATATCGCTAAAGCATATGTCATTCAATACTATTGAATTACCATTGAATGAGCATTCAATATTTAATAAGCATTCAATACTATTGAAGAAGTTTGACGGAATTCGGGCGCCTTTTTACATTGTTGCATGGGTGCAGGAATATTTAAAAAATAGCAGTTTATTCTGTTCTCACTGTTGATTTACTTCAGAAACCTTTTCAAAGGCCAGAAGTGCGCCTCAGGAATCGTTTCTGTCTCCTTTTTTTTTTTTAACATACTTATGCGGAACATACCAATTCAGGGTGACATCAAAGTGTTGTGTATGCGGACATCACCATTTTTGCTTCTGCTAGAGACATTCATTCACTTTAACAACTATTGCAGGAATACCCTAATGCCCTGGAAGTATGGATGGGCAAGTTACATTTAATTATCAACGTGAAGAAATCTTCCGTTCTCGTTTTTCCTCTAGCGTCCCCTGTTTATATCTGACTTTTGTATTGCTGCACCCAAATCCCGCAAGATGACTCCCTAAAGTACCTATGTGAAAAATACGACCCTCATCTTGTCTTGCGGCCTCATATCAGAAGTATATACTCCTCAAAGGAGAGCGAGCTCTCGGTCGCCTGACGCGAATCAGCAGTAAGAAATTCAGTATGCGCCGAGACACTCTTATTTGTCTATAAGAATTACGTAAGATCAATTTTGGAGTTCGGTTGCGTTCTGTTCTCCCGTTGTCCTAGATACAGTTCAACTTCTGGTTCTTTTGGAGAGGAGCGTTCTACGGCTTTGCCTGTGTTTTGCAAAAATCAGTGGCAACTTGTGTCCTCTTTCTCGAAGTTCACGTAAGGAATTTGAACTCTCGATTCCTACTTGTCACGGTGCGCACCTTCTTACGGGATGTTGAGCCATTGCCTAGAATGGCTCTTCCAATTTTTATTACAAACAAAGGTTTGTTCCTAGATAAGCAGTGCCCGCTTTACAAACTGCCTCAACTTGTGTTTACTGAGCACCACTTGTCTAGGATTGCAGTCTTGCTTAGGCCCGTGCAATGCGTCAGCAATGAGCAGGCTGCACCAGCTGTTTGCTTCTACCATGCGCTGCCGCCGTATGCAAAGCACTTCTCTGCCAATGTGCTAAACTGTGTCCAGGAGTAATCTCTGTTGCAATATTCCAGCCATGCTGCAATTCGCACAGGTGCCTCTCAGCAAGGCGAAAAGGCAGCAGTAGGTGTCTGATTGGAGTTGTACTAGATGGCAGTTATTCTATCCGGGTCCCTGATAATACTACAATATTTGCTGCTAAATTACTCGTTTTTAGTTTGGGCCTTCAAAAAAGTAGTCCGCAATATTTGTCAAGTTGTAATTCTCTTGGACTGTCTATCAATCTTGGAAGCAATACAAAGTTCAGCAATTTGTCTCTTGTACCGAACCCTAATGTACTTTGGGCCAGGTCATGTCCGAGAGGTGCGTTTTCAGTGGATGACTGGGCACAGTGGGATCACTTCAAATTCGATGGCATATTTGTTAGAGAAATTAGCTGTCAATAGGCCTGTTGCTTATGTCGTTCTGAACCTCACCTTGCTGACCACGTATCGCTATGAACGTTACCCAATAAACCACTGCCTTAGCCACGAGCGCATATTTGGTAAAACGAATTTCGAACATTTAAAATTCCCTTGGAGTATACGTTCTTGCGCGTCAAGGCAATGTGAAGATCCGTCACGCTGTTGCGCTGCAGGATCCCTCGCCTTAATCTATATTTATGCCGTTATGTGTTCACGCCGTCGAATCTATGTGCGTCATGCGAGAACGTTGAAACGATAGATCATTTCATCCTCCACTGCCGGCGGTTTGCACGGAAGAGAATTCAGTTTTTTCAAAATGCTCTCGCTCAATTAGGGCTGCTGTTTACTCTTCCCGTCCTCCTCTCCTTCGGTGCCACCGTCAAAGGCATGCCATTTGGCAGGTGTGTCAGGTTCTTCACACGTATATTATTGAAACAGAGATATTTTTTCGTTAACTTCTCGATGTCTTTTCTTTCCTCTCAAAATTTTGTTCTTTGTGATTAATCCTTAAAATTTAGCTAATCAATGCACACCGCTTTGTTTCTTTGATTCTCATTCCGATTTCCTCAAGATCTCTGAAAATTCGTTATTGTCTTTTTCCCTCAGATTCCTCTATATTTAAGAGCCGCTTGAGATAAACGTAGGTGATTTTTTTTCTGTTTGGATCTCCACTAAACCATAGCCGATGCCCAACCTTGGGTATGTGTCATCGTATTTGAGGCAGCAACAGTGGCGCGCGCACAAACGTGGACATGGCGCCTTCATGCTGAAGTTATCAAAGTTGCGTTTTCTGCCCACTTTTTTGGGCACAAGTAGTACGAAATGGGTCTTATTGCTTACAGATGTTGAAAAATGTGCGTTTAGAAGGAGAACGTTTGAAAACTGCAGTGTTCAAGCGTTGTGCATGAAAATAGCCGGTGGGGAATGCCTACAAAGAAGTGTGTGGCTGACCGAGCCATAAGACCAGCAGATTGTTGAAAGAACGCCACTACGCTGAGCCGCTACCCGAAAACACGTGTTATGATCTGTGCTTATAGCCACAGGTGTCCCGGAGGGTCTCATATTCCCAAAAAATATTGGAACGAGATAAGAGACCCCAGGTGCGAAAAAGTAGACTGCATGAATCCGAAGCAAGAAAACAATTTTATGCTTCTTTTCAGTGGTGGTCTGAAAATGGCCTTCTTTATCGTTTTGAAACTTTCGCTGCGGATTTTAGCAAGAGGCATTAATATTTTGTATAAAACTGGCGACGGAGAAAAATACAAAGTGGCAGCACTGCACAAGCGGAGATGAAAACGGGGGACCTGAGCTCTCGCATCACGAGTCAGTTCAGAGCTGGCCGTTAAGTTCCAAGGCTACAAAACAGCAATCAGCACACGGGTAGAGAGTTGGGATAGTTTGTTTCAGGTCTCTGACTTGATTTGGCCAACAACGGCCTTTAAATATAATTTCTCCTCTGTAAAAACCATGCAGAAAACAGGCCACAAGCTCTTTCTTTCTTTCTTTCTTTCTTTCTTTCTTTCTTTCTTTCTTTCTTTCTTTCTTTCTTTCTTTCTTCCTTTCTTTCTTTCTTTCTTTCCTTCTTTCTTTCTTCCTTTCTTTCTTTCTTTCTCTCTCTCTCTCTCCACCTAGGCTGCTTATGATGGAAGGAACCATTGGCCCCGACTTCTTAACACGTTAAGTGCACAACGGTGCCGATGCGAAGGCTACACATTTAAAACCGCGTTCGGTGCCAGAAATGTCGAATATTCCTCTGTCTGTCGGCACAGAACGACTGTTTTTATCTGTTTCATAAGTCATTAACTAAAGAATAATTTTCTGAAGCCCATTTTCTCACAATTAAAGATTTATTTATGTCTAACGATCAGTTAGAAAATACTAGCAAATGCTGCAGTGTTTACGTTCGTATAGCAGCTTTGAGGCGCTAGGTAGACATACGTGGACGGGAATAAAACATGCTCAAGTAAAAGTATTTTTGCCTAAATTTTTTGGACATCTCTTCTACTTGATCTAGTCATAGTGATTTATAAAAAAAATCATTTCAGCAGACATAATTGGTGGCTGAAGGGGATATAAGAGGTTTAATCTACCTTACGGTTGTTTCTTATGATAACCACGTACAAGTTGCGCCTTCTCACAGCCTCGCCATTCCTTCCCTCCCAGGGTAATCATCCTCCGTGCAGTTACCGTCGCAAGCATTCTACGGTTAGATCTTCCTACGCTCTCGCCATAATGCCAACGTCCATGATAACTCTCTGTCGTCATTCCAGGGTAACCACGCTCCAGATAGTTTCCATGCCAAGCGCCGACCTGTTGCTCCTGCTTGCGCTCTCGCCCATAACCTCATCTTTCTTGGGTAACCGAAGTCCGGCTGTGCTTTTTGCCGCTCTCCCGATACCCTACTTATTCTATGGTAACCTCCCTCCAAATGGCTACCATGGAAGCGCACCCACCGCTTACCCGCCGACTACGACAGACAACTACACAAACAACGACATAGTAGGCTAGGGCGAGGTAAAACGAGACACAAATTTGCAAAGTACCACACTGTTTTTACCCTTTTATTCCAGAAGCCTAAAACGTTGCACAGGAGGCTTTGTTGGCTTCTTAGGTAAGCGGTCAGCAAATCTAAGGAACCTTGCAACATCACAACTATGGATATTCATCAATCATAAAAAGAGCATTTTGTCTCATTTTGCCCCGACACATGGGGCAAAAGGAGACATTTTGTCATAACCAAAAAACGTCTGTTCTTGCACTCGGAGCACTTGAAGTACAATCCGTGGGGCCCTGCGCACACTTCGTGAGCCCACTCGTCACATATCGTACATTGGATTCACACAGAACGAGGCGCTCTGCTGCTCATAATTATTTGCACACGACGCAATCCCATTCACATTTGTTGCCGTTGATCGCTTTGCAGAACGTTTTCCTTTCAGTGCAATATCCCGCGGTTGAACTCTGCGACCAGCACCTTTTTCATTAGACTTTCCCTTTCGTTTCCTTGAGGTCATACCTTACTCCTCGGGGGTTTTGCTGCACCTATCCTCGCCTTGTAAGGCGATGAGGTAAATACGGTACTTGTCTCCGACTTCATTCTTTTAAGGCGAAAGCCTTCATTGGCTCATACCCGTGCATCCGGTGTAACGTTGTCTTCCACAAGTAGCGCGGCAACTAATCAAGTTAGCGGACAATTGACAGCGTCAGATGGAGGGGACAGAATGTAACCACCATGCCAAGCTTG
This sequence comes from Amblyomma americanum, assembly GCF_052857255.1. NCBI lineage: Eukaryota > Metazoa > Arthropoda > Arachnida > Ixodida > Ixodidae > Amblyomma > Amblyomma americanum. Next base: position 54,776,300 of record NC_135505.1, on the reverse strand, counting down.
ATGAGTGTAGAGTGAAAAGTTATTTATTTATTGCCAATTATGGAGAAAAAACAAAGAAATCAACAAAATGCGTCAATATTGACACGAGGATTGGAAGTAGAACAAGAAAGAGATCGCAGCCTCTAGAAGTAGACGACGGTGAAGTGTAGGTCCGTTTCTCTGGTGCCCTCGTTCAGCCGCTGCAGTTCCTTTTCAGTGTAACAACTGTTACACATCTCTTGGAGGTGCTGGGTACGCTTCCCGACCTGCGTACGCCTACGAGATAAAGACGGCACTCACACCGGTCCATCAGCGCCCAAGCCGCCGCCTCCGCGGTGAGACACCCGAGTTCGGGCCTCTTGACAACCCGACGAGGAAGACGCAGCCTCGACCGACGGTCCCACCGGAAATGGCCACGGACAGTAGGTTCCCGGCGCCCATCCTCTACCACACGCCGCGAACACCGCCATCTTTTCACGGCGACATGTACGAAGATGCGGAAGACTGGCTGGACATCTTCGAGCGGGTCGCCCGCTACAACGGTTGGAGCGACGACCGTAAGCTCCATAATGTGTATTTTGCGCTCGAGGACTCCGCTAGGACATGGTACGAGAACCACGAGAGCAACCTGTCCACCTGGCAGACATTTCGCCAAAATCTCATAGCTACATTCCCCAACGCAGACCGCCGGGAGAAAGCTGAAGCTGCGCTTCGCTCCCGTAACCAGCGGACTAACGAAAGCGTCCGCATGTATGTAGAGGACATGACGCGCCTCTTCAAGCGTGCTGACCCATCCATGGCGGAGGAGACGAAGCCTCGCCACCTCATGCGCGGGGTCAAGCAGGAACTTTTCGCCGGTCTTGTGCGGAGTCCACCGCGTACTGTTGCCGAATTCCCCACGGAAGCGACTACCATGGAGACGACGCACCTGCAACGAGCCCGGCAATACAATCGGGATGTAAGCACGCTTGGGCCCGCTGTTTCTTCGATGCCGCTAGGGAGTAATGCGGCCGTTTTACGGGACCTAATCAGGTCGATCGTCAGGGAGGAATTACAAGCCCGCCAGGTGCCTCCCAGCGCGCCGTCTGTTACATCGCTGTCTGAAGTCGTCCGGGACGAGGTGCGCCTAGCAGCACAGCAGCACCAACTGCCTGAGATCCCAAGACAGACTGAGGTCAGACCAACCTATGCATCTGTCCTCTGCCGGGCCCCAACGCCAGGCTACGACGTGAATACCGCGACTCACGCAGCGCAGCAGTCTGGTCTTTCCCGTGTGCCTGCTCGATAAGCTTATCAGCGGCTACGGAAGTATGAAGTGTGGCGTGCACCGGACCGGCGGCCCCTTTGCTACCACTGTGATGAGGCGGGACATCTTTACAGTGCCTGCCCGTACCGCCGAGTGGGTCTGCGTCGTTTCGCGCCCGACGACCCTTGCCCCCGGAATGGCGAACGCCCATTCTAAATTGAAACTCATTTGTCGGCCCGTCAGAGGCCTGGGACATACGGTCGCTACGATCCTAGGTCGTCATCTCCTCTGCGTTACCGTTCCCCAAATCCTCGCCGAGACGCCGGCTACCCTGAGCGGCGTTCTCCCAGTCCACGCCGAGAAAACTAATTCCAGCGGTCTCCGGAGGCTAGGCCGATGCTGTCGGGAAAACTGAAGATCCTCCGCCGCCGATATACCGATAGAGCTGATTCCTCACCGGGGCAGGGTAGCGACAGCATCCGACGCGCTACTTCTGATTTGCGTGTGACGATTGACGGAACTGACACCATCGCTTTACTTGATACTGGGGCTGACTATTCCGTGATGAGCCACACCCTCGCCCAGGAATTGAGAAAAGTTTTGACATCATGGTTGGGCCCTAGCATTCGCACGGCTGGAGGTCACCTCATTAGCCCGGCCGGAAGGTGCACAGCCCGAGTCGGCATCCGCGGTTTCCTCTACGTGGGTGAATTCGTCTTGTTGAGCGAGTGTTCGAGAGATTTGATCCTGGGCCTCGACTTTCTACAGGCAAACGGTGCTGTGATCGATCTACACGAGGCGCGAGTCAGATTTTCGACGAAGCAAGCCGTGGCGCACAGTAACACAGAAGGCCCAGGAGTCAACGCTCTGCGTATAGTCGAAGACGACGTAATGCTGGCACCACGGTCCAGTGTGCTGGTGTTAGTGAGGAACGACTCGTTTCACGACTACGAGGGTATTGCGGACAGTCACCCTTCGATGTTGCTCGAGAAGGGTGGGGCTATCGCGCGCGGTCTTGTTGAACTGAATGACGGCTGTGCGAGAGTTTTTCTGACGAATTTCACGAACGAAATTCAGCACCTCGCCAAAGGAACGGCCGTCGCCTTCCTCGACGACGTGAATAGGTTGCCGAATCTGTGCCCCGTACAGGTGAATCATCACGACGATGCCGCACCAAGTAACGCCCTTCAGAAGGTTAAAATCAACCCGGAGTTGTCACCTCATCAGAAGAACCTTCTGTCGTCGCTGCTACTTGATTTTAAAGATTGCTTCGCGGCGAGCTCCAAGGTCGGACGTACGCTGGTAGCCAAGCATCGCATTGTCACCGACTCGGCCACGCCACCAGTTTGTCAGCGTCCATACCGCGTTTCGCCTAAAGAACGCGAAGCTATTAGGACGCAAGTCGATGAAATGCTTGCAGACGACGTTATACAGCCGTCAACAAGTCCGTGGGCGTCGCCGGTGGTCCTGGTGAAATAGGAAGACAACACGTTGCGATTCTGTGTTGATTACAGGAAACTGAATAAAGTTACCAAAAACGACGTATACCCACTCCCGAGGATCGATGATGCCCTTGGCCGACTCCGGGACGCCAGGTTCTTCTCTTCCTTAGATCTGAAAAGCGGATATTGGCAGATCGAGGTGGACGAGCGAGACCGCGAGAAAACGGCTTTCGTGACACCCGACGGTCTGTACGAATTTAAGGTGCTCCCGTTTGGACTTTGCTCCGCTCCGGCCACATTTCAACGCAGGATGGACACTGTTTTAGCTGGTTTGAAGTGGCAGACGTGCCTTGTGTACCTGGACGACGTGGTCATCTTTTCGTCTAGCTTCGAACAACACTTGCAGCGATTGCGCATTGTCCTTCAAGCTCTTCAGTCTGCACAACTAACGATCAAGCCAGAGAAATGCCATTTCGCCTTCGAGGAGCTCCGTTTCTTAGGACATGTTGTCAGCGCACAAGGTGTTCTTCCAGACCCCGATAAGACTTCCGCCGTCTCCAGTTTCCCACGCCCAACCGACAAGAAGGCCCTCCGACGTTTTTTGGGCCTCTGCTCGTATAACCGCCGCTTTGTTAGATTTTTCTCGCCTAGCTGAGCCATTGACTGCCTTGACTAGAGATGACACACCCTTCGTATGGGGAAGTGCCTAAGACGCAGCCTTCGAGGAACTCCGCTGCAGCCTTCAAAGTCCATCAATACTAGCTCATTTTGACGAGAATGCAGAGACTGATGTCCACACTGACGCCAGCAATGTCGGCCTCAGAGCGATCCTCGTACAGTGGCAGGACGGCGCAGAGCGAGTAATCGCCTGCGCGAGCCGCACACTTTCTCGATCGGAACGTAACTATTCGACGACCGAAAAAGAGTGCCTTGCCGTCATCTGGGCTCTGAGTAAGTTTCGACCTTACATCTACGGCCGACTGTTTCGTGTTGTCAGCGATCATCACTCGTTATGCTGGCTGGCCAGCATTCAAGACCCTTCTGGCCGGTTGGCCAGATGGAGCCTCCGTTTACAGGTTTACAGGTGTTTATCACGAGCGCCCGTAGAACCGGCTACGCAAAACATTCCCGAAGATTGCCCTGTTCTTTGTGTCATTAGCATCTCCCGTATGGCGCAGCTTCAACGAGCAGATTCTGAGTTGGCGCCACTCGTTAAGTATCTGGAGGGTTTGAATTCTCATGTACCTCGTGTGTTTCGCCGTGGACTACAGACCTTCATTCTGCGGCGTGGAGTCCTCTACAAGCGCAACTTTGACAGCAACAAAGAGACGTTTCTGCTTGTTGTGCCATCCCAGTTACGCTCCGAAATCTTAAGCGCTTGTCATGATGAACCATCCGCCGGCCTCTTGGGGGTTAGTCGCACACTGGCAAAGATTCGGCTTAAGTATTACTGGCCCAATTTACTCCCATCCGTGCCTAGATACGTAACAACATGCCGGGATTGCTAACGGCGCAAATCTCCTCCTCTGAAGCCAGCCGGCTTTCTGCAGCCCATAGCACCACCAAAGACTCCTTTTCAGCAAATTGGCATAGACCTCCTCGGCCCTTTTCCGAAGTCGACCAGAGGAACCCGGTGGATTGCGGTCGCGACAGATTATTTGACCCGATACGCTGAGACCACGTCACTTGCAAACGGTACTGCTGCTGAAGTCGCCGACTTCTTCGTCCACAACATCGTCCTGCGTCATGGCGCTCCTGCAGCTATCATTACTGACCGTGGAGCTGCATTTACGGACCGCTTCACTCAGGCTGTGCTCAAGCTCACGCACACCAGCCATAGACGTACAACAGCCTACCACCCGCAGACAAATGGCTTGGTAGAACGCCTCAACAGGACCTTGACCGACATGCTTTCCATGTATATTGATATCGAGCACAAGACATGGGACGAAATTCTCCCATACGCAACATTCGCGTATAATACCACGCAGCAAGAGACGACGCAGTTCACTCCGTTCGAATTAGTCTTCAGTCGATAGGTTACCACCCCCCTCGATGAAATGCTACCCGTGGACCCCCCTGACAGTGAGAGTGAACTTGTCGACGTCGCCACCTATGTTCAGAGCGCGGAAGAAGCACGGCAACTAGCCTGACACCGCATTCACCGTCAGCAGCAGATCGATGCTGACCGCTACAACCTTGGACGCCGTTACGCTACCTACCTCCCAGGCGACTATGTGTGAGTTTGGACGCCCGTTCGTCGTCGCGGGCTGTCCGAAAAGTTACTGCGCCGCTACTTCGGCCCTTACCTTGTTGTCCGCCGCCTCAGCGACGTAACCTACGAAGTTGCACCAGCCTCGCCAGCTCGTTCATCGCACAACGGCAAACGCAGCGACGTTGTGCATGTGGTGCGAATGAAGCCGTACTACGAGCGACCCCCCGAGTGACTTTCCGTCTGCATGTAGTCATATTCCGTGATGTCAGACTCGTGGTGTACCTCTTGAACACTTTTTCTCCCCGCTATTCGGTCTGACGGTAACACCGCATCGGGGCGATGCTCCTGAAGAGGGGCCGTGACACGAGGATTGGAAGTAGAAGAAGAAAGAGATCGCGGCCTCTAGAAGTAGACGACGCTGAAGTGTAGGTCCGTTTCTCTGGTGCCCTCGTTCAGCCGCTGCAGTTCCTTTTCAGTGTAACAACTGCTACAATATAGCGCAGAAGTCGATATAGCGATGGGAGAAAGTGAAGTCACACCTGACGTCGTCCTAGTTACGGCGCGTGCTGGTGGCGCCACCTGCCCGCCACCAGCAGAGAAGCCAGAGAACAAGGGAAGAAATGCCTTGCCAGCAATTACGGGCTCCAGTCGTTACGCGTCACCTTCAATGAACCATCATCGTGTGCACACTGCTTCCCCTCCAGGAAAGGCGGCGGTGTACGTTAACGCGCGTTTCCCTCACGTATGCCTCTCTCTGGAAACTTGGTGCACTTCGTATCTGGAGGTAGTTGCAGTTGCTGTAAAAGTACGGAAGGCAACTGTTGTGGTGGTATCCTTTTACGTAAGACCAGCGGGTGGCGCTCGCTCCCGTATCAATCTGGGCTGGTTATTGACTGTGCGTAGGCAATACCCCGGGTGTCCGATTTTAGTCGGAGGTGACTTCAACGCCCCACACCCGGACTGGGGGTACCCTACTTCTAGCCCCCGCGGCAGGCGTGTGGGGGATGCCTTCGCGGATGCGTTTTTATTCTCCTAAATCACCCCAGTTCAGCAAAACTGGCTATGCGTCAGAGTCAGAGTACCACATATGCTCCTGATCTGGCGTGGTGGTCTGGCGCAGGCACTCCCTCGTGGCACCTTGAGCCTGACTGTTGGGGCAGTGACCACCACCCTATAATCATCGGTGTCCATCCATCACGTGCTCGACGGCAACGCCGCAAGTGCACGGTGGTCAACTGGGATTGTTTCCGTGCTATTCTCCAGGATCTCCCAGCAGAGTCGTCACCATCGATTGCTGATCGCATACAATGCGCGTTAAACAGTGCTACCACCTGCACCTGGGCAGACTTCGATCAACCGGTTCGAGATATCGGTCTCCTAAACTGCCGACAGGCCGAGCTGCAAGCCTCACGTGATCCCACATCTGCACAGGCACGTATAAGACAGCTGTATTACTGCTAAGGCTCGCAACTAAGAACGCCATCCATCACGAAGGCAGCGGAATGCGTGGTGTGAGCAGTTTTCTGCGAAGATGCCTTGCAGCTAACTTGTCTCCGAGTGATTTCGCCAAAGAAGTCGCACAGAAATTTTTCCAAAATATGTGTTGCCACCCTCAGCTACCCAGTCTAACTTGGCAGGGATTCCAGCTTACGTAGACAAACTGCCATTAGCACCAGATGCCGAGGGTATTGCGTCTACCTTTACCATGCCTGAGTTGCTTGCAGCAATAGATGAGGCTAAACGAAAGACATCGCCCGGTTCGGATGCCATTCCATATGAGGTGTACAAGAACACGAGTTGTGCTGTCCTCCCTCGACTTCTCGACACCATTAACCCAGTATGGCTAAACGGCTCTGTGCATGAGACCTGGAAATTGGCCACTTTGATCCCAATACCAAAACCAGGGAAGCTACCGACGGATCTTGGCAACTTCAGGCCTATTTCTCTAACATCAACACTGGGCAAGCTGAGAGAGAGAATGTTAGCCACACGACTGTCGTGGTGTCTGGAGCACCACGGATTCCACCACCCCGCCCAAATTGACTTCCGTCCATTCATCGGCCCTGAAGATGGTTTGGCTGTCTTGGCGTCGCAAGTTCTGTCATAGACTCGCAGCCACATTGTACGTACCGTGCTAGCGATGAATATCGAAAAGGCTTACGATAATATAAGTCATGCTGACATTTTTCATTCTATCGACATGCTGCATTTGCCTCTTCGAATATGCAATTTTATAAAATCCTTCCTTGAAGGCAGACGATTTGCCATAAGCCTCAGTGGTGACTCCATAGGAACATTTTGATCTGTTCGCGCTTTACCCCAACGCTCGGTGCTGTCACCAACACTGTTCAATATTGCCTGCATTCCTCTTGCATGGCGCTTACATGAAGTCCGTGACGTCGAGTTGTTACTGTACGCCTATGATATCACGGTATGGAGCACTGACCATGACCTGCTAACTCATGCGGCGGCCCTACAGTCAGCCTTAGATATTACCGCTCATTACGCTTTGTCTGTCGGCCTACAGCTTTCAGTGAGCAAAACTTCGTTCATGTCAGTAGCCAACCGCTGGGGACGCCGTAAACTCGCTGCCACGTCAATCCGTCTCCAACTATCTGGAACCCCAGTTCAAGAATCTTCGACATAGAAAATTCTGGGTTTGTCGATACATCAGTCCGGAACAGGCACTGCCTCGCTTTATCAGGCTAAAAAGCAGGCGTTGAACACTTTGAGCCTAATCAGACGAATTGCTCTCAAAACCGGCGGCGCTCAATCTCATGTCGCACGATATTTGGTGAAAGCGGTTTTGCAGCCGTGCCTCATTTACCAAGCACAGTTCCAACACATAAACAGAGATCAGTGGGATCGTTTGGAAGCCGTCAATCGGGAGGTAATGAGAGCTATCACTTGCCTTTTTACGCATCATGCCGATCGTGGCACTTCAAGAAAAAACTCAGTTAAATACCCTTGACGAGCTTGTGCAGCAGCGCCGTGATGCTGGTAGCCTTATGGCCACCCTTTTGCATTCACCGCGAGCAAGCAGGACCTTTTCTTTATCACACACCGTACTGTAACCGCCACCGTCAGTTCTTCCTCCATGGAACTTTGTGCAGCTGAGAGACAACAAACCTACCGATCTACGTCGCCCAACCTCACCTTATGCGGCATCGTCCCTTCGCGAGCGAATCGCGGAACAAGATAGTCACCCACCCCGCGGCTCAATTATTACTTATGTTGATGCCAGTATCTAGGGCTGTGTAACGACGTCTGCACTTTACTGCCCCCGCCAGTATGCACTTAACAAGGCGCCCATGCGTCGATTCGCGAAACCCCCTACTTCCTTATGTGCTGAGCTGCTTGCTATACAAGATGCGCTTCCCTTTCTCGTCTACTCTGACGCGTCAGCCGCAGTCCAGAAATGTGCCATAATATACATCGCCTGGCGGCTCTCATCTCGCAAGCCATTCGAATTGAGTGGACCCAACGTGAATTACTCAATTCACATTGATTCACAATTCACTCAATTCCACGCGACCGATATAAGCAGTCGCCCGCCACCACAGCAGTGGCGGCGCAGAAAAGTAAGAAAAAATTCCAATAACAGGCCCCGCAAAACCGGGAGCATAGGTGTTTAAATACATCCCCAAAAGTCAATAGATATGACATTCTTAATTCACTGGAACTGTCGAGGCATAATAAAAAACTACAGGGACGTAAAAGATATTCATGCTTTATATTCCGCGGCTTTTGTGTCTCCAGGAGACAAACTTGGGACCAAAACATAAAAGTATTTTAAGAAAATATAAAGTACTTCGCCATGACCAAGAGCAAGCTAATAGGCTCTCAGACTGTCATAGTTGCTCAAAGTAGTTTGGCCACTCGTAAAACCAAGCTTCCGACAACATCTTAAGCCGTTGAACTATCTGTAGTTCTTTTTAAAACAGATACAGTATGTTTCATATTTCTCCAACTACACATGACAGTAACACTCCATGATTTAGAAGACATTTTAAAACAATTACCAGAGCCATATCTGTTAGTCTGCGGTTTTAATGCTGACTCCAATTTGTGGAGAAGCAAACAATACGCACGCTAGAGGCCAGTATTTTAGAATATTTTATTCTGTGCAATAACATATGCCTGCTCTACAAGGGCAAACACACATACTGTTTCCCACGCTCAGGAAGATAGACCTGCATAAATTTTTCTCTCACATCGCCTTTCTCTCTTTATTGCTTTTGAAGGAGATGTCTTGGACAACCCGTATGGTAGCGATCATCTACCCGTTCTTATCGGTTTAACATCTACAAAAATCATTCCTAGAAAACCACGACGTTGGAAGCTCCATTTGGACGACTGGGCGCTGTTTCAAGAAAATGCCAGCCTAGCGCGAGCGCCATTGAAAATTCAGCGGCGATTGACATCAAAGAAGCTCGCCGGTCTCCGTTCCGCCGCCGTTTCTGTCCGTGTCGTCGTGAAATAGGCAAATTGTCAGTCCCCAGCAGCAACGTGTCCCCGCTGCAGGCGAGCGTGCCGACGCAAAAACGCTTTTCCTGCACAGCGTCACTGACGCATTTACTCATCAACTTGTGGAAGGATCACCATCGCGATCTGCGAGCGCAGAAACGCAATGCACTCGTGTACGCTAGGATGACGGCTCTGTTCAACCAGCTCGCAAGCGAGCAATGCGGGCACGCAGTGTGCGTCACAGTCAAACAGATCAAGCACTAAATGAAAAACTTGGTTCAGGCTCACAAGTAAGTTACCACGAGCTTATTAGTGATATTTAAGTCGACATAGCGCATTTTCAGGCATATTCTATGAAATCTGGCTCACCGCAGTGCAAGAAGTGTGCTTCAATGCGATAGGAAACGCCGATTTTTGCTTTACATGCGCTCGAACGTGACTTTCTCGACGTTTCGGGCTCATTGTGACACTCACGCGGCGATTCAGGAATAGCGCTCGCATCTTAGCGCAATACAATTGGTTGTGATATGTAGCCATTTGCCGTAATCTAGGCATGACCGGCGTAGCCTGACCGAACGCATTTGCACCGAGAAGTCTGTTCGATCAGCTACTCGAAATAAGATCGTGACATGTGCAGTAGCTTTCCTGTAGCTTACGATGCAGTACAGCTAACAATCGCTAAAGCCGCACTATGAAAGCAGAAGTTTTCGCAAAAAATGCAAACAATAACAGGTTTCTTTCATTTGCAGATTCCATTAGCCATAAAACATTAACACTATACTAAGGCAAATATTCCCAGCATTATTTTTTGAGTCGGAGTGGAGGGGTAAGTTTTAGGTTGTTTTCGAACGTAAAACACTATTGTACTGATCAAGAACCCACCTTTTCCACGCAACCACTCAATTTATTATAGTAACTTTTTTCAGAGGCTGACGTGGGGTGGTATCTTTCAGGTGCTGTCAAAACAGCGTGCTAAACGACTTGCAATGTTATCTGACGAAGACGTGCATATAGCAGTGCACGAAAAAGCACACTATGTCGTGCATATGGCATCAGCCGAAGTGATTGAACTTTATGTTTTGAATAGAGCAGAAAGCGCTGAATGCATAACCTAATCAAGAATCTCTCCCAAACTTGTGTGTTGACATTGTCTATAGTCTAAGAACTTGCATCTTGACTATCAGATGACTTAGTTCGAAGCCTATTGAACACCCATCGTTATTCAACAGCTTTCTCCTTGTAGTTTATCACTTTGCCTGCAGTTTTAACTTTCAGCACAATGATGTTCATTGTTCTTGGCAGTTTTTATTTGTGCAGCATAAAATCACGTTCATCTCTTATGACAAAGAAGTGTCTCTTAGCTGTAGTTTCTTTTTATTTCAGAAAGGCAAGCATCGCTGGCACTGGGCCTGCTGCAACTCAGCGCCCATTCTATAGACGGCTTCACACACTCCTAGGGAACCTGCCTATGAATGATAGAAGCCTGGTACAGGAGAGCTTTCAGGTGCAACATTTGTTTATTTTCATTGTATGCGAACACGAGAAGTGGACTGACAAACAAAAATTGTTTTTTTGCCGGCCATGTTTTTCGCCGGAGACAGGTGGCAACAAAGTTTAGAGAATTTTATGTTACTAAAGCACATGACATGAACATGAGATATTGTTGTGTGCCAGAATACTGAACATGCTCAAATAACTTTAATTAGCATCACAGTCAGTGTAGCTTCGAAATCATTGGTTAACATTTCCGACATACTGGATGGCACGATACTTGTTACTTTTTTGGAGTTGTGATAATAGGCTGAGATAGGTAAAGCTGCTTATGTTACAAAGAAGGGCACCAGGGTAAGCCGTGTGCTTTAGGGTGTAAGAAAACTCTTTTAGAGAAAAGGGCAACTATTGCATAAAATTCTGGTATATTAAAATGTTTCTGCAGGTGATGTGTACAACTTACATTCATCATGCAACACAGTATTAATCACTTAGAAGCAACAATCGGTAATGTTCCGTTGTTCTTCTTTTATTAAGCTGAACATGGTTGAGCGGCTGCCAGAGGATGCTGAGCTTATTGCTTCAGGACAGCCATAACAAGTGCCGAGGAGCCCAGACAGCGGAAATGTCGAGGCGTCGACGAGACTGGCCTCGTCCAGCGAGGCATCGACAAGCCAGGCTTCAACACCTGCAGCCTCAGCCGAGCAAGGTCGCACGCACAAAAGGCGACAGCCGATATCATCTATAAAAAAAGTTGTGCTGCTGTTAAAAGGCAAGAAAAGCGTGCCAAAATATGCCTAGAAAGGAGCACAAGCTGTCTAAAAAGACGGTCTGTCTCCAGGAGGAGGCCAATGACATACACCGTGAAATGGTCAGCATAATCCGCCAATACTTTGAAGGTCGGCCTGAGCGTCAGCCTGACTGCTCCGACAGCGCTGAATAAAGCTCTGCGTGCACACGTGCTCCAAAAATTGTCACATACTTGCCCAATCTTTCACATTCTTTTTATTGTTCACAATAGCATGCCTAAAACAAAATTTTTCGAAGTAGTCATGGCTTCAATGCAAAGATGTGCTTGGCCAAAGCATGGCGGACACTTTCACCTGACGAGCTTACTGCGTTGCTCAACAAACAGGCTGCGGAAGCTCCCCGGCTGCAGCTTCAGCACTCCACTGTGTGTCTCACTGTTCACGCATGGGCTCGCATACATTGTGAAGGATGCAACAATCTCGCACAATGCGTTTGACATTTTCGATTTGAATCTCAATTCCCTTCAAAACCCTTAACCTAGGCTTCAATCTCCCAAATGCAATCTCAACGACACGCCTCGCTTTTGAAAATGCGCAATTGAACGTTTGCACTGTTGGGTTTCCTGCATTCATATGGCGGAAACGCTTTATCACATGACGCTGCAAAGGACAGCCGAGGTCAAAGAGGAGGACCGCCCCTATTGGCATCCCTTCAATAATTTGGCTTGGTAGAGTGGAGACATCAGTTCCTACTACGTCCAGTATTGCCGAGCCTGTGTACACTGCTGCATCATGAATGCGCCCTGGAGACCCTACACTAATATACATTAACTTGTAGTAGTGGTCTACAATCTTAAGAAAAATTATGCTATACCAGACCTTATAGTAGTAATAGTCCTGCGCATTTTTGTTGGGTGGCGAGACTTTTATATGGGAACCGTCCAGCGCGCCAAAGCCCTGCGGAAAGCCTGTGCAGGCTTCGAACTGTCGCACATTTTCTCTAATATTGTTCAGTGACAGAAAGCGCACAACGTGTGGCTCGAGAACGTCGCCGACAACGTCACAAAACTGTCGGAAAATCAGGTTCACGGATGGCCGACTCACGCCGATGAGATGCGCCACAGTCCTTTCCTCTGCCGATGTGGCAAGTCTGTACAGCGAGAGGGCGACGCGCTGGTGCAGGGGTATGCAAGCTCGCATGTTCGTATCTTACCGTGTTAATGAGGAACACGAGCTCACGATTTACGCTAACGTGGAACGGGTCACACGATAGTTAGCATTGAAGAATTAATCCGACAACGTCAGCACGGCGGAGTCGTTCCAAGAGGGTGGTCTGGAAAGCGTCCACAGAATCCTTTGCCTGGCAGACATCAGAACAGAAAGTGCAACGAGGCTGCGACATCGCCTCTCAGCCGCCTTCCGCTTCTTCTTGATTGACGCTTTCTGAATGCGCAGAGCTTGCAGTTCAGCCCTTTTCGCAGACAACAAGGCCTCGTTGTGCGCAACCAGGAGAAGCGAATCGGGTGGACGATCACGGTCGCATTCATAAAGCGGCCGGCTAAGCGCCATTCTACGGCTGTTCTCGGGTGCGCGTCGCAACGTAGCACCGCGTTCAACACTGCACCTGCTGAATCGCGCCGACGGTCACTCGCGGTACGAAAGAAAAAAGGAAATGCACAGTGGTGCTGCGGTTAGCATATGATACAGCAAGCATATGATACAACTGCAGATTCTGGAATCTTCACCACTTGGCTGAACTTAGCATTCGTTGTAGGATGTTGAACTGCCTAAAAGTCTTCCTCTAAAAGCGTTCATTCCTTGTACGCCTCTATTCAACCAAATTATACCAAGTGTTCGGCGCATGATAGCCTGAGTTGCTTATGCGCTACAAAATACAATTCAATACCTTTATATGCGATTATCTTCGACGCTCTGTACTAATGTTTAACGCCAATCTCGTCAGCATTGAAAATTTGAGATGGCCTGAGCTGTTCTTTGGAAAAAATAGTTTTCAAATTGTCAAATTCCTCCGTCACAGGACACCTTGACACTGCCTGGACTCTCAGCATTGAAAGTCCTTCTGGTTTGCGAATCGATAACACCGCATAATTACGCCCAAGGAACGAGGTGAGCCAATTTCTTTCTGCCGTCTTGCGGTCTGTGTGAAATGGAAGAGAAATTTCATTTGCTTCACAGAAGTCATAAACAAGTTCCCAATCATCGCTGCACGCCATTCCAAAGAGATATTTTTCCACACATAAAATCTGCTCTAGAAGCATTTAGTCTTGCTTCGAGAAAGAATTCGTCTTTTTCATTCAAGCTGCTTCTTGAAAATCACGTATGGACCATGCGTTTTCAGTCATTTTGCTCGTTTTGAAGGGCATCCTTATGCACATAGAAGGCTTTCTCTGCAGCCCGAATAGAATGTTTTCGCTGGCACACGCTTTCGAGAGCCTTCTTCATATTCGCGTCGCTGCACGCCGCCCTCGTCGTGTTTGTTTTGAACGTGCGGGCCATTCTAGAAAACGACCGAAAAAACCAGAGCTAAGAATGCACTTAGCGCGAGGAGAGACTGCAATTGCTTCCCCCGATCGACGAACTGTCGCGTTTTGCTCCTTCCATATATTCCTACAGAATCAATTTCATAGTCATAAAGATTACCACATAGCGAACTGTAATTGCTTCCACAGCTAGCCAAGGAGATTCAGTAAAAACACAAATGCGTACCTTGTTGCAATAGTTCACGGCTACGCTGCTGCACAGTGCACAGAAACGGGGCGTCAGAAGTTAGCACCTTTTTGGCGGAACAGCTACTCCATCATAGTCGCTCCTGAATTTTTTTTCTGTAGTGGGCAAAACAGGATTTCCGCCGTTATTATTATGCATTTAGTGGACACTCAGCGGCGCCTAATGTTGGTTTAAGAAGCCTTCCTAATCTAAAAACATTTACGCAAGATGCCGCTAGATGAGACATGTCTCATTTTGCGCCATGTCTTAGTTTACCGCGCCCTACCTACTACAAGAAACCCATGAACGGCTGCTTAACGGTTGTCGCGTTAAAGACTGAATATATTGGCAAAAGCAGAATTTTAGTGCAGTTAAAGGAAGTCAGAATAAGAAATAAAATAGCGCAATCCCGAATGAGCTCGGTGGTCTTATGCCGAAGAAAACGCGGCTTAAAATCATTTAAAAGATAGGATGTAACGTGCAGAGCCTGCGCGGAGCTTTTAAGATGCTAAATGGAGATTTGATAATAAGCGTGGCCGACATACAATTCAGAGAAATCAGCCTGTTTTGCTTCAGTCGTCGTCACCTGTCCAACTGGCCAAGTAGCATGCAGTACAGCAGACTTTAGAAACTGCCCTGAAGTGCTCTTTATACGCTGTGGCTGGCTAAATGGTCCATCATACTGAGTACTAGAGCGCAGTAACAACACTGACAATAAAGGACGAAGACACCCTATAAACATATATATATATATATATATATATATATATATATATATATATATATATATATATATATATATATATATATATATATATATATATATATATATATATATATATATGACATGTACGAAAACTGCCCTGAAGTACAGATAAAATGAAAAGCAGCGTCGCATGCGTGATAACATGTCGGAGGATTGAAAAGGAGAGGTGGCGTGCGCCGCAACCAGAGTTGTGTCGTCTTTATGCGACAACAACATATCTAGACAACCAAACTCCTGCGCAGTAGCAACGCGGACAAGAAAGAGGGACGAAAACACCCTATAATTATATACTATATTTATATGACATATACGCACACTGCCCTGAAGCAGAGATAAAATGAAAAGCTGCGTCGTCGCATGCGTGATAACATGTCGGAGGATTGAAAAGGAGAGGTGGCGTGGGCCGCAACCAGAGTTGTGTCGTCTTTATGCGACAACAGCATATCTAGACAACCAAACTCCTGCGCAGTAGCAACGCGGACAAGAAAGAGGGACGAAAACACCCTATAATTATATTCTATATTTATATGACATATACGCACACTGCCCTGAAGCAGAGATAAAATGAAAAGCTGGGTCGTCGCATGCGTGATAACATGTCGGAGGATTGAAAAAAGGAGGTGGCGTGCGCCGCAACCAGAGTTGTGTCGTCTTTATGCGACAACAACATATCTAGACAACCAAACTCCTGCGCAGTAGCAACGCGGACAAGAAAGAGGGACGAAAACACCCTATAATTATATTCTATATTTATATGACATATACGCACACTGCCCTGAAGCAGAGATAAAATGAAAAGCTGGGTCGTCGCATGCGTGATAACATGTCGGAGGATTGAAAAGGAGAGGTGGCGTGCGCCGCAACCAGAGTTGTGTCGTCTTTATGCGACAACAACATATCTAGACAACCAAACTCCTGCGCAGTAGCAACGCGGACAGGAAAGAGGGACGAAAACACCCTATAATTATATACTATATTTATATGACATATACGCACACTGCCCTGAAGCAGAGAAAAAATGAAAAGCTGGGTCGTCGCATGCGTGATAACATGTCGGAGGATTGAAAAGGAGAGGTCGCGTGCGCCGCAACCAGAGTTGTGTCGTCTTTATGCGACAACAACATATCTAGACAACCAAACTCCTGCGCAGTAGCAACGCTGACAAGAAAGAGGGACGAAAACACCCTATAATTATATACTATATTTAAAAGACATATACGCACACTGCCCTGGAGCAGAGATAAAATGAAAAGCTGCGTCGTCGCATGCGTGATAACATGTCGGAGGATTGAAAAGGAGAGGTGGCGTGCGCCGCAACCAGAGTTGTGTCGTCTTTATGCGACAACAACATATCTAGACAACCAAACTCCTGCGCAGTAGCAACGCGGACAGGAAAGAGGGACGAAAACACCCTATAATTATATACTATATTTATATGACATATACGCACACTGCCCTGAAGCAGAGATAAAATGAAAAGCTGGGTCGTGGCATGCGTGATAACATGTCGGAGGATTGAAAAGGAGAGGTGGCGTGCGCCGCAACCAGAGTTGAGTCGTCTTTATGCGACAACAACATATCTAGACAACCAAACTCCTGCGCAGTAGCAACGCGGACAAGAAAGAGGGACGAAAACACCCTATAATTATATACTATATTTATAAGACATATACGCACACTGCCCTGGAGCAGAGATAAAATGAAAAGCTGCGTCGTCGCATGCGTGATAACATGTCGGAGGATTGAAAAGGAGAGGTGGCGTGCGCCGCAACCAGAGTTGAGTCGTCTTTATGCGACAACAACATATCTAGACAACCAAACTCCTGCGCAGTAGCAACGCGGACAGGAAAGAGGGACGAAAACACCCTATAATTATATACTATATTTATATGACATATACGCACACTGCCCTGAAGCAGAGATAAAATGAAAAGCTGGGTCGTCGCATGCGTGATAACATGTCGGAGGATTGAAAAGGAGAGGTCGCGTGCGCCGCAACCAGAGTTGAGTCGTCTTTATGCGACAACAACATATCTAGACAACCAAACTCGTGCGCAGTAGCAACGCGGACAAGAAAGAGGGACGAAAACACCCGATAATTATATACTATATTTATATGACATATACGCACACTGCCCTGAAGCAGAGATAAAATGAAAAGCTGCGTCGTCGCATGCGTGATAACATGTCGGAGGATTGAAAAGGAGAGGTGGCGTGCGCCGCAACCAGAGTTGTGTCGTCTTTATGCGACAACAACATATCTAGACAACCAAACTCCTGCGCAGTAGCAACGCGGACAAGAAAGAGGGACGAAAACACCCTATAATTATATACTATATTTATAAGACATATACGCACACTGCCCTGGAGCAGAGATAAAATGAAAAGCTGCGTCGTCGCATGCGTGATAACATGTCGGAGGATTGAAAAGGAGAGGTGGCGTGCGCCGCAACCAGAGTTGTGTCGTCTTTATGCGACAACAACATATCTAGACAACCAAACTCCTGCGCAGTAGCAACGCGGACAGGAAAGAGGGACGAAAACACCCTATAATTATATACTATATTTATATGACATATACGCACACTGCCCTGGAGCAGAGATAAAATGAAAAGCTGCGTCGTCGCATGCGTGATAACATGTCGGAGGATTGAAAAGGAGAGGTGGCGTGCGCCGCAACCAGAGTTTTGTCGTCTTTATGCGACAACAACATATCTAGACAACCAAACTCGTGCGCAGTAGCAACGCGGACAAGAAAGAGGGACGAATACACCCGATAATTAAATACTATATTTATATGACATATACGCACACTGCCCTGGAGCAGAGATAAAATGAAAAGCTGCGTCGTCGCATGCGTGATAACATGTCGGAGGATTGAAAAGGAGAGGTGGCGTGCGCCGCAACCAGAGTTGTGTCGTCTTTATGCGACAACAACATATCTAGACAACCAAACTCCTGCGCAGTAGCAACGCGGACAAGAAACAGGGACGAAAACACCCTATAATTATATACTATATTTATAAGACATATACGCACACTGCCCTGGAGCAGAGATAAAATGAAAAGCTGCGTCGTCGCATGCGTGATAACATGTCGGAGGATTGAAAAGGAGAGGTGGCGTGCGCCGCAACCAGAGTTGTGTCGTCTTTATGCGACAACATATCTAGACAACCAAACTCCTGCGCAGTAGCAACTCGGACAGGAAAGAGGGACGAAAACACCCTATAATTATATACTATATTTATATGACATATACGCACACTGCCCTGAAGCAGAGATAAAATGAAATGCTGGGTCGTCGCATGCGTGATAACATGTCGGAGGATTGAAAAGGAGAGGTCGCGTGCGCCGCAACCAGAGTTGAGTCGTCTTTATGCGACAACAACATATCTAGACAACCAAACTCGTGCGCAGTAGCAACGCGGACAAGAAAGAGGGACGAAAACACCCGATAATTATATACTATATTTATATGACATATACGCACACTGCCCTGAAGCAGAGATAAAATGAAAAGCTGCGTCGTCGCATGCGTGATAACATGTCGGAGGATTGAAAAGGAGAGGTGGCGTGCGCCGCAACCAGAGTTGTGTCGTCTTTATGCGACAACAACATATCTAGACAACCAAACTCCTGCGCAGTAGCAACGCGGACAAGAAAGAGGGACGAAAACACCCTATAATTATATACTATATTTATAAGACATATACGCACACTGCCCTGGAGCAGAGATAAAATGAAAAGCTGCGTCGTCGCATGCGTGATAACATGTCGGAGGATTGAAAAGGAGAGGTGGCGTGCGCCGCAACCAGAGTTGTGTCGTCTTTATGCGACAACAACATATCTAGACAACCAAACTCCTGCGCAGTAGCAACGCGGACAAGAAAGAGGGACGAAAACACCCGATAATTATATACTTTATTTATATGACATACGCACACTGTCCTGAAGCAGAGATAAAATGAAAAGCTGCGTCGTCGCATGCGTGATAACATGTCGGAGGATTGAAAAGGAGAGGTGGCGTGCGCCGCAACCAGAGTTGTGTCGTCTTTATGCGACAACAACATATCTAGACAACCAAACTCCTGCGCAGTAGCAACGCGGACAAGAAAGAGGGACGAAAACACCCGATAATTATATACTATATTTATATGACATATACGCACACTGCCCTGGAGCAGAGATAAAATGAAAAGCTGCGTCGTAGCATGCGTGATAACATGTCGGAGGATTGAAAAGGAGAGGTGGCGTGCGCCGCAACCAGAGTTGAGTCGTCTTTATGCGACAACAACATATCTAGACAACCAAACTCGCGCGCAGTAGCAACGCGGACAAGAAAGAGGGACGAAAACACCCGATAATTATATACTATATTTAAATGACATATACGCACACTGTCCTGAAGCAGAGATAAAATGAAAAGCTGCGTCGTCGCATGCGTGATAACATGTCGGAGGATTGAAAAGGAGAGGTGGCGTGCGCCGCAACCAGAGTTGTGTCGTCTTTATGCGACAACAACATATCTAGACAACCAAACTCCTGCGCAGTAGCAACGCGGACAAGAAAGAGGGACGAAAACACCCTATAATTATATACTATATTTATAAGACATATACGCACACTGCCCTGGAGCAGAGATAAAATGAAAAGCTGCGTCGTCGCATGCGTGATAACATGTCGGAGGATTGAAAAGGAGAGGTGGCGTGCGCCGCAACCAGAGTTGTGTCGTCTTTATGCGACAACAACATATCTAGACAACCAAACTCCTGCGCAGTAGCAACGCGGACAAGAAAGAGGGACGAAAACACCCTATAATTATATACTATATTTATAAGACATATACGCACACTGCCCTGGAGCAGAGATAAAATGAAAAGCTGCGTCGTAGCATGCGTGATAACATGTCGGAGGATTGAAAAGGAGAGGTGGCGTGCGCCGCAACCAGAGTTGAGTCGTCTTTATGCGACAACAACATATCTAGACAACCAAACTCGCGCGCAGTAGCAACGCGGACAAGAAAAAGGGACGAAAACACCCGATAATTATATACTATATTTATATGACATATACGCACACTGTCCTGAAGCAGAGATAAAATGAAAAGCTGCGTCGTCGCATGCGTGATAACATGTCGGAGGATTGAAAAGGAGAGGTGGCGTGCGCCGCAACCAGAGTTGTGTCGTCTTTATGCGACAACAACATATCTAGACAACCAAACTCCTGCGCAGTAGCAACGCGGACAAGAAAGAGGGACGAAAACACCCGATAATTATATACTATATTTATATGACATATACGCACACTGCCCTGAAGCAGAGATAAAATGAAAAGCTGCGTCGTCGCATGCGTGATAACATGTCGGAGGATTGAAAAGGAGAGGTGGCGTGCGCCGCAACCAGAGTTGTGTCGTCTTTATGCGACAACAACATATCTAGACAACCAAACTCCTGCGCAGTAGCAACGCGGACAAGAAAGAGGGACGAAAACACCCTATAATTATGTTATATATTTTTAAGACATATACGCACACTGCCCTGGAGCAGAGATAAAATGAAAAGCTGCGTCGTCGCATGCGTGATAACATGTCGGAGGATTGAAAAGGAGAGGTGGCGTGGGCCGCAACCAGAGTTGTGTCGTCTTTATGCGACAACAACATATCTAGACAACCAAACTCCTGCGCAGTAGCAACGCGGACAAGAAAGAGGGACGAAAACACCCTATAATTATATACTATATTTATAAGACATATACGCACACTGCCCTGGAGCAGAGATAAAATGAAAAGCTGCGTCGTCGCATGCGTGATAACATGTCGGAGGATTGAAAAGGAGAGGTGGCGTGCGCCGCAACCAGAGTTGTGTCGTCTTTATGCGACAACAACATATCTAGACAACCAAACTCCTGCGCAGTAGCAACGCGGACAAGAAAGAGGGACAAAAACACCCTATAATTATATACTATATTTATATGACATATACGCACACTGCCCTGAAGCAGAGATAAAATGAAAAGCTGCGTCGTCGCATGCGTGATAACATGTCGGAGGATTGAAAAGGAGAGGTGGCGTGCGCCGCAACCAGAGTTGTGTCGTCTTTATGCGACAACAACATATCTAGACAACCAAACTCCTGCGCAGTAGCAACGCGGACAAGAAAGAGGGACGAAAACACCCTATAATTATATACTATATTTATATGACATATACGCACACTGCCCTGAAGCAGAGATAAAATGAAAAGCTGCGTCGTCGCATGCGTGATAACATGTCGGAGGATTGAAAAGGAGAGGTGGCGTGGGCCGCAACCAGAGTTGTGTCGTCTTTATGCGACAACAACATATCTAGACAACCAAACTCCTGCGCAGTAGCAACGCGGACAAGAAAGAGGGACGAAAACACCCTATAATTATATACTATATTTATAAGACATATACGCACACTGCCCTGGAGCAGAGATAAAATGAAAAGCTGCGTCGTCGCATGCGTGATAACATGTCGGAGGATTGAAAAGGAGAGGTGGCGTGCGCCGCAACCAGAGTTGTGTCGTCTTTATGCGACAACAACATATCTAGACAACCAAACTCCTGCGCAGTAGCAACGCGGACAAGAAAGAGGGACAAAAACACCCTATAATTATATACTATATTTATATGACATATACGCACACTGCCCTGAAGCAGAGATAAAATGAAAAGCTGCGTCGTCGCATGCGTGATAACATGTCGGAGGATTGAAAAGGAGAGGTGGCGTGCGCCGCAACCAGAGTTGTGTCGTCTTTATGCGACAACAACATATCTAGACAACCAAACTCCTGCGCAGTAGCAACGCGGACAAGAAAGAGGGACGAAAACACCCTATAATTATATACTATATTTATAAGACATATACGCACACTGCTCTGGAGCAGAGATAAAATGAAAAGCTGCGTCGTCGCATGCGTGATAACATGTCGGAGGATTGAAAAGGAGAGGTGGCGTGCGCCGCAACCAGAGTTGTGTCGTCTTTATGCGACAACAACATATCTAGACAACCAAACTCCTGCGCAGTAGCAACGCTGACAAGAAAGAGGGACAAAAACACCCTATAATTATATACTATATTTATATGACATATACGCACACTGCCCTGAAGCAGAGATAAAATGAAAAGCTGCGTCGTCGCATGCGTGATAACATGTCGGAGGATTGAAAAGGAGAGGTGGCGTGCGCCGCAACCAGAGTTGTGTCGTCTTTATGCGACAACAACATATCTAGACAACCAAACTCCTGCGCAGTAGCAACGCGGACAAGAAAGAGGGACGAAAACACCCTATAATTATATACTATATTTATAAGACATATACGCACACTGCTCTGGAGCAGAGATAAAATGAAAAGCTGCGTCGTCGCATGCGTGATAACATGTCGGAGGATTGAAAAGGAGAGGTGGCGTGCGCCGCAACCAGAGTTGTGTCGTCTTTATGCGACAACAACATATCTAGACAACCAAACTCCTGCGCAGTAGCAACGCTGACAAGAAAGAGGGACAAAAACACCCTATAATTATATACTATATTTATATGACATATACGCACACTGCCCTGAAGCAGAGATAAAATGAAAAGCTGCGTCGTCGCATGCGTGATAACATGTCGGAGGATTGAAAAGGAGAGGTGGCGTGCGCCGCAACCAGAGTTGTGTCGTCTTTATGCGACAACAACATATCTAGACAACCAAACTCCTGCGCAGTAGCAACGCTGACAAGAAAGAGGGACGAAAACACCCTATAATTATATACTATATTTATATGACATATACGCACACTGCCCTGAAGCAGAGATAAAATGAAAAGCTGCGTCGTCGCATGCGTGATAACATGTCGGAGGATTGAAAAAAAGAGATCGCGTGCGCCGCAACCAGAGTTGAGTCGTCTTTATGCGACCACAACATATCTAGACAACCAAACTCCTGCGCAGTAGCAACGCGGACAAGAAAGAGGGACGAAAACACCCGATAATTATATACTATATTTATATGACATATACGCACACTGCCCTGAAGCAGAGATAAAATGAAAAGCTGGGTCGTCGCATGCGTGATAACATGTCGGAGGATTGAAAAGGAGAGGTCGCGTGCGCCGCAACCAGAGTTGTGTCGTCTTTATGCGACAACAACATATCTAGACAACCAAACTCCAGCGCAGTAGCAACATTGACAAGAAAGAAGGACGAAAACACCCTATAATCATACTATATATATATATATATATATATATATATATATATATATATATATATATATATATATATATATATATATATATATATATATATATATATATATATATATATATGACATTTACGCAAACTGCCCTGAAGTAGAGATATAATGAAAAGCATCTCTGCAGGGTAAGTTCAAGAAAGATTGACTGAAACAAATAGTTTTACTGTATAGTGCTTACCACAGCTACTGATTACTCATTACGACCTGGTTTTTGCATTTCGTGCACGTTTCAAAAATAGACCACAGAATACTCGCAAGGAAAGTCCGAAAAATACTTCGGCACAATATTTAACTTTGTTATCTTGAGGAGCTGCCAAAAAGTCGTTGAAAAGTAATAAATTTATTAGGCTGAACAGCTGCCAAAAGTTCTGAGCAGTGCATCTTCAAAACGGCGGCGGTACCATGCTTTTATCAGTTCTTTAATGATTACTCAAGAGAGAAAAAAAGCAAGGAGCAATCACCTGAAAAAATATCATACATTTCAGAATCGGCGAAAAAGAACAACATAAGTTGTGCGATGTGGGCGCGAAAATAAGCAAAGGCACATATTTCTTCCTCACGTCACGTTCGCTTACGATGCTGCAGGGTAGAAGATGAGTTGGGCAGAAATTAAGTCCGTATAAAACTTGCTAAGACATCGCACGCGACAACCACCACCAAGTAGCTGGTACCATTTCTTGGGTACGGGCTGCTAAATCTGCCTGCACCCGTATATGTCGGCAAGAATCTCAAAAACATCGCCTTCGGTCGGTTTGAGATTGCCCGTCGACTCTGATCGGACCATGAACTTGTATTTCACTCAAAAAATTAGTGTTACTGCACCTTACCTGAGCTCATGTAAGTCGTACACCTAAAAAATATTGAAGTTGATTTTCTGTCTGTTATCCGTCTGCAATTTTACACGCCCTTATCAGCACATTTACTTCGTTAAACTTTTTTTTAAACCATAACATTAGGTGGTACTTGCTAAAGAGATTGATGAATTCAAGTCTTCGTTCAGGGTTGAACATTATCTGCACAGGGCAAGCCATTCTGCATGTACGAATTCGAATAATGTTCACGGTGTGTACAGCTTAACGGCAACGGTAAGTGCATATCGACCTGTCCGTGCATGTCAAAGTTGGCTTTTCGAGATAAAATCATGGCCCACTGGACCTGCAGGGTGGAGAGTGCAGGCATTAATGAAGGCATGCAATTACCTTAAAAACTGCCGCTATAGCGTGTAACTGGTATCGACGCCGATTTTCTTTGACTTCATCCTTGAGCAATAGCTTGGCAGGAGAAAATAGCTGTAATGAAATTCTGGGCTTAAATGAAAATAGCTGAAATGAGATTGCTGAACACCACTCGCTGACGAGCCAAAACAGCCGCGTGTCGCTGTTTATTGCGTCAAGATTTGTTGCATTCTTGTTGGCATGTACTGCATTTAGAGCCAAGCGGCTTTCATGCGCATGGCACCGACTTTATTGCTAATTTCAAAATGTGACGTCGGCTATCGACATCACCTTGAGTAAAAGTGCACAGAGCGGAAGTATATAGGAATAATTTCCTGTCGCGCTGTAGCTAAAAATATTGAACACTTTGAGATGGATGAAGTGCGAAAACGTTCAGACCACTAACAGCAGTAAGGCGGAATACATTTACAACCAGAACTTTTTCTTTTCTTCCTCAGTCTCGTCTGGGCGCTTTTCTCTTTTGTCAACCCGGTGCACCTAACCTCCGCTCTTTTCAAATGGTTGTGCAGTTATTGACGCAGAAAAGTAAGGACAAGTGCAAGAGCTAAAAACCACGCAACTCTCGTCGGTGGTAAAGGTTAGGCTCCGTTTATAGCTACTGGCTAAACTGCTACTAGCCCTTTGATCATGACGGAATTTTAGTTCGTCAGACAAAGTTTATAAAGAAAAGCAATTCATATAATAATAATGCTAAAGCGTTTTCTGTTTATTCAAGATGGAAAATGTTTTATGTGTTATTCTACATAGTGTTCGCATCAAATGAGGCGGCGAAATATCAGAGATCATGCTAAAGGTCGCAGCGCTTGATGGAACACCTGCGTTCGGGGTTACACAGCCTTAGAAAGGTTGAATGATTACTATTTGTGTTCGAAGCTTTAGACATATAGAAATATCTGCGCGCTTACTCTGAGCAAAATATATTATCGTGCCCTTCAAAATGTCAAATCTCTAAACTTGCTATGAAGCCTGCATCGTGCGCTTACTGAAAAGGACTCGCAGCACCTTCGCAGGCTGCACCACTATTTTCAATTGAGGTGTCCAACATCTGTACTGATAATGCCGTTAAGGCGCCACGCATTCACATGAACTACCTGAACCTTACTTTCTTCGCATTAGCAATATACTTAGTCCTGTGTTAGCGATATCCCCTGTATCCCCTGTGTTATCGCCTGTGATATCGCCAGTATAGCTGTACTGCCTTAGTTAGCTATACTGCCTTTTATATTAAGCACAGAGGCAGTTTAGAGCTACCTGTTAGCACCAGAGTGTGCTTTCGTGGGTCAATCGTACTATTTCCGGTCCTATTACGTGGTAAAATTGATTACGCCTGTTTTAATGCAGATGTATCCGTTCACATTTTTGAACACCACTGTAAAACGTCCTCACGTCTTCGCACCACCTTAGGAGGTACTGAAGTGGTGAAAAGTATTTGACTTTGAACACGCTTGCTGAACAGGTACAAGTGTTTCAAAAAGGCCAGGAGAGCAGATACTTCGTCTAGTTGGTTGATAATCATAGTGAAGAAGTTGGCGTGCAAAACGAGGACAAGAGTAAACAAAGACCTCGAGCAATACTCACGACTGAAGGTTTGTTCTATACATATGCTCAAATAAACGAAAAACCATCCAGAAGAAAACAATGTCCTGAACATCCCCTGTTACGCCGTGAAGATCGATGATTTCAAGAACAGATACTCCATATCAGAGAAGCGGACGGTTGTCTGACTAATGTACTTCCCTCCACTGATGTGCATACGGAAGGCTTCCATGAGCACACGCGTGAGTTGATCCCTGTGCCTGAATAGGAAGGTCGTTTTGTAGGAAAGCGATTTGCACTGGATTTTGTTTTTGTTGTCGTTTTTGCTACACGTGCGGCAATGTTCAGGGAGATGGTCAAGGGATTCTCCCCCGAGTAACCTTCGGTGTTCTCCTCAAGTTTCGCGGATGCAACGTCCGGTTTTGCCGATATATAGTCTTCGCGAGATAACGGCAATTTCAATATAACCCCCCATCCCCCTGGCAAACGTAACGAATGAAGCTTGGCGTTTAATGCTGCGGCATTTTTTCTCTGTCTCGTGCCGTCCTTTTGCCTCCTTCTTCCATCCCGCTGTGCATCTGAAAACAGATTGGTCCCGACTGTCCTCAAATGATTGTTTCAAACGTCCACAAGACTGGCGGCCCAGTGAGTGGCGATGGTCAGCCTAGACGGGCCCTCCGAGCAGAGCAGGATGTGCCAGTCCTCCCAAGTCTTTAGATGCTCAGGCCCCGAAGGGAAGAGTACAGTGGGCAACCATGGAGGGATCTCTGTAATAATGCAAACCTTGAGCGTGCAAATGATATGGGTGGGTTACCTCGTACCTAGAATGACTGACGCAACGAAGTTCTGAAATGACCAGCTTTATAGACAGTGATGATTTTAGGCCTCAATAAGGCAAAATTAGTATAGAGAGAGAAAATTGGACACGGAAAACGAGCAGAAGCGTAGACCGGCAGAGACGAGCGTTCTTCCCGTAAAAAACACAGGGCTCTTCACTTGATAGAATCAATTTTTTACTTTCAGGCTTAAGTCTAAACAGTCATCAGGCAGGCAAGGACACCGCCCTTGGCCAAAAAAACAATGCTCGTTCTCTATGAGACAGTCACTTCCCGTCTGAAGGCGGCTATCACCAAGTCCTTACCAAATGCAATCAACGAAAGCGTTACATCCCAGTTGAAGAGGGTAAAAGTGAGAGGGTGCCTTCAGAATGTAATTGTGTAATGTTGTGGAAGGATTGCAAGGTGGATCACGGCTGGGTCACGAACAAACCCTCGGGAAACAGAGCGTCGAAATGTTGCTGTCATACCATACGCGCAAAGAATGGCACATCAACTTAAAATGTAGCTGGGCGTTACGCTGATCGGATTGTGTTTTTCGACGCTGTAAAGTTAGCATCAATTTGTTCACAGCCACACTGTCGGATGGAAGAAGGAGGCGAAAGGACGGCACGACAGAGAAAAAATGCGGCAGCATCAAACACAAATCTCCGTTCGTTAACGGCGCCAGGGGGGGGGGGGGGGGGGGCTATATTCAAATTGCCGTTATCTTGCGAAGGGTATACACTGTCAAATCCGGAGGATGCGCCAAAGAAACATTAAGAAAACACAGAAGATTACTCGGGAGAGACTTTCCTTGATAATCTCCCTAAACATTGTCGCGCGTGTAGCACGAACGGCAAGGAAAATAAAATCTAGTACAAGCCACATTTCGACAAAGCAACCTTGCTATTCAGGCACAAGGATCAACTGACGCGTGAGCTCATGGAAGCCCTCCGTATGCTATACAGTGGAGAGAAGTATATTAGTCAGACATCCGTCCGCTTCACTGATAGGGAGTATCTGTTATTGAAATCATTGGGCTTCGCGACGCAACAGGGTTTGTTCAGGACATTATTTTTTGTTCTTGATGGTTTTTCTGTTATTCGAGCATATGTATAGAAAAAACCTTCAGTCGTGAGTATTGCTCGGGGTCTATTTCTGTTTACCCTTGTCCTCGTTTTCCACTCTAACTTCTTCAGTATGCATATCCACCAACTAGCCAAGCTTTCTGCTCTGCTAGTCTTTTTTATGACATCTGTGCCTGTTCAGCAAGCATGGTAAGAGTCATATCGTTTTGTCGTCTTCAAAACCTTTAAAAAAGATTGACGGTGGTGCGAAGACGTTTCATAGTGGCGTTGAAAAAAGCGAACGGATACGGGTGCATTAAAACGTGTAATCTTTTTTAGCTCCTAATATGGCTGGCAGCAGTGTGATTAATCTGCTCAAGCAGATTCTGGAGCTAACAGGTGGCTCTAAAATATACGAGGCAGTATAGCTAACCCAGGCGGTACAGCTATAATGGCTATATGACAGGCGATAACACAGGGAATAGAGGCGATATAGCTAGCACAGCACTTGGTATATTGCTTATACGGATGAAAATAAGTTTCAGGTACGTTAAGTGATCGTGTTCCGCTATAACGTTAATATCAGTATAGGCAGGTTAAGTTAATATGAGCCTCTCTCAGCTGAATATAGGGGTGCAGCCTGCGAAGATGTTGCGAGTCCTTTTTAGAAGGCGAACAATCCTTCCTTCACTGCAAGTTTTGAGTGTTGCTATTTTGAGGGGCGGGAGAGAATTTTTTGCTTGGCATAAATTCCCATATATTTCGGTATGCTTATAGCTTCGAGCATAAAAAGTAATCATTCAACCTTTCTAAGGCTGTGTAACTACGAACGCAGTTGTGCCATCAAGCGCGGCGACATTCACAATGGCCTCTGATATTTCGCCGCCTCACTTGATCCGAGCACTGTGCGGAATAACACATGAAGCCATTTTCCGTCCTGAATAAACAGAAAATATGTTAGGATAAACTTAATACGTACTGTTTTTGTTCTTAATAAACTTCGTCTGATGAACTCTGTTCCTGTCACTATCTAAACACTAGTAGCAGTCTAGTTAGTGGCTCTAAATGGAGCCTAACGTTTGCCACCGATGAGATTTGACTGGTTTTTAATCTTGTACTTGTTCTTACATTTCTGTGTCAATAACTGCACAACCATTAGAAGAGAGCGGAGGTTAGGTGCACCAGGTTGACAAAAGAGAAAAGCGCCCGGACGAGACTGACGAACGAGAGAAAAGTTCTCTTTGTAAATGTATTTCGACGTACTGCTGCTCGTTGTCTGAACGGGTTCTCACTTCAACTATCCCAAAGTGTCCATTACTCTTATGTACAGCACGAGAGGATATTATTCGTAAATAGCTACGGTATGCGCACGTTTACTCAAAGTGATGTCCATAGCCGAAGTCGCATTTTGAAATTAGCAATAAAATCGGTGCATATGGCAACGCACATGAAAGACACTTGGCTGCAAATGCATGACAAGCCAACATAAATGCAAGAAATTTTTACGCGATAAACAGTGACACGCGGCTGTTTCGGCACGTGAAAGGGTGGTGCTCGGCAGTTTAAGAATTCCAGTTTGAGCTTCCAAGCTATTGCACACGGTCAAAATCAATTAAGGAAAATCGGCGGCGACAGGACATACAACAGAGGGCGGCAGTATTTGATGAAATTGCACGCCTAGAGTAATTCCTACAATCTCCACAATGTGATCTAGTGGGAAAAGTTTATCTCGTAGTGCTAACTCCGACATGCACAGAAAGACTGTCATTCACTTACCACTACCATCAAGTTGTATATGCTGTAAACACTATTGGAATTGATACGAAGAGAATATCCTGCCCCAGTGCAGAAAATGAATGAGGCAGCAAGGCAAGCAGCCAGGCAGGCAGACAAAGAGCCAGACAGCCAGGCAGGCAGGCAAACAGCTAGGCAAGGAGGCAAAGAGCCAGGCACGCAGGCAGCCACGCAGCCAGCCAGCCATCCAGGCAGCCAGGCAGGCAAGCAGGCAGGCAGGTATGCAGACAGGAGAAAAAATTTATTTTAACAAATGATTTTGGAGCATGCGGCCCCTGCGTTCCCGAACAACCCCACTGCCCTCAAATGATTGTTTCGAACGTCCACAGCACTGGTGGCCCGGCGTGTGGCGATGGTCTGACTGGCCGCGTCCTTTGACCGCAGCAGGGTGTGCCAGTCCTCCAAGGTCTTTAGATGTTCATGCCCCGCGTAGGAGCATCCACCGGGCAAACCAGGACAGGCGGACCTCTGTAATAACGCAAACATTGCGCGTGCAGGTGATGTGCTTCGGATCACAGCTTACCTAAAATGTCCGCCACAAATGAGTTCTCAAATGATCAGTTTTATAGACAGTGATGATTGTAGGCCTCATTAAAGAAAATTTAGTATATTGAAAAGTTGACGTCGGAAAAACGAAAACAAGCGTAGACTGACATAGACGAGCGCTTCTCCAGTAAAAAAACGCAGTGCTCTACAGTAGTTAGATTCAGTTTTCCACTTCAGGCATAAGTCTCAACAGTCAACAGGCAGCAAGTATACCCCCCTAGGCCAACACAACATTGCTTGATTATTCAGCCGGCCATTCCAAAGTCATAAAGACCTAGACATTCACTTCCTGTCAGAAGGCGGCCATCGCCAAGTCCTTCCCCCATGCAATTAATGAAAGTGTTACATCCCAGTTGAAGAATGTAAAAGTAAGAGGGTACCCTCAGAATATAATCGCAGAAGCTAGTGGAAGGTTGGTAAGGTGGATCAACGCTTTGACGCGAATAAAACCTCTGGAAACAGAGCGTCGAAGTGTTGCCTTCATGCCATACGCGCACAGATTGGCACATGGGCTTAAAATGTAGCTGCGCGTTAAAGCATTCGGATTGCGTTTTTTGCCGCTCTAAAGTCGGAATCAATCTGTTCTCAGGTGCACAGCGGGATGGAAGAAGGAGGCGAAAGGACGGCATGACAGAGAAAAAATGCTGCAGCATTAAACACCAAGCGTCGTTCGTTAAGTGTGCCAGGGGGAGGGGGTTATATTGAAATTGCCGTTATCTCGCGAAGGGTATACACTGTCAAAACCGGACGTTGCGAAACTTGAGGAGAACACCGAAGATTACTCGGGGGAGATTCTCTTGACAATCTCCCTGAACATTGCCGCACGTGCAGCAAAAACGTCAAGAAAAACAAATTCCAGTGCGAATCGCTTTCCGGCAAAACGACCTTCCTATTCAGGCACAGGGATCAACTCACGCGTGTGCTTATGGAAGCCTTCCGTATGCACATCAGTGGAGAGAAGTACATTAGTCAGACAACCGTCCGCTTCTCTGATCCGGAGTATCTGTTCTTGAAATCATTGGGCTTCACGGCGTAACAGGGGGTGTTCAGGACATTATTGTTTTCTTCTGGATTGTTTTTCGTTTATTCGAGCATATGTATAGAACAAACCTTCAGTCGTGAGTATTGCTCGAGGTCTTTGTCTGTCTACTCTTGTCCTCGTTTTCCACGCCAACTTCTTCACTATGATTATCAACCAACTAGACAAAGTATCTGCTCTCCTGGTCTTTTTTGAAACACTTGTACCTGTTTAGCAAGCGTGTTCAAAGTCATATCCTTTTCTCGTCTTCAGCACCTCCTAAACAGATTGAAGGTGGTGCGAATACGTGAGGACGTTTTACAGTGGTGTTCAAAAAAGTGAACGGATACAACTGCATTAAAACAGGCGTAATCATTTTTACCACGTAATAGGACCGGAAAAGTACGATTGATCCCCACAAGCACACTCTGGTGCTAACAGGTAGCTCTGAACTGCCTCTGTGCTTAATATACAAGGGAGTATATCTAACCAAGGCAGTACAGCTATACTGGCGGTATCACAGGCGATAACACAGGGGATACAGGGGATATAACTAACACAAGACTAAGTATATTGAAAATGCGGAAGGAAATGAGATTCAGGTAGTTCATGTGAATGAGTGGCGCACTAACGGTACTATCAGTACAGATGTTGGACACCTCAATTGAAAATAGTGGTGCAGCCTGCGAGTCCTTTTCAGTAAGCGCACGATGCTGGTTTCATAGCAAGTTCAGAGAGCTGCCATCTTGAGGGGCACGATAATATTTTTTGCTTGGAGTAAGCACGCAGATATTTCTACATGTCTAAAGCTTCGAGCACAAATAGTAATCATTAAACCTTTCTAAGGCTGTGTAACCACGAACGCAGTTGTGCCATCAAGTGCTGCGACATTTTGCATGACCTCTGATATTTCGCCGCCTCATCTGATGCGAGCACTATGTAGAATAGTACATAAAACATTTTCTATCGTGAATAAACAGAAAACGCATTAGCAATAATATAATAGAAATTGTTTTTCTTAATAAACTTCGTGTGAAGAACTACGTTCCCGTCACGATAAAGGGCTAGTAGGAGTTTAGCCACTAGCTATAAACGGAGCCAACCTTTGCCACCGACGAGATTTGAGTTGTTTTTAACTCTTGTACTTGTTCCTACATTTCTGTGTCAATAACTGCACAACCATTTGAAGAGAGCGGAGGTTAGGTGCACCGGGTTGACAAAGAGAAAAAGAGAAAAGCGCCCAGACGAGACTGAGGAACGAGAGAAAAGTTCTGTTTGTAAATGTATTCCGTAGTACTGTTGCTTGTTGTCTGAACGTTTTCGCACTTTATCCATGCCAAAGAGTCTATTATTTTTAGCTACAGTGCGACAGAAAATTTTTCGCGAATACATGCGCTCTGCGCACTTTTACTCCAGGGGATGTCGATAGCCGAGGTCGCATTTTGAAATTAGCAACAAAATCGGGTCACATGGCACCGCGGATGAAAGGCGCGTGGCTGTAAATGCATTACATACCAACAAGAACGCAACAAATATTTACGCTATAAACAGTGACACGCGGCTAGTTTGGCTGGTGAGCGAGCAATTGTCAGCAATTTCATTTCAGCTAGTCTTATTTTAGCTCAGCATTTCATTTTAGCTGTTTATAGCTGCCATGCTATTGCATACGGTTGAAGTCAAATAAAGAAAATCGGCGGCGATAAGAGATACACGTAAGAGCGGCAGTTTTTAATGTGATTGCACACCTTGATTAATGCCTGCACTCTCCACATTGCAGGTCCAGTGGGCCATGAGTTTATCTCGAAAGGGCAACATTGACATGCACGAACAGGTCGATATGCACTTACCGTTACCATCAAGCTGTACACTCCGTGAACAGTATTCGAATTCTTACCTGAAAAATGTCTTGCCCCTGTGCAGATTATGCACACTGAGCGAAGACTTCAATTAATCTGTCTTCTTAACAACTACTTCCTAATGTTATGGTTTAAAAACATTTTAGCGAATTAATTGAGCTGGTAAAGGCGTGTAAAATAGCAGACGGATAACAGACATAAATTCAACAATAATATGTTTTAGGTGTACGACATACAGGAGCTCAAGTCAGGGGCAGTAACACTAATGTTTGAGTGAAATACAAGCTTACGGTCCGATCCGAGTCGACGGGCAATCTCGCACAACCGAAGCCGATGTTTTTGAGATTCTTGCCGACCTATACGGCGGCAGGCAGACTTAGCAGCCCGTACCCAAGAAAGGCATCAGCTACATGGTCGTGGTTGTCGCGTTCCAAGGTTTAACAACAGTTTTCTGCGAACTTAAGTTCTGTCCACCTCGACTTCTGCCCTGCAGGATCGTAAGCGAATGTGACTGTGAGGAAGAAATATGTGCATTTGCTTATTTTCGCGCCCACGTCGCACAAGTTTTTATGCAGTTATTTTTCGCCGATTCTGATATGAAAGTTTTTTTTTTCTCAGGTGATTGTTCGTTATTTTGTTTCTCTCTTGAGTAATTATTAAAAATCTAACATAAGCTTGGTACGGCCGCCGGTTTGAAGATGCACTGCTAGGAATTTTTTGCAGCTCCTAAGGGTAACAAAGTTAACACTGCTCACGGACTTTTTGAGACCTCCTCAAGGTAACAAAGTTAAATATTGTGCCGAAGTATTTTTCGGAATTTCCTCTCGAGTATCTTGTGATCTCTATCTGCAATGTTCCCGAGCTGCAAATACCAGGTCGAATTGAGTAATTATTAGCAGTGCTAAGCCCTATGCAGGTAAACTGTATGTTTCGGTCAATCTTTCGTAAAATGACTCTGCAGAGATTCTTTTCTTTTATCTCTACCTCAGGGCAGTTTGCATATATGTCGTATATATATATATATATATATATATATATATATGATTATAAGGTGTATCAGTCCTTCTTTCTCGTGCGTGTTGCAACTGCGCTCCAGTCCTCAGTATGATGTACCATTTAGCAAGCCACAGCGTGTAAAGCGCACTTGAGGGCAGATTCGAAGTTTGCTATACTGCATGCTGTTTGGCCAGTTGGACAGGTGACGACGACTGAAGCAAGAGAGGGCGATTTCCCTGAATTGTACGTCTGCCGCTCTTATTTTAAAATCTCCATTTAGCAAGCTTAAAAGCTCCGCGCAGGCTCTGTACGTTACATCCTATGTCTTTTAAAAGATGTTAAGCCGCGTTTTCTCCGGCATAAGACCACCGAGCTCATTCGGGATTGCGCTATTTTATTTCGTATTCTGACTCCTTTAACTGCACTAAAATTCTGCTTTTGCAAAGATATTAGGTTATTAACGCGACTCCCGTTAAGCACCCGTTCATGGGTTCCCCGTCGCAGAAGGTTGGTCGGGGTAAACTGAGACATTGGGCAAAATGAGACACGTCTCATCTAGCCACATCTTTCGTAAATTTTTATAAATTTAAGTAGGTTTCTAAACCAACAATAAATGCCGCTGAGTGTTCAATAAACGCGTGTAAAAAATGGCGTTATTCTTGTTTTGTCCACTTCCAAAAAAAATTCTGTATCGACTTTCATGGAGGTGGTTGTTCCGCCAAAAAGGTGCAAAATTCTGAAGCCCCGTTTCTTTGCACCTGTGCAGGAGCGTAGCCGTGAACTATTGCAACAAGGTACGTATTTGTGTTTTTACTGAATCTTCTTGGCTAGCTGTGAAAGCAATTACAGTTCCCTATGTGGTATTCTTTATGACTATGAAATTGATTCTGTAGAAACCTATGGAATGAGCAAAACTCGACAGTTCGTCGATCGGGTTAAGAATTACAGTCTCTCCTCGCGCTAAGTGCATTCTTAGCTCTGGTTTTTTCGGTCGTTTTCTAGAATGGCCCGCACATTCAAAAGAAACCCGACGAGGGCGGCGTGCAGCGACGCCAATATGAAGAAGGCTCTCGAAAGCGTGCGCTAGCGAAAACGTTCTATTCGGGATGCAGAGAAAGCCTTCTCTGTGCATAAGGATGCCGTTCAAAACGAGCAAAATGACTGAAAACGCATGGTTCTTACGTGATTTGCAAGAAGCAGCTTGGATGAAACAGACAAATTTCTTCCTCGAAGTAAGAATAAATTCTCGTAGGGCAGATTTTTTGTGTGGAGAAATGCCTCTTTGGAATGACGTGCAGGGATGTTGGGGAACTCTTTTATGACTTCTATGAAGCAAACAAAATGTCTCATCTATTTAACACAGACCGCAAGATCGCAGCAAAAGATTTCCCCACCTCCTACTTTGGCCGTAATCATGCGGAGTTATCGACTCGAAAACCGGAAAGACTTTCAATGCTCTGAGTCCAGGCACATTCAAGGTCTCCAGTGAGGGAGTAATTTGACCATTTGGAAATAATTTTTTCCAAAGAACAGCGCAGGCCATCTCAAATTTTCAATGCGGACGAGACTGGCGTTAAAAATGTGCACAGGCCGTCAAAGATAATCCCAACTAAAGGTGTTGAATTGTATTGGGTTTTGTTGCGCATAAGCAACTCAGGCTATCATGCGCCAAAGACATGGTATAATTTCAAATATTGGGTGTCCTCAGCGACAGCCCTTGTCCGGACATGGACTCCAAGGAGCCATACAAATCAAATGTAGACCTCAGCCTTCTTCTCAGGCCTGAGAAAATGAATGAGGTGCAACACAAAATGCGTCAACTCACATGGTAAGAGTTTTTAGAAATAATGCGTCGGTGATATTACATTTTGGTTAACATTGCCGCTTCTTTCCGAAAACTAAAAACAGACAAAATAACTACAAGTACTTTACCTCCTAAATTATATTTTCGTGGAAGAGAATGCGTTTATTGTAAAATAGTGTAAAATATTTTTTCTTTAGCCGTTCGACTTCTGTGCACGAGAATAAGATGTGATTTACTGTGAGCTCATCTCCACATTTCTCACACAAAGGTTTGTTTTCTTTTGTCAGTAGAAAGTTATGTGTTAGGTATCAGTGCCCGAGGCGCAGGCAGCAAACAATTACCTCTATCAAACGTTCCTGATTGCTGCATGATCTCCATTCTCTCAGAATAGGTTTCACTAAATGCAGTTTTTTTAATTTCTTCTCTCTTCCATGTAAACTGTCATTTTTCTTTAAGTATATTTTTCACTAACATTATCGATCCGCCTAGAGTATATTTACAGTCGTAACTTTCCTTAAAGCCAGCTAGCTTGAGCAGCGCACACGTCAGCTCTCTCGTTTCTGCTGGTTCCAAGATAACTTGATATCCATCAGAGCCTAATTATATCTCCTTCACTTTCAGCAGTTGCGTTATATATCCCAGTCAAAACGCACTACAGGATTCTAAGACAGAAAATTTCTGTAGTCTGTTGTCTTGTCGTATTTTGGGCATGTCTTGTGTAGTCTGTCTTGTCTTCTGTCGTCTGTCTTGTCTTTTGTAGTCCTGTGTTCTGTAGTCTGTCTTGTCTTTTATAGTCTGTCTTCTGTAGTTTGTCCTCTCTTTTGTAGTCTGTCTTGACTTCTGTAGTCTGTCTTGTCTTCTGTAATTTGCCTTGTCTTCTGTAGTGTGTCTTGTGTAGTGCTCGCACACTGTGTAACAGTCGTTACTGTCACCTGTCAATTAACACAGGATTTGTGTTCTGGAGCAGGCTATGCACAAAAATGCACAGCTTGTTAATGGTCGCCTGTCAATTAACACAAGCTTTGTGCATTCCAGAGTAATTTGTGCACAAAACCACTAGAATTGAAATGAAAATGATCAATATTTATTTACTGTTTCGTGCTTTTTTTTTGAGCTTGCGGATGCATGCTGTCCAGCGTTGTCCTGGCCGCAGGTTCCTAGATATATCGCCCATGAGCCAAGAAAAATGGTTTTTGTCTTGGCTGAAAAAAACAAAAAATAGAGATCACCGCAGCTACCTGCGCAAAAAAAATGTGAAAGCGTTGATGCTTTCTCGACACTGGTCGCCTTTCAAAATTGGCGCCATGGTTGTTTTCTCGTTGACTTGATTGGTTATCAATTAACTCTTATTTTACCCTCATTTCATCCCAGCAACGATTTCGAGTTTTCAAATTTCCCTCCACGGATCGTTCCTGCCCACTCACTGAATACCCGCCCAGTCTAATCACGCGATCATTGCCTTTCGCTTCTCAATAATTACCTAATTGCATCTAATTTATCATTCTTTTTCCTATCTCCAGGTTAAGTATAGGACACTTATCACTGGTCACGTGATTGCTCATTTCGAGTTTTCAAACTTGGCGCCAAACTTTGGCTTTGTCCATACTTCCAGATTTTCAAACTTGGCACTACGCTGTAGCTCCACCTACTTACAGCGTTTTCAAATTTCGCGGCACTTTTTCTCTGGCCCAGCCACTTTTTGGACATTTTTGGCTGTAAATAATTATCCGATTATGAAATTTTCTTTTCGAGCAGCATCCTCACATCATCCTCTGCCAATTACACAACCAATACTATGAAGCTATCTCTTCTGAGTTGCCCAAAACTGCTGCGGACACGATCCCCGGCAACATAGCCTAGTAAACTTCTCACTTTATTCAAAATGTTGTAATACTGAACAAGGCTTATGACTGGCCGAGTGGTACTGACTCACCCTAAAACCAGCCAGAACACACAAGAAGACATGAGCTCAAGAGGCGGGACTAACAAAAATTTAATTGAAGATTTTGATTATTTGATTTGTGAGGGTTTAACGTCCCAAAGCGACTCAGGCTATGAGGGACGCCGTAGTGGAGGGCTCCAGAAATTTCGAACACCTGGGGTTCATTAGCGTGCACTGACAACGCACAGTACACGGGCCTCTAAAATTTCGCCTCGATTGAAATTTGACTGGTGCGGCCAGGATCGAACCTGCGTCTTTTGGGCCAGCAGCCGAGCGCCATAACCACTGAGCCACTGCGGCGGCATCATTGAAGGAAAGCCGCAAAAGGAGACCCGCGAAGAGATACAAGCGCACAATAACCCAAAGCAGTGAAAGGGCGAAGTGCAATCAAAGGTCACTGGCATACTAATGAATCATGTAAAAAAGCAAATTCCTTACGGTGAAGGTTTTCCGATGGCTTAGCCACACGTGTCCTTAGCCTTACGGATGTAGTAAGCCTCAACTATCTACCGACAGATTTATCCCTTCCATAAACCACTGATGTGTCGTGGAAATTAGGCGTGCAAAGAGACATGACATCCTCAGATTTGCATTCACAAGATTGAGCATACAGTGCCAGATTAGAATTTGCCTTCCCCCTATAGAGTGAATGTGCTCAGTCAAGTGCAAATTCAAATATCTGCCTGTCTGCTCATATTAGTTGCAGCCATAAGGCAGTGGAACGCAATAAACTCCATTACTTTTGCAAGTGGTGAACCTTTTTTGTGACACTGTCCATTGTGGACAAGTACCCAGTTTTATCAAGCCTTTTTAATGGCGGCGCAAAGGCCTCCTGTCTTGCACTTCGCCGTTAAGACAACAGCAGGATTACGCTTTCCCGCGACTTTCTTGAGACTGTGAAATACTGTGGAAGTAAGGTGTATCAGCATCATCGGAGTATGTGCTATTTACCCTCGAGCGAGTGAAAACATACTATGACAGGTTGTTGAGATGGGCAAGTGGGAACCCAGCTGCTTGGAAACCTGCTACAAGAATGCGTCCTCAGCAGTGATGGCATGACTTATCTAAAGCTGATGCCATGCACACGATTGCACACCCATCAAGTGTTTCCATCTTTACTGACCTTAACCAGCGACAAATACACCTCTTCACTATCCTTCCCCAACAACGAGTGGTCCAACTCGTAGCTAAAAAGAGCCTTCCCCGATCTTTAGCTGTAGCCCCGACAAACATATTCGTCCACAAAGCGCAAGTCTGCATCAAGAAACTGCTATTGGTTCTGCTTAGACAATTCTGATGTAAAAGACAGGCCTTGACCGCATGCCTTAGACTCCTAAAACATCTTGTGCCAACTTATCTGAGCCTTCTATGTCCAGGAAAATTACAGTCATGAACACAACGAAATGCTACTATGCCAAGGTCTTCCAAACAGGGCTCTAATGCCTTATTGACTTTAGACAAAAAAATGTTGCTGAGCAAAGGTACGACCTGCGTGTAAATACCACCCTGCCAACTGACAAATGCGGATTTGAAGTAAAAGGACAACAGCCCCAAGAAGCCAGCAACCGAAATCACGCAATCATCTATAAAAGCATGTTCATTGTTCACCCTGATGCAGTTTGCACATACCTCAGAGGTCTATCATGTGACAATGAATAGTGCAGGCCCTCCATGTCGATACTCACTGCAGAGCACCTGCCCAGGTTGCTGTCCACAAGAAACTAGAACTCCACAGAACTCCACTTTTGTGAGTTGGCAAGGCGGTATTTACATCATAAATCAGGCATATGCAGAGGGTCCCAGGTTGCACTGTTCCTCCGCGACATTCTTCTGTCCAGAGTCGATACCGCACCAAAGCCCTGTTTGGAAGGCCTCGGCATAGTAGCATTTCGTTATGTTGATAGCTACCTATTTTGTTTGCACAAGGAGGGCGCAGATAAGTTGGCACAAGACGTTTTAGAAATCTTTAGGCATGTGGTCAAAGCCTATCTTTTAGGTCTGAATTCCACTAAGCATAACCGTTTGTGGTTTCTTGACTTAGACCTGCGCTTTGCGGACGACCACATATGTTGGCGCCAAAGGCCAATATCAGGAAGCCTCTTAGCTACGAGTTGAACCACTCGAGGCTGGTGAAGGACAGGTTGACAATCACATGCATCACGACTGCTTTATGGAAGTCATGCCATCACAGTGTTTAGAATGGATTCTCGGAGCAGGTTTCCAAGCCAATGGCACCTGGGTTCCCACTTGCCCATCTTGCGCACCTGTCAGAGTGTGTTTTTACTCTCTCGAGGGAACACCGTTCACATGATGCTGATGTAGTTGAGCAGCACAAAAAGACGGGCTCTATACCTTACCTCCACGCCATTTCGCACCATCCCAAGAAAGTTGCACCAAAGTATGATGTTGCTGTTGTCTTGACCGCTAAAAGTAAGGTAGGAGCCCTTTGCTTCTTCGTTCAAACTAGGCTTGATACAACTACGGGTAATCGTCCGCTATGCACAGTGGCAGATAAAAAATGTTCACCACTTGCAAAAGTAAACCGGTTTTTTGCATTCCACTGCCTCGTAGCTTAAACTACTATGGGCAGACAAGCAGATATCTGAATGTGCGCCTGGCTGAGAGCACTTTCACTGTATAGAGAGGAAGGCGAATTTTCACCTGACACTGCACGTTCAATCTCGTGAATGCCATCGGAGGACGACCTTTCTCTTTGCACGCCTGATTTCTGCGGCACATCAGTGGTTTAGGGAAGTGATAAATCTGTCCTGATATAGTTGAGGCTTACTACATCAGTAAGGCTAAAAACAAGTGCCTGGCTAAACCGTCCGTGAACCTTCACTATAAGGAATTAGTTTTTTAGATGGTTTACTAGTACGTCAGTGCCTTTCGGTTATTTTTTGCCCTCTCACTGCTTTGGGGTCTTGTGTGCTTGAATCTCTTTGCAGGTCTTCTTTTGCCACTTTCCTTCAATAAAATTTCAGTTGTTAGATCAGCCTCATCTTGTGCTCATCTCTTCTCCTGTTTTGTGTCTTCCGGCTGGTTTTAAGATGTAATACTGCATGCCGAAAGAAAGCCATCTTAGAGTTAAGTGCACTTTTAATGCATGTTCATTTATTACAAAAAATAGTGCTTACTTCAATAATTTATGCATGAAGTATATGACACTGCATCAAAATAAAAAAGGACTAAGCCTCTAACCCTCATTGCCAAACTGCAGTTACAGCAAACAAAAGGACACCATAAACCTGCCCCACATGCAAAAGCTTGCACTACAGGCCAATGCAGAAATAAGATCAGATTACTTCCCAAACTGCATGACACTGCCACGCAAAGTAAAGATTGTGACAGGCAATAAAGGAGCAACAAAAAAGCAAACTGTATGTAGCAGCCAATCTCATGCAGACAAGGTACAAGGTCAGGCCAACATAGACGTGGAAGAAATTTGAAAAAAAGCCACAACAAGCATATAATTTTTAAGGTTTTCACAGCCCTTTAAATGGCAAATACTTTCCTGAAAAAACATAACAGAAGCGGCAATTTTTTTTCGGCAATCAATTTTTTTCATGTACTTCATTATTCTTGAAGCATGGGCGGGCATAGAGTAGTCAGATTAGTGCATGCGTTCCTAAGCAATGCCATGCCAAAAACTGTACTTACAGAAAAAGCTTGCCTTACTGAGTGAATACCACTGGCCATCCACTAATTTCCCAGCCTGCTCCAGGTCCCTGGCAAAAATCACACGCAACTTGGTGGCTTGCACAACTTCCATGCTACTCTTGGTCTTTAGCTGGAAAAAAATTGAGAGATCAGTGAGATATAAAATTTTACATGCATTGCTTTGTTTCAATGACCGACTAAGAAAGAAACAGCGGTTTCTGTGAGCGCAACTATTTTTTCACACAAGCTTTCTACAGTAAACCATGTTTATCGCGACCTAATTCACACTGACTTGCTGCACGGCCCCAGCACTACTGTGTATAGCTCTATGGTTTCAAATGCTTGTTAGCTCTGAGCCCTTGGGCTTGCACTCGTTAATGCAGAAAACCTCGGAAAGGGCAACCACAGCTTCGAGCTTTAAGCCATCGGTATTCAGAAGCTCAGTGGTCTGTGGGAGAACTTTTGGCTGTGTGACACAGTAGCAAATGCTTCTCCAGCTACTTTCACTCTATTGCAAAAAACTCGCACAGCAGAGACCTGTCCTCCATTTTGCATTGCAGAAACAATCACTGAAATTCAAAGCACGCATACTAAATGCACACCTACCTTCCAACACAGCTTCATAATAATGGGTATAATTATTGGAATGAAATACCAGTCAGTACATGTAGTTTTCAGTTTATCCAAAAATTATAAGCAACCGAAAAACAATAAACATTAAAAGAGAAATAAAATAACCAGAATTGTTTAAAAAATCTGTCAGAAGAATTATGTGACATCCACTACACTCCAGCAGTTCTTCGCCATGTGCACCTTCAAACCACACTTTCTTACAGGCACATTTGCACAGAAATTGGGTTGAACCTGATCTTTAAGAATCTTTTTTGGTGCAACAGTAGGAAGAAACCAGGTTTTACCCAATAACCTTACACATTGCATCACAAGCCCAGATGGTGCACTTGAGTCGCCTCTTATGCTTATGCAAGAAACAGGAACAGAGATATCTTGACTAAATCAAAAAAAGAGGAAATGCAGTGCATGAGTAATGCAGAGAAGATATAAGCAATACCGCACTAAAACACTGGGAGGATTCCAAGAGTAGGTGAATGCATGAATGGGTGGCAATCAGGTGGCTAAATGAGATTAGAAAATTTGAGGAAAAAGGGTGGTAGCATGTGGCACAGGAGACAGTTACCTAAAATGAACTAGAGAACCATTGTTCTGCACTAATTTTAACAGCACATTCACACGACAGACAAAATCACTAACACCAGGAACAGACTGAGCATCATGCAACACAATGTCAATCACCATTGCAAATGGCACCAGCACTGCAGACTGCACATGAGGAAAAGTAGACATATTTTTGCTCTCAACTTTGAGCAGCAGTCAGCTGCGCTTTTAGGAGCAAAGCTCTAAAGTACGGCAACATTGGCACTTTGTTTTACTGACATGAGGGTGCTTGTGAGCGTGCAAGTCCTATGTTTGTTTTGCACCAAATGTGTTAATTGCGAGGTATGTTTAACTAAAGAGGGGCATCTAACATGGGCATCAGCTCTTCATTACATCCCTTCTATATCCCTCCCTTATATCACGGTTCAAGTGTCCACCAAAATGTGAGACAGTTACTGTTACATTTCCTTGAATTTTCCTTCAACTAATTTTAAAGTTCCCAAGTATACAGCTTTAAGAAGGTAGAGGTGCAAACCGTGCAGTATAACCATATGCTATGGCAATAAACGAGCAATAAATCTGTGCTGACAGCAGCTTGCCCAGTGCATTGCAAGGATGCTATACCATACAAGGATTGGTGTCATCGTGCAATGTTACATTACTGACTGACAGTTTGGTCTCTGTGTCAGAAATACTGCTAAACCATCATTGTAGAGCACAATGTTTTTAAAGGGATAAACGAACATATAGGTCCTTTTCGAGGACACATATGCATACCAGGCAACAGGTGTGCAATGTCAAAGCACGTTTATGTTAACAGCAGCTGCGTTAAGAGCTACATCAGCGACTATATTTTGTACAAGCCTACAGTTCCGGTAATTATAAGCTGAGGTACTGCTGTGAAGTGCATGTAGAGTTTCATGCATTTCTAAACCTAGCTGCAAGCCTATATTGAAAATATTTTTCTAAATAGGCAGCTAAGATATGCATCA
Source organism: Amblyomma americanum (assembly GCF_052857255.1). Taxonomy (NCBI): domain Eukaryota; kingdom Metazoa; phylum Arthropoda; class Arachnida; order Ixodida; family Ixodidae; genus Amblyomma; species Amblyomma americanum. The sequence goes on along the minus strand of NC_135505.1, from coordinate 54,732,519 downwards.
CTGAAAAAGAATAACTACCATGAACGGATCAGGAGGGATGACACAGCCGAAGGCAGGAAGCACGCATGACCCAATAGATGCTGGCCGCTGGCAACTGCAAATAAATACATCCAGAGCAACAGCTGTCAGTGGCTGTAGCCATGTCATGAATGGCAAGAGAGGAAATCGTCTACTGCTTTAAAAACTAAACTTAGACGTAATATAAGTAAATAAAAAACCAATGAGCTAGCCCATGACAAAACAAATGAACAGATTTTATGTAATGCACCCATATACATTCTTTGAGAAGAGTCACAATGACTGTTATAACCACACTGAAAGATGAGCTGGCTGAAATACCGCACACCAATTTGAATATAGGATGTGCAGGTTTTCATTAATTCCTATCATGGTGCCTTGCACCAACGTCTAGGTATTAAATTGAAACTTGCAACCAGTCTGCCTTGGTTAAATGAGAAGAGAGAATGGAAAAAAGCATGCCTTCACTTGCAAGAAGCTTGATATCTCACAGCACAGCTTGGCATCATAGAAAAATTGCTAGCGCATTTAACAAATCTGCATACAATTAAAAGCTGCACAAATTTGTCGACTGGTAGTGCAAGTAAAGGCAAGAGAAACAAAAAAATACCAAAGAACACTCGTGAGTGCAGCTAAGGGAGGTCTGTGGGTAGGAGCCCGTGCCTGGGAAGAGTTCCGAGCTCGGAGAATCACCGGCACCACAGCTGATGGCACACAACCAAGAAAAAAATAACAAAGCGAGAATAAGTAACAAAAAAACCTTCGACAATGGCGAACGACTTGAATGCGGGCCACAAAAGCGAGGGATATAGCAAAAAGGTAGAAATCCTAAATAATTGTGCAGTTGCATATCCGACAGCTCGCAGTGCTCAGAAGGAGAGGAATCATCAACGTTTACAGCTCAGGAGACGCAAGATTAATCTAACTTTGACATAACACTGCCTCAAATAATGTTCCACTGGGGAAGCGCAGACAAGTTTACAAATGACAAGGCGATGAATATGAACTAGCCTTTCGCATGCGATCACTGTCTCAAAATTTAGTATGACGCATATTAAGGTACAAGCACTAATCCGATGAGTACTAACCCTGAGCAAAATAGTGCGGTGTCTGATCGCAGCTGGCCTAGCGCGAGCGCTCCGCTGCGTGGCACTTCTCGCTCAACGTCTTCTACGCAGTGCAAATCCATGCTTTTGCACCGAGTGTCGAAGCACTAGCAAGCGAAAGCGTAACTCTGTTGTGATATCTGGTGCCATTTTTATTTACCACGGCACGCGAGTAATAAATGCACATAAAGACAATGAGAACAACACTTGTCATGCAGGATATAGGCCCTGCTTTTTGGCGCCGCATTATAGCTGCGGCAACCGCAGGCGGACTGCCTCCACTCACATCCCTATATAGCCGCATACAAATAGCGCGTGTGAATACTGATCATTAGCAAAGAAACGCAGAGCGGGACTCACCGGCCATGCGATTCATCCAGGCTTAGTAAAACGGCGCAGGAGTCTTCGTTCCCCTAACAGATGAAAAGACGTCGCAGCACTCTTCATGGCTTACCCGTTGAAACTCGCCAATGTTGACAGGTCGAAATCTTGGTCGTTGGCTTCCAAAACACACTCCTGCTCACCTTCCTATTGAATGAGTTCTTCACACGGTGCGTCGGTTGCGCTGCAATGGCACCGACGGCTGCGCTTTCGTGTCGGTGAAAAATTGAAACCGACAAAAAAATTTGTTTTTTAAACCATAAATATTTATATTATCTTCACAACAAAGACACTGCATTTATTTTAAATTATTTTTAGATTATTTAAGAATACTAAAGTGCTTTCAGTTACTTTTTCTGGCATGTCGTTTGAAGAAGCTGCGATCCTGTGATCCCCTGAAGTGACCCGGATGCCCTAGCAGACGACGGAGCAGACGACGGTGTTGACAGAATGCAATTTCGTTTGATGCCAGATAAAATCACTAAGTTGCGACAAAAACAGCGAAGAAAAGCGCCGTATCTCAAGCTGGCGAATATCGTGGATAAGTTGAACGCAATTGGCACTATGGAGAGTAGCTGCGATGCATTAATTTGCGCGACACTGGCACGCTCACCGGAGATCATGAAACTTAACAGCTTAATCGGGGACCAGTACAAGCGGAGTGCTTTGATATCAACTACGTTACGAAACTACGTCGATACTTGCGTCTCACTTTAGCTAATATGCAACAGTGGCTAGCACTCGCCGCATCCTGATCGCGTGTAGTTTAACTAGCAAGAGCCCACTAGCGCATCGAAGCAGGCGTGTTTCCGAGCTCGTATCGTTACGAAAAATACGAGTTGTTTCGGCACGTACTGGAATTGAAGTTCTCAGCCTGTGCGTCACGGACGGTGACGGCGTCGCGGACGATCTTAACTAAGACTCGCCGCAAAGCAGCCGATAACCCAAGCATATGTGCGTTAAAGGTTGTTCACCAGTAGTGCAAGCGTGGGCATAAAGTATAGCTCAGTCGCAGCGCCAGTCGCTCGCTTCTCAATTTTCCAGCCTTCCCAGTGAAGGTCGCAAGCTGTTGAGCCAATCAGTGAGCCAGCGGGAGTGAGCGAGGCGAGCTTTCGGGAACGACGCCGCCCGCGGGCGCGCCGGGCAATGAACTACGCGCTACCCCCTGGCTGCCCTAGTCGTCGCTAAGCCTAGCCGGTTTCGCATCGATGCAGCAGCTGAGTGCACTTCGAAACTGGCTAGCGCTGAGGTGCTGCTCTCGTCATCGTTTTACTGTGATCCTCGTCTCATAGTAAAACAAAGATATGCTCGGTTTCCGCGACACCTTCAGGAGCGGAGCCAGCTGAGGCCAGGAGAGCCGCGATTGAGCAGCAGCAATTAAAGGCGCCGTGGGGAGACATTTGTTTGTATTCCTGTTATCGCTTCTACCAACGACTCGATATTGGCCAACGATACTCCATCCGACGGCTTAGTATGGACTTGAACAAACATTACTGTCGCATTTTTCTGACGCTGGCGGCCGGTATTCAGGCTGGCATGCCGCGCCCGTACGTTATCATGTCGCTCAACTTTATGGCCGTGGTGCACATCAAAACCCCCAGACATCCTCCTTTTCGCTCAGATTGTCATAGCACACAGTCACACTGGGACCAGAGTAGTTTAGAGGACCGAGCGCGGGTGCACAGGAGCTAGACTGTGTCAAAGCAGGCGAAACTCTTTAAAGCGCGCGGTTGACGTCAGTCCCAAGACTTTATTCTCATTTCGACCGAGAATGAAATCGGTTCATACTCGCCGGCCGCCGCATTTCACCTTCGGCTGCATACGCTGCTGTCTATATTTAGCGACATTTTCGTGTCACCGTCATGAAATTTTCAGTGAAGGCAATGAACGACATCGTAAAGTATTTTTTTTTGCTATTTTATGATAAGCACCACGTCACTGCCGCTAAAAAAAATTCTCCGCCAACACTGTATCAGCGTTGGACTTAAGAGCGTTAGCTACGAGAGCTTCAAGTTTTTAGATCGGGGTGCTAGATCGGGGTGCTCAGCAAACGTGGAGAAGACAAAACACAAACATCTGAGGGCATTTCGTTTCGGAAACATTCGTTCTAAGATACAAGCAGCGTCATCTACTTCAAAGATTTTGCACTACTATTGCGATATACAGCCACCTTCGCTATATCCGGTATGTTTCCTCCTTATATATCAGCTAACGAATTTTATAAACGTGTGCATTACAACAAGATGAATCGTTTGACTGCATCTGGAACCCTCTGCGACAAACGATTAGGCCATATGGCTGTCTGGAAGTCCCCGGAATGTACGGTTTGGGGGCGAAAAGGTCGTCGGTGCGAATCCCACACATATTTTGCTCTTCATCTAAATATTTATTTTATCCTCAGGAACATGACAAGTCAAATGACACCACTTCGATCGTTATGCATCAAACGGGCGGCCCCCAAATTTGATGCAAATGGGGGTCCCCGGGGTTCCACTTCGATAGCCGCTATACTGGCATATGTAAAACGGATCGAAGGTATCTGTGACAACTGAGGCTCTACGCGCCCGCTGTTGCTATGTGATATAGTGTGGGAACTGTCTTGGCTAATTTGACCTTCCCTGCAGACAGACGTGTCCTTGACAAACGTAAGTAGTAAGAGCTGACGCTCTTAAAACTGAAACGCGCGGAAAAATGATATCGGGGTTGCTTTGAACATTTATACAGAGAACTGCGTGCATGTACACACATGCTGCCTTTGTGTAGCCGGATGGTTATGGCGAGCAATTTTCCCTGATTGACGATTAACGACATTCTTTTCCGCGACGCATAGAAGTGTCCTTGGTTTTTTCTGCGCATATAGTAGTAGCGGTACATTATGTTACATGGCTTGAACATGTCACAGATGCCAAGAGGACACTGACTTTCAGTAGCGCCATTTGACTTGCGCACACCGATTGGTGTGCACGCGCTGTCGTTGCTGCAGCTACATGCCGCCACCGCAAGAGCGTGCGGATACGCAGGCACCGCTGGCTTCGCCGCTTGTGCATACAGATTTAGGGCTTTCAAAGCCGCATTATACTCTTGAGCATGCACTATTTTCGTCGCATTGTCATGTGGGAACAGAAGGGAATTAAGTGAGTGCTCGAGCAGTGCCTCTCCTCTAAGCCAATTCTCGTTCGGTGAGAGAGCCAGGTCGCGGGAAGCGAGTTGAAAACTCGATTCGCCAATGCGAATGAGCACTTCATTTCGCTCGGTGCCCGTCACCAACAGACCAGAGCACCTCGCATCCTCTTCGCGACTCGCCACAGTGTACGCGCTTTGAAGCATCTTTGGTCAATTTGATCCTATCGCTGTCACACGACCGCACGACAGTATTTTTAGAATTCTGCAGTAAAATAATTACCCTCACCAGGAATCTGTCGTATGACACATCCCGCGATAGGTATCTATCGCGCGGCACAATCCACGACAGGTATCTGTCGCGTGACTTATCCCACAACAGGTATCTGTCGCGCGGCATATCCCACGACAAGCTGTTGTGTCGCGCGACAGGCCGCACTACAGGTACTTTTGTCGCGTGAAAAGAGGCGCGCTAGAAGTCTGTCGCGCGACTGAACCCACTACAGGCAACTTTGCTGAGGCACGCAATCTCTGTCGCGCGGCACGACTCCCACTGTCGCGCGACAGTACTTGCGACAGAAACCTGTCCCGCGACAAATGTTGCGACAGGGACTTTCTTTGCACGAAAAAATGCAGGAAAGATGTCTGTCGTGCGGCAGAACCAACTACAAACAACTTTGTCGCGCGAAAGAACCCACGACACGAAGCTTGTCGCACGACACAAGGCACGACAAGACAGCTTGTCTTGCTACACAAAATTGTGTCGCGCGACAGATGCGCGACAAAAAATTCTGTCGTGCGTTTTGATCGGGATTACATCACCTTTTAAAGGTACTCTCACATTTCTGGCGTTCAGTGGTGCGACTACACTCAGCGAGTCGGTGTAGATAATGCTTGTTTGAATGTTCTTTTTGACTATTTTTGATGCAGCCATAGAAACGGCATAACATTCGGCTGAGAAAATTGACGCGCAATGAGGCAAGCTGACTACCTTTTCCCATTTATCTTCCAACGTCCATTTATCTTACAGCACCTCCCACGTAAAGTGCTGTTTTAGAACCATGTCTATAAAACGATGTTTATTCTTTGTACTTTTCGTGTAGCGCCAAAAATTCTTGTAATATTTGCTCGCGTGGAGTGTGCTTTTTATGAAATTGTATCAATGTGTAGTCCCCTACAGCGGCAAACGTGTACCCAGGTGACAGTGGTTCGGGTCTCTGGGCAGCATCAAGTCGTGTGTCCAGAATACCTAATTCCAGGCAAATTCCTTCAAAACGGAGGATAAGGGGCATCGTTGCATTGGGTTTGTCAGAAAAAAGCTGCTTAGATGGGCACTTCGTAACTATGGCATGCATGGCTCTTCTATCTGCTACGGCTGGTTCGTTACAATCTACATACAGACTGTTCATGGGTTATGTCCTGTATGCCCCGCTTGCAAGGCGCAGACCTTAGTTATGTACTGGATCTAATGGCTTCAGGTAGGACGGTCGAGTTGCATTGTACACTGTGCACCCATAATCTAAACAAGAGCGAACTATGGTGGAGTAGATGTGTAAAAGGCCGGTCCTCTCAGACCCCCGGCGTTTACGACAAAGCATCTTTAAGATATTTAATGACCGAGAGGCTTTTTTTCCAGCTTCTTTATGTTGGGCAAGAAGGTCAGTTTTTGTTGAAATTTATGCTTCGGTATTTGAACTCACTCTTTACCGGTAAGTCGGTTTCGTTCAAGTGTCGTCTAGAATCTATCTGTAGGTGACGTTTGAGTGAGAAAAGAAGGACCACTCTTTTCTCCGTGGAGAACCAGAACACATTTCGCTCAGCCCATGTCGCCAGTTTATTTATTGTTAACTGCACTTGTCTTTCGCATCTTTATATTTTTGAGGGCGTGCAAGCTATTTGAAGATTGTTGACATAGACTGAATACATTATGGACCTTGGAACTACTTTAATATTAGAATTCATTTTAACAGCAAAGAGAAACGTGCTTAAAATACTTCTGTGAGGTACTCCGTTTCCCTGAGTGAAAATTCTCAAGAGGGTTTAATAGAGGCGTACAAGGAATGAATGATTTGAGAGGAAGTCTATTATTTATTTATTTATTTATTTAGGACATACTGCAGGCCCAGTGAAGGGCCCTGGCAGGAGGGGCACAATAAACACAATACTGAAAAGCACAAAACAAAAGTCAATGAACGGCCTGTTCAATGGCATCAACGTCAACTGTTGATGATGGTGGTAACTGATTCCACTCGGTAATGGTGCGGGGAAAAAAAGACAATTTGAATATGTTAGTTCTGGCAAAGTAAGGTTTTAACGATTCAGTGTGCCTGTTTCTTGTTGACCTGGACGTTATCGGTTGGAGATACAAATCGGGGGCCATTGACAGTTTGTTAGTTTTCAATAGAAAGAGAAATCTTAACCTTAGTATTCTACGCCGAGTTTCAAGGGACTGTATATTATGTTGAAGCAACAGAGCAGATGGTGAGTCAGTGGTGCGATATTTAGAAAATATAAACCGAACTGCTTTGCGCTGAATTCTTTCAAGGGCATTAATGTTAGCCTTTGTGTGAGGATCCCAAACAGTGCATGCATACTCAAGTTTTGGTCTAATCATGGTTTAATATGCCAATTGCTTAACGTTAGGGGGAGCTAGTTTTAACTTGTGCCTAAGAAAACAGAGATTGCGAAATGAAGAAGAGCATACGGTTTCAATATGTTTATTCCAACTAAGATTATTCGTTAGTGTTACTCCTAGGTACTTGTATTCTTTGACTTCTGAAAGGTGCCGAGTGGGAAGATTGTATGAAAAGAAATGACTGTTTCTTTTATTAGTAATCCGCATAAATACTGTCTTGTCAGCGTTTAGTTCCATCCCCCATTTAACGCACCATTCACTAACATTGTGTAGGTTATGATTAAGTAAAATCTGGTCGTCTTGAACTTTAACTTCATTAAACAAAACACAATCGTCGGCAAACAACCTAATTTGAACAGGATGAGAGATGATGTCTGTAATGTCATTAATATAGATAAGAAACAGTAATGGCCCAAGGACACTGCCTTGCGGGACACCAGAAGTGACTGGAAGTTTGTTAGAACAATGACCATCGATACTAACATATTGAAATCGGTTAGATAAATAAGCCGCAACCCAATTAACAATAAAAGAAGGAAGACCTATAGTTTCTAGTTTATGGATAAGCTTATTGTGCGGAACTAAATCAAAAGCTTTCTTAAAATCTAGAAATATGACATCTATTTGGCCGGAATGGTCCAGAACTTGAGCGAAATTGTGAATTACGGATGTAAGTTGGGTGACCGTAGAAAAGCCTTTGCGGAAACCATGCTGGAAAGCCGATAATTTGTTGTTGTCATCAATAAATGTTTTAATGTAATTGGCTACGATATGTTCAAGAAGCTTGCAGCATGAAGAGGTCAAGTTGAGCCAAGTCGTGAAGATTCCAGAATCTGCAATTGTATCATATGCTTTCTCTAAATAAATAAAAACATCAAAACAGTGTTGTTTGTGTAAAAAGCTACACGGACAATATTTTCAAGACGAACCAGGTTGTCTGTTGTGGAGCTTGCCTTATTGAGACAGCACTGATGGACATTGATAAGCTTGCAGATTTCTAGTACGAAAGTTAATCTACGGTTCGCGATGCTTTAAAAGGATTTTGCAATGAAGGTGGTGAGGGCTTTGGTCTCATAACTCTTTGGAGAGGTTGACGGTTTTTCGTGTTTAAAAAATGGAGCAATGAGGGTCTTCTTCCATGCTTCGGGTAGTTTACCTGATACCCAAACCTTATTAAAGAAAACTTAAATGTGCCTATATGGTACGTTCAGAGAGGTGGGACAGCATTTGATTGGGCATTCCGCCAGGACCGAGCGCAGTCTGTTTAACAGCGGGGAAGACTGTGCTTATTTCTTGGACTGTAAAAATTTTAATATGGTTCATTCATATATCCACTTGTAGGGAGTCTGTTTCTCGGCTGCCTTTCTGTACTTAAGAAATGATTCTATATAACGAGATGAGCTGGAAACTGCCGGAAAAATATTCACCTAAAATGTCTGCTTGCTATTCGATATTTTTCTGTACACCAGGCGCTTTTAGAAGGGCAAAAATTGCTGTTAGGTGGCTAGTAGGTAAATCATAATCCCAGAAGGACCAGCGCAAAAAAACAACAACAGACAAGAAACAAGGAGGACGACACGGATAGAAGCGCTCAACATTAAGCTTTATTTCAGAAAAAGTTTTACAACGTATTTAAACAGTTTTCGGTCAGAGTCAATGGCGCACAAGCAGAGCAAGACAATTTTTTACAAGACAATGACTCAGGATCTAGATGGAGTGAGGGTGGCAGCAGGCAAGCAGCAACCAACACAGCTCTTTACTATAATGTATCAAGGAAAGAAAAAAATAAAGGAAAGTGAAACTGAATAGCCAACAAGGAACACGCCATAAACAAGCGGCGATAAAACTTGCTCTTCAGAGCTAAAAAAGATAAGAGGTACAAAAAGTATAAGAAGTTAAAAGGCCAAGGAGAAACACGGCAAAAGGGGAAGTGTGAATTGTCGAGTATTTACTCTTCAGCGTTCGTACCTTCTCCTATATTTCTTTTAATGTGGTAGAAATATTTATGGGTGTCACGTAACTTTGCCACGAAGTCTTTTCGGTCCTACGGCGGATATATCGGCCTTGTGTTCATGCCTTTTTAAAGTTTATGAGATTTTTACATGTGGTACCTCCGAAAGATCCCCCCCCCCACAAATGCTTTATTCTGTTTCTTTTTGCTACCGTAAATTCAACGCGCATTAGGGAAACTTTCCCTGCATTTTCGCAGCCACTCACTCACTCGTGAAATGACTTCGTTACCTAAATTACTGCACTCTTCACCTCGGTCGATCGGTCGAAAGAACAGCGCCATGAGCCCTGTTGCCTCCGCTGTTGCCTCCGCTGGACTCCCTCTTTTTCCTTCTACGGTGAGGCCGATCCAGGTGTTGTACTTCTGCTCAGTTTTTTTTTGTATTGCTGTACCAATAGCTAGGTGTAATGTCCCCTGAGGCCTCGAGCAATGTCTTTCGCTTCCACGTGTGGGGGTGCGGCTCTCCGGTTCACTTGCTTGCCGGCCCAAAGTTTGCCCTTGCATTCTTTCCATTGAATTGAAGACAGCATTGAAGACTGGGCCCTAAAATTGAAAAATTCTAAAATGATTCAGGAGCAGGTGTTACGCTGTTACCTGCCGCCACCTGGAAATCTGAAGTGCGCCCTTTCGGCTTTAGGGGTATTCTGTGCCTATCCTCTGATTTGCAGTGTGTGTCGGAGTAGCTGCACTGCACATTCTTTACATCATTTCCAGTTATGCCTTTCATTCCAGAGTAACTCGCATGTTCAAAAGGTATTATACGTGGCGTGGACCCATCGACCTCTCCTCAGGAACTCCTTGGCGACTTTCAGGATGCCGGCATTGGCGTGTTAAATGTTTACCGCTGTAGCAGATATGCTAATGGCTCACGTGTGCCAACAGAGTCTGTGATCGCAACAGTTGCAGGATTGTCTTGCCCGTCTGAGCTTAAGGTTTGATCCATAGTGTACTGAGTCCACCCGCTACGTCCTGGTCCTTTGCAATGCAGTAATTGCTGGCGCTTTGGTCATAACAGCAAAGCTTGCAACTCTGCGACGCGTTGTCGACTATGCGGGGAGAACCATTCCTCCGAGCTCTGAACATCTGAGAGTGCCATTTGCAGCCTCTGTGGCGGTGTTTATCCGGCTGATGATCTTTGCTGTCCAACACGTTCAGATGAGCCGAATGTTCTGGACATCATTCAGCCTAGAAGGTGCTCTAGAGCCGATGCTTATGCACTATTAGACCGGAGTAGGCATTCCCACGCGGGTCTATCTAGGTAATTTATGTCTGAGGTAGAGGCGTTGCTGACAAATTATGTGTCAGCTGTCGGGAAGGCGCTTGCAAGTGGAACCTATGTGTACTACCTTCAGTGAAGCTCTATCGCAGGTCATTTCAAGTCAGTTTGCTCATTCAACTGTTGGTATTCCGTTCCATCAACTAATCCATCGCATAGCCTCTCCGGCGTATCTCCTCTCGGTTCTGTTCCTGCTGCGTCCTCGTCTGTGCCTGTACGTGGTGCCGGGAATACCAGCCTTTCTACCGCTTGCACTACAGACGTCGATATAGTAAATCCTTCCCAGAAGCGCCGAGCTCCTTCTTCTCCGTCGAAGTCAGCCATCCCAAGCAACAAACGCAAGAAAGGTTCCTCCAGTAATCCTCATAAAACTGATAGCAGGAATATCTAAAAATAGCAGCTTATTCTGTTCTCACTGTTGATTTACTTCAGAAACCTTTTCAAAGGCCAGAAGTGCGCCTCAGGAATTGTTTCTGTCTCCTTTTTTTTTAACATACTTATGCGGAACATACCAATTCAGGGTGACATCAAAGTGTTGTGTATGCGGACATCACCATTTTTGCTTCTGCTAGAGACATTCAATCACTTTAACAAATATTGCAGGAATACCCTAATGCCCTGGAAGTATGGATCGCTTTTCGGTGCCAGAAATGTCGAATATTCCTATGTGTGTCGGCACAGAACCACTGTTTTTATCTGTTTCATAAGTCATTTACTAAAGAATACATTTTTTGAAGCCCATTTTCTCACAATTAAAGACTTATTTATGTCTAACGATCAGTTAGAAAATACTAGCAAATGCTGCAGTGTTTACGTTCGTATAGCAGCTTTGAGGCGCTAGGTCGACATACGTGGACGGGAATGAAACATGCTCAAGTAAAAGTATTTTGCCTAAATTTTTTGGACATCTCTTCTGCTTGATCCAGTTATCGTGATTTAGAAAAAAAAATTTCAGCAGACATAATTGGTGGCTGAAGGGGATATAAGGGGTTTAATATACCTTATGGTTGTTTCTTATGATAACCACGTACGAGTTGGGCCTTCTCACAGCCTCGCCATTCCTTCCCTCCCAGGGTAATCATCCTCCATGCAGTTACCGTCGCAAGCATTCTACGGTTAAATCTTCCTACGCTCTCGCCATAATGCCAACGTCCATGATAACTCTCTGTCGTCATTCCAGGGTAACCACGCTCCAGATAGTGTCCATGCCAAGCGCCGACCTGTTGCTCCTGCTTGCGCTTTCGCCCATACCCTCATCTTTCTTGGGTAACCGAAGTCCGGCTGGGCTTTTTGCCGCTCTCCCGATACCCTACTTATTCTATGGTAACCTCCCTCCAAATGGCTACCATGGAAGCGCACCCACCCTTTACCCGCCGACTACGACAGACAACTACACAAACAACGACATAGTAGGCTAGGGCGAGGTAAAACGAGACACAAATTTGCAAAGTCCCACACTGTTTTTACTCTTTTATTCCAGAAGCCGAAAACGTTGCACAGGAGGCTTTGTTGGCTTCTTAGGTAAGCGGTCAGCAAATCTAAGGAACCTTGCAACATCACAACTATGGATATTCATCAATCATAAAAAGAGCTATTTGTCTCATTTTGCCCCGACACATGGGGCAAAAGGAGACATTTTGTCATAACCAAAAAACGTCTGTTCTTGCACTCGGAGCACTTGAAGTACAATCCGTGGGGCCCTGCGCACACTTCGTGAGCCCACTCGTCACATATCGTGCATTGGATCCACACAGAACGAGGCGCTCTGCTGCTCATAATTATTTGCACACGACGCAATCCCATTCACATTTGTTGCCGTTGATCGCTTTGCAGAACGTTTTCCTTTCATTGCAATATCCCGCGGTTGAACTCTGCGACCAACGCCTTTTTCATTAGACTTTCCCTTTCGTTTCCTTGAGGTCATACCTTACTCCTCGGAGGTTTTGCTGCACCTATTCTCGCCTTGTAAGGCGATGAGGTAAATACGGTACTTGTCTCTGACTTCATTCTTTTAAGGCGAAAGCCTTCATTGGCTCATACCCGCGCATCCGGTGTAACGTTGTCTTCCACAAGTAGCGCGGCAACTAATCAAGTAAGCGGAAAACAATTGACAGCGTCAGATGGAGGGGACAGAATGTAACCACTATGCCAAGCTTGATGAGTGAAGAGTGAAAAGTTATTGTGATGACCCCCATAATGCGCAGGTCCACACGGGACGGAGAGGCAAAGAGACACCGTATGGCTCAGTTTAAACAAACAGGTATATTCAATAATTACACATGATTAAGGTTATACATCAGAGGCTGGGGCGTCCGAGCTTACGTGCCGACGACTTCATGGGGGCGATGGAGTGGCTCCGGAGTTGGGCTCGAGCGGTTGCTGGCAGAAGCTGCACGCCGTCGGGCTTCGGCGCTGAAGGCCCTCTTGGCGAACGATGTCGTCCTGAGCGTTCTTCTTCCGTTTCTTCGAGGATGGTTCACAATCCCTTCCTCTAGTGTCGTTCGGCTTGGAAGATGAACAGGAGGCGAGCTTGTAGATGATGACAGCAGAGCATAATTTTACAACAGAACAAACTTTGCACTACTTTACTCATCGACCGGGCAGGTTAGTGCCTAAGTAGCATCACATTACATGCTAAGCATGGAGCCCCAGCTCAGACTGGACTGCATCCGTTTACATGCGCTTTTAAGCACTTGATTAACAAAGGACTAAGGGCGGTCATTTTCAGTGGCCCGCCCAAAGCATCAATTCTCCAATCCAAAATAACATGCGAGATGGGGACCACCCCTTGGGTGGGGCTTAGCCTCGAACCCAGAGTCTGTTAACAATACAAACTAAATAAACAACAAAAACGCCACCACTCTCTCTCAAGTGAGAGTATACACAGGCTCTCTCTTCGGAGCTAATTCACTAGCGCCTGTCTTTCCACATTCTTGGCGAGTCTTGCCTGTCCGCCATGACAGGTGTCCGTCACGGCCCTTCTGGGAAGCTGTGGGTGCCTTCCCGGCGATAGCCCACGACAAAGGGGGGGGGGGGAGGGAAAGAATGTTGTCCCAGTGGCCCGGAAATTGGGGAGGATAAAGCCTGTTTCCCCGGGGCGGCGGCGGGTCCGGTTTTTCTGGTCGTCACTCAAAGAGCATGGCTGGGTAATTGATGATGCCGCTGTCACGGGTCTCCGTCTACGCCGCGCCGTCGAACGTGGATCCTCGTAGCATACACGGAATGTCACACTCGCTCACCCTCCAGAAGAATGTTCTCCGAACATTTGAGTCCACGCAGCTCCCCTTGTCTTTCTGAATCGCCTCGCACAGTGCGTCCGACAAAACGCTTTTCGCTGCACTCAACACCACTGCACAACACCATATGCCTCCGCTGTCAATACTGGCGTCTCCAGGGGCAGCACTGATCTTCTTTTACAGATAAACATGAAACTCAGCACCCAAGCCTCTCCTTTCTAGTCCAAACTGGACGAAATAAATTTACCACAGTTACAAAGGAGCTCCCACTTCTACCACGATCACGGCACAGACAAAAATATAGATAACGAAAGGAAGTAGCGCAGGTTCTGCATGCGCTCCGCATGCTCTCCTGTGAAGGTGTTACTTAATGACAGAAAGGTTTAACTACCAACTCCGATAACTTAACACATAAGCACATAGCAATGTTATGAGCTGTGGCATTACACAATTCTAACCAGTTCAAAACTCCGCTCTGTTTACACCATTAGTCCGACTTAGCTTTCCGATTTCGCAGCGGATATCGGCCTTCATGAGTCATACTAAGTAAGTCTGTGACCCTTTGTCTGCTTTGGGACTCGCGAGGGCTCGTGGCAGGAGCCTCTCCTGGCGTTATCTGCGCGGCAACCTCGCGCGCTTCTTCTTCTAGCAATGCATGAAGTAAATCCGGTGGCATTCTGGCCGTCACCTCTGGCGCCTGCCGAACAAATGCAGGAGAGGGCGTTTCTTGCGAACTATCTGCGCGCTCCGCTTCACTTCTGTCCCCATCAAAATCCGCGCTTTCCCTTTCCTCATTTCGTGAATACTGAACCGGTGCCGACTTGAGGCGATTTGCGTGTATCCTTATCAAGCGCCGGTTTACGTCTCGGACTCTGAAGTTTACCGGAGAAAGCTTCTCGACAACCTCGCACGGTCCTCTCCACTTCGTCTGGAACTTACGAGCTAGCCCAATCTGCCTTTGGCAGTTTTCAATGTACACGCTGTCCCCCACATTAAACGGCGCGTCTCTAGCACTGCGATCGTGCACCTCCTTCCTGCGCTTCGCCGCTTTCTTTAAGGACTCCTTTGCGATGTCCCTCGCCACTTGCAAGCGCGATTCTAGCTCAACCTTATAGTCGTCCAGTGAAGCGTATGGGACACGACGGGGGCCCTCTGGCACTTCACTAGGCTGGTCCGGGTCTCGGCCGTAGAGAAGAAAGAATGGCGATTCGCCCGTGCTCTCGTGTGCTGCGGAATTGTAGGCAAACATTGCATACGGGAGCCACAAGTCCCAGTCCCGCTGGTCGCGCGAAACAAAATGCGACAGGAACCCGGCCACGGTTTGGTTCAGTCGCTCCACCGCGCCGTTGCAAGCCGGATGGTACGGTGTTGTCTGCTTCTTAGCGATCTTAAGCAGCTCGCAAACTCTCCTAATTAGCTGCGACACGAAGTCCGTTCCCCGATCTGTCAAGAGTTGCCTCGGGGGTCCATGTCGGAGCACGATCTGTTCGACAAATGCTCTTGCAACCGTGTCTGCCTTCTGATCTGGGAGTGCTACCGCTCCCGCGTATTTTGAAAGGTGGTCGACAAATACTAAAATGTACTTGTTTCCGGAAGTGGTCGTGGGCAATGGGCCCATTATATCCATACCTGTCCGCTCGAAGGGAGCCGAAACCTCAGGGAACGGCTGAATTGGAGCTGGTCTTCGTCCCTTGGGTGTTTTTCTTTCGAGACAGGAATGACACTTCGCACAGTAGTCTCTAACATCCTGTCGCATGCCACTCCAAAAGTACAAACGCTCCACACGCCTGCGTGTCTTCGCTACGCCAAAATGACCGGCGCATGGCGCATCGTGAAACGCGCGAAGAACCCTTTCTGTCCACGACCGAGGTATGACGACTCTCTCCCAAGCGGTTTTCTCTGGTCTCCCTTTCCTGGTTGGCCTCGTGCGCCGACACAGGGTGCCGTCTTTGCCAATGAAATAACCTAGCTGTTCGGGGTGAGACGGTGCGTCCTCTAAGCTTTCGATTATTCGCTTCAGGTCCGGATCTTTGCACTGCTCTGTGCGTAATTCGGCGGGGTCGACTACGGGGACAAACTCATCTATAGCTGCCACGGCAGCTGTGCGGCTGAGTGCATCAGCATTCAGATGTGTCTTTCCTGACTTGTGCTCAACTTCAAAGCAGTATTCCTGCAGGTGTAGATTCCATCTAGCGAGTCGCGAGCTCGGGTCCCTGACACTCGTCACCCATTTCAGAGGATGGCAGTCTGTGACTAGCTTGAATTTGCGGCCGTAAAGGTAGCATCTGAAGTGCTTTACTGCCCAGACAACGGCGAGGCACTCCCTTTCCGTAGCTCCGTACTTTTGCTCTGTGGGGCTCAGCTGTCGGCTAGCAAAAGCAACGGGATGTTCTTTGCCCTCGATAACCTGAGATAGCACGGCACCCACTGCGAACTTTGACGCATCTGTGGCCATAACGAAGGGCAAATTAAAATCCGGGTGGCGCAACAGCGGTGCACTCATTAGCTTCCTTTTCAGGGCCCCAAAAGCATTCTCCGCGTTTTCGTCCCAGCGAAAGGCGACATTTTTGGCTGTTAAGGCGGTGAGCGGCTTAGCGAGCTTGGCGAACTCCTCTATGTGCCTTCGGTAGTAACCGATCAGGCCGAGAAACTGCCGGACCTGGCGGACGCTAGTCGGGGATGGAAAATCCGAGACACACCTTAGTTTCTCAGGGTCCGGTCGCACGCCGTCAGCTGAAACAACGTGCCCGAGGTATTTCACCTCGTTTTTGAGGAATTGGCACTTAGAGGGCTTCAGCTTGAGACCCGCTGCTCTTAGTCGCACCAAAACCTGCTCAATATCGCGCAAATGGTTATCAAAACTGTCACTGTATATGATAATGTCATCCATATACACGAAGCACAGCCTCCCCAGAAGACCTGCCAGGATAACATCAGCGGTTCTCTGCCAGACAGCAGGGCTGTTGGCCAGACCCATCGGCATTATTTTCCATTCATAGTGCCCTGAGGGCGTGTTGAATGCCGTTTTCTCGGTATCTGCCGGATCCATTGCTATCTGCCAGAATCCCGCCGCCATGTCCACTACCGTGAAGTACCTGGCAGAGCCCAGCTGAGAAAGCGTCTCCTGTATATTGGGGATGGGGTATGGATCGATGCGAGTTACGGCATTTAGTTTGCGGTAGTCCACTACCAATCGATACGAGCCATCTGGCTTTTCCACCAATAGTGCTGGTGCTCCCCAGGGTGACTTTGAGTGTTCGACAATGCCGCGATCAATCAGGTCCTGCACCTGCCGCTCCATCTCCTCACGTTGGGAGTAAGGAATCCTGTACGCACGCTGGTAAACGGGCGATGAAGTGCCGGTTTCTATCCTGTGCTTTATAACGCCACAGCAGCCCAAATCCAGGTTGGACGCGGCGAATACCTCTGAGTAGTCGTTCAGCAAACCAGCCAGAGCCTCCCTCTCCCTGGATTTTACGTGAGAAAGATCGAACGACACCTTTGGAGCAGCCGAAGAACTAGCATGCTCTACAGTGGCGAGTACCGTATCGGTGGGCTCACGTTGCTCTATCGCAGAGGTGAAGAAAGCCAATGTTTTGTTCTTGGGAAGGCTCAGTGGCTGCTGGCTACAGTTAACCACCCGTAGGGGCACTCTGTGGGCGTCATTAACTGTCACGAGGCACGCGGCTGCCTTCAGGCCATTGCTGAGAGAGTCGACCGGCTCAAGCACTCCCACGGCGCCGCTCTCTACATCTGAAGGCACAAACGCGTACAAAATGTGCTCCGACCAAGGAAGGACGATCGCCTCCTCGACCAGCCGGACGGCAACCCGCGAATATACCTTCTCCAATGATCCCACTGTTTGACGGGTGTCAATATCGGTAATGCGAATCTCAGCCCCTCTCCTGTTCAAAAACGGAACTTTTGAGCCGCCCGCATTAACCTCTTCCTCAGAGAATGAGACTACTACCTTCCCTTTTCTCAAAAAATCCTGCCCTAATATACCTGACACTCCGTTTGGCAGAGACACTGTGTCCGGGCATACGTAGCAGGGGTGCTCCAATGCAATTCCGCCGAGAGAGAAGTGTAACCTGTAGAGTCCACTTATGCCAAGAGGATCCCCCGTTATGCCTACAAATTTGGTTGTCATACCACCAGACGCTTCCAACACCTCGCGGTCCCCCTTCCTTCGAAGCGTGTTAAAACTGCTCTCCTTAAGCAATGTCACCTTTGACCCCGTATCTATCAACAATTCCATACAACAACCATTTAACTTGCAACGCACAACAGGGCATGCCTCGTCGGCCACACAAACTACCACCACCTCATCATCTACTGCTCCCTCCCCACGCTCCTCAGGCTGGGGAGGACTAACTAGTTTTTTGACTCGGTATCTGGAGCCCCGCTGTAGGCTTGCTTAGGGCGTGTCTCGCCTGCTTCTCTTTGTGGCTCCCCACGGCGCACGTTTTGGCAGAACCTGGCGATGTGTCCGCGACCCTGGCAAGCGAAGCATACGATTTCTTCAAAATCTCGCATACCGCGCCTGTAGCTTTGTGGCGGTCTCCGGTTTCCAGCGAATGGGCGCTGTTGAGCGCGCGCTTCAACCTGGCATTCTACCTGCTGAGATAGCAGCTATTCTAAGCGATCTAACCGCTCTGTCAAGAGAGCAACCTCAGGGTTGAGCACCGCTCTCTCTATGACGCGTACTCTCGCTGCGGCTGTCGTTAACGCCTCATTTTGTTCCTCATCCAATGCGGCCTCCACGGCTTGGTCGAAATTGCTCGGCTTGCGCGAGAGCACGAACCGGCGCACGGGGTCTTGCAGACCAGCCACGAACAAAGCGGTCATTTCCTCTTTAAGTAGATCCTCCGCGTATTTCTTCCTTAGCTGGTCTCCTTCCTCCTCCCTGCTTAACGTATCGCGTGCTAGGCGCTGAAGCCGCGACGCAAATGTTCGCACGTCCTCCCCTACCATCTGTCCGGCGTCACGGAACCTCTGTACCCGCACGTGACGTGGTTCAGTGTCGAAATGCTCAAACGCGAGCTTCTTAAATTCCGCAAATGATTTTGTGGATTTTACTTTTTCGTCTCGCCAGGCAAAATCATGAGCAGCTCCTGCCATCTTACACCTCGCCATTCCCAGCATTTGAGCATCGGACCATCCCCCCATTTTCCCAATTTCTTCTAGCATGGAAAAGAAATCGCAGATTGGAACCCCTGTCTTATCTCCCGTAAACGTCGGAATGACGCTTCCTAATGCCAGCATGCTTGCTCCGAGCGACGGCTGTGGAGTGGGAGCTCCCTCAGATAGTCATTTTTTTTTTCAAGCCCTCCAGTG
Source organism: Amblyomma americanum (assembly GCF_052857255.1). Classification (NCBI taxonomy): domain Eukaryota; kingdom Metazoa; phylum Arthropoda; class Arachnida; order Ixodida; family Ixodidae; genus Amblyomma; species Amblyomma americanum. Next base: position 54,713,399 of record NC_135505.1, on the reverse strand, counting down.
CCTCAAGCCTCTCAAATGGGGGTAAAAGTCCCACAATCAGTCCCGTGATTCCCTTTTGATTACAATTTTGAAGTCATGAATGTCACAGCATTCAGAGGACATTTGCTTTTGAGACCCCACTTCTGGCACCAGTGTGATGACCCCCATAATGCGCAGGTCCACACGGGACGGAGAGGCAAAGAGACACCGTATGGCTCAGTTTAAACAAACAGGTATATTCAATAATTACACATGATTAAGGTTATACATCAGAGGCTGGGGCGTCCGAGCTTACGTGCCGACGACTTCATGGGGGCGATGGAGTGGCTCCGGAGTTGGGCTCGAGCGGTTGCTGGCAGAAGCTGCACGCCGTCGGGCTTCGGCGCTGAAGGCCCTCTTGGCGAACGATGTCGTCCTGAGCGTTCTTCTTCCGTTTCTTCGAGGATGGTTCACAAACCCTTCCTCTAGTGTCGTTCGGCTTGGAAGATGAACAGGAGGCGAGCTTGTAGATGATGACAGCAGAGCATAATTTTACAACAGAACAAACTTTGCACTACTTTACTCATCGACCGGGCAGGTTAGTGCCTAAGTAGCATCACATTACATGCTAAGCATGGAGCCCCAGCTCAGACTGGACTGCATCCGTTTACATGCGCTTTTAAGCACTTGATTAACAAAGGACTAAGGGCGGTCATTTTCAGTGGCCCGCCCAAAGCATCAATTCTCCAATCCAAAATAACATGCGAGATGGGGACCACCCCTTGGGTGGGGCTTAGCCTCGAACCCAGAGTCTGTTAACAATACAAACTAAATAAACAACAAAAACGCCACCACTCTCTCTCAAGTGAGAGTATACACAGGCTCTCTCTTCGGAGCTAATTCACTAGCGCCTGTCTTTCCACATTCTTGGCGAGTCTTGCCTGTCCGCCATGACAGGTGTCCGTCACGGCCCTTCTGGGAAGCTGTGGGTGCCTTCCCGGCGATAGCCCACGACAAAGGGGGGGGGGGGGAGGGAAAGAATGTTGTCCCAGTGGCCCGGAAATTGGGGAGGATAAAGCCTGTTTCCCCGGGGCGGCGGCGGGTCCGGTTTTTCTGGTCGTCACTCAAAGAGCATGGCTGGGTAATTGATGATGCCGCTGTCACGGGTCTCCGTCTACGCCGCGCCGTCGAACGTGGATCCTCGTAGCATACACGGAATGTCACACTATTTATTTATTGCCAATTATGAAGAAAAAACAAAGAAATCAACCAAATGCGTCAATATAGCGCAGAAGTCGATATAGCGACGGGAGAAGGTGAAGTCACACCTGACGTCTTCCTAGTTACGGCGCGTGCTGGTGGCGCCACCTGCGCGCCACCGGCAGAGAAGCCAGAGAACAAGGGAAGAAATGCCTTGCCAGCAATTACGGGCTCCAGTCGTTACGCGTCGCCTTCAATGAACCACCATCTTGTGCACACTGCTTCCTCTCCAGGAAAGGCGGCGGTGTACGTTAACGCGCGTTTCCCTCACGTATGCCTCTCTCTGGAAACTTGGTGCACTTCTTATCTGGAGGTAGTTGCAGTTGCTGTAAATGTACGGAAGGCAACTGTTGTGGTGGTATCCTTTTACGTAAGACCAGCGGGTGGCGCTCGCTCCCGTATTAATCTGGGCTGGTTATTGACTGTGCGTAGGCAATACCCCGGGTGTTCGATTTTAGTCGGAGGCGACTTCAACGCCCCACACCCAGACTGGGGGTACCCTACTTCGGGCCCCCGCGGCAGGCGTGTGGGGGATGCCTTCGCGGATGCGTTTTTTATTCTTCTAAATCACCCCAGTTCAGCAAAACTGGCTATGCGTCAGAGTCACAGTACCACATATGCTCCTGATCTGGCGTGGTGGTCTGGCGCAGGCACTCCCTCGTGGCACCTTGAGCCTGACTGTTGGGGCAGTGACCACCACCTTATAATCATCGGTGTCCATCCATCACGTGCTCGACGGCAACGCCGCAAGTGCACGGTGGTCAACTGGGATTGTTTCCGTGCTTTTCTCCAGGATCACCCAGCAGAGTCGTCACCATCGCTTGCTGATCGCATACAATGCGCGTTAAACAGTGCTACCACCTGCACCTGGGCAGACTTCGCTCGACCGGTTCGAGATAACGGTCTCCTAAACTGCCGACAGGCCGAGCTGCAAGCCTCACGTGTTCCCACATCTGCACAGCCACGTATAAGACAGCTGTATTACTGCTAAGGCTCGCAAATAAGAACGCCATTCATCACGAAGGCAGCGGAATGCGTGGTGTGAGCAGTTTTTTGCGAAGATGTCGAATCCATATCCCTGGCAAGGTTTCCGTTCAATGGAACACGGTCACTCTTGTCCCGACTCAGTTAGCACCGCATGCCTTGCAGCTAACTTGTCTCCGAGTGATTTCGCCAAAGAAGTCGCACAGAAATTTTTTCCAAAATATGATGTGTTGCCACCCTCAGCTACCCAGTCTAACTTGGCAGGGATTCCAGCTTACGTAGATAAACTGCCATCAGCACCAGATGCCGAGGGTATTGCGTCTACCTTTACCATGCCTGAGTTGCTTGCAGCAATAGATGAGGCTAAACGAAAGACATCGCCCGGTTCAGATGCCATTCCATATGAGTTGTACAAGAACATGAGTTGTGATGTCCTCCCTCAACTTCTCGACACCTTTAACCCAGTATGGCTAAACGAGACCTGTAAATTGGCCACTTTGTTCCCAATTCCAAAAGCCGGGAAGCTACCGGCAGATCTTGGCAACTTCAGGCCTATTTCTCTAACATCAACACTGGGCAAGCTGAGAGAGAGAATGTTAGCCACACGACTGTCGTGGTGTCTTGAGCACCACGGTTTCCACCACCCCGCCCAAACTGACTTCCGTCCATTCATCGGCACTGAAGATGGTTTGGCTGTCTTAGCGTCGCAAGTTCTGTCATAGACTCGCAGCCACAGTGTACGTACCGTGCTCGCCATGAATATCGAAAAGGCTTACGATAATATAAGTCATGCTGACATTTTTCATTCTATTGACATGCTGCATTTGACTCTTCGAATATGCAATTTTATAAAATCCTTCCTTGAAGGCAGACGATTTGCCATACGCCTCAGTGGTGACTCCATAGGAACATTTTAATCTGTTCGCGCTTTACCCCAAGGCTCGGTGCTGTCACCAACACTGTTCAATATGGCCTTCATTCCTCTTGCATGGCACTTACATGAAGCACGACATTTGGTGAAAGCGGTTTTGCAGCCGTGCCTCATTTACCAAGCACAGTTCCAACACATAAACAGAGCTCAGAGGGATCGTTTGGAAGCCGTCAATCGAGATGTAATGAGAGCTATCACTTGCCTTTTTACGCATCATGCCGAACGTGGCACTTCAAGAAAAAACTCAGTTAAATACCCTTGACGAGCTTGTGCAGCAGCGCCGTGATGCTGGTAGCCTTATGGCCACCCTTTTGCATTCACCGCGAGCACGCAGGACCTTTTCTTTATCACACACCGTACTGTAACCGCCACCGTCAGTTCTTCCTCCATGGGACTTTGTGCAGCTGAGCGACAACAAACCTACCGATCTACGTCGCCCAACCTCACCTTATGCGGCATCGTCCCTTCGCGAGCGAATCGCGGAACAAGATAGTCACCCACCCCGCGGCTCAATTATTACTTATGTTGATGCCAGTATCTAGGGCTGTGTAACGACGACTGCACTTTACTGCCCCCGCCAGTATGCCCTTAAAAAGGCGGCCATGTTTCGATTCGCGAAACCCCCTACTTCCTTATGTGCTGAGCTGCTTGCTATACAAGATGCGCTTCCCTTTGTAGTCGCAGTCACCTTGCTCCCTACAGCCCCCATTACCATCCGTACTGACGCCCTTCAAGCAACTCGTCTACTCGGAGGCGTCAGCCGCAGTCCAGAAATGTGCCACAATATACATCGCCTGGCGGCTCGCATCTCGCAAGCCATTCGAACTGAGTGGACCCAACGTGAATTACTCAATTCACATTGATTCACAATTCACTCAATTCCACGCGATCGATATAAGCAGTCGCCCGCCACCAGAGCAGTGGCGGCGCAGAAAAGGGAGGAAAAATTCCAATAACAGGCCCCGCAAAAGCGGGAGCATATGTGTTTAAATACATCCCCAAAAGTCAATAGATATGACATTCTTAATTCACTGGAACTGTCGAGGCATAATAAAAAACTACAGGGACGTAAAAGATATTCATGCTTTATATTCCGCGGCTTTTGTGTCTCCAGGAGACAAACTTGGGACCAAAACATAAAAGTATTTTAAGAAAATATAAAGTACTTCGCCATGACCAAGAGCAAGCAAATAGGCTCTCAGACTGTCATAGTTGCTCAAAGTAGTTTGGCCACTCGTAAAACCAAGCTTCCGACAACATCTTAAGCCGTTGAACTATCTGTAGTTCTTTTTAAAACAGATACAGTATGTTTCATATTTCTCCAACTACACATGACAGTAACACTCCATGATTTAGAAGACATTTTAAAACAATTACCAGAGCCATATCTGTTAGTCTGCGGTTTTAATGCTGACTCCAATTTGTGGAGAAGCAAACAAAACGCACGCTAGAGGCCAGTATTTTAGAATATTTTATTCTGTGCAATAACATATGCCTGCTCTACAAGGGCAAACACACATACTGTTTCCCACGCTCAGGAAGATAGACCTGCATAAATTTTTCTCTAACATCGCCTTTCTCTCTTTATTGCTTTTAAATGAGATGTCTTGGACAACCCGTAAGGTAGCGATCATCTACCCGTTCTTATCGGCTTAACATCTACAAAAATCATTCCTAGAAAACCACGACGTTGGAAGCTCCATTTGGCCGACTGGGCGCTGTTTCAAGAAAATGCCAGCCTAGCGCGAGCACCATTGAAAATTCAGCGGCGATTGACATCAACGAAGCTCGCCGGTCTCCTTTCCGCCGCCGTTTCCGTCCGTGTCGTCGTGAAATAGGCAAATTGGCTGCCCCCAGCAGCAACGTGTCCCCGCTGCAGGCGAGCGCGCCGGCGCAAAAACGCTTTTCCTGCACAGCGTCACTGACGCATTTACTCATCAACTTGTGGATGGATCACCATCGCGATCTGCGAGCGCAGAAACGCAATGCACCCGTGTACGCTAGGATGACGGCTCTGTTCAACCAGCTCACAAGCGAGCAATGCGGGCACGCTGTGTGCGTCACAGTCAAACAGATCAAGCACAAAATGAAAAACTTGGTTCAGGCTCACAAGAAAGTTACCACGAGCTTATTAGTGATATTTAGGTCGACATAGCGCATTGTCAGGCATATTCTATGAAATCTGGCTCACCGCAGTGCAAGAAGTGTGCTTCAATGCCATAGGAAACGCCGATTTTTGCTTTACATGCGCTCGAACGTGACTTTCTCGACGTTTCGGGCTCATTGTGACGCTCACGCGGCGATTCAGGAATAGCGCTCGCATCTTAGCGCAGTACAAATGGTTGTGATATGTAGCCATTTGCCGTAATCTAGGCATGACCGGCGTAGCCTGACCGCACGCATTTGCACCGAGAAGTCTGTTCGATCAGCTACTCGAAATAAGATCGTGACATGTGCAGTAGCTTTCCTGTAGCTTACGATGCAGTACAGCTAACAATCGCTAAAGCCGCACTATGAAAGCAGTAGTTTCCGCAAAAAAATGCAAACAATAACAGGTTCCTTTCATTTGCAGATTCCATTAGCCATAAAACAATAACACTATACTAAGGCAAATATTCCCTGCATTATTTTTTGAGTCGGAGTGGAGGGGTAAGTTTTAGGTTGTTTTCGAACGTAAAACACTATTGTACTGATCAAGAACCCACCTTTTCCACGCAACCACTCAATTTATTATAGTAACTTTTTTCAGAGGCTGACGTGGGGTGGTACCTTTCAGGTGCTGTCAAAACAGTGTGCTAAACGGCTTGCAATGTTATCTGACGAAGTCGTGCATATAGCAGTGCACGAAAAAGCACACTATGTCGTGCATATGGCATCAGCCGAAGTGATTGAACTTTATGTTTTGAATAGAGCAGAAAGCGCTGAATGCATAACCTAATCAAGAATCTCTCCCAAACTTGTGTGTTGACATTGTCTATAGTCTAAGAACTTGCATCTTGACTATCAGATGACTTAGTTCGAAGCCTATTGAACACCCATCGTTATTCAACAGCTTTCTCCTTGTAGTTTATCACTTTGCCTGCAGTTTTAACTTTCAGCACAATGATGTTCATTGTTCTTGGCAGTTTTTATTTGTGCAGCAAAAAATCACGTTCATCTCTTAAGACATAAAGAAGTGACTCTTAGCTGTAGTTTCTTTTTATTTCAGAAAGGCAAGCATCGCTGGCACTGGGCCTGCTGCACCTCAGCGCCCATTCTACAGACGGCTTCACACACTCCTAGGGAACCTGCCTATGAATGATAGAAGCCTGGTACAAGAGAGCTTTCAGGTGCAACATTTGTTTATTTTGATTGTATGCGAAAACGAGAAGTAGACTGACAAACCAAAATTGTTTTTTTGCCGGCCATGTTTTTCGCCGGACACAGGTGGCAACAAAGTTTCGAGAATTTTATGTTACTAAAGCACATGACATGAACATGAGATATTATTGTGTGCCAGAATACTGAATATGCTCAAATAACTTTAATTAGCATCACAGTCAGTGTAGCTTCGAAATCATTGGTTAACATTTCTGACATACTGGATGGCACGATACTTGTTACTTTTTTGGAGTTGTGATAATAGGGTGAGATAGGTAAAGCTGCTTATGTTACAAAGAAGGGCACCAGGGTAAGCCGTGTGCTATAGAGTGTACGAAAACTCTTTTAGAGAAAAGGGCAACTATTGCATAAAATTCTGGTATATTAAAATGTTTCTGCAGGTGATGTGTACAACTTACATTCATCATGCAACACAGTATTAATCACTTAGAAGCAACAATCGGTATTGTTCCGTTGTTCTCCTTTATTAAGCTGAACATGGTTGAACGGCTGCCAGAGGATGCTGAGATTATTGCTTCAGGACAGCCATAACAAGTGCCGGAAGCCCAGACAGCGGAAATGTCGAGGCGTCGACAAGACTGGCCTCGTCCAGCGAGGCATCGACAAGCCAGGCTTCAACACCTGCAGCCTCAGCCGAGCAAGGTCGCATGCACAAAAGGCGACAGCCGATATCATCTATAAAAAAAGTTGTGCTGCTGCTAAAAGGCAAAAAAAAACCGTGCCAAAATATGCCTAGAAAGGAGCACAAGCTGTCTAAAAAGACGGTCTGTCTCCAGGAGGAGGCCAATGACATACACCGTGAAATGGTCAGCATAATCCGCCAATACTTTGAAGGTCGGCCTGAGCGTCAGCCTGACTGCTCCGACAGCGCTGAATAAAGCTCTGTGTGCACACGTGCTCCAAAAATTGTCACATACTTGCCCAATCTTTCACATTCTTTTTATTGTTCACAATAGCATGCCTAAAACAAAATTTTTCGAAGTAGTCATGGCTTCAATGCAAAGATGTGCTTGGCCAAAGCATGGCGGACACGTTCACCTGACGAGCTTACTGCGTTGCTCAACAAACAGGCTGCGGAAGCTCCCCGGCTGCAGCTTCAGCACTCCACTGTGTGTCTCACTGTTCACGCATGGGCTCGCATACATTGTGAAGGATGCAACAATCTCGCACAATGCGTTTGACATTTTCGATTTGAATCTCAATTCCCTTCAAAACCCTTAACCTAGGCTTCAAACTCCCAAATGCAATCTCAACGACACGCCTCGCTTTTGAAAATGCGCAATTGAACGTTTGCACTGTTGGGTTTCCTGCATTCATATGGCGGAAACGCTTTATCACGTGACGCTGCAAAGGAAAGCCGTGGTCAAAGAGGAGGACCGCCCCTATTGGCATCCCTTCAATAATTTGGCTTGGTAGAGTGGAGACATCAGTTCTTACTACGTCCAGTATTGCCGAGCCTGTGTACACTGCTGCATCATGAATGCGCCCTGGAGACCCTACACTAATATACATTAACTTGTAGTTGTGGTCTACAATCGTAAGGAAAATTATGCTATACCAGCCCTTATAGTAGTAATAGTCCTGCGCATTTTTGTAGGGTGGCGAGACTTTTTTATGGCAACCGTCCAGCGCGCCAAAGCCCTGCGGAAAGCCTGTGCAGGCTTCGAACTGTCGCACATTTTCTCTAATATTGTTCAGTGACAGAAAGCGCACAGCGTGTGGCTCGAGAACATCGCCGACAACGTCACAAAACTCTCGGAAAATCAGGTTCACGGATGGCCGACTCACGCCGATGAGATGCGCCACAGTCCTTTCCTCTGCCGATGTGGCAAGTCTGTACAGCGAGAGGGCGACGCGCTGGTGCAGGGATATGCAAGCTCGCATGTTCGTATCTTGCCGTGTTAATGAGGAGCACGAGCTCACGATTTACGCTAACGTGGTACGAGTCACGCGAAAGTTAGCCTTGAAGATTTAATCCGACAACGTCAGCACGTTGGTGTCGTTCCAAGAGGGTGGTCTGGAAAGCGTCCACAGAATCCTTTGCCTGGCAGACATCAGAACAGAAAGTGCAACGAGGCTGCGACATCGCCTCTCAGCCGCCTTCCCCTTCTTCTTGATTGACGGTTTCTGAATGCGCAGAGCTTGCAGTTCAGCCCTTTTCGCAGACAACAAGGCCTCGTTGTGCGACACCAGGAGAAGCGAATCGGGTGGACGATCGCGGTCGCATTCATAAAGCGGACGGCTAAGCGCCATTCTACGGCTACTCTCGGGTGCGTGTCGCAACGTAGCACCGCGTTCAACACTGCACCTGCTGAATCGCGCTGATGGTCACTCGCGGTACGAAAGAAAAAAGGAAATGCACAGTGGCGCAGCGGTTAGCATATGATACAACAAGCATATGATACAACTGCAGATTCTGGAATCTTCACGACTTGGCTGAACTTGGCATTCGTGGTAGGATGTTGAACTGCCTAAAAGTCTCCCTCTAAAAGCGTTCATTCCTTGTACGCTTCTATTCAACCCTCTTGAGAATTTTCACTCAGGAAAACGGAGTTCCTCACAGAAGTAATTTAAGCGCGACCCTCTTTGCTGTTAAAATGAATTCTAATATTAAAGTTGCTCCAAGGACCATATGTATTCAGTCTACGTCGACAATCTTCAGAACTTGCACGCCCTCAAAAATATGAACATGTGAAAGACAAGTGCAGTTAACAGTAAAAAAACTTGCTACATGGCCTGACCGAAATGGGTTCCGGTTCTCCATGGAGAAAATAGTGGTAATTCTTCTCTCACTGAACCGTCGCCTACAGATAGAATCTAGACGACACTTGAACGAAACCGACTTACCGGTAAAGAGTGAGGACAAATACCGAAGCATAAATTTCGACAAAAACTGACCTTCTTGCCCAACATAAAGAAGCTGGAAAAAAAGCCACTCGGTCATTAAACATCTTAAAGATGCTCTCACGTAAACGCCGAGGGTATGATAGGACCTGCCTTTTACACATCTACTCCACCATAGTTCGCTCTTGTATAGATTATGGGTGCACAGTGTACAATTCAGCTCGACAGTCCTACCTGAAGCAATTAGATCCAGTACATAACTAAGGTCTGCGCCTTGCAAGCGGCGCATACAGGACATAACCCATGAACAGTCTATATGTAGATTGTAGCGAACCAGCCCTAGCAGATAGAAGAGCCATCCATGCCATAGTTACGAAGTGCCCATCTAAGCAGCTTTTTTCAAACAAACCCAATGCAACAATGCCCCTTATCCTCCGTTTTGAAGGAATTTTCCTGGAATTAAGTATTCTGGACACACCACTTTATGTTGCCCTGAGACTTGAACCACTGTCACCTGGGTACACCTTTGCCGCTGTAGGGGACTACACATTGATACAAATTCATAAAAAGCACACTCCACGTGAGCAAATATTGCAAGAATATTTGGCGCTACACGAAAAGTACAAAGAATAGACATCATTTTATAAGCACGGTTCTAAAACAGCACTTTACGTGGGAGGTGCTGTAAGACAAATGGACGTTGGAAGATAAATGAGAAAAGGTGGTCAGCTTGCCTCATTGCGCGTCAACTTTCTCAGCCCAGTGTTATGCCGTTTCTATGGCTGAATGAAAAATTGTCAAAAAGAACATTCAAACAAGCATTGTCTACACCGACTCGCTGAGTGTAATAACACAACTGAACGCCAGACATTTGAGAGAACCTTTATAGGTGATATACTATATAACACTACGGCTGAAACTAGGCACTAGGTAATTGGGCACTGTGTGTTACGAAGCCATCTTGGAACCAGCGGAAAAGAGAGCTGACGCGCGCGCTGCTCAAGCCCGCCATAAGAAGTTAGGACTTGAAATATATCCTAAGCAGATTGAATAAATCTAGCAAAAGATAGACTTAAAGAAAAATGACAGCCTACATAGAAGAGTGAAGAAATTAACAAACTGCATTTAGTAAAACCTTTTCTGGGAGAATAAAGATCATGCAAGCATCAGGAATGTCTGATAGAGGTAATTTTGTGCCGCCTGCGCCTAGGGCACAGACTCCTAACACTTAACTTTCTATTGACAAAAGAAAACAAACCTTTGTGTGAGAAATATGGAGAGCTGCTGACAGTAAGTCACATCTTATTCTTGTGCACACAACTCGCACGGCTAAGTATAAAAATATTTTACAACATTTTACAATAAACGCATTCTCTTCCACCCCAAGTTAATTTTAGGAGATACACCACTTGTAGGTACTTCATCTGTTTTTAGTTTTCTGAAAACAGCGGCGATGTTAACCAAATATATTATCACAGACGCATTAATTCTAAAAATTCTTACCGTGTGCGCTGGCGCATTCTGTGATGCACCTCATCCATTTCCTCAGGCCTGAGAAAAAGGCTGAGGTTTACATTTGATTTGTAGGGCTTCTTGGAGTCCTTGTCCGGACAAGGGCTGTCGCGGAGGACACCCAAATTTTGAAACTATACCAAGTGTTTGGCGCATGATAGCCTGAGTTGCTTATGCGCTATAAAACCCAATACAATTCAATACCTTTATATGCGATTATCTTCGACGCTCTGTACTAATTTTTAACGCCAATCTCGTCAGCATTGAAAATTTGAGATGGCCTGAGCTGTTCTTTGGAAAACAATATTTTCAAAGGGTCAAATTACTCCGTCACAGGAGACCTTGACACTGCCTGGACTCTCAGCATTGAAAGTCCTTCTGGTTTGCGAATCGATAACACCGCATAATTACGCCCAAGGAACGAGGTGAGCCAATTTCTTCCTGCCGTCTTGTGGTCTGTGTCAACTGGAAGAGAAATTTCGTTTGCTTCACAGAAGTCATAAACAAGTTCCCAAACATCACTGCACGCCATTCCAAAGATATATTTGTCCACACATAAAATCTGCTCTAGAAGCATTTAGTCTTGCTTCGAGGAAAAAATTCGTCTTTTTCATCCAAGCTGCTTCTTGAAAATCACGTATGGACCATGCGTTTTCAGTCATTTTGCTCGTTTTGAAGGGAATGCTTATGCACATAGAAGGCTTTCTCTGCAGCCCGAATAGAATGTTTTCGCTGGCTCACGCTTTCGAGAGCTTTCTTCATATTGGCGTCGCTGCACGCCGCCCTCGTCGTGTTTTTTTTTTGAACGTGCGGGCCATTCTAGAAAACGACCGAAAAAACCAGAGCTAAGAATGCACTTAGCGCGAGGAGAGACTGCAATTGCTTCCCCCGATCGACGAACTGTCGCGTTTTGCTCCTTCCATAGATTCCTACAGAATCAATTTCATAGTCATAAAGATTACCACATAGCGAACTGTAATTGCTTCCACAGCTAGCCAAGGAGATTCAGTAAAAACACAAATGCGTACCTTGTTGCAATAGTTCACGGCTACGCTGCTGCACAGTGCACAGAAACGGGGCGTCAGAAGTTAGCACCTTTTTGGCGGAACAGCTACTCCATCATAGTCGCTCCTGAATTTTTTTTCTGTAGTGGGCAAAACAGGATTTCCGCCGTTATTATTATGCATTTAGTGGACACTCAGCGGCGCCTAATGTTGGTTTAAGAAGCCTTCCTAATCTAAAAACATTTACGCAAGATGCCGCTAGATGAGACATGTCTCATTTTGCGCCATGTCTTAGTTTACCGCGCCCTACCTACTACAAGAAACCCATGAACGGCTGCTTAACGGTTGTCGCGTTAAAGACTGAATATATTGGCAAAAGCAGAATTTTAGTGCAGTTAAAGGAAGTCAGAATAAGAAATAAAATAGCGCAATCCCGAATGAGCTCGGTGGTCTTATGCCGAAGAAAACGCGGCTTAAAATCATTTAAAAGACATAGGATGTAACGTGCAGAGCCTGCGCGGAGCTTTTAAGATGCTAAATGGAGATTTGATAATAAGCGTGGCCGACATACAATTCAGAGAAATCAGCCTGTTTTGCTTCAGTCGTCGTCACCTGTCCAACTGGCCAAGTAGCATGCAGTGCAGCAGACTTTAGAAACTGCCCTGAAGTGCTCTTTATACGCTGTGGATGGCTAAATGGTCCATCATACTGAGTACTAGAGCGCAGTAACAACACTGACAGTAAAGGACGAAGACACCCTATAAACATATATATATATATATATATATATATATATATATATATATATATATATATATATATATATATATATATATATATATATATATATATATATATATATATATATATATGACATGTACGAAAACTGCCCTGAAGTACAGATAAAATGAAAAGCAGCGTCGCATGCGTGATAACATGTCGGAGGATTGAAAAGGAGAGGTGGCGTGCGCCGCAACCAGAGTTGTGTCGTCTTTATGCGACAACAACATATCTAGACAACCAAACTCCTGCGCAGTAGCAACGCGGACAAGAAAGAGGGACGAAAACACCCTATAATTATATACTATATTTATATGACATATACGCACACTGCCCTGAAGCAGAGATAAAATGAAAAGCTGCGTCGTCGCATGCATGATAACATGTCGGAGGATTGAAAAGGAGAGGTCGCGTGCGCCGCAACCAGAGTTGTGTCGTCTTTATGCGACAACAACATGTCTAGACAACCAAACTCCTGCGCAGTAGCAACGCGGACAAGAAAGAGGGACGAAAACACCCTATAATTATATACTATATTTATATGACATATACGCACACTGCCCTGAAGCAGAGATAAAATGAAAAGCTGCGTCGTCGCATGCGTGATAACATGTCGGAGGATTGAAAAGGAGAGGTGGCGTGCGCCGCAACCAGAGTTGTGTCGTCTTTATGCGACAACAACATATCTAGACAACCAAACTCCTGCGCAGTAGCAACGCGGACAAGAAAGAGGGACGAAAACACCCTATAATTATATACTATATTTATATGACATATACGCACACTGCCCTGAAGCAGAGATAAAATGAAAAGCTGCGTCGTCGCATGCGTGATAACATGTCGGAGGATTGAAAAGGAGAGGTGGCGTGCGCCGCAACCAGAGTTGTGTCGTCTTTATGCGACAACAACATATCTAGACAACCAAACTCCTGCGCAGTAGCAACGCGGACAAGAAAGAGGGACGAAAACACCCTATAATTATATACTATATTTATATGACATATACGCACACTGCCCTGAAGCAGAGATAAAATGAAAAGCTGGGTCGTCGCATGCATGATAACATGTCGGAGGATTGAAAAGGAGAGGTCGCGTGCGCCGCAACCAGAGTTGTGTCGTCTTTATGCGACAACAACATGTCTAGACAACCAAACTCCTGCGCAGTAGCAACGCGGACAAGAAAGAGGGACGAAAACACCCTATAATTATATACTATATTTATATGACATATACGCACACTGCCCTGAAGCAGAGATAAAATGAAAAGCTGCGTCGTCGCATGCGTGATAACATGTCGGACGATTGAAAAGAAGAGGTCACGTGCGCCGCAACCAGAGTTGAGTCGTCTTTATGCGACAACAACATATCTAGACAACCAAACTCCTGCGCAGTAGCAACGCGGACAAGAAAGAGGGACGAAAACACCCTATAATTATATACTATATTTGTATGACATATACGCACACTGCCCTGAAGCAGAGATAAAATGAAAAGCTGCGTCGTCGCATGCGTGATAACATGTCGGACGATTGAAAAGAAGAGGTCACGTGCGCCGCAACCAGAGTTGAGTCGTCTTTATGCGACAACAACATATCTAGACAACCAAACTCCTGCGCAGTAGCAACGCGGACAAGAAAGAGGGACGAAAACACCCTATAATTATATACTATATTTGTATGACATATACGCACACTGCCCTGAAGCAGAGATAAAATGAAAAGCTGCGTCGTCGCATGCGTGATAACATGTCGGAGGATTGAAAAGGAGAGGTCGCGTGCGCCGCAACCAGAGTTGTGTCGTCTTTATGCGACAACAACATATCTAGACAACCAAACTCCTTCGCAGTAGCAACGCGGAGAGGAAAGAGGGACGAAAACACCCTCTAATTATATACTATATTTATATGACATATACGCTCACTGCCCTGAAGCAGAGATAAAATGAAAAGCTGGGTCGTCGCATGCGTGATAACATGTCGGAGGATTGAAAAGGAGAGGTGGCGTGCGCCGCAACCAGAGTTGTGTCGTCTTTATGCGACAACAACATATCTAGACAACCAAACTCCTGCGCAGTAGCAACGCGGACAGCAAAGAGGGACGAAAACACCCTATAATTATATACTATATTTATATGACATATACGCACACTGCCCTGTAGCAGAGATAAAATGAAAAGCTGGGTCGTCGCATGCGTGATAACATGTCGGAGGATTGAAAAGGAGAGGTGGCGTGCGCCGCAACCAGAGTTGTGTCGTCTTTATGCGACAACAACATATCTAGACAACCAAACTCCTGCGCAGTAGCAACGCGGACAGGAAAGAGGGACGAAAACACCCTATAATTATATACTATATTTATATGACATATACGCACACTGCCCTGAAGCAGAGATAAAATGAAAAGCTGCGTCTTCGCATGCGTGATAACATGTCGGAGGATTGAAAAGGAGAGGTCGCGTGCGCCGCAACCAGAGTTGTGTCGTCTTTATGCGACAACAACATATCTAGACAACCAAACTCCTGCGCAGTAGCAACGCGGACAGGAAAGAGGGACGAAAACACCCTATAATTATATACTATATTTATATGACATATACGCACACTGCCCTGAAGCAGAGATAAAATGAAAAGCTGCGTCTTCGCATGCGTGAAAACATGTCGGAGGATTGAAAAGGAGAGGTGGCGTGCGCCGCAACCAGAGTTGTGTCGTCTTTATGCGACAACAACATATCTAGACAACCAAACTCCTGCGCAGTAGCAACGCGGACAGGAAAGAGGGACGAAAACACCCTATAATTATATACTATATTTATATGACATATACGCACACTGCCCTGAAGCAGAGATAAAATGAAAAGCTGCGTCTTCGCATGCGTGATAACATGTCGGAGGATTGAAAAGGAGAGGTCGCGTGCGCCGCAACCAGAGTTGTGTCGTCTTTATGCGACAACAACATATCTAGACAACCAAACTCCTGCGCAGTAGCAACGCTGACAAGAAAGAGGGACGAAAACACCCTATAATTATATACTATATTTATATGACATATACGCACACTGCCCTGAAGCAGAGATAAAATGAAAAGCTGCGTCTTCGCATGCGTGATAACATGTCGGAGGATTGAAAAGGAGAGGTGGCGTGCGCCGCAACCAGAGTTGTGTCGTCTTTATGCGACAACAACATATCTAGACAACCAAACTCCTGCGCAGTAGCAACGCGGACAGGAAAGAGGGACGAAAACACCCTATAATTATATACTATATTTATATGACATATACGCACACTGCCCTGAAGCAGAGATAAAATGAAAAGCTGCGTCTTCGCATGCGTGATAACATGTCGGAGGATTGAAAAGGAGAGGTGGCGTGCGCCGCAACCAGAGTTGTGTCGTCTTTATGCGACAACAACATATCTAGACAACCAAACTCCTGCGCAGTAGCAACGCGGACAGGAAAGAGGGACGAAAACACCCTATAATTATATACTATATTTATATGACATATACGCACACTGCCCTGAAGCAGAGATAAAATGAAAAGCTGCGTCTTCGCATGCGTGATAACATGTCGGAGGATTGAAAAGGAGAGGTCGCGTGCGCCGCAACCAGAGTTGTGTCGTCTTTATGCGACAACAACATATCTAGACAACCAAACTCCTGCGCAGTAGCAACGCTGACAAGAAAGAGGGACGAAAACACCCTATAATTATATACTATATTTATATGACATATACGCACACTGCCCTGAAGCAGAGATAAAATGAAAAGCTGCGTCTTCGCATGCGTGATAACATGTCGGAGGATTGAAAAGGAGAGGCGGCGTGCGCCGCAACCAGAGTTGTGTCGTCTTTATGCGACAACAACATATCTAGACAACCAAACTCCTGCGCAGTAGCAACGCGGACAGGAAAGAGGGACGAAAACACCCTATAATTATATACTATATTTATATGACATATACGCACACTGCCCTGAAGCAGAGATAAAATGAAAAGCTGCGTCTTCGCATGCGTGATAACATGTCGGAGGATTGAAAAGGAGAGGTGGCGTGCGCCGCAACCAGAGTTGTGTCGTCTTTATGCGACAACAACATATCTAGACAACCAAACTCCTGCGCAGTAGCAACGCTGACAAGAAAGAGGGACGAAAACACCCTATAATTATATACTATATTTATATGACATATACGCACACTGCCCTGAAGCAGAGATAAAATGAAAAGCTGCGTCTTCGCATGCGTGATAACATGTCGGAGGATTGAAAAGGAGAGGTCGCGTGCGCCGCAACCAGAGTTGTGTCGTCTTTATGCGACAACAACATATCTAGACAACCAAACTCCTGCGCAGTAGCAACGCGGACAGGAAAGAGGGACGAAAACACCCTATAATTATATACTATATTTATATGACATATACGCACACTGCCCTGAAGCAGAGATAAAATGAAAAGCTGCGTCTTCGCATGCGTGATAACATGTCGGAGGATTGAAAAGGAGAGGTGGCGTGCGCCGCAACCAGAGTTGTGTCGTCTTTATGCGACAACAACATATCTAGACAACCAAACTCCTGCGCAGTAGCAACGCGGACAGGAAAGAGGGACGAAAACACCCTATAATTATATACTATATTTATATGACATATACGCACACTGCCCTGAAGCAGAGATAAAATGAAAAGCTGCGTCTTCGCATGCGTGATAACATGTCGGAGGATTGAAAAGGAGAGGTCGCGTGCGCCGCAACCAGAGTTGTGTCGTCTTTATGCGACAACAACATATCTAGACAACCAAACTCCTGCGCAGTAGCAACGCTGACAAGAAAGAGGGACGAAAACACCCTATAATTATATACTATATTTATATGACATATACGCACACTGCCCTGAAGCAGAGATAAAATGAAAAGCTGCGTCTTCGCATGCGTGATAACATGTCGGAGGATTGAAAAGGAGAGGTGGCGTGCGCCGCAACCAGAGTTGTGTCGTCTTTATGCGACAACAACATATCTAGACAACCAAACTCCTGCGCAGTAGCAACGCGAACAGGAAAGAGGGACGAAAACACCCTATAATTATATACTATATTTATATGACATATACGCACACTGCCCTGAAGCAGAGATAAAATGAAAAGCTGCGTCGTCGCATGCGTGATAACATGTCGGAGGATTGAAAAGGAGAGGTGGCGTGCGCCGCAACCAGAGTTGTGTCGTCTTTATGCGACAACAACATATCTAGACAACCAAACTCCTGCGCAGTAGCAACGCTGACAAGAAAGAGGGACGAAAACACCCTATAATTATATACTATATTTATATGACATATACGCACACTGCCCTGAAGCAGAGATAAAATGAAAAGCTGGGTCGTCGCATGCGTGATAACATGTCGGAGGATTGAAAAGGAGAGGTGGCGTGCGCCGCAACCAGAGTTGTGTCGTCTTTATGCGACAACAACATATCTA
The DNA here is from genome assembly GCF_052857255.1 of Amblyomma americanum. Lineage (NCBI taxonomy): Eukaryota > Metazoa > Arthropoda > Arachnida > Ixodida > Ixodidae > Amblyomma > Amblyomma americanum. The sequence goes on along the minus strand of NC_135505.1, from coordinate 54,695,289 downwards.
GACAACCAAACTCCTGCGCAGTAGCAACGCTGACAAGAAAGAGGGACGAAAACACCCTATAATTATATACTATATTTATATGACATATACGCACACTGCCCTGAAGCAGAGATAAAATGAAAAGCTGCGTCGTCGCATGCGTGATAACATGTCGGAGGATTGAAAAGGAGAGGTGGCGTGCGCCGCAACCAGAGTTGAGTCGTCTTTATGCGACAACAACATATCTAGACAACCAAACTCCTGCGCAGTAGCAACGCGGACAAGAAAGAGGGACAAAAACACCCGATAATTATATACTATATTTATATGACATATAGGAACACTGCCCTGAAGCAGAGATAAAATGAAAAGCTGGGTCGTCGCATGCGTGATAACATGTCGGAGGACTGAAAAGGAGAGGTGGCGTGCGCCGCAACCAGAGTTGAGTCGTCTTTATGCGACAACAACATATCTAGACAACCAAACTCCTGCGCAGTAGCAACGCGGACAAGAAAGAGGGACAAAAACACCCGATAATTATATACTATATTTATATGACATATAGGCACACTGCCCTGAAGCAGAGATAAAATGAAAAGCTGGGTCGTCGCATGCGTGATAACATGTCGGAGGACTGAAAAGGAGAGGTGGCGTGCGCCGCAACCAGAGTTGAGTCGTCTTTATGCGACAACAACATATCTAGACAACCAAACTCCTGCGCAGTAGCAACGCGGACAAGAAAGAGGGACGAAAACACCCGATAATAATATACTATATTTATATGACATATACGCACACTGCCCTGAAGCAGAGATAAAATGAAAAGCTGCGTCGTCGCATGCGTGATAACATGTCGGAGGATTGAAAAGGAGAGGTGGCGTGCGCCGCAACCAGAGTTGTGTCGTCTTTATGCGACAACAACATATCTAGACAACCAAACTCCTGCGCAGTAGCAACGCTGACAAGAAAGAGGGACGAAAACACCCTATAATTATATACTATATTTATATGACATATACGCACACTGCCCTGAAGCAGAGATAAAATGAAAAGCTGCGTCTTCGCATGCGTGATAACATGTCGGAGGATTGAAAAGGAGAGGTGGCGTGCGCCGCAACCAGAGTTGTGTCGTCTTTATGCGACAACAACATATCTAGACAACCAAACTCCTGCGCAGTAGCAACGCGAACAGGAAAGAGGGACGAAAACACCCTATAATTATATACTATATTTATATGACATATACGCACACTGCCCTGAAGCAGAGATAAAATGAAAAGCTGCGTCGTCGCATGCGTGATAACATGTCGGAGGATTGAAAAGGAGAGGTGGCGTGCGCCGCAACCAGAGTTGTGTCGTCTTTATGCGACAACAACATATCTAGACAACCAAACTCCTGCGCAGTAGCAACGCTGACAAGAAAGAGGGACGAAAACACCCTATAATTATATACTATATTTATATGACATATACGCACACTGCCCTGAAGCAGAGATAAAATGAAAAGCTGGGTCGTCGCATGCGTGATAACATGTCGGAGGATTGAAAAGGAGAGGTGGCGTGCGCCGCAACCAGAGTTGTGTCGTCTTTATGCGACAACAACATATCTAGACAACCAAACTCCTGCGCAGTAGCAACGCTGACAAGAAAGAGGGACGAAAACACCCTATAATTATATACTATATTTATATGACATATACGCACACTGCCCTGAAGCAGAGATAAAATGAAAAGCTGCGTCGTCGCATGCGTGATAACATGTCGGAGGATTGAAAAGGAGAGGTGGCGTGCGCCGCAACCAGAGTTGAGTCGTCTTTATGCGACAACAACATATCTAGACAACCAAACTCCTGCGCAGTAGCAACGCGGACAAGAAAGAGGGACAAAAACACCCGATAATTATATACTATATTTATATGACATATAGGCACACTGCCCTGAAGCAGAGATAAAATGAAAAGCTGGGTCGTCGCATGCGTGATAACATGTCGGAGGACTGAAAAGGAGAGGTGGCGTGCGCCGCAACCAGAGTTGAGTCGTCTTTATGCGACAACAACATATCTAGACAACCAAACTCCTGCGCAGTAGCAACGCGGACAAGAAAGAGGGACAAAAACACCCGATAATTATATACTATATTTATATGACATATAGGCACACTGCCCTGAAGCAGAGATAAAATGAAAAGCTGGGTCGTCGCATGCGTGATAACATGTCGGAGGACTGAAAAGGAGAGGTGGCGTGCGCCGCAACCAGAGTTGAGTCGTCTTTATGCGACAACAACATATCTAGACAACCAAACTCCTGCGCAGTAGCAACGCGGACAAGAAAGAGGGACGAAAACACCCGATAATAATATACTATATTTATATGACATATACGCACACTGCCCTGAAGCAGAGATAAAATGAAAAGCTGCGTCGTCGCATGCGTGATAACATGTCGGAGGATTGAAAAGGAGAGGTGGCGTGCGCCGCAACCAGAGTTGTGTCGTCTTTATGCGACAACAACATATCTAGACAACCAAACTCCTGCGCAGTAGCAACGCTGACAAGAAAGAGGGACGAAAACACCCTATAATTATATACTATATTTATATGACATATACGCACACTGCCCTGAAGCAGAGATAAAATGAAAAGCTGGGTCGTCGCATGCGTAATAACATATCGGAGGACTGAAAAGGAGAGGGCGCGTTCGCCGCAACCAGAGTTGTGTCGTCTTTATGCGACAACAACATATCTAGACAACCAAACTCCTGCGCAGTAGCAACGCTGACAAGAAAGAGGGACGAAAACACCCTATAATTATATACTATATTTATATGACATATACGCACACTGCCCTGAAGCAGAGATAAAATGAAAAGCTGGGTCGTCGCATGCGTAATAACATATCGGAGGACTGAAAAGGAGAGGGCGCGTTCGCCGCAACCCGAGTTGTGTCGTCTTTAATGCGACAACCACATATCTAGACAACCAAACTCCTGCGCAGTAGCAACGCGGACAAGAAAGAGGGACGAAAACACCCGATAATAATATACTATATTTATATGACATATACGCACACTGCCCTGAAGCAGAGATAAAATGAAAAGCTGGGTCGTCGCATGCGTGATAACATGTCGGAGGATTGAAAAGGAGAGGTGGCGTGCGCCGCAACCAGAGTTGAGTCGTCTTTATGCGACAACAACATATCTAGACAACCAAACTCCTGCGCAGTAGCAACGCGGACAAGAAAGAGGGACGAAAACACCCGATAATAATATACTATATTTATATGACATATACGCACACTGCCCTGAAGCAGAGATAAAATGAAAAGCTGGGTCGTCGCATGCGTGATAACATGTCGGAGGATTGAAAAGGAGAGGTGGCGTGCGCCGCAACCAGAGTTGTGTCGTCTTTATGCGACAACAACATATCTAGACAACCAAACTCCTGCGCAGTAGCAACGCTGACAAGAAAGAGGGACGAAAACACCCTATAATTATATACTATATTTATATGACATATACGCACACTGCCCTGAAGCAGAGATAAAATGAAAAGCTGCGTCGTCGCATGCGTGATAACATGTCGGAGGATTGAAAAGGAGAGGTGGCGTGCGCCGCAACCAGAGTTGAGTCGTCTTTATGCGACAACAACATATCTAGACAACCAAACTCCTGCGCAGTAGCAACGCGGACAAGAAAGAGGGACAAAAACACCCGATAATTATATACTATATTTATATGACATATAGGCACACTGCCCTGAAGCAGAGATAAAATGAAAAGCTGGGTCGTCGCATGCGTGATAACATGTCGGAGGACTGAAAAGGAGAGGTGGCGTGCGCCGCAACCAGAGTTGAGTCGTCTTTATGCGACAACAACATATCTAGACAACCAAACTCCTGCGCAGTAGCAACGCGGACAAGAAAGAGGGACGAAAACACCCGATAATAATATACTATATTTATATGACATATACGCACACTGCCCTGAAGCAGAGATAAAATGAAAAGCTGCGTCGTCGCATGCGTGATAACATCTCGGAGGATTGAAAAGGAGAGGTGGCGTGCGCCGCAACCAGAGTTGTGTCGTCTTTATGCGACAACAACATATCTAGACAACCAGACTTCAGCGCAGTAGCAACGCGGACAAGAAAGAGGGACGAAAACACCCGATAATAATATACTATATTTATATGACATATACGCACACTGCCCTGAAGCAAAGATAAAATGAAAAGCTGCGTCGTCGCATGCGTGATAACATGTCGGAGGATTGAAAAGGAGAGGTGGCGTGCGCCGCAACCAGAGTTGTGTCGTCTTTATGCGACAACAACATATCTAGACAACCAAACTCCTGCGCAGTAGCAACGCGGACAAGAAAGAGGGACGAAAACACCCGATATTAATATACTATATTTATATGACATATACGCACACTGCCCTGAAGCAGAGATAAAATGAAAAGCTGGGTCGTCGCATGCGTGATAACATGTCGGAGGACTGAAAAGGAGAGGTGGCGTGCGCCGCAACCAGAGTTGTGTCGTCTTTATGCGACAACAACATATCTAGACAACCAAACTCCTGCGCAGTAGCAACGCTGACAAGAAAGAGGGACGAAAACACCCGATAATAATATACTATATTTATATGACATATACGCACACTGCCCTGAAGCAGAGATAAAATGAAAAGCTGCGTCGTCGCATGCGTGATAACATGTCGGAGGATTGAAAAGGAGAGGTGGCGTGCGCCGCAACCAGAGTTGTGTCGTCTTTATGCGACAACAACATATCTAGACAACCAAACTCCTGCGCAGTAGCAACGCTGACAAGAAAGAGGGACGAAAACACCCTATAATTATATACTATATTTATATGACATATACGCACACTGCCCTGAAGCAGAGATAAAATGAAAAGCTGGGTGGTCGCATGCGTGATAACATGTCGGAGGACTGAAAAGGAGAGGTGGCGTGCGCCGCAACCAGAGTTGTGTCGTCTTTATGCGACAACAACATATCTAGACAACCAGACTTCAGCGCAGTAGCAACGCTGACAAGAAAGAGGGACGAAAACACCCTATAATTATATACTATATTTATATGACATATACGCACACTGCCCTGAAGCAGAGATAAAATGAAAAGCTGGGTCGTCGCATGCGTGATAACATGTCGGAGGATTGAAAAGGAGAGGTGGCGTGCGCCGCAACCAGAGTTGAGTCGTCTTTATGCGACAACAACATATCTAGACAACCAAACTCCTGCGCAGTAGCAACGCGGACAAGAAAGAGGGACGAAAACACCCGATAATAATATACTATATTTATATGACATATACGCACACTGCCCTGAAGCAGAGATAAAATGAAAAGCTGGGTCGTCGCATGCGTGATAACATGTCGGAGGATTGAAAAGGAGAGGTGGCGTGCGCCGCAACCAGAGTTGTGTCGTCTTTATGCGACAACAACATATCTAGACAACCAAACTCCTGCGCAGTAGCAACGCTGACAAGAAAGAGGGACGAAAACACCCTATAATTATATACTATATTTATATGACATATACGCACACTGCCCTGAAGCAGAGATAAAATGAAAAGCTGCGTCGTCGCATGCGTGATAACATGTCGGAGGATTGAAAAGGAGAGGTGGCGTGCGCCGCAACCAGAGTTGAGTCGTCTTTATGCGACAACAACATATCTAGACAACCAAACTCCTGCGCAGTAGCAACGCGGACAAGAAAGAGGGACGAAAACACCCGATAATAATATACTATATTTATATGACATATACGCACACTGCCCTGAAGCAGAGATAAAATGAAAAGCTGGGTCGTCGCATGCGTGATAACATGTCGGAGGACTGAAAAGGAGAGGTGGCGTGCGCCGCAACCAGAGTTGAGTCGTCTTTATGCGACAACAACATATCTAGACAACCAAACTCCTGCGCAGTAGCAACGCGGACAAGAAAGAGGGACGAAAACACCCGATAATAATATACTCTATTTATATGACATATACGCACACTGCCCTGAAGCAGAGATAAAATGAAAAGCTGCGTCGTCGCATGCGTGATAACATGTCGGAGGATTGAAAAGGAGAGGTGGCGTGCGCCGCAACCAGAGTTGTGTCGTCTTTATGCGACAACAACATATCTAGACAACCAGACTTCAGCGCAGTAGCAACGCGGACAGGAAAGAGGGACGAAAACACCCTATAATTATATACTATATTTATATGACATATACGCACACTGCCCTGAAGCAGAGATAAAATGAAAAGCTGCGTCTTCGCATGCTTGATAACATGTCGGAGGATTGAAAAGGAGAGGTCGCGTGCGCCGCAACCAGAGTTGTGTCGTCTTTATGCGACAACAACATATCTAGACAACCAAACTCCTGCGCAGTAGCAACGCGGACAGGAAAGAGGGACGAAAACACCCTATAATTATATACTATATTTATATGACATATACGCACACTGCCCTGAAGCAGAGATAAAATGAAAAGCTGCGTCTTCGCATGCGTGATAACATGTCGGAGGATTGAAAAGGAGAGGTGGCGTGCGCCGCAACCAGAGTTGTGTCGTCTTTATGCGACAACAACATATCTAGACAACCAAACTCCTGCGCAGTAGCAACGCGGACAGGAAAGAGGGACGAAAACACCCTATAATTATATACTATATTTATATGACATATACGCACACTGCCCTGAAGCAGAGATAAAATGAAAAGCTGCGTCTTCGCATGCGTGATAACATGTCGGAGGATTGAAAAGGAGAGGTCGCGTGCGCCGCAACCAGAGTTGTGTCGTCTTTATGCGACAACAACATATCTAGACAACCAAACTCCTGCGCAGTAGCAACGCTGCAAGAAAGAGGGACGAAAACACCCTATAATTATATACTATATTTATATGACATATACGCACACTGCCCTGAAGCAGAGATAAAATGAAAAGCTGCGTCTTCGCATGCGTGATAACATGTCGGAGGATTGAAAAGGAGAGGTGGCGTGCGCCGCAACCAGAGATGTGTCGTCTTTATGCGACAACAACATATCTAGACAACCAAACTCCTGCGCAGTAGCAACGCGGACAGGAAAGAGGGACGAATACACCCTATAATTATATACTATATTTATATGACATATACGCACACTGCCCTGAAGCAGAGATAAAATGAAAAGCTGCGTCTTCGCATGCGTGATAACATGTCGGAGGATTGAAAAGGAGAGGTGGCGTGCGCCGCAACCAGAGTTGTGTCGTCTTTATGCGACAACAACATATCTAGACAACCAAACTCCTGCGCAGTAGCAACGCGGACAGGAAAGAGGGACGAAAACACCCTATAATTATATACTATATTTATATGACATATACGCACACTGCCCTGAAGCAGAGATAAAATGAAAAGCTGCGTCTTCGCATGCGTGATAACATGTCGGAGGATTGAAAAGGAGAGGTCGCGTGCGCCGCAACCAGAGTTGTGTCGTCTTTATGCGACAACAACATATCTAGACAACCAAACTCCTGCGCAGTAGCAACGCTGACAAGAAAGAGGGACGAAAACACCCTATAATTATATACTATATTTATATGACATATACGCACACTGCCCTGAAGCAGAGATAAAATGAAAAGCTGCGTCTTCGCATGCGTGATAACATGTCGGAGGATTGAAAAGGAGAGGTGGCGTGCGCCGCAACCAGAGTTGTGTCGTCTTTATGCGACAACAACATATCTAGACAACCAAACTCCTGCGCAGTAGCAACGCGGACAGGAAAGAGGGACGAAAACACCCTATAATTATATACTATATTTATATGACATATACGCACACTGCCCTGAAGCAGAGATAAAATGAAAAGCTGCGTCGTCGCATGCGTGATAACATGTCGGAGGATTGAAAAGGAGAGGTGGCGTGCGCCGCAACCAGAGTTGTGTCGTCTTTATGCGACAACAACATATCTAGACAACCAAACTCCTGCGCAGTAGCAACGCTGACAAGAAAGAGGGACGAAAACACCCTATAATTATATACTATATTTATATGACATATACGCACACTGCCCTGAAGCAGAGATAAAATGAAAAGCTGGGTCGTCGCATGCGTGATAACATGTCGGAGGATTGAAAAGGAGAGGTGGCGTGCGCCGCAACCAGAGTTGTGTCGTCTTTATGCGACAACAACATATCTAGACAACCAAACTCCTGCGCAGTAGCAACGCTGACAAGAAAGAGGGACGAAAACACCCTATAATTATATACTATATTTATATGACATATACGCACACTGCCCTGAAGCAGAGATAAAATGAAAAGCTGCGTCGTCGCATGCGTGATAACATGTCGGAGGATTGAAAAGGAGAGGTGGCGTGCGCCGCAACCAGAGTTGAGTCGTCTTTATGGGACAACAACATATCTAGACAACCAAACTCCTGCGCAGTAGCAACGCGGACAAGAAAGAGGGACAAAAACACCCTATAATTATATACTATATTTATAAGACATATACGCACACTGCCCTGAAGCAGAGATAAAATGAAAAGCTGCGTCGTCGCATGCGTGATAACATGTCGGAGGATTGAAAAGGAGAGGTGGCGTGCGCCGCAACCAGAGTTGAGTCGTCTTTATGCGACAACAACATATCTAGACAACCAAACTCCTGCGCAGTAGCAACGCGGACAAGAAAGAGGGACAAAAACACCCTATAATTATATACTATATTTATATGACATATACGCACACTGCCCTGAAGCAGAGATAAAATGAAAAGCTGCGTCGTCGCATGCGTGATAACATGTCGGAGGATTGAAAAGGAGAGGTGGCGTGCGCCGCAACCAGAGTTGAGTCGTCTTTATGCGACAACAACATATCTAGACAACCAAACTCCTGCGCAGTAGCTACGCGGACAAGAAAGAGGGACAAAAACACCCTATAATTATATACTATATTTATATGACATATACGCACACTGCCCTGAAGCAGAGATAAAATGAAAAGCTGCGTCGTCGCATGCGTGATAACATGTCGGAGGATTGAAAAGGAGAGGTGGCGTGCGCCGCAACCAGAGTTGTGTCGTCTTTATGCGACAACAACATATCTAGACAACCAAACTCCTGCGCAGTAGCAACGCGGACAAGAAAGAGGGACAAAAACACCCTATAATTATATACTATATATATATGACATATACGCACACTGCCCTGAAGCAGAGATAAAATGAAAAGCTGCGTCTTCGCATGCGTGATAACATGTCGGAGGATTGAAAAGGAGAGGTGGCGTGCGCCGCAACCAGAGTTGTGTCGTCTTTATGCGACAACAACATATCTAGACAACCAAACTCCTGCGCAGTAGCAACGCGGACAGGAAAGAGGGACGAAAACACCCTATAATTATATACTATATTTATATGACATATACGCACACTGCCCTGAAGCAGAGATAAAATGAAAAGCTGCGTCGTCGCATGCGTGATAACATGTCGGAGGATTGAAAAGGAGAGGTGGCGTGCGCCGCAACCAGAGTTGTGTCGTCTTTATGCGACAACAACATATCTAGACAACCAAACTCCTGCGCAGTAGCAACGCTGACAAGAAAGAGGGACGAAAACACCCTATAATTATATACTATATTTATATGACATATACGCACACTGCCCTGAAGCAGAGATAAAATGAAAAGCTGGGTCGTCGCATGCGTGATAACATGTCGGAGGATTGAAAAGGAGAGGTGGCGTGCGCCGCAACCAGAGTTGTGTCGTCTTTATGCGACAACAACATATCTAGACAACCAAACTCCTGCGCAGTAGCAACGCTGACAAGAAAGAGGGACGAAAACACCCTCTAATTATATACTATATTTATATGACATATACGCACACTGCCCTGAAGCAGAGATAAAATGAAAAGCTGCGTCGTCGCATGCGTGATAACATGTCGGAGGATTGAAAAGGAGAGGTGGCGTGCGCCGCAACCAGAGTTGAGTCGTCTTTATGGGACAACAACATATCTAGACAACCAAACTCCTGCGCAGTAGCAACGCGGACAAGAAAGAGGGACAAAAACACCCTATAATTATATACTATATTTATAAGACATATACGCACACTGCCCTGAAGCAGAGATAAAATGAAAAGCTGCGTCGTCGCATGCGTGATAACATGTTGGAGGATTGAAAAGGAGAGGTGGCGTGCGCCGCAACCAGAGTTGAGTCGTCTTTATGCGACAACAACATATCTAGACAACCAAACTCCTGCGCAGTAGCAACGCGGACAAGAAAGAGGGACAAAAACACCCTATAATTATATACTATATTTATATGACATATACGCACACTGCCCTGAAGCAGAGATAAAATGAAAAGCTGCGTCGTCGCATGCGTGATAACATGTCGGAGGATTGAAAAGGAGAGGTCGCGTGCGCCGCAACCAGAGTTGTGTCGTCTTTATGCGACAACAACATATCTAGACAGCCAAACTCCTGCGCAGTAGCAACGCTGACAAGAAAGAGGGACAAAAACACCCTATAATTATATACTATATATGACATATACGCACACTGCCCTGAAGCAGAGATAAAATGAAAAGCTGGGTCGTCGCATGCGTGATAACATGTCGGAGGATTGAAAAGGAGAGGTCGCGTGCGCCGCAACCAGAGTTGTGTCGTCTTTATGCGACAACAACATATCTAGACAGCCAAACTCCTGCGCAGTAGCAACGCGGACAAGAAAGAGGGACAAAAACACCCGATAATTATATACTATATTTATATGACATATACGCACACTGCCCTGAAGCAGAGATAAAATGAAAAGCTGCGTCGTCGCATGCGTGATAACATGTCGGAGGATTGAAAAGGAGAGGTCGCGTGCGCCGCAACCAGAGTTGAGTCGTCTTTATGCGACAACAACATATCTAGACAACCAAACTCCTGCGCAGTAGCAACGCGGACAAGAAAGAGGGACAAAAACACCCGATAATTATATACTATATTTATATGACATATACGCACACTGCCCTGAAGCAAAGATAAAATGAAAAGCTGGGTCGTCGCATGCGTGATAACATGTCGGAGGATTGAAAAGGAGAGGTCGCGTGCGCCGCAACCAGAGTTGTGTCGTCTTTATGCGACAACAACATATCTAGACAACCAAACTCCTGCGCAGTAGCAACGCGGACAAGAAAGAGGGACAAAAACACCCGATAATTATATACTATATTTATATGACATATACGCACACTGCCCTGAAGCAAAGATAAAATGAAAAGCTGGGTCGTCGCATGCGTGATAACATGTCGGAGGATTGAAAAGGAGAGGTCGCGTGCGCCGCAACCAGAGTTGTGTCGTCTTTATGCGACAACAACATATCTAGACAACCAAACTCCTGCGCAGTAGCAACGCGGACAAGAAAGAGGGACAAAAACACCCGATAATTATATACTATATTTATATGACATATACGCACACTGCCCTGAAGCAAAGATAAAATGAAAAGCTGGGTCGTCGCATGCGTGATAACATGTCGGAGGATTGAAAAGGAGAGGTCGCGTGCGCCGCAACCAGAGTTGAGTCGTCTTTATGCGACAACAACATATCTAGACAACCAAACTCCTGCGCAGTAGCAACGCGGACAAGAAAGAGGGACAAAAACACCCGATAATTATATACTATATTTATATGACATATACGCACACTGCCCTGAAGCAGAGATAAAATGAAAAGCTGGGTCGTCGCATGCGTGATAACATGTCGGAGGATTGAAAAGGAGAGGTCGCGTGCGCCGCAACCAGAGTTGAGTCGTCTTTATGCGACAACAACATATCTAGACAACCAAACTCCTGCGCAGTAGCAATGCGGACAAGAAAGAGGGACAAAAACACCCGATAATTATATACTATATTTATATGACATATACGCACACTGCCCTGAAGCAAAGATAAAATGAAAAGCTGGGTCGTCGCATGCGTGATAACATGTCGGAGGATTGAAAAGGAGAGGTCAAGTGCGCCGCAACCAGAGTTGTGTCGTCTTTATGCGACAACAACATATCTAGACAACCAAACTCCTGCGCAGTAGCAACGCGGACAAGAAAGAGGGACAAAAACACCCGATAAATATATACTATATTTATATGACATATACGCATACTGCCCTGAAGCAAAGATAAAATGAAAAGCTGGGTCGTCGCATGCGTGATAACATGTCGGAGGATTGAAAAGGAGAGGTCGCGTGCGCCGCAACCAGAGTTGAGTCGTCTTTATGCGACAACAACATATCTAGACAACCAAACTCCTGCGCAGTAGCAACGCGGACAAGAAAGAGGGACAAAAACACCCGATAATTATATAATATATTTATATGACATATACGCACACTGCCCTGAAGCAGAGATAAAATGAAAAGCTGGGTCGTCGCATGCGTGATAACATGTCGGAGGATTGAAAAGGAGAGGTGGCGTGCGCCGCAACCAGAGTTGTGTCGTCTTTATGCGACAACAACATATCTAGACAACCAAACTCCTGCGCAGTAGCAACGCGGACAAGAAAGAGGGACAAAAACACCCGATAATTATATACTATATTTATATGACATATACGCACACTGCCCTGAAGCAAAGATAAAATGAAAAGCTGGGTCGTCGCATGCGTGATAACATGTCGGAGGATTGAAAAGGAGAGGTCGCGTGCGCCGCAACCAGAGTTGAGTCGTCTTTATGCGACAACAACATATCTAGACAACCAAACTCCTGCGCAGTAGCAACGCGGACAAGAAAGAGGGACAAAAACACCCGATAATTATATACTATATTTATATGACATATACGCACACTGCCCTGAAGCAAAGATAAAATGAAAAGCTGGGTCGTCGCATGCGTGATAACATGTCGGAGGATTGAAAAGGAGAGGTCGCGTGCGCCGCAACCAGAGTTGTGTCGTCTTTATGCGACAACAACATATCTAGACAACCAAACTCCTGCGCAGTAGCAACGCGGACAAGAAAGAGGGACAAAAACACCCGATAATTATATACTATATTTATATGACATATACGCACACTGCCCTGAAGCAAAGATAAAATGAAAAGCTGGGTCGTCGCATGCGTGATAACATGTCGGAGGATTGAAAAGAAGAGGTCGCGTGCGCCGCAACCAGAGTTGTGTCGTCTTTATGCGACAACAACATATCTAGACAACCAAACTCCTGCGCAGTAGCAACGCGGACAAGAAAGAGGGACAAAAACACCCGATAATTATATACTGTGAGGCAGAAGAACGCACCAGCAAATTCACCTTTTTACTTCAGGTAGGCCGAAGCAGCAGCTACCGACTAGTCACAGCTTAGCAACACTTCGTCTTCTTCGCACGACCCGATGACCGATGATGATTACGCTGAGATGAAGATGAAGGTCACTCACAGTGCTTACAACATTCCCCCTCCCGAACGAAAGCGACCATCCTGGTCGCAAATTAAATCTTAAGGTCGGCGGTTAAAGGGTTTCAAGCGCGACACGTGCACAATCTCGGTGCCGCGACACCGACGATCGCGAACAGGCGATGCAGGTGTGATGAGATAGTTTACAGGGGAAGTTTGTTCCAGAACCGTGTACGGGCCAATAAAACGGCTCAGAAACTTTTCGCACAGGCCGGGGATGCGAGTAGGTGTCCAGAGTAGCACTTCGTCTCCAGGGCGGAAAGACACTGAGCGATGAGTCGCATCATACGTGCTTTTCCTGGAAGCTTGAGTGGCTTCAGTTTGAAGGCGGGCACGATCACGGCAGTGGGCGATACGAGACACGAACTGTTCGTGGGAAGGCGCGGCAGAAGGAGTAGAAGCTGTGAAGAAAGATGCTTCGAGGGAGAAGGTAGGATGGCGGGCATAAACAAGAAAAAACGGAGAGTAGGTGGTGGTTCGTTGAAGGGCAGTGTTGTAGGCGAAGGTTACAAAGGGGAGTAAAGAGTCCCAGTTGTTGTGCTGAGGGTGAATGTAGGTGGATAGCATATCAGAAAGGGTGCGATGAAAGCGTTCTGTGAGGCCATTGGTCTGAGGGTGGTAAGGAGATGTAGTTTTATGCACCGTGCCTGAAGCATGAAGCACTGCGGCGAGGACGGTGGAGAGGAACGACTTGCCACGATCGCTAAGGAGGAGGCGAGGGGCGCCGTGGCGAAGAAGTATGGTGTGGAGGAAGAAGTTGGCGATTTCGGAAGCGGAGCCGGAAGGAAGTGCTGCGGTTTCAGCGTATCGGGTGAGGTGGTCAACGGCAGTAACGACCCAGCGGTTGCCAGCTGGAGTCAAGGGCAGGGGTCCATACAAGTCGATTCCGACGACTTCGAAAGGTGTGGAAGGACATGGGAGAGGTTGCAAGAGACCGGCAGGAGGCGACGTAGACCGCTTGCGTCGTTGACAAGGGATGCAAGACGCTACGTATTTTAATACTGAGGTTGAAAGGCCAGGCCAGAAGAAACGACGTTTGATGCGGTCATAGGTTTTGTGGTACCCAAGGTGACCTGCGGTGGGGTCGTCGTGGAAGGCTTGTAGAACTTGAGGACGCAGGGAAGAAGGAATTACGGGAACCCATGTGTGGCCCAGTGGGCTGTAGTTGTGCCAAAATAATGTGCCATCCTGTAACTTGAAATTTTTGAGCCGACGACGGAGACGGGCATTTGGAGGTCTAAGAACACCGCTGAGACTATCAATCAGCTTTTGACAGTAAGGGTCAGCACTCTGGTGGTGAGCAAGATTGCAGTGTATATCTGGCATGGGAGCAATAGAGGCGGCGCTCAAAGACTGCATAACTGTAGGGTTTAAATGGCTTGACTCCGTTGGGACAGGAGAGGAATGCGAGGACATGGGTTGCGACGGCAAAGCAATAGGGCAACGAGAGAGAGCGTCGGCGTCCTTGTGCTTCTTGCCCGATTTGTAAGTGACAGTAAAGTCGTACTCTTGAAGGCGGAGGATCCACCGCCCGAGACGACCGGACAGATTTTTCAAAGTGGATAACCAGCATAGGGCGTGGTGGTCAGTGACGACTGTGAAGTGACGGCCGTACAGGTAAGGACGAAACTTCTGAACAGCCCAGACGACGGCGAGACATTCTTGTTCGGTAATAGTGTAGTTTTGTTCCGCAGAAGTCAGAGTTCGGCTCGCATAGGCAACAACATTTTCTGTAGAGGTGTTTTGGCGTTGCAGAAGGACAGCGCCAATGCCATGGCTACTGGCGTCGGTGTGCAAAATTGTTGGTGCTTTATCATCAAAATGGCAGAGGACGGGACCCGAAGTCAGAGCACGCTTCAGAGTTTCAAATGCTTCTTCGCAAGCAGGAGACCAGATGAAAGGCGTGTCGTTGTGAAGAAGCGCATGTAAAGGTGAGGCAATAGAGGCGAAATTGCGGATGAATCTGCGGAAGTATGATGCCAAGCCGAGGAAACTGCGGAGATCTTTGACCCGAGTTGGACGGGGAAAGTGCAGCGCAGCAGCGATTTTTTCAGGGTCAGGCTTAATTCCTTCGCTGCTTACGAGATGGCCAAGAACTTTAATGGATTTTGATGCAAAACGGCATTTCTTCGTGTTTAGCTGTAGGCCAGCGCTGGAAAGTGCTGTCAAAACTTCATCGAGACGAGTAAGGTGATCAGGAAATGACGAAGAAAAAATGACGATGTCATCTAAGTAACAGAGACATGTTTTCCATTTGAGGCCGCGGAGAACTGTGTCAATCATACGCTCGAATGTAGCAGGAGCGTTGCAGAGTCCAAAAGGCATTACATTGAATTCGTATAAACCGTCCGGTGTTGCAAAGGCGGTCTTCTCTTTATCATCTTCATTCATGGGGATCTGCCAGTAGCCTGATCTTAAGTCAAGGCTGGAGAAAAATTGGGCACCTTGCAAACAATCGAGGGCGTCGTCAATTCGAGGTAGGGGATACACATCCTTACGAGTTATTCTGTTTAGAGCACGGTAATCTACACAAAAACGAACCGAACCGTCTTTTTTTTGCACTAGCACAACAGGCGAAGACCAGGAACTAGACGATGGGCGTATGATGTTGCGTGCAAGCATGTCAGCAACATTTTCCTGAATAACTTTGCGCTCGGTTGGAGAAACACGATAAGGCCGGCGTCTAACTATGCTTGATCCGTCGGTGAGTATGCGATGCGTTGCTGCAGCGGTTTGACCCAGTGTGCCGGAATTGACGTCGAACGAGTCTGCGTGCTTGTTCAATACAGCGAGCAATGCGTCTGTCTGGTCTGTTGTCAGGTCGGTGCTGATCGTGTGGCGAAGTGCTGCACTGAGCGAGGCAGGGGATGAATCAGAGCGATCGGAGGTGGAAATGGGAAGAAGTGTGACAGGCTGGGCGGAAGCAATTGATGCAACAGTAGAGTCGCGTCGCAGAAGAATGGGCTCTGATGTGGTGTTGAATGCGGCGAGAAGAGAAGAACCGCTGGAGAAGCGAAGAAGGGACACGATGATGATAATACCTCTTGACAGGAGACGAGGGCTGGGTGTAATCAGGACGTCGCCATCGGTGACGGCGTCAGAAGTCACAGATAGAATATCTTCGTTGCCCGGATAGAGGACGTGATCGGCAAGCATAACTACACGGGAAGAAAGTGGTTCTCTATCGGCAAGAATGTTGCATTCAGTGACTTCAATAGTGGGAGGGGAACACGTAATGACTGCTGAGGCGTTTTGGAGGAAATCCCAGCCGAAGATGAGTTGATGGACACAGGAGGATAGGACAGCAAACTCAATGAAGTGCAAGATGCCATCAATGGTGACTCGGGCTGTACACGCTCCACAAGGGTTAATATTCTGTCCATTTGCAGCACGTAAAGGAGGACCGGTATAAGGTGTGCGCACTTTTCGCAGTTTTAAACACAAGTCAAGTTTCATAATAGAAATAGCGGCGCCGGTATCAATTAAAGCTTCCAGTTCATGTCCCTCAAGGAATACAGTCAACATGTTTGATGGGAGCAGAGGAGGAATTGGAGCGACGACAGGCGGTGCAGTTTTACCTCCGGAAACTGCACAGGTTAGTTTTCCGTTTGGCGGGCAGAAGCTGAAGATGGAGGGCGAAGGGGCGACGAAGTCCGGCGAAAGGGTGACGGGGAGCGACGACGCGATGGCCGTGCTGTCCTAGACCGGTCAGGAGAAGTCGACGGGGAGGAAGAGGGACGGAGGTCATTATCGGTGTAGTACTGGCGAGGAGGAAGCTGGTAGGCGTCGTCACGTCGAACGTACCCATAGCTCGCACGCTCATCTCGCAGTCGTCGGCGACAAACGCGTGTTACATGGCCGCGGATTCCGCAGTAGAAACATACTGGACGAGGTGGGAGAGGCCGCCAATTACCATACACCGGTGGTCGCGGGGACAGGGCGGCGAGGCTGGGTGGGACGGGCGCGTGATGGACAGGAGGACAAGGAGGAGGAGCCGCAGTGACTTCAGCATACGTCGGAACGTAGGGAGGGGCTGGTGGTTCTGTAGCCATGGGACGATTGAGTGAAGTAAGCTCCTCCTTGATAATGCCACGCAACCCAGTAGATTGAGCAGGTGGGCGTGAGAAGGCAGGAACCGACGAAATATCATTGTGGAGCTCTTCCCGTATTATAGATCGTATGATGGTGCGCAGATCAGTTTCGGGAATTTGGCTCGGATCCCAGGTGTTGTTGAGGCGGCGCGACTGTAGATAGTCAAGTCGCTGGCAAGTGGCACGAATGTCTGCCACCGTGACGGGATTTTGGGCAGCTAGAGCTGCGTAGGCAAAAGAGCCAATTCCTTTTAAAATATGTCCGACACGTTCAGCCTCGACCATGCCATTGTTAACTCGCCGGCAAAGGGCGAGTACGTCCTCAATGTATGATGTGTATGTCTCTCCTGGAAGCTGCACACGGGTCTCTAGCTTCTTTTGAAAAGAGGTCGGACCAGCACCAACAGTTCCAAATATCTGGCGGATCTGTGTCGTGAATTGAGGCCAGTCAGGAATGGCGTCCTCATGGTTGAGGAACCACGTCTTAGCCACGTCACTCAGGTAGAATGAGACGTTGAGTAGCTTCATAGAAGCGTCCCAACCGTTAAAAGCGCTCACCCGATCGTACTGCTGTAGCCAGTCTTCGACGTCGTCACCGCGGAGACCGGCGAAAACCGGAGGGTCGCGCTGACGTGAGGTAACTGACCAAGTTGGGTGGGTGAAATGGTGCTGAGCAAGTGCACCTTGGGACGTCAGTGGTGCAGAGGTGGCATGGGCAGCCGTGGGATGCCCATCGGTAGCTACAGGCGCCGGAACGGTGAGAGCAGGGGGATGTGACTGCGCCATGGCGGTTGATGTGCCGCCAAGAACACGACCGGAACGGAGCTCCAGGGGGTGCCGCGTTTAGGACGCTGGGATCAGGAGTCACCTCCACCACTTGTGAGGCAGAAGAACGCACCAGCAAATTCACCTTTTTACTTCAGGTAGGCCGAAGCAGCAGCTACCGACTAGTCACAGCTTAGCAACACTTCGTCTTCTTCGCACGACCCGATGACCGATGATGATTACGCTGAGATGAAGATGAAGGTCACTCACAGTGCTTACAATACTATATTTATATGACATATACGCACACTGCCCTGAAGCAAAGATAAAATGAAAAGCTGGGTCGTCGCATGCGTGATAACATGTCGGAGGATTGAAAAGGAGAGGTCGCGTGCGCCGCAACCAGAGTTGAGTCGTCTTTATGCGACAACAACATATCTAGACAACCAAACTCCTGCGCAGTAGCAACGCGGACAAGAAAGAGGGACAAAAACACCCGATAATTATATACTATATTTATATGACATATACGCACACTGCCCTGAAGCAGAGATAAAATGAAAAGCTGGGTCGTCGCATGCGTGATAACATGTCGGAGGATTGAAAAGGAGAGGTCGCGTGCGCCGCAACCAGAGTTGAGTCGTCTTTATGCGACAACAACATATCTAGACAACCAAACTCCTGCGCAGTAGCAACGCGGACAAGAAAGAGGGACAAAAACACCCGATAATTATATACTATATTTATATGACATATACGCACACTGCCCTGAAGCAGAGATAAAATGAAAAGCAGGGTCGTCGCATGCGTGATAACATGTCGGAGGATTGAAAAGGAGAGGTGGCGTGCGCCGCAACCAGAGTTGTGTCGTCTTTATGCGACAACAACATATCTAGACAACCAAACTCCTGCGCAGTAGCAACGCGGACAAGAAAGAGGGACAAAAACACCCGATAATTATATACTATATTTATATGACATATACGCACACTGCCCTGAAGCAAAGATAAAATGAAAAGCTGGGTCGTCGCATGCGTGATAACACGTCGGAGGATTGAAAAGGAGAGGTCGCGTGCGCCGCAACCAGAGTTGTGTCGTCTTTATGCGACAACAACATATCTAGACAACCAAACTCCTGCGCAGTAGCAACGCGGACAAGAAAGAGGGACAAAAACACCCGATAATTATATACTATATTTATATGACATATACGCACACTGCCCTGAAGCAAAGATAAAATGAAAAGCTGGGTCGTCGCATGCGTGATAACATGTCGGAGGATTGAAAAGGAGAGGTCGCGTGCGCCGCAACCAGAGTTGAGTCGTCTTTATGCGACAACAACATATCTAGACAACCAAACTCCTGCGCAGTAGCAACGCGGACAAGAAAGAGGGACAAAAACACCCGATAATTATATACTATATTTATATGACATATACGCACACTGCCCTGAAGCAAAGATAAAATGAAAAGCTGGGTCGTCGCATGCGTGATAACATGTCGGAGGATTGAAAAGGAGAGGTCGCGTGCGCCGCAACCAGAGTTGTGTCGTCTTTATGCGACAACAACATATCTAGACAACCAAACTCCTGCGCAGTAGCAACGCGGACAAGAAAGAGGGACAAAAACACCCGATAATTATATACTATATTTATATGACATATACGCACACTGCCCTGAAGCAAAGATAAAATGAAAAGCTGGGTCGTCGCATGCGTGATAACATGTCGGAGGATTGAAAAGGAGAGGTCGCGTGCGCCGCAACCAGAGTTGTGTCGTCTTTATGCGACAACAACATATCTAGACAACCAAACTCCTGCGCAGTAGCAACGCGGACAAGAAAGAGGGACAAAAACACCCGATAATTATATACTATATTTATATGACATATACGCACACTGCCCTGAAGCAAAGATAAAATGAAAAGCTGGGTCGTCGCATGCGTGATAACATGTCGGAGGATTGAAAAGGAGAGGTCGCGTGCGCCGCAACCAGAGTTGAGTCGTCTTTATGCGACAACAACATATCTAGACAACCAAACTCCTGCGCAGTAGCAACGCGGACAAGAAAGAGGGACAAAAACACCCGATAATTATATACTATATTTAAATGACATATACGCACACTGCCCTGAAGCAGAGATAAAATGAAAAGCTGGGTCGTCGCATGCGTGATAACATGTCGGAGGATTGAAAAGGAGAGGTCGCGTGCGCCGCAACCAGAGTTGAGTCGTCTTTATGCGACAACAACATATCTAGACAACCAAACTCCTGCGCAGTAGCAACGCGGACAAGAAAGAGGGACAAAAACACCCGATAATTATATACTATATTTATATGACATATACGCACACTGCCCTGAAGCAGAGATAAAATGAAAAGCAGGGTCGTCGCATGCGTGATAACATGTCGGAGGATTGAAAAGGAGAGGTGGCGTGCGCCGCAACCAGAGTTGTGTCGTCTTTATGCGACAACAACATATCTAGACAACCAAACTCCTGCGCAGTAGCAACGCTGACAAGAAAGAGGGACGAAAACACCCTATAATTATATACTATATTTATATGACATATACGCACACTGCCCTGAAGCAGAGATAAAATGAAAAGCTGGGTCGTCGCATGCGTGATAACATGTCGGAGGATTGAAAAGGAGAGGTCGCGTGCGCCGCAACCAGAGTTGTGTCGTCTTTATTCGACAACAACATATCTAGACAACCAAACTCCTGCGCAGTAGCAACGCTGACAAGAAAGAGGGACAAAAACACCCGATAATTATATACTATATTTATATGACATATACGCACACTGCCCTGAAGCAGAGATAAAATGAAAAGCTGCGTCGTCGCATGCGTGATAACATGTCGGAGGATTGAAAAGGAGAGGTGGCGTGCGCCGCAACCAGAGTTGTGTCGTCTTTATGCGACAACAACATATCTAGACAACCAAACTCCTGCGCAGTAGCAACGCTGACAAGAAAGAGGGACGAAAACACCCGATAATTATATACTATATTTATATGACATATACGCACACTGCCCTGAAGCAGAGATAAAATGAAAAGCTGCGTCGTCGCATGCGTGATAACATGTCGGAGGATTGAAAAGGAGAGGTGGCGTGCGCCGCAACCAGAGTTGTGTCGTCTTTATGCGACAACAACATATCTAGACAACCAAACTCCTGCGCAGTAGCAACGCTGACAAGAAAGAGGGACAAAAACACCCGATAATAATATACTATATTTATATGACATATACGCACACTGCCCTGAAGCAGAGATAAAATGAAAAGCTGCGTCGTCGCATGCGTGATAACATGTCGGAGGATTGAAAGTCGCGTGCGCCGCAACCAGAGTTGTGTCGTCTTTATGCGACAACAACATATCTAGACAGCCAAACTCCTGCGCAGTAGCAACGCTGACAAGAAAGAGGGACAAAAACACCCGATAATTATATACTATATTTATATGACATATACGCACACTGCCCTGAAGCAGAGATAAAATGAAAAGCTGGGTCGTCGCATGCGTGATAACATGTCGGAGGATTGAAAAGGAGAGGTCGCGTGCGCCGCAACCAGAGTTGTGTCGTCTTTATGCGACAACAACATATCTAGACAACCAAACTCCTGCGCAGTAGCAACGCTGACAAGAAAGAGGGACAAAAACACCCGATAATTATATACTATATTTATATGACATATACGCACACTGCCCTGAAGCAGAGATAAAATGAAAAGCTGGGTCATCGCATGCGTGATAACATGTCGGAGGATTGAAAAGGAGAGGTCGCGTGCGCCGCAACCAGAGTTGTGTCGTCTTTATGCGACAACAACATATCTAGACAACCAAACTCCTGCGCAGTAGCAACGCGGACAAGAAAGAGGGACGAAAACACGCTATAATTATATACTATATTTATATGACATATACGCACACTGCCCTGAAGCAGAGATAAAATGAAAAGCTGGGTCGTCGCATGCGTGATAACATGTCGGAGGACTGAAAAGGAGAGGTCGCGTGCGCCGCAACCAGAGTTGTGTCGTCTTTATGCGACAACATATCTAGACAACCAAACTCCTGCGCAGTAGCAACGCGGACAAGAAAGAGGGACGAAAACACGCTATAATTATATACTATATTTATATGACATATACGCACACTGCCCTGAAGCAGAGATAAAATGAAAAGCTGGGTCGTCGCATGCGTGATAACATGTCGGAGGACTGAAAAGGAGAGGGCGCGTTCGCCGCAACCCGAGTTGTGTCGTCTTTAATGCGACAACCACATAGCTAGACAACCAGACTTCAGCGCAGTAGCAACGCGGACAAGAAAGAGGGACAAAAACACCCTATAATTATATACTATATTTATATGACATATACGCACACTGCCCTGAAGCAGAGATAAAATGAAAAGCTGGGTCGTCGCATGCGTGATAACATGTCGGAGGACTGAAAAGGAGAGGGCGCGTTCGCCGCAACCCGAGTTGTGTCGTCTTTAATGCGACAACCACATAGCTAGACAACCAGACTTCAGCGCAGTAGCAACGCGGACAAGAAAGAGGGACAAAAACACCCTATAATTATATACTATATTTATATGACATATACGCACACTGCCCTGAAGCAGAGATAAAATGAAAAGCTGGGTCGTCGCATGCGTGATAACATGTCGGAGGATTGAAAAGGAGAGGGCGCGTTCGCCGCAACCCGAGTTGTGTCGTCTTTAATGCGACAACCACATAGCTAGACAACCAGACTTCAGCGCAGTAGCAACGCGGACAAGAAAGAGGGACGAAAACACCCGATAATAATATACTATATTTATATGACATATACGCACACTGCCCTGAAGCAGAGATAAAATGAAAAGCTGCGTCGTCGCATGCGTGATAACATATCGGAGGATTGAAAAGGAGAGGTCGCGTGCGCCGCAACCAGAGTTGAGTCGTCTTTATGCGACAACAACATATCTAGACAACCAAACTCCTGCGCAGTAGCAACTCGGACAGGAAAGAGGGACTAAAACACCCTATAATTATATACTATATTTATATGACATATACGCACACTGCCCTGAAGCAGAGATAAAATGAAAAGCTGGGTCGTCGCATGCGTGATAACATGTCGGAGGACTGAAAAGGAGAGGGCGCGTTCGCCGCAACCCGAGTTGTGTCGTCTTTAATGCGACAACCACATAGCTAGACAACCAGACTTCAGCGCAGTAGCAACGCGGACAAGAAAGAGGGACGAAAACACCCGATAATAATATACTATATTTATATGACATATACGCACACTGCCCTGAAGCAGAGATAAAATGAAAAGCTGCGTCGTCGCATGCGTGATTACATATCGGAGGATTGAAAAGGAGAGGTCGCGTGCGCCGCAACCAGAGTTGAGTCGTCTTTATGCGACAACAACATATCTAGACAACCAAACTCCTGCGCAGTAGCAACTCGGACAAGAAAGTGGGACGAAAACACCCTATAATTATATACTATATTTATATGACATATACGCACACTGCCCTGAAGCAGAGATAAAATGAAAAGCTGGGTCGTCGCATGCGTGATAACATGTCGGAGGACTGAAAAGGAGAGGGCGCGTTCGCCGCAACCAGAGTTGAGTCGTCTTTATGCGACAACAACATATCTAGACAACCAAACTCCTGCGCAGTAGCAACGCGGACAAGAAAGAGGGACGAAAACACCCGATAATAATATACTATATTTATATGACATATACGCACACTGCCCTGAAGCAGAGATAAAATGAAAAGCTGCGTCGTCGCATGCGTGATTACATATCGGAGGATTGAAAAGGAGAGGTCGCGTGCGCCGCAACCAGAGTTGAGTCGTCTTTATGCGACAACAACATATCTAGACAACCAAACTCCTGCGCAGTAGCAACTCGGACAAGAAAGTGGGACGAAAACACCCTATAATTATATACTATATTTATATGACATATACGCACACTGCCCTGAAGCAGAGATAAAATGAAAAGCTGGGTCGTCGCATGCGTGATAACATGTCGGAGGACTGAAAAGGAGAGGGCGCGTTCGCCGCAACCAGAGTTGAGTCGTCTTTATGCGACAACAACATATCTAGACAACCAAACTCCTGCGCAGTAGCAACGTGGACAAGAAAGAGGGACGAAAACACCCTATAATTATATACTATATTTATATGACATATACGCACACTGCCCTAAAGCAGAGATAAAATGAAAAGCTGCGTCGTCGCATGCGTGATAACATGTCGGAGGATTGAAAAGGAGAGGTGTCGTGCGCCGCAACCAGAGTTGTGTCGTCTTTGTGCGACAACAACATATCTAGACAACCAAACTCCTGCGCAGTAGCAACGCGGACAGGAAAGAGGGACGAAAACACCCTATAATTATATACTATATATATATGACATATACGCACACTGCCCTGAAGCAGAGATAAAATGAAAAGCTGGGTCGTCGCATGCGTCATAACATGTCGGAGGATTGAAAAGGAGAGGTCGCGTGCGCCGCAACCAGAGTTGTGTCGTCTTTATGCGACAACAACATATCTAGACAACCAAACTCCTGCGCAGTAGCAACGCTGACAAGAAAGAGGGACGAAAACACCCTATAATTATATACTATATTTATATGACATATACGCACACTGCCCTGAAGCAGAGATAAAATGAAAAGCTGGGTCGTCGCATGCGTGATAACATGTCGGAGGACTGAAAAGGAGAGGGCGCGTTCGCCGCAACCCGAGCTGTGTCGTCTTTAATGCGACAACCACATAGCTAGACAACCAGACTCCAGCGCAGCAGCAACATTGACAAGAAAGAAGGACGAAAACACTCTATAATCATACTCTATATATATATATATATATATATATATATATATATATATATATATATATATATATATATATATATATATATATATATATATATATATATATATATATATATATATATATAAACTGCCCTGAAGTAGAGATATAATGAAAAGCATCTCTGCAGGGTAAGTTCAAGAAAGATTGACTGAAACAAATAGTTTTACTGTATAGTGCTTACCACAGCTACTGATTACTCATTACGACCTGGTTTTTGCATTTCGTGCACGTTTCAAAAATAGACCACAGAATACTCACAAGGAAAGTCCGAAAAATACTTCGGCACAATATATAACTTTGTTACCTTGAGGAGCAGCCAAAAAGTCGTTGAAAAGTAATAAATGTATTAGGCTGAGCAGCTGCCAAAAGTTCTGAGCAGTGCATCTTCAAAACTGCGGCGGTACCATGCTTTTATCAGTTCTTTAATGATTACTCAAGAGAGAAAAAAAGCAAGGAGCAATCACCTGGAAAAATATCATACATTTCAGTATCGGCGAAAAAGAACAACATAAGTTGTGCGATGTGGGCGCGAAAATAAGCAAAGGCACATATTTCTTCCTCACGTCACGTTCGCTTACGATGCTGCAGGGTAGAAGATGAGGTGGGCAGAAATTAAGTCCGTATAAAACTTGCTAAGACATCGCACGCGACAACCACCACCAAGTAGCTGGTACCATTTCTTGGGTACGGGCTGCTAAATCTGCCTGCACCCGTATATGTCGGCAAGAATCTCAAAAACATCGCCTTCGGTCGGTTTGAGATTGCCCGTCGACTCCGATCGGACCATGAACTTCTATTTCACTCAAAAAATCAGTGTTACTGCACCTTATCTAAGCTCATGTAAGTCGTACACCTAAAAAATATTTAAGTTTATTTTCTGTCTGTTATCCGTCTGCAATTTTACACGCCCTTATCAGCACATTTACTTCGTTAAACTTTTTTTTTAAACCATAACATTAGGTGGTACTTGCTAAAGAGATTGATGAATTCAAGTCTTTGTTCAGGGTTGAACATTATCTGCACAGTGCAAGCCATTCTGCATGTACGAATTCGAATAGTGTTCACGGTGTGTACAGCTTAACGGCAACGGTAAGTGCATATCGACCTGTCCGTGCATGTCAAAGTTGGCTTTTCGAGATAAAATCATGGCCCACTGGACCTGCAGGGTGGAGAGTGCAGGCATTATAGAAGGCATGCAATTACCTTAAAAACTGCCGCTATAGCGTGTAACTGGTATCGACGCCGATTTTCTTTGACTTCATCCTTGAGCAATAGCTTGGCAGCAGAAAATAGCTGTAATGAAATTCTGGGCTTAAATGAAAATAGCTGAAATGAGATTGCTGAACACCACTCGCTGACGAGCCAAAACAGCCGCGTGTCGCTGTTTATTGCGTCAAGATTTGTTGCATTCTTGCTGGCATGTACTGCATTTAGAGCCACGCGGCTTTCATGCGCATGGCACCGAATTTATTGCTAATTTCAAAATGCGACGTCGGCTATCGACATCACCTTGAGTAAAAGTGCACAGAGCGGACGTATATAGGAATAATTTCCTGTCGCGCTGTAGCTAAAAATATTGAACACTTTGAGATGGATGAAGTGCGAAAACGTTCAGACCACTAACAGCAGTAAGGCGGAATACATTTACAACCAGAACTTTTTCTTTTCTTCCTCAGTCTCGTCTGGGCGCTTTTCTCTTTTGTCAACCCGGTGCACCTAACCTCCGCTCTTTTCAAATGGTTGTGCAGTTATTGACGCAGAAAAGTAAGGACAAGTGCAAGAGCTAAAAACCACGCAACTCTCGTCGGTGGTAAAGGTTAGGCTCCGTTTAGAGCTACTGGCTAAACTGCTACTAGCCCTTTGATCATGACGGAATTTTAGTTCGTCAGACAAAGTTTATAAAGAAAAGCAATTCATATAATAATAATGCTAAAGCGTTTTCTGTTTATTCAAGATGGAAAATGTTTTATGTGTTATTCTACATAGTGTTCGCATCAAATGAGGCGGCGAAATATCAGAGATCATGCTAAAGGTCGCAGCGCTTGGTGGAACACCTGCGTTCGGGGTTACACAGCCTTAGAAAGGTTGAATGATTACTATTTGTGTTCGAAGCTTTAGACATATAGAAATATCTGCGCGCTTACTCTGAGCAAAATATATTATCGTGCCCCTCAAAATGTCAACTCTCTAAACTTGCTATGAAGCCTGCATCGTGCGCTTACTGAAAAGGACTCGCAGCACCTTCGCAGGCTGCACCACTATTTTCAATTGAGGTGTCCAACATCTGTACTGATAATGCCGTTAAGGCGCCACGCATTCACATGAACTACCTGAACCTTACTTTCTTCGCATTAGCAATATACTTAGTCCTGTGTTAGCGATATCCCCTGTGTTATCGCCTGTGATATCGCCAGTATAGCTGTACTGCCTTAGTTAGCTATACTGCCTTTTATATTAAGCACAGAGGCAGTTTAGAGCTACCTGTTAGCACCAGAGTGTGCTTTCGTGGGTCAATCGTACTATTTCCGGTCCTATTACGTGGTAAATTTGATTACGCCTGTTTTAATGCAGATGTATCCGTTCACATTTTTGAACACCACTGTAAAACGTCCTCACGTCTTCGCACCACCTTCAATATGTTTAGGAGGTACTGAAGAGGTGAAAAGTATTTGACTTTGAACACGCTTGCTGAACAGGTACAAGTGTTTCAAAAAGGCCAGGAGAGCAGATACTTCGTCTAGTTGGTTGATAATCATAGTGAAGAAGATGGCGTGCAAAACGAGGACAAGAGTAAACAAAGACCTCGAGCAATACTCACGACTGAAGGTTTGTTCTATACATATGCTCAAATAAACGAAAAACCATCCAGAAGAAAACAATGTCCAGAACATCCCCTGTTACGCCGTGAAGATCGATGATTTCAAGAACAGATACTCCATATCAGAGAAGCGGACGGTTGTCTGACTAATGTACTTCCCTCCACTGATGTGCATACGGAAGGCTTCCATGAGCACACGCGTGAGTTGATCCCTGTGCCTGAATAGGAAGGTCGTTTTGTCGGAAAGCGATTTGCACTGGATTTTGTTTTTGTTGTCGTTTTTGCTACACGTGCGGCAATGTTCAGGGAGATGGTCAAGGGATTCTCCCCCGAGTTACCTTCGGTGTTCTCCTCAAGTTTCGCGGACGCAACGTCCGGTTTTGCCGATATATAGTCTTCGCGAGATAACGGCCATTTCAATATAACCCCCCCTCCCCCTGGCAAACGTAACGAATGAAGCTTGGCGTTTAATGCTGCGGCATTTTTTCTCTGTCTCGTGCCGTCCTTTTGCCTCCTTCTTCCATCCCGCTGTGCATCTGAAAACAGATTGGTCCCGACTGTCCTCAAATGATTGTTTCAAACGTCCACAAGACTGGCGGCCCAGTGAGTGGCGATGGTCTGCCTAGACGGGCCCTCCGAGCAGAGCAGGATGTGCCAGTCCTCCCAAGTCTTTAGATGCTCAGGCCCCGAAGGGGAGAGTACAGTGGGCAACCATGGAGGGATCTCTGTAATAATGCAAACCTTGCGCGTGCAAATGATATGGGTGGGTTACCTCGTACCTAGAATGACTGACGCAACGAAGTTCTGAAATGGCCAGCTTTATAGACAGTGATGATTTTAGGCCTCAATAAGGCAAAATTAGTACAGAGAGAGAAAATTGGACACGGAAAACGAGCAGAAGCGTAGACCGGCAGAGACGAGCGTTCTTCCCGTAAAAAACACAGGGCTCTTCACTTGATAGAATCAATTTTCCACTTTCAGGCTTAAGTCTAAACAGTCATCAGGCAGGCAAGGACACCGCCCTTGGCCAAAAAGACATTGCTCGTTCTCTATGAGACAGTCACTTCCCGTGTGAAGGCGGCTATCACCAAGTCCTTACCAAATGCAATCAACGAAAGCGTTACATCCCAGTTGAAGAGGGTAAAAGAGAGAGGGTGCCTTCAGAATGTAATTGTGTAATGTTGTGGAACGATTGCAAGGTGGATCAGGGCTGGGTCACGAACAAACCCTCGGGAAACAGAGCGTCGAAATGTTGCTGTCATACCATACGCGCAAAGAATGGCACATCAACTTCTAATGTAGCTGGGCGTTACGCTGATCGGATTGTGTTTTTCGACGCTGTAAAGTTAGCATCAATTTGTTCACAGGCACACTGTCGGATGGAAGAAGGAGGCGAAAGGACGGCACGACAGAGAAAAAATGCGGCAGCATCAAACACAAATCTCCGTTCGTTAACGGCGCCAGGGGGGAGGGGAGGGGGCTATATTAAAATTGCCGTTATCTTGCGAAGGGTATACACTGTCAAATCCGGAGGATGCGCCAAAGAAACATTAGGAAAACACAGAAGATTACTCGGGAGAGACTTTCCTTGATAATCTCCCTAAACATTGCCGCGCGTGTAGCACGAACGGCAAGGAAAATAAAATCTAGTACAAGCCACATTTCGACAAAGCAACCTTGCTATTCAGGCACAAGGATCAACTGACGCGTGAGCTCATGGAAGCCCTCCGTATGCTATACAGTGGAGAGAAGTATATTAGTCAGACATCCGTCCGCTTCACTGATAGGGAGTATCTGTTATTGAAATCATTGGGCTTCGCGACGCAACAGGGTTTGTTCAGGACATTATTTTTTGTTCTTGATGGTTTTTCTGTTATTCGAGCATATGTATAGAAAAAACCTTCAGTCGTGAGTATTGCTCGGGGTCTATTTCTGTTTACCCTTGTCCTCGTTTTCCACTCTAACTTCTTCAGTATGCATATCCACCAACTAGCCAAGATTTCTGCTCTGCTAGTCTTTTTTATGACATCTGTGCCTGTTCAGCAAGCATGGAAAGAGTCATATCGTTTTGTCGTCTTCAAAACCTTTAAAAAAGATTGACGGTGGTGCGAAGACGTTTCATAGTGGCGTTGAAAAAAGCGAACGGATACGGGTGCATTAAAACGTGTAATCTTTTTTAGCTCCTAATATGGCTGGCAGCAGTGTGATTAATCTGCTCAAGCAGATTCTGGAGCTAACAGGTGGCTCTAAAATATACGAGGCAGTATAGCTAACCCAGGCGGTACAGCTATAATGGCTATATGACAGGCGATAACACAGGGAATAGAGGCGATATAGCTAGCACAGGACTTGGTATATTGCTTATGCGGATGAAAATAAGTTTCAGGTACGTTAAGTGATCGTGGTCCGCTATAACGTTAATATCAGTATAGGCAGGTTAAGTTAATATGAGCCTCTCTCAGCTGAATATAGGGGTGCAGCCTACGAAGATGTTGCGAGTCCTTTTTAGAAGGCGAACAATCCTTCCTTCACTGCAAGTTTTGAGTGTTGCTATTTTGAGGGGCGGGAGAGTATTTTTTGCTTGGCATAAATTCCCATATATTTCGGTATGCTTATAGCTTCGAGCATAAAAAGTAATCATTCAACCTTTCTAAGGCTGTGTAACTACGAACGCAGTTGTGCCATCAAGCGCGGCGACATTCACAATGGCCTCTGATATTTCGCCGCCTCACTTGATCCGAGCACTGTGCGGAATAACACATGAAGCCATTTTCCGTCCTGAATAAACAGAAAATATGTTAGGATAAACTTAATACGTACTGTTTTTGTTCTTAATAAACTTCGTCTGATGAACTCTGTTCCTGTCACTATCTAAACACTAGTAGCAGTCTAGTTAGTGGCTCTAAATGGAGCCTAACGTTTGCCACCGATGAGATTTGACTGGTTTTTAATCTTGTACTTGTTCTTACATTTCTGTGTCAATAACTGCACAACCATTAGAAGAGAGCGGAGGTTAGGTGCACCAGGTTGACAAAAGAGAAAAGCGCCCGGACGAGACTGACGAACGAGAGAAAAGTTCTCTTTGTAAATGTATTTCGACGTACTGCTGCTCGTTGTCTGAACGGTTTCTCACTTCAACTATCCCAAAGTGTCCATTACTCTTATGTACAGCACGAGAGGATATTATTCGTAAATAGCTACGGTATGCGCACGTTTACTCAAAGTGATGTCCATAGCCGAAGTCGCATTTTGAAATTAGCAATAAAATCGGTGCATATGGCAACGCACATGAAAGACACTTGGCTGCAAATGCATGACAAGCCAACATAAATGCAAGAAATTTTTACGCGATAAACAGTGACACGCGGCTGTTTCGGCACGTGAAAGGGTGGTGCTCGGCAGTTTAAGAATTCCAGTTTGAGCTTCCAAGCTATTGCACACGGTCAAAATCAATTAAGGAAAATCGGCGGCGACAGGACATACAACAGAGGGCGGCAGTATTTGATGAAATTGCACGCCTAGAGTAATTCCTACAATCTCCACAATGTGATCTAGTGGGAAAAGTTTATCTCGTAGTGCTAACTCCGACATGCACAGAAAGACTGTCATTCACTTACCGCTACCATCAAGTTGTATATGCTGTAAACACTATTGGAATTGATACGAAGAGAATATCCTGCCCCAGTGCAGAAAATGAATGAGGCAGCAAGGCAAGCAGCCAGGCAGGCAGACAAAGAGCCAGACAGCCAGGCAGGCAGGCAAACAGCTAGGCAAGGAGGCAAAGAGCCAGGCACGCAGGCAGCCACGCAGCCAGCCAGCCATCCAGGCAGCCAGGCAGGCAAGCAGGCAGGCAGGTATGCAGACAGGAGAAAAAATTTATTTTAACAAATGATTTTGGAGCATGCGGCCCCTGGGTTCCCGAACAACCCCACTGCCCTCAAATGATTGTTTCGAACGTCCACAGCACTGGTGTCCCGGCGTGTGGCGATGGTCTGCCTGGCCGCGTCCTTCGCCCGCAGCAGGGTGTGCCAGTCCTCCAAAGTCTTTAGATGTCCATGCCCCGCGTAGGAGCATCCACCGGGCAAACCAGGACAGGCGGACCTCTGTAATAACGCAAACATTGCGCGTGCAGGTGATGTGCTTCGGATCACAGCTTACCTAAAATGTCCGCCACAAATGAGTTCTCAAATGATCAGCTTTATAGACAGTGATGATTGTAGGCCTCATTAAAGAAAATTTAGTATATTGAAAAGTTGACGTCGGAAAAACGAAAACAAGCGTAGACTGACATAGACGAGCGCTTCTCCAGTAAAAAAACGCAGTGTTCTACAGTAGTTAGATTCAGTTTTCCACTTCAGGCATAAGTCTCAACAGTCAACAGGCAGCAAGTATACCCCCCTAGGCCAACACAACATTGCTTGATTATTCAGCCGGCCATTCCAAAGTCATAAAGACCTAGACATTCACTTCCTGTCTGAAGGCGGCCATCGCCAAGTCCTTCCCCCATGCAATCAATGAAAGTGTTACATCCCAGTTGAAGAATGTAAAAGTAAGAGGGTACCCTCAGAATATAATCGCAGAAGCTAGTGGAAGGTTGGTAAGGTGGATCAACGCGTTGTCGCGAATAAAACCCCTGGAAACAGAGCGTCGAAGTGTTGCCTTCATGCCATACGCGCACAGATTGGCACATGGGCTTAAAATGTAGCTGCGCGTTAAAGCATTCGGATTCCGTTTTTTGCCGCTCTAAAGTCGGAATCAATCTGTTCTCAGGTGCACAGCGGGATGGAAGAAGGAGGCGAAAGGACGGCATGACAGAGAAAAAATGCTGCAGCATTAAACACCAAGCGTCGTTCGTTAAGTGTGCCAGGGGGAGGGGGTTATATTGAAATTGCCGTTATCTCGCGAAGGGTATACACTGTCAAAACCGGACGTTGCGAAACTTGAGGAGAACACCGAAGATTACTCGGGGGAGATTCTCTTGACAATCTCCCTGAACATTGCCGCACGTGCAGCAAAAACGTCAACAAAAACAAATTCCAGTGCGAATCGCTTTCCGGCAAAACGACCTTCCTATTCAGGCACAGGGATCAACTCACGCGTGTGCTCATGGAAGCCTTCCGTATGCACATCAGTGGAGAGAAGTACATTAGTCAGACAACCGTCCGCTTCTCTGATCCCGAGTATCTGTTCTTGAAATCATTGGGCTTCACGGCGTAACAGGGGGTGTTCAGGACATTATTGTTTTCTTCTGGATTGTTTTTCGTTTATTTGAGCATATGTATAGAACAAACCTTCAGTCGTGAGTATTGCTCGCGGTGTTTGTCTGTCTACTCTTGTCCTCGTTTTCCACGCCAACTTCTTCACTATGATTATCAACCAACTAGACGAAGTATTTGCTCTCCTGGTCTTTTTTGAAACACTTGTACCTGTTTAGCAAGCGTGTTCAAAGTCATATCCTTTTCTCGTCTTCAGCACCTCCTAAACAGATTGAAGGTGGTGCGAATACGTGAGGATGTTTTACAGTGGTGTTCAAAAAAGTGAACGGATACAACTGCATTAAAACAGGCGTAACCATTTTTACCACGTAATAGGACCGGAAAAGTACGATTGATCCCCACAAGCACACTCTGGTGCTAACAGGTAGCTCTGAACTGCCTCTGTGCTTAATATACAAGGGAGTATATCTAACCAAGGCAATACAGCTATACTGGCGGTATCACAGGCGATAACACAGGGGATACAGGGGATATAACTAACACAAGACTAAGTATTTTGAAAATGCGGAAGGAATTAAGATTCAGGTAGTTCATGTGAATGAGTGGCGCACTAACGGTACTATCAGTACAGATGTTGGACACCTCAGTTGAAAATAGTGGTGCAGCCTGCGAGTCCTTTTCAGTAAGCGCACGATGCTGGTTTCATAGCAAGTTCAGAGAGCTGCCATCTTGAGGGGCACGATAATATTTTTTGCTTGGAGTAAGCACGCAGATATTTCTACATGTCTAAAGCTTCGAACACAAATAGTAATCATTAAACCTTTCTAAGGCTGTGTAACCACGAACGCAGTTGTGCCATCAAGTGCTGCGACATTTTGCATGACCTCTGATATTTCGCCGCCTCATCTGATGCGAGCACTATGTAGAATAGTACATAAAACATTTTCTATCGTGAATAAACAGAAAACGCATTAGCAATAATATAATAGAAATTGTTTTTCTTAATAAACTTCGTGTGAAGAACTACGTTCCCGTCACGATAAAGGGCTAGTAGGAGTTTAGCCACTAGCTATAAACGGAGCCAACCTTTGCCACCGACGAGATTTGACTGGTTTTTAACTCTTGTACTTGTTCCTACATTTCTGTGTCAATAACTGCACAACCATTTGAAGAGAGCGGAGGTTAGGTGCACCGGGTTGACAAAGAGAAAAAGAGAAAAGCGCCCAGACGAGACTGAGGAACGAGAGAAAAGTTCTGTTTGTAAATGTATTCCGTAGTACTGTTGCTTGTTGTCTGAACGTTTTCGCACTTTATCCATCCCAAAGAGTCTATTATTTTTAGCTACAGTGCGACAGAAAATTTTCCGCAAATACATGCGCTCTGCGCACTTTTACTCAAGGGGATGTCGATAGCCGAGGTCGCATTTTGAAATTAGCAACAAAATCGGGTCACATGGCACCGCGGATGAAAGGCGCGTGGCTGTAAATGCATTACATACCAACAAGAACACAACAAATCTTGACGCTATAAACAGTGACACGCGGCTGGTTTGGCTCGTGAGCGAGCAGTTGTCAGCAATTTCATTTCACCTAGTCTTATTTTAGCTCAGCATTTCATTTTAGCTGTTTATAGCTGCCATGCTATTGCATACGGTTGAAGTCAAATAAAGAAAATCGGCGGCGATAACAGATACACGTAAGAGCGGCAGTGTTTAATGTGCTTGCACACCTTGAATAATGCCTGCACTCTCCACATTGCAGGTCTAGTGGGCCATGAGTTTATCTCGAAAGGGCAACATTGGCATGCACGAACAGGTCGATATGCACTTACCGTTAACATCAAGCTGTACACACCGTGAACACTATTCGAATTCTTACCTGAAAAATGTCTTGCCCCTGTGCAGATTATGAACACTGAGCGACGACCTCAATTAATCTGTCTCTTTAACAACTACTTCCTAATGTTATGGTTTAAAAACAATTTAGCGAATTAATTGAGCTGGTAAAGGCGTGTAAAATAGCAGACGGATAACAGACATAAATTCAACATTAATATGTTTTAGGTGTACGACATACAGGAGCTCAAGTCAGGGGCAGTAACACTAATGTTTGAGTGAAATACAAGCTTATGGTCCGATCCGAGTCGACGGGCAATCTCGCACAACCGAAGCCGATGTTTTTGAGATTCTTGCCGACCTATACGGCAGCAGGCAGACTTAGCAGCCCGTACCCAAGAAAAGCATCAGCTACATGGTCGTGGTTGTCGCGTTCCAAGGTTTAACAACAGTTTTCTGCGAACTTAAGTTCTGTCCACCTCGACTTCTGCCCTGCAGGATCGTAAGCGAATGTGACTGTGAGGAAGAAATATGTGCATTTGCTTATTTTCGCGCCCACGTCGCACAAGTTTTTATGCAGTTATTTTTCGCCGATTCTGATATGTAAGTTTTTTTTCTCAGGTGATTGTTCGTTGCTTTGTTTCTCTCTTGAGTAATTTTTAAAAATCTTACATAAGCTTGGTACGGCCGCCGTTTTGAAGATGCACTGCTAGGAATTTTTGGCAGCTCCTAAGGGCAACAAAGTTAACACTGCTCACGGACTTTTTGGGACCTCCTCAAGGTAACAAAGTTAAATATTGTGCCGAAGTATTTTTCGGAATTTCCTCTCGAGTATCTTGTGATCTCTATCTGCAATGTTCCCGAGCTGCAAATACCAGGTCGAATTGAGTAATTATTAGCAGTGCTAAGCCCTATGCAGGTAAACTGTATGTTTCAGTCAATCTTTCGTAAAATGACTCTGCAGAGATTCTTTTCTTTTATCTCTACCTCAGGGCAGTTTGCATATATGTCGTATATATATATATATATATATATATATATATATATATATATATATATATATATATATATATATATATATATATATATACATATATATATATTTATATATATATATATATATATATATATATATATATATATGATTATAAGGTGTATCAGTCCTTCTTTCTCGTCCGTGTTGCAACTGCGCTCTAGTCCTCAGTATGATGTACCATTTAGCAAGCCACAGCGTGTAAAGCGCACTTGAGGGCAGATTCGAAGTTTGCTATACTGCATGCTGTTTGGCCAGTTGGACAGGTGACGACGACTGAAGCAAGAGAGGGCGATTTCCCTGAATTGTACGTCTGCCGCTCTTATTTTAAAATCTCCATTTAGCAAGCTTAAAAGCTCCGCGCAGGCTCTGTACGTTACATCCTATGTCTTTTAAAAGATGTTAAGCCGCGTTTTCTCCGGCATAAGACCACCGAGCTCATTCGGGATTGCGCTATTTTATTTCGTATTCTGACTCCTTTAACTGCACTAAAATTCTGCTTTTGCAAAGATATTAAGTTATTAACGCGACTCCCGTTAAGCACCCGTTCATGGGTTCCCCGTCGCAGAAGGTTGGTCGGGGTAAACTGAGACATTGGGCAAAATGAGACATGTCTCATCTAGCCACATCTTTCGTAAATTTTTATAAATTTAAGTAGGTTTCTAAACCAACAATAAATGCCGCTGAGTGTTCAATAAACGCGTGTAAAAAATGGCGTTATTCTTGTTTTGTCCACTTCCAAAAAAAATTCTGTATCGACTTTCATGGAGGTGGTTGTTCCGCCAAAAAGGTGCAAAATTCTGAAGCCCCGTTTCTTTGCACCTGTGCAGGAGCGTAGCCGTGAACTATTGCAACAAGGTACGTATTTGTGTTTTTACTGAATCTTCTTGGCTAGCTGTGAAAGCAATTACAGTTCCCTATGTGGTATTCTTTATGACTATGAAATTGATTCTGTAGAAACCTATGGAATGAGCAAAACTCGACAGTTCGTCGATCGGGTTAAGAATTACAGTCTCTCCTCGCGCTAAGTGCATTCTTAGCTCTGGTTTTTTCGGTCGTTTTCTAGAATGGCCCGCACATTCAAAAGAAACCCGACGAGGGCGGCGTGCAGCGACGCCAATATGAAGAAGGCTCTCGAAAGCGTGCGCTAGCGAAAACGTTCTATTCGGGATGCAGAGAAAGCCTTCTCTGTGCATAAGGATGCCGTTCAAAACGAGCAAAATGACTGAAAACGCATGGTTCTTACGTGATTTGCAAGAAGCAGCTTGGATGAAACAGACAAATTTCTTCCTCGAAGTAA
Organism: Amblyomma americanum; assembly: GCF_052857255.1. Lineage (NCBI taxonomy): Eukaryota > Metazoa > Arthropoda > Arachnida > Ixodida > Ixodidae > Amblyomma > Amblyomma americanum. The sequence continues at coordinate 54,657,939 of NC_135505.1, read as the reverse complement.
GAATAAATTCTCGTAGGGCAGATTTTGTGTGTGGAGAAATGCCTCTTAGGATTGACGTGCAGGGATGTTGGGGAACTCTTTTATGACTTCTATGAAGCAAACAAAATGTCTCATCCATTTAACACAGACCGCAAGATCGCAGCAAAAGATTTCCCCATCTCCTCCTTTGGCCGTAATCATGCGGAGTTATCGATTCGAAAACCGGAAAGACTTTCAATGCTCTGAGTCCAGGCACATTCAAGGTCTCCAGTGAGGGAGTAATTTGACCATTTGGAAATAATTTTTTCCAAAGAACAGCGCAGGCCATCTCAAATTTTCAATGCGGACGAGACTGGCGTTAAAAATGTGCACAGACCGTCAAAGATAATCCCAACTAAAGGTGTTGAATTGTATTGTGTTTTGTAGCGCATAAGCAACTCAGGCTATCATGCGCCAAAGACATGGTATAATTTCAAAAATTGGGTGTCCTCAGCGACAGCCCTTGTCCGGACATGGACTCCAAGGAGCCATACAAATCAGATGTAGACCTCAGCCTTCTTCTCAGGCCTGAGAAAATGAATGAGGTGCAACACAAAATGCGTCAACTCACATGGTAAGAGTTTTTAGAAATAATGCGTCGGTGATATTACATTTTGGTTAACATTGCCGCTTCTTTCCGAAAACTAAAAACAGATAAAATAACTACAAGTACTTTACCTCCTAAATTATATTTTCGTGGAAGAGAATGCGTTTATTGTAAAATAGTGTAAAATATTTTTTCTTTAGCCGTTCGACTTCTGTGCACGAGAATAAGATGTGATTTACTGTGAGCTCATCTCCACATTTCTCACACAAAGGTTTGTTTTCTTTTGTCAGTAGAAAGTTATGTGTTAGGTATCAGTGCCCGAGGCGCAGGCAGCAAACAATTACCTCTATCAAACGTTCCTGATTGCTGCATGATCTCCATTCTCTCAGAATAGGTTTCACTTAATGCAGTTTTTTTAATTTCTTCTCTCTTCCATGTAAACTGTCATTTTTCTTTAAGTATATTTTTTACTAACATTATCGATCCGCCTAGAGTATATTTACAGTCGTAACTTTCCTTAAGGCCAGCTAGCTTGAGCAGCGCACACGTCAGCTCTCTCGTTTCTGCTGGTTCCAAGATAACTTGATATCCATCAGAGCCCAATTATATCTCCTTCACTTTCAGCAGTTGCGTTATATATCCCAGTCAAAACGCACTACAGGATTCTAAGACAGAAAATTTCTGTAGTCTGTTGTCTTGTCGTATTTTGGGCATGTCTTGTGTAGTCTGTCTTGTCTTCTGTCGTCTGTCTTGTCTTTTGTAGTCCTGTGTTCTGTAGTCTGTCTTGTCTTTTATAGTCTGTCTTCTGTAGTTTGTCCTCTCTTTTGTAGTCTGTCTTGTCTTCTGTAGTCTGTCTTGTCTTCTGTAATTTGCCTTGTCTTCTGTAGTGTGTCTTGTGTAGTGCTCGCACACTGTGTAACAGTCGTTACTGTCACCTGTCAATTAACACAGGATTTGTGTTCTGGAGCAGGCTATGCACAAAAATGCACAGCTTGTTAATGGTCGCCTGTCAATTAACACAAGCTTTGTGCATTCCAGAGTAATTTGTGCACAAAACCACTAGAATTGAAATGAAAATGATCAATATTTATTTACTGTTTCGTGCTTTTTTTTCGAGCTTGCTGATGCATGCTGTCCAGCGTTGTCCTGGCCGCAGGTTTCTAGATATATCGCCCATGAGCCAAGAAAAATGGTTTTTGTCTTGGCTGAAAAAAACAAAAAATAGAGATCACCGCAGCTACCTGCGCAAAAAAAAATGTGAAAGCGTTGATGCTTTCTCGGCACTGGTCGCCTTTCAAATTTGGCGCCATGGTTGTTTTCTCGTTGACTTGATTGGTTATCAATTAACTCTTATTTTACCCTCATTTCATCCCTCAACGATTTCGAGTTTTCAAATTTGCCTCCACGGATCGTTCCTGCCCAATCACTGAATACCCGCCCAGTCTAATCACGCGATCATTGCCTTTCGCTTCTCAATTATTACCTAATTGCATCTAATTTATCATTCTTTTTCCTATCTCCTGGTTAAGTATAGGACACTTATCACTGGTCACGTGATTGCTCATTTCGAGTTTTCAAACTTGGCGCCAAGCTTTGGCTTTGTCCATACTTCCAGATTTTCAAACTTGGCACTACGCTGTAGCTCCACCTACTTACAGCGTTTTCAAATTTCGCGGCACTTTTTCTCTGGCCCAGCCACTTTTTGGACATTTTTGGCTGTAAATAATTATCCGATTATAAAATTTTCTTTTCGAACAGCATCCTCACATCATCCTCTGCCAATTACACAACCAATACTATGAAGCTATCTCTTCTGAGTTGCCCAAAACTGCTGCGGACACGATCCCCGGCAACATAGCCTAGTAAACTTCTCACTTTATTCAAAATGTTGTAATACTGAACAAGGCTTATGACTGGCCGAGTTGGTACTGACTCACCCTAAAACCAGCCAGAACACACAAGAAGACATGAGCTCAAGAGGCGGGACTAACAAAAATTTAATTGAAGATTTTGATTATTTGATTTGTGAGGGTTTAACGTCCCAAAGCGACTCAGGCTATGAGGGACGCCGTAGTGGAGGGCTCCAGAAATTTCGAACACCTGGGGTTCATTAGCGTGCACTGACAACGCACAGTACACGGGCCTCTAAAATTTCGCCTCGATTGAAATTTGACTGGTGCGGCCAGGATCGAACCTGCGTCTTTTGGGACAGCAGCCGAGCGCCATAACCACTGAGCCACTGCGGCGGCATCATTGAAGGAAAGCCGCAAAAGGAGACCCGCGAAGAGATACAAGCGCACAATAACCCAAAGCAGTGAAAGGGCGAAGTGCAATCAAAGGTCACTGGCATACTAATCAATCATGTAAAAAAGCAAATTCCTTACGGTGAAGGTTTTCCGATGGCTTAGCCACACGTGTCCTTAGCCTTACGGATGTAGTAAGCCTCAACTATCTACCGACAGATTTATCCCTTCCATAAACCACTGATGTGTCGTGGAAATTAGGCGTGCAAAGAGACATGACATCCTCAGATCTGCATTCACAAGATTGAGCATACAGTGCCAGATTAGAATTTGCCTTCCCCCTATAGAGTGAATGTGCTCAGTCAAGTGCAAATTCAAATATCTGCCTGTCTGCCCATATTAGTTGCAGCCATAAGGCAGTGGAACGCAATAAACTCCATTACTTTTGCAAGTGGTGAACCTTTTTTTGTGACACTGTCCATTGTGGACAAGTACCCAGTTTTATCAAGCCTTTTTAATGGCGGCGCAAAGGCCTCCTGTCTTGCACTTCGCCGTTAAGACAACAGCAGGATTACGCTTTCCCGCGACTTTCTTGAGACTGTGAAATACTGTGGAAGTAAGGTGTATCAGCATCATCGTAGTATGTGCTATTTACCCTCGAGCGAGTGAAAACATACTATGACAGGTTGTTGAGATGGGCAAGTGGGAACCCAGCTGCTTGGAAACCTGCTACAAGAATGCGTCCTCAGCAGTGATGGCATGACTTATCTAAAGCTGATGCCATGCACACGATTGCACACCCATCAAGTGTTTCCATCTTTACTGACCTTAACCAGCGACAAATACACCTCTTCACTATCCTTCCCCAACAACGAGTGGTCCAACTCGTAGCTAAAAAGAGCCTTCCCCGATCTTTAGCTGTAGCCCCGACAAACATATTCGTCCACAAAGCGCAAGTCTGCATCAAGAAACTGCTAACGGTTCTGCTTAGACAATTCTGATGTAAAAGACAGGCCTTGACCGCATGCCTTAGACTCCTAAAACATCTTGTGCCAACTTATCTGAGCCTTCTATGTCCACGAAAATTACAGTCATGAACATAACGAAATGCTACTATGCCAAGGTCTTCCAAACAGGGCTCTAATGCCTTATTGACTTTAGACAAAAAAAATGTTGCTGAGCAAAGGTACGACCTGCGTGTAAATACCACCCTGCCAACTGACAAATGCGGATTTGAAGTAAAAGGACAACAGCCCCAAGAAGCCAGCAACCGAAATCACGCAATCATCTATAAAAGCATGTTCATTGTTCACCCTGATGCAGTTTGCACATACCTCAGAGGTCTATCATGTGACAATGAATAGTGCAGGCCCTCCATGTCGATACTCACTGCAGAGCACCTGTCCAGGTTGCTGTCCACAAGAAACTAGAACTCCACAGAACTCCACTTTTGTGAGTTGGCAAGGCGGTATTTACATCATAAATCAGGCATATGCAGAGGGTCCTAGGTTGCACTGTTCCTCCGCGACATTCTTCTGTCCAGAGTCGATACCGCATCAAAGCCCTGTTTGGAAGGCCTCGGCATAGTAGCATTTCGTTATGTTGATAGCTACCTAATTTTTTTGCACAAGGAGGGCGCAGATAAGTTGGCACAAGACGTTTTAGAAATCTTTAGGCATGTGGTCAAAGCCTATCTTTTAGGTCTGAATTTCACTAAGCATAACCGTTTGTGGTTTCTTGACTTAGACCTGCGCTTTGCGGACGACCACATATGTTGGCGCCAAAGGCCAAGATCAGGAAGCCTCTTAGCTACGAGTTGAACCACTCGAGGCTGGTGAAGGACAGGTTGGCAATCACATGCATCACGACTGCTTTATGGAAGTCATGCCATCACAGTGTTTAGAATGGATTCTCGGAGCAGGTTTCCAAGCCAATGGCACCTGGGTTCCCACTTGCCCATCTTGCGCACCTGTCAGAGTGTGTTTTTACTCTCTCGAGGGAACACCGTTCACATGATGCTGACGTAGTTGAGCAGCACAAAAAGACGGGCTCTATACCTTACCTCCACGCCATTTCGCACCATCCCAAGAAAGTTGCACCAAAGTATGATGGTGCTGTTGTCTTGACCGCTAAAAGTAAGGTAGGAGCCCTTTGCTTCTTCGTTCAAACTAGGCTTGATACAACTACGGGTAATCGTCCGCTATGCACAGTGGCAGATAAAAAATGTTCACCACTTGCAAAAGTAAACCGGTTTTTTGCATTCCACTGCCTCGTAGCTGAAACTACTATGGGCAGACAAGCAGATATCTGAATGTGCGCCTGGCTGAGAGCACTTTCACTGTATAGAGAGGAAGGCGAATTTTCACCTGACACTGCGCGTTCAATCTCGTGAATGCAATCGGAGTACGACCTTTCTCTTTGCACGCCTGATTTCTGCGGCACATCAGTGGTTTAGGGAAGTGATAAATCTGTCCTGATATAGTTGAGGCTTACTACATCAGTAAGGCTAAAAACAAGTGCCTGGCTAAACCGTCCGTGAACCTTCACTATAAGGAATTAGTTTTTTAGATGGTTTACTAGTACATCAGTGCCTTTCGGTTATTTTGTGCCCTCTCACTGCTTTGGGGTCTTGTGTGCTTGAATCTCTTTGCAGGTCTTCTTTTGCCACTTTCCTTCAATAAAATTTCAGTTGTTAGATCAGCCTCATCTTGTGCTCATCTCTTCTCCTGTTTTGTGTCTTCCGGCTGGTTTTAAGATGTAATACTGCATGCCGAAAGAAAGCCATCTTAGAGTTAAGTGCACTTTTAATGCATGTTCATTTATTACAAAAAATAGTGCTTACTTCAATAATTTATGCATGAAGTATATGACACTGCATCAAAATAAAAAAAGGACTAAGCCTCTAACCCTCATTGCCAAACTGCAGTTACAGCAAACAAAAGGACACCATAAACCTGCCCCACATGCAAAAGCTTGCACTACAGGCCAATGCAGAAATAAGATCAGATTACTTCCCAAACTGCATGACACTGCCACGCAAAGTAAAGATTGTGACAGGCAATAAAGGAGCAACAAAAAAGCAAACTGTATGTAGCAGCCAATCTCATGCAGACAAGGTACAAGGTCAGGCCAACATAGACGTGGAAGAAATTTGAAAAAAAGCCACAACAAGCATATAATTTTTAAGGTTTTCACAGCCCTTTAAATGGCAAATACTTTCCTGAAAAAACATAACAGAAGCAGCAATTTTTTTTCGGCAATCAATTTTTTTCATGTACTTCATTATTCTTGAAGCATGGGCGGGCATAGAGTAGTCAGATTAGTGCATGCGTTCCTAAGCAATGCCATGCCAAAAACTGTACTTACAGAAAAAGCTTGCCTTACTGAGTGAATACCACTGGCCATCCACTAATTTCCCAGCCTGCTCCAGGTCCCGGGCAAAAATCACACGCAACTTGGTGGCTTGCACAACTTCCATGCAACTCTTGGTCTTTAGCTGGAAAAAAATTGAGAGATCAGTGAGATATAAAACTTTACATGCATTGCTTTGTTTCAATGACCGACTAAGAAAGAAACAGCGGTTTCTGTGAGCGCAACTATTTTTTCACACTAGCTTTCTACAGTAAACCATGTTTATCGCGACCTAATTCACACTGACTTGCTGCACGGCCCCAGCACTACTGTGTATAGCTCTATGGTTTCAAATGCTTGTTAGCTCTGAGCCCTTGGGCTTGCACTCGTTAATGCAGAAAACCTCGGAAAGGGCAACCACAGCTTCGAGCTTTAAGCCATAGGTATTCAGAAGCTCAGTGGTCTGTGGGAGAACTTTTGGCTGGGTGACACAGTAGCAAATGCTTCTCCAGCTACTTTCACTCTATTGCAAAAAACTCGCACAGCAGAGACCTGTCCTCCATTTTGCATTGCAGAAACAATCACTGAAATTCAAAGCACGCATACTAAATGCACACCTACCTTCCAACACAGCTTCATAATAATGGGTATAATTATTGGAATGAAATACCAGTCAGTACATGTAGTTTTCAGTTTATCCAAAAATTATAAGCAACCGACAAACAATAAACAATAAAAGAGAAATAAATAACCAGAATTGTTTAAAAAATCTGTCAGAAGAATTATGTGACATCCACTACACTCCAGCAGTTCTTCGCCTTTGTGCACCTTCAAACCACACTTTCTTACAGGCACATTTGCACAGAAATTGGGTTGAACCTGATCTTTAAGAATCTTTTTTGGTGCAACAGTAGGAAGAAACCAGGTTTTACCCAAAAACCTTACACATTGCATCACAAGCCCAGATGGTGCACTTGAGTCGCCTCTTATGCTTATGCAAGAAACAGGAACAGAGATATCTTGACTAAATCAAAAAAAGAGGAAATGCAGTGCATGAGTAATGCAGAGAAGATATAAGCAATACCGCACTAAAACACTGGGAGGATTCCAAGAGTAGGTGAATGCATGAATGGGTGGCAATCAGGTGGCTAAATGAGATTAGGAAATTTGAGGAAAAAGGGTGGTAGCATGTGGCACAGGAGACAGTTACCTAAAATGAACTAGAGAACCATTGTTCTGCACTAACTTTAACAGCACATTCACACGACAGACAAAATCACTAACTCCAGGAACAGACTGAGCATCATGCAACACAATGTCAATCACCATTGCAAATGGCACCAGCACTGCAGACTGCACATGAGGAAAAGTAGACATATTTTTGCTCTCAACTTTGAGCAGCAGTCAGCTGCGCTTTTAGGAGCAAAGCTCTAAAGTACGGCAACATTGGCACTTTGTTTTACTGACATGAGGGTGCTTGTGAGCGTGCAAGTCCCATGTTTGTTTTGCACCAAATGTGTTAATTGCGAGGTATGTTTAACTAAAGAGGGGCATCTAACATGGGCATCAGCTCTTCATTACTTCCCTTCTATATCCCTCCCTTATATCACGGTTCAAGTGTCCACCAAAATGTGAGACAGTTACTGTTACATTTCCTTGAATTTTCCTTCAACTAATTTTAAAGTTTCCAAGTATACAGCTTTAAGAAGGTAGAGGTGCAAACCGTGCAGTATAACCATATGCTGTGGCAATAAACGAGCAATAAATCTGTGCTGACAGCAGCTTGCCCAGTGCATTGCAAGGATGCTATACCATACAAGGATTGGTGTCATCGTGCAATGTTACATTACTGACTGACAATTTGGTCTCTGTGTCAGAAATACTGCTAAACCATCATTGTAGAGCACAATGTTTTTAAAGGGATAAATGAACATATAGGTCCTTTTCGAGGACACATATGCATACCAGGCAACAGGTGTGCAATGTCAAAGCACGTTTATGTTAACAGCAGCTGCGTCAAGAGCTACATCAGCGACTATATTTTGTACAAGCCTACAGTTCCGGTAATTATAAGCTGAGGTACTGCTGTGAAGTGCATGTAGAGTTTCATGCATTTATAAACCTAGCTGCAAGCCTATATTGAAAATATTTTTCTAAATAGGCAGCTAAGATATGCATCACTGAAAAAGAATAACTACCATGAACGGATCAGGAGGGATGACACAGCCGAAGGCAGGAAGCACGCATGGCCCAATAGATGCTGGCCGCTGGCAACTGCAAATAAATACATCCAGAGCAACAGCTGTCAGTGGCTGTAGCCATGTCATGAATGCAAGAGAGGAAATCGTCTACTGCTTTAAAAACTAAACTTAGACGTAATATAAGTAAATAAAAAACCAATGAGCTAGCCCATGACAAAACAAATGAACAGATTTTATGTAATGCACCCATATACATTCTTTGAGAAGAGTCACAATGACTGTTATAACCACACTGAAAGATGAGCTGGCTGAAATACCGCACACCAATTTGAATATAGGATGTGCAGGTTTTCATTTTTTCCTATCATGGTGCCTTGCACCAACGTTTAGGTATTAAATTGAAACTTGCAACCAGTCTGCCTTGGTTAAATGAGAAGAGAGAATGGAAAAAAGCATGCCTTCACTTGCAAGAAGCTTGATATCTCACAGCACAGCTTGGCATCATAGAAAAATTGCTACCGCATTTAACAAATCTGCATACAATTAAAAGCTGCACAAATTTGTCGACTGGCAGTGCAAGTAAAGGCAAGAGAAACAAAAAAATACCAAAGAACACTCGTGAGTGCAGCTAAGGGAGGTCTGTGGGTAGGAGCCCGTGCCTGGGAAGAGTTCTGAGCTCGGAGAATCGCCGGCACCACAGCTGATGGCACACAACCAAGAAAAAAATAACAAAGCGAGAATAAGTAACAAAAAAAACATCGACAATGGCGAACGACTTGAATGCGGGCCACAAAAGCGAGGGATATAGCAAAAAGGTAGAAATCCTAAATAATTGTGCAGTTGCATATCCGACAGCTCGCAGTGCTCAGAAGGAGAGGAAGCATCAACGTTTACAGCTCAGGAGACGCAAGATTAATCTAACTTTGACATAACACTGCCTCAAATCCTGTTCCACTGGGGAAGCGCAGACAAGTTTACAAATGACAAGGCGATGAATATGAACTAGCCTTTCGCATGCGATCACTGTCTCAAAATTTAGTATGACGCATATTAAGGTACAAGCACTAATCCGATGAGTACTAACCCTGAGCAAAATAGTGCGGTGTCTGATCGCAGCTGGCCTAGCGCGAGCGCTCCGCTGCGTGGCACTTCTCGCTCAACGTCTTCTACGCAGTGTAAATCCATGCTTTTGCACCGAGTGTCGAAGCACTAGCAAGCGAAAGCGTAACTCTGTTGTGATATCTGGTGCCATTTTTATTTACCACGGCACGCGAGTAATAAATGCACATAAAGACAATGAGAACAACACTTGTCATGCAGGATATAGGCCCTGCTTTTTGGCGCCGCATTATAGCTGCGGCAACCGCAGGCGGACTGCCTCCACTCACATCCCTATATAGCCGCATACAAATAGCGCGTGTGAATACTGATCATTAGCAAAGAAACGCAGAGCGGGACTCACCGGCCATGCGATTCATCCAGGCTTAGTAAAACGGCGCAGGAGTCTTCGTTCCCCTAACAGATGAAAAGACGTCGCAGCACTCTTCATGGCTTACCCGTTGAAACTCGCCAATGTTGACAGGTAGAAATCCTGGTCGTTGGCTTCCAAAACACACTCCTGCTCACCTTCCTATTGAATGAGTTCTTCACACGTGTCCGCCGTACAAGTACTCAAGCAATGCCTCAAAGAGGCAAATAATACAAAACACGATGCGTCGGTTGCGCTGCAATGGCGCCGACGGCTGCGCTTTCGTGTCGGTGAAAAATTGAAACCGACAAAAAAATTTGTTTTTTAAACCATAAATATTTATATTATCTTCACAACAAAGACACTGCATTTATTTTAAATTATTTTTAGATTATTTAAGAATAAAAAGTGCTTTCAGTTACTTTTTCTGGCATGTCGTTTGAAGAAGCTGCGATCCTGTGATCCCCTGAAGTGACCCGGATGCCCTAGCAGACGACGGAGCAGACGACGGTGTTGACAGAATGCAATTTCGTTTGATGCCAGATAAAATCACTAAGTTGCGACAAAAACAGCGAAGAAAAGCGCCGTATCTCAAGCTGGCGAATATCGTGGATAAGTTGAACGCAATTGGCACTATGGAGAGTAGCTGCGATGCATTAATTTGCGCGACACTGGCACGCTCACCGGAGATCATGAAACTTAACAGCTTAATCGGGGACCAGTACAAGCGGAGTGCTTTGATATCAACTACGTTACGAAACTACGTCGATACTTGCGTCTCACTTTAGCTAATATGCAACAGTGGCTAGCACTCGCCGCATCCTGATCGCGTGTAGTTTAACTAGCAAGAGCCCACTAGCGCATCGAAGCAGGCGTGTTTCCGAGCTCGTATCGTTACGAAAAATACGAGTTGTTTCGGCACGTACTGGAATTGAAGTTCTCAGCCTGTGCGTCACGGACGGTGACGGCGTCGCGGACGATCTTAACTAAGACTCGCCGCAAAGCAGCCGATAACCCAAGCATATGTGCGTTAAAGGTTGTTCACCAGTAGTGCAAGCGTGGGCATAAAGTAGAGCTCAGTCGCAGTGCCAGTCGCTCGCTTCTCAATTTTCCAGCCTTCCCAGTGAAGGTCGCAAGCTGTTGAGCCAATCAGTGAGCCAGCGGGAGTGAGCGAGGCGAGCTTTCGGGAACGACGCCGCCCGCGGGCGCGCCGGGCAATGAACTACGCGCTACCCCCTGGCTGCCCTAGTCGTCGCTAAGCCTAGCCGGTTTCGCATCGATGCAGCAGATGAGTGCACTTCGAAACTGGCTAGCGCTGAGGTGCTGCTCTCGTCATCGTTTTACTGTGAACCTCGTCTCATAGTAAAACAAAGATATGCTCGGTTTCCGCGACACCTTCAGGAGCGGAGCCAGCTGAGGCCAGGAGAGCCGCGATTGAGCAGCAGCAATTAAAGGCGCCGTGGGGAGACATTTGTTTGTATTCCTGTTATCGCTTCTACCAACGACTCGATATTGGCCAACGATACTCCATCCGACGGCTTAGTATGGACTGGAACAAACATTACTGTCGCATTTTTCTGACGCTGGCGGCCGGTATTCAGGCTGGCATGCCGCGCCCGTACGTTATCATGTCGCTCAACTTTATGGCCGTGGTGCACATCAAAACCCCCAGACATCCTCCTTTTCGCTCAGATTGTCATAGCACACAGTCACACTGGGACCAGAGTAGTTTAGAGGACCGAGCGCGGGTGCACAGGAGCTAGACTGTGTCAAAGCAGGCGAAACTCTTTAAAGCGCGCGGTTGACGTCAGTCCCAAGACTTTATTCTCATTTCGACCGAGAATCAAATCAGTTCATACTCGCCGGCCGCCGCATTTCACCTTCGGCTGCATACGCTGCTGTCTATATTTAGCGACATTTTCGTGTCACCGTCATGAAATTTTCAGTGAAGGCAATGAACGACATCGTAAAGTATTTTTTTTTGCTATTTTATGATAAGCACCACGTCACTGCCGCTAAAAAAAATTCTCCGCCAACACTGTATCAGCGTTGGACTTAAGAGCGTTAGCTACGAGAGCTTCAAGTGTTTAGATCGGGGTGCTCAGCAAAGGTGAAGACAAAATACAAACATCTGAGGGCATTTCGTTTCGGAAACATTCGTTCTAAGATACAAGCAGCGTCATCTACTTCAAAGATATTGCACTACTATTGCGATTTACAGCCACCTTCGCTATATCCGGTATGTTTCCTCCTTATATATCAGCTAACGAATTTTATAAACGTGTGCATTACAACAAGATGAATTGTTTGACTGCATCTGGAACCCTCTGCGACAAACGATTAGGCCATATGGCTGTCTGGAAGTCCCCGGAATGTATGGTTTGGGGGCGAAAAGGTCGTCGGTGCGAATCCCACACATATTTTGGGCCTCATCTAAATATTTATTTTATCCTCAGGAACATGACAAGTCAAATGACACCACTTCGATCGTTATGCATCAAACGGGCGGCCCCCAAATTTGATGCAAATGGGGGACCCCGGGGTTCCACTTCGATAGCCGCTATACTGGCATATGTAAAACGGATCGAAGGTATCTGTGACAACTGAGGCTCTACGCGCCCGCTGTTGCTATGTGATATAGTGTGGGAACTGTCTTGGCTAATTTGACCTTCCCTGCAGACAGACGTGTCTTTGACAAACGTAAGTAGTAAGAGCTGACGCTCTTAAAACTGAAACGCGCGGAAAAATGATATCGGGGTTGCTTTGAACATTTATACAGAGAACTGCGTGCATGTACACACATGCTGCCTTTGTGTAGCCGGATGGTTATGGCGAGTAATTTTCCCTGATTGACGATTAACGACATTCTTTTCCGCGACGCATAGAAGTGTCCTTGGTTTTTTCTGCGCATATAGTAGTAGCGGTACATTATGTTACATGGCTTGAACATGTCACAGATGCCAAGAGGACACTGACTTTCAGTAGCGCCATTTGACTTGCGCACACCGATTGGTGTGCACGCGCTGTCGTTGCTGCAGCTACATGCCGCCACCGCAAGAGCGTGCGGATACGCAGGCACCGCTGGCTTCGCCGCTTGTGCATACAGATTTTGGGCTTTCAAAGCCGCATTATACTCTTGAGCATGCACTATTTTCGTCACATTGTCATGTGGGAACAGAAGGGAATTAAGTGAGTGCTCGAGCAGTGCCTCTCCTCTAAGCCAATTCTCGTTCGGTGAGAGAGCCAGGTCGCGGGAAGCGAGTTGAAAACTCGATTCGCCAATGCGAATGAGCACTTCATTTCGCTCGGTGCCCGTCACCAACAGACCAGAGCACCTCGCATCCTCTTCGCGACTCGCCACAGTGAACGCGCTTTGAAGCATCTTTGGTCAATTTGATCCTATCGCTGTCACACGACCGCACGACAGTATTTTTAGAATTCTGCAGTAAAATAATTACCCTCACCAGGAATCTGTCGTATGACACATCCCACGATAGGTATCTATCGCGCGGCACAATCCACGACAGGTATCTGTCGCGTGACTTATCCCACAACAGGTATCTGTCGCGCGGCATATCCCACGACAAGCTGTTGTGTCGCGCGACAGGCCGCACTACAGGTACTTTTGTCGCGTGAAAAGAGGCGCGCTAGAAGTCTGTCGCGCGACTGAACCCACTACAGGCAACATTGCTGAGGCACGCAATCTCTGTCGCGCGGCACGACTCCCATTGTCGCGCGACAGTACTTGCGACAGAAACCTGTCCCGCGACAAATGTTGCGACAGGGACTTTCTTCGCACGACAAAATGCAGGAAAGATGTCTGTCGTGCGGCAGAACCTACTACAAACAACTTTGTCGCGCGAAAGAACCCACGACACGAAGCTTGTCGCACGACACAAGGCACGACAAGACAGCTTGTCTTGCTACACAAAATTGTGTCGCGCGACAGATGCGCGACAAAAAATTCTGTCGTGCGTTTTGATCGGGATTACATCACCTTTTAAAGGTACTCTCACATTTCTGGCGTTCAGTGCTGTGACTACACTCAGCGAGTCGGTGTAGATAATGCTTGTTTGAATGTTCTTTTTGACTATTTTTGATGCAGCCATAGAAACGGCATAACATTCGGCTGAGAAAATTGACGCGCAATGAGGCAAGCTGACTACCTTTTCCCATTTATCTTCCAACGTCCATTTATCTTACAGCACCTCCCACGTAAAGTGCTGTTTTAGAACCATGTCTATAAAACGATGTTTATTCTTGGTACTTTTCGTGTAGCGCCAAAAATTCTTGTAATATTTGCTCGCGTGGAGTGTGCTTTTTATGAAATTGTATCAATGTGTAGTCCCCTACAGCTGCAAACGTGTACCCAGGTGACAGTGGTTCGGGTCTCTGGGCAGCATCAAGTCGTGTGTCCAGAATACCTAATTCCAGGCAAATTCCTTCAAAACGGAGGATAAGGGGCATCGTTGCATTGGGTTTGTTAGAAAAAAGCTGCTTAGATGGGCACTTCGTAACTATAGCATGCATGGCTCTTCTATCTGCTAGGGCTGGTTCGTTACAATCTACATACAGACTGTTCATGGGTTATGTCCTGTATGCCCCGCTTGCATGGCGCAGACCTTAGTTATGTACTGGATCTAATGGCTTCAGGTAGGACGGTCGAGTTGCATTGTACACTGTGCACCCATAATCTAAACAAGAGCGAACTATGGTGGAGTAGATGTGTAAAAGGCCGGTCCTATCAGACCCCCGGCGTTTACGACAAAGCATCTTTAGGATATTTAATGACCGAGAGGCTTTTTTTCCAGCTTCTTTATGTTGGGCAAGAAGGTCAGTTTTTGTGGAAATTTATGCTTCGGTATTTGAACTCACTCTTTACCGGTAAGTCGGTTTCGTTCAAGTGTCGTCTAGAATCTATCTGTAGGTGACGTTTGAGTGAGAAAAGAAGGACCACTCTTTTCTCCGTGGAGAACCAGAACACATTTCGCTCAGCCCATGTCGCCAGTTTATTTATTGTTAACTGCACTTGTCTTTCGCATCTTTATATTTTTGGGGGCGTGAAAGCTATTTGAAGATTGTTGACATAGACTGAATACATTATGGACCTTGGAACTACTTTAATATTAGAATTCATTTTAACAGCAAAGAGAAACGTGCTTAAAATACTTCTGTGAGGTACTCCGTTTCCCTGAGTGAAAATTCTCAAGAGGGTTTAATAGAGGCGTACAAGGAATGAATGATTTGAGAGGAAGTCTATTATTTATTTATTTATTTATTTAGGACATACTGCAGGCCCAGTGAAGGGCCCTGGCAGGAGGGGCACAATAAACACAATACAAAAAAGCACAAAACAAAAATCAATGAACGGCCTGTTCAATGGCATCAACGTCAACTGTTGATGATGGTGGTAACTGATTCCACTCGGTAATGGTGCGGGGAAAAAAAGACAATTTGAATATGTTAGTTCTGGCAAAGTAAGGTTTTAACGATTCAGTGTGCCTGTTTCTTGTTGACCTGGACGTTATCGGTTGGAGATACAAATCGGGGGCCATTGACAGTTTGTTAGTTTTCAATAGAAAGAGAAATCTTAACCTTAGTATTCTACGCCGAGTTTCAAGGGACTGTATATTATGTTGAAGCAACAGAGCAGATGGTGAGTCAGTGGTGCGATATTTAGAAAATATAAACCGAACTGCTTTGCGCTGAATTCTTTCAAGGGCATTAATGTTAGCCTTTGTGTGAGGATCCCAAACAGTGCATGCATACTCAAGTTTTGGTCTAATCATGGTTTAATATGCCAATTGCTTAACGTTAGGGGGAGCTAGTTTTAACTTGTGCCTAAGAAAACAGAGATTGCGAAATGAAGAAGAGCATACGGTTTCAATATGTTTATTCCAACTAAGATTATTCGTTAGTGTTACTCCTAGGTACTTGTATTCTTTGACTTCTGAAAGGTGCCGAGTGGGAAGATTATATGAAAAGAAATGACTGTTTCTTTTATCAGTAATCCGCATAAATACTGTCTTGTCAGCGTTTAGTTCCATCCCCCATTTAACGCACCATTCACTAACATTGTGTAGGTTATGATTAAGTAAAATCTAGTCGTCTTGAACTTTAACTTCATTAAACAAAACACAATCGTCGGCAAACAACCTAATTTGAACAGGATGAGAGATGATGTCTGTAATGTCATTAATATAGATAAGAAACAGTAATGGCCCAAGGACACTGCCTTGCGGGACACCAGAAGTGACTGGAAGTTTGTTAGAACAATGACCATCGATACTAACATATTGAAATCGGTTAGATAAATAGGCCGCAACCCAATTAACAATAAAAGAAGGAAGACCTATAGTTTCTAGTTTATGGATAAGCTTATTTTGCGGAACTAAATCAAAAGCTTTCTTAAAATCTAGAAATATGACATCTATTTGGCCGGAATGGTCCAGAACTTGAGCGAAATTGTGAATTACGGATGTAAGTTGGGTGACCGTAGAAAAGCCTTTGCGGAAACCATGCTGGAAAGCCGATAATTTGTTGTTGTCATCAAGAAATGTTTTAATGTAATTGGCTACGATATGTTCAAGAAGCTTGCAGCATGAAGAGGTCAAGTTGAGCCAAGTCGTGAAGATTCCAGAATCTGCAATTGTATCATATGCTTTCTCTAAATAAATAAAAACATCAAAACAGTGTTGTTTGTGTAAAAAGCTACACGGACAATATTTTCAAGACGAACCAGGTTGTCTGTTGTGGAGCTTGCCTTATTGAGACAGCACTGATGGACATTGATAAGCTTGCAGATTTCTAGTACGAAAGTTAATCTACGGTTCGCGATGCTTTAAAAGGATTTTGCAATGAAGGTGGTGAGGGCTTTGGTCTCATAACTCTTTGGAGAGGTTGACGGTTTTTCGTGTTTAAAAATGGAGCAATGAGGGTCTTCTTCCATGCTTCGGGTAGTTTACCTGATACCCAAACCTTATTAAAGAAAACTTAAATGTGCCTATATGGTACGTTCAGAGAGGTGGGACAGCATTTGATTGGGCATTCCGCCAGGGCCGAGCGCAGTCTGTTTAACAGCGGGGAAGACTGTGCTTATTTCTTGGACTGTAAAAATTTTAATATGGTTCATTCGTATATCCACTTGTAGGGAGTCTGTTTCTCGGCTGCCTTTCTGTACTTAAGAAATGATTCTATATAACGTGATGAGCTGGAAACTGCCGGAAAAATATTCACCTAAAATGTCTGCTTGCTATTCGATATTTTTCTGTACACCAGGCGCTTTTAGAAGGGCAAAAATTGCTGTTAGGTGGCTAGTAGGTAAATCATAATCCCAGAAGGACCAGCGCAAAAAAACAACAGACAAGAAACAAGGAGGACGACACGGATAGAAGCGCTCAACATTAAGCTTTATTTCAGAAAAAGTTTTACAACGTATTTAAACAGTTTTCGGTCAGAGTCAATGGCGCACAAGCAGAGCAAGACAATTTTTTACAAGACAATGACTCAGGATCTAGATGGAGTGAGGGTGGCAGCAGGCAAGCAGCAACCAACACAGCTCTTTACTATAATGTATCAAGGAAAGAAAAAAATAAAGGAAAGTGAAACTGAATAGCCAACAAGGAACACGCCATAAACAAGCGGCGATAAAACTTGCTCTTCAGAGCTAAAAAAGATAAGAGGTACAAAAAGTATAAGAAGTTAAAAGGCCAAGGAGAAACACGGCAAAAGGGGAAGTGTGAATTGTCGAGTATTTACTCTTCAGCGTTCGTACCTTCTCCTATATTTCTTTTAATGTGGTAGAAATATTTATGGGTGTCACGTAACTTTGCCACGAAGTCTTTTCGGTCCTACGGCGGATATATCGGCCTTGTGTTCATGCCTTTTTAAAGTTTATGAGATTTTTGCATGTGGTACCTCCGAAAGATCCCCCCCCCCCACAAATGCTTTATTCTGTTTCTTTTTGCTACCGTAAATTCAACGCGCATTAGGGAAACTTTCCCTGCATTTTCGCAGCCACTCACTCACTCGTGAAATGACTTCGTTACCTAAATTACTGCACTCTTCACCTCGGTCGATCGGTCGAAAGAACAGCGCCATGAGCCCTGTTGCCTCCGCTGTTGCCTCCGCTGGACTCCCTCTTTTTCCTTCTACGGTGAGGCCGACCCAGGTGTTGTTGTTCTGCTCAGTTTTTTTTGTATTGCTGTACCGATAGCTAGGTGTAATGTCCCCTGAGGCCTCGAGCAATGTCTTTCGCTTCCACGTGTGGGGGTGCGGCTCTCCGGTTCACTTGCTTGCCGGCCCAAAGTTTGCCCTTGCATTCTTTCCATTGAATTGAAGACAGCATTGAAGACTGGGCCCTAAAATTGAAAAATTCTAAAATGATTCAGGAGCAGGTGTTACGCTGTTACCTGCCGCCACCTGGAAATCTGAAGTGCGCCCTTTCGGCTTTAGGGGTATTCTGTGCCTATCCTCTGATTTGCAGTGTGTGTCGGAGTAGCTGCACTGCACATTCTTTACATCATTTCCAGTTATGCCTTTCATTCCAGAGTAACTCGCATGTTCAAAAGGTATTATACGCGGCGTTGACCCATCGACCTCTCCTCAGGAACTCCTTGGCGACTTTCAGGATGCCGGCATTGGCGTGTTAACAGTTTACCGCTGTAGCAGATATGCTAATGGCTCACGTGTGCCAACAGAGTCTGTGATCGCAACAGTTGCAGGATTGTCTTGCCCGTCTGAGCTTAAGGTTTGATCCATAGTGTACTGAGTCCACCCGCTACGTCCTGGTCCTTTGCAATGCAGTAATTGCTGGCGCTTTGGTCATAACAGCAAAGCTTGCAACTCTGCGACGCGTTGTCGACTATGCGGGGAGAACCATTCCTCCGAGCTCTGCACATCTGAGAGTGCCATTTGCAGCCTCTGTGGCGGTGTTTATCCGGCTGATGATCTTTGCTGTCCAACACGTTCAGATGAGCCGAATGTTCTGGACATCATTCAGCCTAGAAGGTGCTCTAGAGCCGATGCTTATGCACTATAAGACCGGAGTAGGCATTCCCACGCGGGTCTATCTAGGTAATCTATGTCTGAGGTAGATGCGTTGCTGACAAAATATGTGTCAGCTGTCGGGAAGGCGCTTGCAAGTGTTGTGGAACCTATGTGTACTACCTTCAGTGAAGCTCTATCGCAGGTCATTTCAATTCAGTTTGCTCATTCAACTGTTGGTATTCCGTTCCATCAACTAATCCATCGCATAGCCTCTCCGGCGTATCTCCTCTCGGTTCTGTTCCTGCTGCGTCCTCGTCTGTGCCTGTACGTGGTGCCGGGAATACCAGCCTTTCTACCGCTTGCACTACAGACGTCGATATAGTAAATCCTTCCCAGAAGCGCCGAGCTCCTTCTTCTCCGTCGAAGTCAGCCATCCCAAGCAACAAACGCAAGAAAGGTTCCTCCAGTAATCCTCATAAAACTGATGGGTTAAAGGAGGCTGTCACAGCCTCTCTGCTTTTACAGTAACAATGTCGGGGTTAAAAGTACAGCCGTAGAATTGCCGTTCTGTCGCATCTTCTTTTCATGATTTACAGAAACATGTCTAACAATTCGATCTGGATATAATTTTACTTAAAGAAACTTGGCTTTTCTATTGAGAACGCTGTATAGGATTGAATTAGTGAGCATATATGATCATGACGCATTTGGTTTGCCTTTATAGGATTAACGTCCCATAGTTACTCAGGCTATGCAGGATGCCTTGGCAATGGGTTGCTGATAGTTTCGACCAGTTGGTTAATTAACGTGCGCACACTTTACACCTGTTACTCCTATTAGGTCATTCTCTCTCAATACTTTCTGAATATTCCAAGCCGATCGCAAATACGGCTTTGGTGGTGGCTCGTTAACATGAATTTGTTCTAAATTTTTTCATCCAGCGCATGTGTCACACGAAATTCAAAGGCCTGACTGCGAATTGTTGGCTGTTGATATCACTATTCCACAGAGTGCTCCCCTTATCGTTGGTAATGTTCAGTTTCCTTCAGGTCTCCACAGCAGAGATTATTTAAATGTTGTGGGCTCTAACAATACAGTCGTGATTGCTGGTTACTTCAATTCTCATCACGTAATTTGGGGTTTTCTTACTAAGCATGTGGACAGCGTCTTTGGTCATGGATGTCGGCAACGAACGTGCGTTGCTGTAGCAGTGAAGGAGTTACATGAGTTCCGATTCTAGGGCTGTCATTGACATAACTTTAGAAGTGAATGGTATGCAGGTTTTTCGTCGTGTACAGTGGATTGTGGTTCTTGCAGTGATCACTTTCCGATAACTTCCACCATAGTAGATTTTCTCCTCAAGGTGACTGCTTCTCCACAAAAATTCGTAAACCACACACTTCTCGGAAAACTTGTGCAATCCTCTTTCTCCTCCATTGCATCATCTGATATCTTGGATCACGCTCAGCAAGTTTTCTATTGCGTGTAAGGGGCCTCTGAGCGTTCCGCATTTACAGTGCAGTCTACGGTCAAAAAGAAAAAACCTGCCTGTGGCGAAATTATGAGTGCGAAAGAGCATATGGACTTAGATAAGCTGCCTAGAATAGGATCTCTTATAATAACTTCCCGCGGAATTCAATAAATTGCACATGTTTTTGCGGCTTCAGTTAAAACGACCATTGGTAAGGCGAAGGAGGAGTAAAACAGGAATTTGAACTGTATTCTATCATACTCAAATAACCGCAAAGCTTCGTACCGATTCAGAGAAGGCAACCTTGATTCGCCGTCCTCTCATGTTACAGAGTCAGTGCGTTATCAACCCAGGAAGCAAAAAAAACAACTTGACAAGATAGCACAAGGTTTTGCTCTGCGCTTTCAAGTGCGGTATGTGGTTTCATTCGTCCTGTCCTCTCAGCGCGCAGACTTCATGGCGGTTACACCCTCTGAAATATTTTCCATAGATACTGGCTTCAAACCTGCAGCTCGTGGAGGCGATGGGGTCTCTACTGGTATGTTGAAGTCTGTAATAGAAGAATTTACCCTGACGTATTGCATATTGTTAGTGTGTCGCAAGAGACAGCTTGGCTTCCTCCTGAATAGAAAATTTCTGAAATGATCGTACTTCTCAAAAATCCAAAGAAGGCTATATTATTTAAAAACATTCGACCGATTTCTCTCTTGCCTAATTTGTTAAACTTTAAGAACTCATTGTTAACAGCGGTCATACAGATAACATTCTTGCTATACAGGCCTTCAGTGCTTCTCAGATAGAGTTTCGTCGGGGGGCTCTATTTGAACTGCACGTTTAGATTTGGAAAGCAGATATAGGGTTGTTATTAAGAAGAAAGAGAGTCACTTTCGATATCGCTAAAGCATTTGTCATTCTATACTATTGAATTATCATTGAATGAGCATTCAATATTTAATGAGCATTCAATACTATTGAAGAAGTTTGACGGAATTCGGGCGCCTTTTTACTTTGTTGCATGGGTGCAGGAATATCTAAAAATAGCAGTTTATTCTGTTCTCACTGTTGATTTACTTCAGAAACCTTTTCAAAGGCCAGAAGTGCGCCTCAGGAATTGTTTCTGTCTCCTTTTTTTTTAACATACTTATGCGGAACATACCAATTCAGGGTGACATCAAAGTGTTGTGTATGCGGACATCACCATTTTTGCTTCTGCTAGAGACATTCATTCACTTTAACAACTATTGCAGGAATACCCTAATGCCCTGGAAGTATGGACCGCTTTTCGGTGCCAGAAATGTCGAATATTCCTCTGTGTGTCGGCACAGAACCACTGTTTTTATTTGTTTCATAAGTCATTTACTAAAGAATACATTTTTTGAAGCCCATCTTCTCTTCTCACAATTAAAGATTTATTTATGTCTAACGATCAGTTAGAAAATACTAGCAAATGCTGCAGTGTTTACGTTCGTATAGCAGCTTGGAGGCGCTAGGTCGACATACGTGGACGGGAATAAAACATGCTCAAGTAAAAGTATTTTGCCTAAATTTTTTGGACATCTCTTCTGCTTGATCCAGTTATCGTGATTTACAAAAAAAATTTCAGCACACATAATTGGTGGCTGAAGGGGATATAAGGGGTTTAATATACCTTATGGTTGTTTCTTATGATAACCACGTACGAGTTGCGCCTTCTCACAGCCTCGCCATTCCTTCCCTCCCAGGGTAATCATCCTCCGTGCAGTTACCGTCGCAAGCATTCTACGGTTAAATCTTCCTACGCTCTCGCCATAATGCCAACGTCCATGATAACTCTCTGTCGTCCTTCCAGGGTAACCACGCTCCAGATAGTGTCCATGCCAAGCGCCGACCTGTTGCTCCTGCTTGCGCTTTCGCCCATACCCTCATCTTTCTTGGGTAACCGAAGTCCGGCTGGGCTTTTTGCCGCTCTCCCGATACCCTACTTATTCTATGGTAACCTCCCTCCAAATGGCTACCATGGAAGCGCACCCACCCTTTACCCGCCGACTACGACAGACAACTACACAAACAACGACATAGTAGGCTAGGGCGAGGTAAAACGAGACACAAATTTGCAAAGTCCCACACTGTTTCTACTCTTTTATTCCAGAAGCCGAAAACGTTGCACAGGAGGCTTTGTTGGCTTCTTAGGTAAGCGGTCAGCAAATCTAAGGAACCTTGCAACATCACAACTATGGATATTCATCAATCATAAAAAGAGCTATTTGTCTCATTTTGCCCCGACACGTGGGGCAAAAGGAGACATTTTGTCATAACCAAAAAACGTCTGTTCTTGCACTCGGAGCACTTGAAGTACAATCCGTGGGGCCCTGCGCACACTTCGTGAGCCCACTCGTCACATATCGTGCATTGGATCCACACAGAACGAGGCGCTCTGCTGCTCATAATTATTTGCACACGACGCAATCCCATTCACATTTGTTGCCGTTGATCGCTTTGCAGAACGTTTTCCTTTCAGTGCAATATCCCGCGGTTGAACTCTGCGACCAACGCCTTTTTCATTAGACTTTCCCTTTCGTTTCCTTGAGGTCATACCTTACTCCTCGGAGGTTTTGCTGCACCTATCCTCGCCTTGTAAGGCGATGAGGTAAATACGGTACTTGTCTCCGACTTCATTCTTTTAAGGCGAAAGCCTTCATTGGCTCATACCCGCGCATCCGGTGTAACGTTGTCTTCCACAAGTAGCGCGGCAACTAATGAAGTGAGCGGAAAACAATTGACAGCGTCAGATGGAGGGGACAGAATGTAACCACCATGCCAAGCTTGATGAGTGAAGAGTGAAAAGTTATTTATTTATTGCCAATTATGAAGAAAAAACAAAGAAATCAACCAAATGCGTCAATATAGCGCAGAAGTCGATATAGCGACGGGCGAAGGTGAAGTCACACCTGACGTCGTCCTAGTTACGGCGCGTGCTGGTGGCGCCACCTGCGCGCCACCGGCAGAGAAGCCAGAGAACAAGGGAAGAAATGCCTTGCCAGCAATTACGGGCTCCAGTCGTTACGCGTCGCCTTCAATGAACCACCATCTTGTGCACACTGCTTCCTCTCCAGGAAAGGCGGCGGTGTACGTTAACGCGCGTTTCCCTCACGTATGCCTCTCTCTGGAAACTTGGTGCACTTATTATCTGGAGGTAGTTGCAGTTGCTGTAAATGTACGGAAGGCAACTGTTGTGGTGGTATCCTTTTACGTAAGACCAGCGGGTGGCGCTCGCTCCCGTATTAATCTGGGCTGGTTATTGACTGTGCGTAGGCAATACCCCGGGTGTTCGATTTTAGTCGGAAGTGACTTCAACGCCCCACACCCAGACTGGGGGTACCCTACTTCGGGCCCCCGCGGCAGGCGTGTGGGGGATGCCTTCGCGGATGCGTTTTTTATTCTTCTAAATCACCCCAGTTCAGCAAAACTGGCTATGCGTCAGAGTCACAGTACCACATATGCTCCTGATCTGGCGTGGTGGTCTGGCGCAGGCACTCCCTCGTGGCACCTTGAGCCTGACTGTTGGGGCAGTGACCACCACCCTATAATCATCGGTGTCCATCCATCACGTGCTCGACGGCAACGCCGCAAGTGCACGGTGGTCAACTGGGATTGTTTCCGTGCTATTCTCCAGGATCACCCAGCAGAGTAGTCACCATCGCTTGCTGATCGCATACAATGCGCGTTAAACAGTGCTACCACCTGCACCTGGGCAGACTTCGCTCGACCGGTTCGAGATAACGGTCTCCTGAACTGCCGACAGGCCGAGCTGCAAGCCTCACGTGATCCCACATCTGCACAGGCACGTATAAGACAGCTGTATTACTGCTAAGGCTCACAAATAAGAACGCCATTCATCACGAAGGCAGCGGAATGCGTGGTGTGAGCAGTTTTCTGCGAAGATGTCGAATCCATATCCCTGGCAAGGTTTCCGTGCAATGGAACACGGTCACTCTTGTCCCGACACAGTTAGCACCGCATGCCTTGCAGCTAACTTGTCTCCGAGTGATTTCGCCAAAGAAGTCGCACAGAAATTTTTTCCAAAATATGATGTGTTGCCACCCTCAGCTACCCAGTCTAACTTGGCAGGGATTCCAGCTTACGTAGATAAACTGCCATCAGCACCAGATGCCGAGGGTATTGCGTCTACCTTTACCATGCCTGAGTTGCTTGCAGCAATAGATGAGGCTAAACGAAAGACATCGCCCGGTTCAGATGCCATTCCATATGAGTTGTACAAGAACATGAGTTGTGATGTCCTCCCTCAACTTCTCGACACCATTAACCCAGTATGGCTAAACGAGTCTGTGCCTGAGACCTGTAAATTGGCTACTTTGTTCCCAATTCCAAAAGCCGGGAAGCTACCGGCGAATCTTGGCAACTTCAGGCCTATTTCTCTAACATCAACACTGGGCAAGCTGAGAGAGAGAATGTTAGCCACACGACTGTCGTGGTGTCTCTAGCACCACGGTTTCCACCACCCCGCCCAAACTGACTTCCGTCCATTCATCGGCACTGAAGATGGTTTGGCTGTCTTGGCGTCGCAAGTTCTGTCATAGACTCGCAGCCACAGTGTACGTACCGTGCTCGCCATGAATATCGAAAAGGCTTACGATAATATAAGTCATGCTGACATTTTTCATTCTATTGACATGCTGCATTTGACTCTTCGAAATATGCAATTTTATAAAATCCTTCCTTGAAGGCAGACGATTTGCCATACGCCTCAGTGGTGACTCCATAGGAACATTTTAATCTGTTCGCGCTTTACCCCAAGGCTCGGTGCTGTCACCAACACTGTTCAATATGGCCTTCATTCCTCTTGCATGGCACTTACATGAAGCACGACATTTGGTGAAAGCGGTTTTGCAGCCGTGCCTCATTTACCAAGCACAGTTCCAACACATAAACAGAGCTCAGAGGGATCATTTGGAAGCCGTCAATCGAGATGTAATGAGAGCTATCACTTGCCTTTTTACGCATCATGCCGATCGTGGCACTTCAAGAAAAAACTCAGTTAAATACCCTTGACGAGCTTGTGCAGCAGCGCCGTGATGCTGGTAGCCTTATGGCCACCCTTTTGCATTCACCGCGAGCACGCAGGACCTTTTCTTTATCACACACCGTACTGTAACCGCCACCGTCAGTTCTTCCTCCATGGGACTTTGTGCAGCTGAGCGACAACAAACCTACCGATCTACGTCGCCCAACCTCACCTTATGCGGCATCGTCCCTTCGCGAGCGAATCGCGGAACAAGATAGTCACCCACCCCGCGGCTCAATTATTACTTATGTTGATGCCAGTATCTAGGGCTGTGTAACGACGACTGCACTTTACTGCCCCCGCCAGTATGCCCTTAAAAAGGCGGCCATGTTTCGATTCGCGAAACCCCCTACTTCCTTATGTGCTGAGCTGCTTGCTATACAAGATGCGCTTCCCTTTGTAGTCGCAGTCACCTTGCTCCCTACAGCCCCCATTACCATCCGTACTGACGCCCTTCAAGCAACTCGTCTACTCGGAGGCGTCAGCCGCAGTCCAGAAATGTGCCACAATATACATCGCCTGGCGGCTCGCATCTCGCAAGCCATTCGAAGTGAGTGGACCCAACGTGAATTACTCAATTCACATTGATTCACAATTCACTCAATTCCACGCGATCGATATAAGCAGTCGCCCGCCACCAGAGCAGTGGCGGCGCAGAAAAGGGAGGAAAAATTCCAATAACAGGCCCCGCAAAAGCGGGAGCATATGTGTTTAAATACATCCCCAAAAGTCAATAGATATGACATTCTTAATTCACTGGAACTGTCGAGGCATAATAAAAAACTACAGGGACGTAAAAGATATTCATGCTTTATATTCCGCGGCTTTTGTGTCTCCAGGAGACAAACTTGGGACCAAAACATAAAAGTATTTTAAGAAAATATAAAGTACTTCGCCATGACCAAGAGCAAGCAAATAGGCTCTCAGACTGTCATAGTTGCTCAAAGTAGTTTGGCCACTCGTAAAACCAAGCTTCCGACAACATCTTAAGCCGTTGAACTATCTGTAGTTCATTTTAAAACAGATACAGTATGTTTCATATTTCTCCAACTACACATGACAGTAACACTCCATGATTTAGAAGACCTTTTATAACAATTACCAGAGCCATATCTGTTAGTCGGCGGTTTTATTGCTGACTCGTTTGTGGTGAAGCAAACAAAACGCACGCTAGAGGCGAGTATTTTAGAATATTTTATTCTGTGCGATAACATATGCCTGCTCAACAAGGGCAAACACACATACTGCTTCGCACGCTCAGGAAGATAGACCTGCATAAATTTTTCTCTAACATCGCCTTTCTCTCTTTATTGCTTTTAAATGAGATGTCTTGGACAACCCGTAAGGTAGCGATCATCTACCCGTTCTTATCGGTTTAACATCTACAAAAATCATTCCTAGAAAACCACGACGTTGGAAGCTCCATTTGGCCGACTGGGCGCTGTTTCAAGAAAATGCCAGCCTAGCGCGAGCGCCATTGAAAATTCAGCGGCGATTGACATCAACGAAGCTCGCCGGTCTCCGTTCCGCCGCCGTTTCTGTCCGTGTCGTCGTGAAATAGGCAAATTGTCAGTCCCCAGCAGCAACGTGTCCCCGCTGCAGGCGAGCGTGCCGACGCAAAAACGCTTTTCCTGCACAGCGTCACTGACGCATTTACTCATCAACTTGTGGAAGGATCACCATCGCGATCTGCGAGCGCAGAAACGCAATGCACCCGTGTACGCTAGGATGACGGCTCTGTTCAACCAGCTCGCAAGCGAGCAATGCGGGCACGCTGTGTGCGTCACAGTCAAACAGATCAAGCACAAAATGAAAAACTTGGTTCAGGCTCACAAGTAAGTTACCACGAGCTTATTAGTGATATTTAAGTCGACATAGCGCATTGTCAGGCATATTCTATGAAATCTGGCTCACCGCAGTGCAAGAAGTGTGCTTCAATGCCATAGGAAACGCCGATTTTTGCTTTACATGCGCTCGAACGTGACTTTCTCGACGTTTCGGGCTCATTGTGACGCTCACGCGGCGATTCAGGAATAGCGCTCGCATCTTAGCGCAGTAGAATTGGTTGTGATATGTAGCAATTTGCCGTAATCTAGGCATGACCGGCGTAGCCTGACCGAACGCATTTGCACCGAGAAGTCTGTTCGATCAGCTACTCGAAATAAGATCGTGACATCTGCAGTAGCTTTCCTGTAGCTTACGATGCAGTACAGCTAACAATCGCTAAAGCCGCACTATGAAAGCAGTAGTTTTCACAAAAAATGCAAACAATAACAGGTTCCTTTCATTTGCAGATTCCATTAGCCATAAAACAATAACACTATACTAAGGCAAATATTCCCTGCATTATTTTTTGAGTCGGAGTGGAGGGGTAAGTTTTAGGTTGTTTTCGAACGTAAAACACTATTGTACTGATCAAGAACCCACCTTTTCCACGCAACCACTCAATTTATTATAGTAACTTTTTTCAGAGGTTGACGTGGGGTGGTATCTTTCAGGTGCTGTCAAAACAGTGTGCTAAACGGCTTGCAATGTTATCTGACGAAGTCGTGCATATAGCAGTGCACGAAAAAGCACACTATGTCGTGCATATGGCATCAGCCGAAGTGATTGAACTTTATGTTTTGAATAGAGCAGAAAGCGCTGAATGCATAACCTAATCAAGAATCTCTCCCAAACTTGTGTGTTGACATTGTCTATAGTCTAAGAACTTGCATCTTGACTATCAGATGACTTAGTTCGAAGCCTATTGAACACCCATCGTTATTCAACAGCTTTCTCCTTGTAGTTTATCACTTTGCCTGCAGTTTTAACTTTCAGCACAATGATGTTCATTGTTCTTGGCAGTTTTTATTTGTGCAGCAAAAAATCACGTTCATCTCTTAAGACATAAAGAAGTGACTCTTAGCTGTAGTTTCTTTTTATTTCAGAAAGGCAAGCATCGCTGGCACTGGGCCTGCTGCAACTCAGCGCCCATTCTACAGACGGCTTCACACACTCCTAGGAAACCTGCCTATGAATGATAGAAGCCTGGTACAAGAGAGCTTTCAGGTGCAACATTTGTTTATTTTGATTGTATGCGAAAACGAGAAGTAGACTGACAAACCAAAATTGTTTTTTTGCCGGCCATGTTTTTCGCCGGACACAGGTGGCAACAAAGTTTCGAGAATTTTATGTTACTAAAGCACATGACATGAACATGAGATATTATTGTGTGCCAGAATACTGAATATGCTCAAATAACTTTAATTAGCATCACAGTCAGTGTAGCTTCGAAATCATTGGTTAACATTTCCGACATACTGGATGGCACGATACTTGTTACTTTTTTGGAGTAGTGATAATAGGGTGAGATAGGTAAAGCTGCTTATGTTACAAAGAAGGGCACCAGGGTAAGTCGTGTGCTATAGAGTGTACGAAAACTCTTTTAGAGAAAAGGGCAACTATTGCATAAAATTCTGGTATATTAAAATGTTTCTGCAGGTGATGTGTACAACTTACATTCATCATGCAACACAGTATTAATCACTTAGAAGCAACAATCGGTAATGTTCCGTTGTTCTTCTTTTATTAAGCTGAACATGGTTGAGCGGCTGCCAGAGGATGCTGAGATTATTGCTTCAGGACAGCCATAACAAGTGCCGGAAGCCCAGACAGCGGAAATGTCGAGGCGTCGACAAGACTGGCCTCGTCCAGCGAGGCATCGACAAGCCAGGCTTCAACACCTGCAGCCTCAGCCGAGCAAGGTCGCATGCACAAAAGGCGACAGCCGATATCATCTATAAAAAAAGTTGTGCTGCTGCTAAAAGGCAAGAAAACCGTGCCAAAATATGCCTAGAAAGGAGCACAAGCTGTCTAAAAAGACGGTCTGTCTCCAGGAGGAGGCCAATGACATACACCGTGAAATGGTCAGCATAATCCGCCAATACTTTGAAGGTCGGCCTGAGCGTCAGCCTGACTGCTCCGACAGCGCTGAATAAAGCTCTGTGTGCACACGTGCTCCAAAAATTGTCACATACTTGCCCAATCTTTCACATTCTTTTTATTGTTCACAATAGCATGCCTAAAACAAAATTTTTCGAAGTAGTCATGGCTTCAATGCAAGGATGTGCTTGGCCAAAGCACGGCGGACACTTTCACCTGACGAGCTTATTGCGTTGCTCAACAAACAGGCTGCGGAAGCTCCCCGGCTGCAGCTTCAGCACTCCACTGTGTGTCTCACTGTTCACGCATGGGCTCGCATACATTGTGAAGGATGCAACAATCTCACACAATGCGTTTGACATTTTCGATTTGAATCTCAATTCCCTTCAAAACCCTTAACCTAGGCTTCAAACTCCCAAATGCAATCTCAACGACACGCCTCGCTTTTGAAAATGCGCAATTGAACGTTTGCACTGCTGGGTTTCCTGCATTCATATGGCGGAAACGCTTTATCACGTGACGCTGCAAAGGAAAGCCGTGGTCAAAGAGGAGGACCGCCCCTATTGGCATCCCTTCAATAATTTGGCTTGGTAGAGTGGAGACATCAGTTCCTACTACGTCCAGTATTGCCGAGCCTGTGTACACTGCTGCATCATGAATGCGCCCTGGAGACCCTACACTAATATACATTAACTTGTAGTTGTGGTCTACAATCGTAAGGAAAATTATGCTATACCAGCCCTTATAGTAGTAATAGTCCTGCGCATTTTTGTAGGGTGGCGAGACTTTTTTATGGCAACCGTCCAGCGCGCCAAAGCCCTGCGGAAAGCCTGTGCAGGCTTCGAACTGTCGCACATTTTCTCTAATATTGTTCAGTGACAGAAAGCGCACAACGTGTGGCTCGAGAACATCGCCGACAACGTCACAAAACTCTCGGAAAATCAGGTTCACGGATGGCCGACTCACGCCGATGAGATGCGCCACAGTCCTTTCCTCTGCCGATGTGGCAAGTCTGTACAGCGAGAGGGCGACGCGCTGGTGCAGGGGTATGCAAGCTCGCATGTTCGTATCTTGCCGAGTTAATTGAGGAGCACGAGCTCACGATTTACGCTAACGTGGTACGAGTCACGCGAAAGTTAGCCTTGAAGATTTAATCCGACAACGTCAGCACGGTGGTGTCGTTCCAAGAGGGTGGTCTGGAAAGTGTCCACAGAATCCTTTGCCTGGCAGACATCAGAACAGAAAGTGCAACGAGGCTGCGACATCGCCTCTCAGCCGCCTTCCGCTTCTTCTTGATTGACGGTTTCTGAATGCGCAGAGCTTGCAGTTCAGCCCTTTTCGCAGACAACAAGGCCTCGTTGTGCGACACCAGGAGAAGCGAATCGGGTGGACGATCGCGGTCGCATTCATAAAGCGGACGGCTAAGCGCCATTCTACGGCTACTCTCGGGTGCGTGTCGCAACGTAGCACCGCGTTCAACACTGCACCTGCTGAATCGCGCTGATGGTCACTCGCGGTACGAAAGAAAAAAGGAAATGCACAGTGGTGCAGCGGTTAGCATATGATACAACAAGCATATGATACAACTGCAGATTCTGGAATCTTCACGACTTGGCTGAACTTGGCATTCGTGGTAGGATGTTGAACTGCCTAAAAGTCTTCCTCTAAAAGCGTTCATTCCTTGTACGCTTCTATTCAACCCTCTTGAGAATTTTCACTCAGGAAAACGGAGTTCCTCACAGAAGTAATTTAAGCGCGACCCTCTTTGCTGTTAAAATGAATTCTAATATTAAAGTTGCTCCAAGGACCATATGTATTCAGTCTACGTCGACAATCTTCAGGACTTGCACGCCCTCAAAAATATGAACATGTGAAAGACAAGTGCAGTTAACAATAAAAAAACTTGCTACATGGCCTGACCGAAATGGGTTCCGGTTCTCCATGGAGAAAATAGTGGTATTTCTTCTCTAACTGAACCGTCGCCTACAGATAGAATCTAGACGACACTTGAACGAAACCGACTTACCGGTAAAGAGTGAGGACAAATACCGAAGCATAAATTTCGACAAAAACTGGCCTTCTTGCCCAACATAAAGAAGCTGGAAAAAAAGCCACTCGGTCATTAAACATCTTAAAGATGCTCTCATGTAAACGCCGAGGGTCTGATAGGACCTGCCTTTTACACATCTACTCCACCATAGTTCGCTCTTGTATAGATTATGGGTGCACAGCGTACAATTCAGCTCGACAGTCCTACCTGTAGCAATTAGATCCAGTACATAACTAAGGTTCACGCCTTGCAAGCGGCGCATACAGGACATAAACCATGAACAGTCTATATGTAGATTGTAGCGAACCAGCCCTAGCAGATAGAAGAGCCATCCATGCCATAGTTACGAAGTGCCCATCTAAGCAGCTTTTTTCAAACAAACCCAATGCAACAATGCCCCTTATCCTCCGTTTTGAAGGAATTTGCCTGGAATTAAGTATTCTGGACACACCACTTGATGTTGCCCTGAGACTTGAACCACTGTCACCTGGGTACACCTTTGCCGCTGTAGGGGACTACACATTGATACAATTTCATAAAAAGCACACTCCACGTGAGCAAATATTGCAAGAATATTTGGCGCTACACGAAAAGTACAAAGAATAGACATCATTTTATAAGCACGGTTCTAAAACAGCACTTTACGTGGGAGGTGCTGTAAGACAAATGGACGTTGGAAGATAAATGAGAAAAGGTGGTCAGCTTGCCTCATTGCGCGTCAAATTTCTCAGCCCAGTGTTATGCCGTTTCTATGGCTGAATGAAAAATTGTCAAAAAGAACATTCAAACAAGCATTGTCTAAACCGACTCGCTGAGTGTAATAACACAACTGAACGCCAGACATTTGAGAGAACCTTTATAGGTGATATACTATATAACACTACGGCTGAAACTTGGCACTAGGTAATTAGGCACTGTGTGTTACGAAGCCATCTTGGAACCAGCGGAAAAGAGAGCTGATGCGCGCGCTGCTCAAGCCCGCCATAAGAAGTTAGGACTTGAAATATATCCTAAGCAGATTGAATAAATCTAGCAAAAGATAGACTTAAAGAAAAATGACAGCCTACATAGAAGAGTGAAGAAATTAACAAACTGCATTTAGTAAAACCTTTTCTGGGAGAATAAAGATCATGCAAGCATCAGGAATGTCTGATAGAGGTAATTTTGTGCCGCCTGCGCCTAGGGCACAGACTCCTAACAATTAACTTTCTATTGACAAAAGAAAACAAACCTTTGTGTGAGAAATATGGGGAGCTGCTGACAGTAAGTCACATCTTATTCTTGTGCACACAACTCGCACGGCTAAGTATAAAAATA
The DNA here is from genome assembly GCF_052857255.1 of Amblyomma americanum. Classification (NCBI taxonomy): domain Eukaryota; kingdom Metazoa; phylum Arthropoda; class Arachnida; order Ixodida; family Ixodidae; genus Amblyomma; species Amblyomma americanum. The sequence continues at coordinate 54,625,299 of NC_135505.1, read as the reverse complement.
TTTTACACTATTTTACAATAAACGCATTCTCTTCCACCCCAAGTTAATTTTAGGAGGTACACCACTTGTAGGTACTTCATCTGTTTTTAGATTTCTGAAAACAGCGGCGATGGTAACCGAATATATTATCACAGAAACATTAATTCTAAAAATTCTTACCGTGTGCGCTGGCGCATTCTGTGATGCACCTCATCCATTTCCTCAGGCCTGAGAAAAAGGCTGAGGTTTACATTTGATTTGTACGGCTTCTTGGAGTCCTTGTCCGGACAAGGGCTGTCGCGGAGGACACCCAAATTTTGAAACTATACCAAGTGTTTGGCGCATGATAGCCTGAGTTGCTTATGCGCTACAAAACCCAATACAATTCAATACCTTTATATGCGATTATCTTCGACGCTCTGTACTAATTTTTAACGCCAATCTCGTCAGCATTGAAAATTTGAGATGGCCTGAGCTGTTCTTTGGAAAACATTATTTTCAAAGGGTCAAATTACTCCGTCACAGGAGACCTTGACACTGCCTGGACTCTCAGCATTGAAAGTCCTTCTGGTTTGCGAATCGATAACACCGCATAATTACGCCCAAGGAACGAGGTGAGCCAATTTCTTCCTGCCGTCTTGTGGTCTGTGTCAACTGGAAGAGAAATTTCGTTTGCTTCACAGAAGTCATAAACAAGTTCCCAAACATCACTGCACGCCATTCCAAAGATATATTTGTTCACACATAAAATCTGCTCTAGAAGCATTTAGTCTTGCTTCGAGGAAAGAATTCGTCTTTTTCATCCAAGCTGCTTCTTGAAAATCACGTATGGACCATGCGTTTTCAGTTATTTTGCTCGTTTTGAAGGGAATGCTTATGCACAGAGTAGGCTTTCTCTGCAGCCCGAATAGAATGTTTTCGCTGGCAGACGCTTTCGAGAGCCTTCTTCATATTCGCGTCGCTGCACGCCGCCCTCGTCGTGTTTGTTTTGAACGTGCGGGCCATTCTAGACAACGACCGAAAAAACCAGAGCTAAGAATGCACTTAGCGCGAGGAGAGACTGCAATTGCTTCCCCCGATCGACGAACTGTCGCGTTTTGCTCCTTCCATATATTCCTACAGAATCAATTTCATAGTCATAAAGATTACCACATAGCGAACTGTAATTGCTTCCACAGCTAGCCAAGGAGATTCAGTAAAAACACAAATGCGTACCTTGTTGCAATAGTTCACGGCTACGCTGCTGCACAGTGCAAAGAAACGGGGCGTCAGAATTTAGCACCTTTTGGGCGGAACAGCTACTCCATGATAGTCGCTCGTGAATTTTTTTCTGTAGTGGGCAAAACAGGATTTCCGCCGTTATTATAATGCATTTAGTGGACACTCAGCGGCGCCTAATGTTGGTTTAAGAAGCCTTCCTAATCTAAAAACATTTACGCAAGATGCCGCTAGATGAGACATGTCTCATTTTGCGCCATGTCTTAGTTTACCGCGCCCTACCTACTACATGAAACCCATGAACGGCTGCTTAACGGTTGTCGCGTTAAAGACTGAATATATTGGCAAAAGCAGAATTTTAGTGCAGTTAAAGGAAGTCAGAATAAGAAATGAAATAACGCAATCCCGAATGAGCTCGGTGGTCTTATGCCGAAGAAAACGCGGCTTAAAATCATTTAAAAGATAGGATGTAACGTGCAGAGCCTGCGCGGAGCTTTTAAGATGCTAAATGGAGATTTGATAATAAGCGTGGCCGACATACAATTCAGAGAAATCAGCCTGTTTTGCTTCAGTCGTCGTCACCTGTCCAACTGGCCAAGTAGCATGCAGTACAGCAGACTTTAGAAACTGCCCTGAAGTGCTCTTTATACGCTGTGGATGGCTAAATGGTCCATCATACTGAGTACTAGAGCGCAGTAACAACACTGACAATAAAGGACGAAGACACCCTATAAACATATATATATATATATATATATATATATATATATATATATATATATATATATATATATATATATATATATATATATATATATATATATATATATATATACATATATATATATTGTAAGGCTAAAGAAGAAGATGCGTCTGATGATTTGAAAAGACGAAGACGAGGTGACAGTGTTCTCGAGAGTTTTTGCCAGCGCTACGCTTGTGTGTCTTTTGCCGATCTGATCCCAGACTGCTGCCGTTGCCGTTCCCGTCGCCCCAGTACCTCGTAACAAACCCCTCGTTACATTTGGTGGAGGTGCTGGGTAAAAACATCGGCCCTGGAGCTCCGTAGTCGTGCTCTCCCGGCGCGCACGATGCCTGAGGACGTCCAACACCAGGCCGTACAAGTGGGCCAGGCTGTCATCTGTGCCGGCTCTCTTCGTCAACGGGACCCGACCATTTTCAGCGGGACTGACGAGAACGATGTGGAAGATTGGCTCACATCGTACGAGCGGGTGAGCGTATACAACAAATGGGACCATGTGACGAAGCTAAACAACGTCATCTTTCATCTCGCCGGTGTGGCTAACCTCTGGTATCGCAACCATAAGGCAGATATTCAAACCTGGTCCATTTTTAAGACTAAATTTGCAGACGTATTTGGTCGACCGGCTGTCAGGCAACTCCGATCCGAACAGCGATTGCGTGAACGATCTCAGCAGGCTAGTGAAAGCTTCACTAGCTACATTGAAGATGTCGTCGACTTGTGCAAGCGGGTCAACGCTCGTATGTCGGAAGCCGACAAGATCCAACACATCTTGAAAGGCATCGATGACGACGCTTTTCAGATGCTTCTAGCGCGCGACTTGCGTACCGTTGCTGAAGTCGTCACGCTGTGTCAAAGCTTTGAGCAGTTGCGCAAGCAGCGGATTCTGACACGCCAGCGGCCACAGCAGGTTGAGTCGCTCGCTGGGCTCACGCCTGCTCCTGACCCCTCGCTGCTACAGCAGATTAAAGACTTCGTGCGGGAAGAAGTGGCACGTCAACTTTCCTTTCTGCCGAGCGCTCACGACCGACCATCATATCTGACTCCAGCGCTCCGACATACAATTCAAGAGCAAGTTGCTGAGGCTCTTCCACCGGCTCATCCGTCACCACCTGTCACGGTTCCGCTGACATACGCTGACGTTGTCGCCAGACCACAACCTGTGGCGGCTCCGCTCACACATGCCGAAGCCGTCGCGAGACCGCCTCCTGTCGCGGCTCCAGTGACATATGCCGATGTCGTAGGAAGACCGCAGCCGCCAAACTATAGTGCGCCTCCGGCGCATTTGCGAGGGCCAGTGGCTTACCGACGACCTACTCCATGGGTCAGCGATTCCTGGCGCACAACGGACAATCGGCCGATTTGCTTCTTTTGTGGTCTCCCAGGTCATGTAGCTCGGCATTGCCGCCGTCGTCTCCCGGACGCGGAAATTCCTCCCCAAGCTCCTGGGTACTGGCCCCCACCGAGTCAGTACTCTGTACCAGCTGCGCCGCCGCAAAGTCGTACTTCCTCGCCGGACCGTTCTACCCTCTCCAGCCGCCGGCCCTCTTCTCCACGACGCTGGTCTATTTCGCCTATGCGACGTCGCCCCACCGCTAACCAGGAGGAAAACTAGGCGCCGCAGTTCCTGAGGCGAGAACTGCGTCCACAACGAACTTCGAAAGGCCTCATCCGTCAGCCGCTAACCTCATTGAAATTTCCGTCGACGGCGTTTCTGTCATGGCGCTTGTCGACACTGGTGCTGCCGTTTCCGTCATGGACGCAAAGCGGTGTAGTTCTTTAAGAAAAGTAAGGACGCCAATTGCTGGACTCTCACTGCGCACCGCCAGCGCTCAGAACATCCAGCCGTCAGCAGCGTGTACCGCTCGCGTTGTAATCCAGGGGACCATTTATGCCGTCGAATTCGTCGTACTGCCCTGCTCTTCTCATGCTGTTATCCTGGGCTGGGATTTCCTATCGCGCCATGCTGCTATCATCGATTGTGCTCGAGCTGAAGTCGAGTTCTCTCACCTGCCCGAAGCTGTCTTGGACACTGCCCCTCCTGGTGCTTGTGTTAAGGCCCTAGTTGCCGAAGACATTGACCTGCCTCCCTGCTCTTCAGTCCTCGTACCCCTCTCTTGCGGCCCTCTTCGCGACGACACTGTCCTCTTCACTCCGTCCCCTATCTTTCTGCACCGCAAGTGTCTGCCTCTGCCATACGCTGTACTGACTATATCCGCTGGCCTCTCCGTACTGTTCGTGTCTAACCCATTATCGTTCCCCAACGCCTTGCGCCTATGTGAATGTCTCGGCACGGTACCACCATTCGCGTCTCTGCTCATCCGCGAAGAGACGGACGACGCGCCGCACCTCTCCATAGCCGCACTCAGCCCACCTACTGCTGCGCCCGATCCCTCCTCCACCGAAGCATTCCTTCGCTCCATCGACGACAACCTTCCAGCGCCGCAAAGGGCACAGCTTCTCACTTAATCAGTTTCGCTCCTCATTTGACTCACATCAAAGTTCCTTGGGCCAAACTTCCACTGTCACCCATGCCATCGACACAGGTGACCACGCACCGCTGCGACAACGTCCCTATCGTGTGTCTGTCGCCGAGCGCCAAGTTATTGAAGACCAAGTCGACAAGATGCTCCAGAGCGGCGTCATTCAGCCCTCAAGCAGCCCATGGGCGTCGCCTGTGGTGCTCGTCGTATGGTGCCTGTGGTATGCGACGTCGCATACACCACCTTGCGCCGTCTCCTCACGGCGCCGCCCATTCTGCGCCATTTCGACTCGGCCGCTCCTACCGAAGTTCACACGGACGCCAGCGGTGTTGGCCTCGGCGCTGTCCTCGCCCAACGAAAACCTGGCTTTGACGAATACGTCGTTGCTTATGCTAGCCGCACATTCACACCAGCAGAACGCAACTACTTCGTAACTGAAAAAGAGTGTTTGGCGATTGTATGGGCCCTCGCGAAGTTTCGACCGTACATTTATGGGCGCCCTTTTGACGTTGTGACCGACCACCATGCGCTCTGTTGGCTTTGCAACCTGAAAGACCCCTCCGGCCGCCTCGCTAGGTGGGCCCTTCGCTTGCAAGAATATGATATCCGCGTCGTGTATCGCACCGGCCGCAAGCATCAAGACGCCGATGCACTGTCACGCTGCCCTCTTCCAGCCGAGATCGCCAGCCTTTCCACCTCCGACGCTTCTCTGCCCTTGCTTCGCCTCAGCGACATGCCTTCAGCGCAACGCATGGATCCCTGGATCGCTTCCCTTCTCGACTTTCTCGCCAATTGACGGCTGCTTCACCGTCACGTGCGCTCCGCCGCCAAGCTGCCCATTTTGCGATCCGTGACACCCTACTTTATCGCCGTAACTACAACTCCGAAGGTCGCAAGTGGCTGCTCGTTATTCCACGTCACTTACGCTCGGAGATATGCGCATACTTCCATGCTGCCCCCCACAGCGGTCACGCGGGCGTTTTCAAGACCTACACCCGCATACGGCTGCGCTACTACTGGCGCGGAATGTACACCTTTATCATGAAGTACGTGCGCGCATGCATTCCCTGCCAACGTCGCAAGACACCTCCCCATCGTTCTGCTGCTCAGCTGCAGCCGTTACCATGCCCTCCACGCCCGTTCGACCGCGTTGGCATTGATTTATACGGTCCGCTTCCATACACTGCAGACGGCAACCGTTGGGCTATAGTAGCGGTGGATCACCTTACACGATATGCCGAAACTGCTGCCCTTCCGGCTGCCACAGCGACGGACGTCGCCTCCTTCATTTTGCACCGATTCATCCTTCGCCACGGTGCACCTCGTGAACTGCTCAGTGACCGAGGCCGCGTGTTCTTATCTGAGATGGTGAAGGCGCTTCTCAAAGAGTGCAACACGATTCACCGAACTACCACCGCCTATCATCCGCAGACCAATGGCCTCACTGAGCGATTTAACCGCACACTCGGAGACATGCTCTCCAAGTACGTCGCTTCTGACCACACGAATTGGGATCTCGTCCTTCCGTACGTTACTTATGCGTACAATACCGCTATGCAGTCTACCACCGGATTCTCTCCTTTCTTCCTACTTTACGGCCGCCAACCCTCTGCTACTATCGACACTATCCTCCCTTACTGCCCTGATGAATCCGAATATCGGCCTGTTTCCGACGCCGCGCAACACGCCGAAGCCTGCCGCCAAATTGCCCGGTCACTCACCACTGACACCCAGCATCGCCAGCGCTCCCGCCTCGACCAAGACCAAACCCCACCGAACTACACTTCTGGTGCACTTGTGTGGCTCTGGATCCCTTCAGGAACTCCCGGTCTCTCCTCAAAATTTCTTGCGAAGTACCATGGTCCCTACCGTGTGCTGGAGCGCACCTCTCCGGTTAATTATATCGTGGAACCCCTCACGCCGTCTCCTGATCTCCGCCGCCGAGGACGGGAGACCGTTCATGTCCAGCGCCTCAAGCCCTACTACGACCCCGCCGCCTTGCCATCATCCTAAGTCGCCAGGATGGCTCCTCTTGTCCCCGGGGTGATTGTAAGGCTAAAGATGAAGATGTGTCTGATGATTTGAAAAGACGAAGACGAGGTGACAGTGTTCTCGAGAGTTTTTGCCAGCGCTACGCTTGTGTGTCTTTTGCCGATCTGATCCCAGACTGCTGCCGTTGCCGTTCCCGTCGCCCCAGTACCTCGTAACAAACCCCTCGTTACAATATATATATATATGACATGTACGAAAACTGCCCTGAAGTACAGATAAAATGAAAAGCAGCGTCGCTTGCGTGATAACATGTCGCAGGATTGAAAAGGAGAGGTCGCGTGCGCCGCAACCAGAGTTGTGTCGTCTTTATGCGACAACAACATATCTAGACAACCAAACTCCTGCGCAGTAGCAACGCGGACAAGAAAGAGGGACGAAAACACCCTATAATTATATACTATATTTATATGACATATACGCACACTGCCCTGAAGCAGAGATAAAATGAAAAGCTGCGTCGTCGCATGCGTGATAATATGTCGGAGGATTGAAAAGGAGAGGTCACGTGCGCCGCAACCAGAGTTGTGTCGTCTTTGTGCGACAACAACATATCTAGACAACCAAACTCCTGCGCAGTAGCAACGCGGACAAGAAAGAGGCACGAAAACACACTATAATTATATACTATATTTATATGACATATACGCACACTGCCCTGAAGCAGAGATAAAATGAAAACCTGCGTCGTCGCATGTGTGATAACATGTCGGAGGATTGAAAAGGAGAGGTCGCGTGCGCCGCAACCAGAGTTGTGTCGTCTTTATACGACAACAACATATCTAGACAACCAAACTCCTGCGCAGTAGCAACGCGGACAAGAAAGAGGGACGAAAACACCCTATAATTATATACTATATTTATATGACATATACGCACACTGCCCTGAAGCAGAGATAAAATGAAAAGCTGCGTCGTCGCATGCGTGATAACATGTCGGAGGATTGAAAAGGAGAGGTCACGTGCGCCGCAACCAGAGTTGTGTCGTCTTTGTGCGACAACAACATATCTAGACAACCAAACTCCTGCGCAGTAGCAACGCGGACAAGAAAGAGGGACGAAAACACCCTATTATTATATACTATATTTATATGACATATACGCACACTGCCCTGAAGCAGAGATAAAATGAAAACCTGCGTCGTCGCATGTGTGATAACATGTCGGAGGATTGAAAAGGAGAAGTCGCGTGCGCCGCAACCAGAGTTGTGTCGTCTTTATGCGACAACAACATATCTAGACAACCAAACTCCTGCGCAGTAGCAACGCGGACAAGAAAGAGGGACGAAAACACCCTATAATTATATACTATATTTATATGACATATACGCACACTGCCCTGAAGCAGAGATAAAATGAAAAGCTGCGTCGTCGCATGCGTGATAACATGTCGGAGGATTGAAAAGGAGAGGTCACGTGCGCCGCAACCAGAGTTGTGTCGTCTTTGTGCGACAACAACATATCTAGACAACCAAACTCCTGCGCAGTAGCAACGCGGACAAGAAAGAGGGACGAAAACACCCTATAATTATATACTATATTTATATGACATATACGCACACTGCCCTGAAGCAGAGATAAAATGAAAAGCTGCGTCGTCGCATGCGTGATAACATGTCGGAGGATTGAAAAGGAGAGGTCGCGTGCGCCGCAACCAGAGTTGTGTCGTCTTTATGCGACAACAACATATCTAGACAACCAAACTCCTGCGCAGTAGCAACGCGGACAAGAAAGAGGGACGAAAACACCCTATAATTATATACTATATTAATATGACATATACGCACACTGCCCTGAAGCAGAGATAAAATGAAAAGCTGCGTCGTCGCATGCGTGATAACATGTCGGAGGATTGAAAAGGAGAGGTCGCGTGCACCGCAACCAGAGTTGTGTCGTCTTTATGCGACAACAACATATCTAGACAACCAAACTCCTGCGCAGTAGCAACGCTGACAAGAAAGAGGGACGAAAACACCCTATAATTATATACTATATTTATATGACATATACGCACACTGCCCTGAAGCAGAGATAAAATGAAAAGCTGCGTCGTCGCATGCGTGATAACATGTCGGAGGATAGAAAAGGAGAGGTCGCGTGCGCCGCAACCAGAGTTGAGTCGTCTTTATGCGACAACAGCATATCTAGACAACCAAACTCCTGCGCAGTAGCAACGCGGACAAGAAAGAGGGACGAAAACACCCTATAATTATATACTATATTTATATGACATATACGCACACTGCCCTGAAGCAGAGATAAAATGAAAAGCTGCGTCGTCGCATGCGTGATAACATGTCGGAGGATTGAAAAGGAGAGGTGGCGTGCTCCGCAACCAGAGTTGAGTCGTCTTTATGCGACAACAACATATCTAGGCAACCAAACTCGTGCGCAGTAGCAACGCGGACAAGAAAGAGGGACGAAAACACCCTATAATTATATACTATATTTATATGACATATACGCACACTGCCCTGAAGCAGAGATAAAATGAAAAGCTGCGTCGTCGCATGCGTGATAACATGTCGGAGGATTGAAAAGGAGAGGTGGCGTGCGCCGCAACCAGAGTTGTGTCGTCTTTATGCGACAACAATATATCTAGACAACCAAACTCCTGCGCAGTAGCAACGCGGACAGGAAAGAGGGACGAAAACACCCTATAATTATATACTATATTTATATGACATATACGCACACTGCCCTGAAGCAGAGATAAAATGAAAAGCTGCGTCGTCGCATGCGTGATAACATGTCGGAGGATTGAAAAGGAGAGGTGGCGTGCGCCGCAACCAGAGTTGTGTCGTCTTTATGCGACAACAACATATCTAGACAACCAAACTCCTGCGCAGTAGCAACGCGGACAGGAAAGAGGGACGAAAACACCCTATAATTATATACTATATTTATATGACATATACGCACACTGCCCTGAAGCAGAGATAAAATGAAAAGCTGGGTCGTCGCATGCGTGATAACATGTCGGAGGATTGAAAAGGAGAGGTGGCGTGTGCCGCAACCAGAGTTGTGTCGTCTTTATGCGACAACAACATATCTAGACAACCAAACTCCTGCGCAGTAGCAACGCGGACAGGAAAGAGGGACGAAAACACCCTATATTTATATACTATATTTATATGACATATACGCACACTGCCCTGAAGCAGAGATAAAATGAAAAGCTGGGTCGTCGCATGCGTGATAACATGTCGGAGGATTGAAAAGGAGAGGTGGCGTGCGCCGCAACCAGAGTTGTGTCGTCTTTATGCGACAACAACATATCTAGACAACCAAACTCCTGCGCAGTAGCAACGCGGACAGGAAAGAGGGACGAAAACACCCTATAATTATATACTATATTTATATGACATATACGCACACTGCCCTGAAGCAGAGATAAAATGAAAAGCTGGGTCGTCGCATGCGTGATAACATGTGGGAGGATTGAAAAGTAGAGGTGGCGTGCTCCGCAACCAGAGTTGAGTCGTCTTTATGCGACAACAACATATCTAGGCAACCAAACTCGTGCGCAGTAGCAACGCGGACAAGAAAGAGGGACGAAAACACCCTATAATTATATACTATATTTATATGACATATACGCACACTGCCCTGAAGCAGAGATAAAATGAAAAGCTGCGTCGTCGCATGCGTGATAACATGTCGGAGGATAGAAAAGGAGAGGTCGCGTGCGCCGCAACCAGAGTTGAGTCGTCTTTATGCGACAACAGCATATCTAGACAACCAAACTCCTGCGCAGTAGCAACGCGGACAAGAAAGAGGGAAGAAAACACCCTATAATTATATACTATATTTATATGACATATACGCACACTGCCCTGAAGCAGAGATAAAATGAAAAGCTGCGTCGTCGCATGCGTGATAACATGTCGGAGGATTGAAAAGGAGAGGTGGCGTGCTCCGCAACCAGAGTTGAGTCGTCTTTATGCGACAACAACATATCTAGGCAACCAAACTCGTGCGCAGTAGCAACGCGGACAAGAAAGAGGGACGAAAACACCCTATAATTATATACTATATTTATATGACATATACGCACACTGCCCTGAAGCAGAGATAAAATGAAAAGCTGCGTCGTCGCATGCGTGATAACATGTCGGAGGATTGAAAAGGAGAGGTGTCGTGCGCCGCAACCAGAGTTGTGTCGTCTTTATGCGACAACAACATATCTAGACAACCAAACTCCTGCGCAGTAGCAACGCGGACAGGAAAGAGGGACGAAAACACCCTATAATTATATACTATATTTATATGACATATACGCACACTGCCCTGAAGCAGAGATAAAATGAAAAGCTGGGTCGTCGCATGCGTGATAACATGTCGGAGGATTGAAAAGGAGAGGTGGCGTGTGCCGCAACCAGAGTTGTGTCGTCTTTATGCGACAACAACATATCTAGACAACCAAACTCCTGCGCAGTAGCAACGCGGACAGGAAAGAGGGACGAAAACACCCTATAATTATATACTATATTTATATGACATATACGCACACTGCCCTGAAGCAGAGATAAAATGAAAAGCTGGGTCGTCGCATGCGTGATAACATGTCGGAGGATTGAAAAGGAGAGGTGGCGTGCGCCGCAACCAGAGTTGTGTCGTCTTTATGCGACAACAACATATCTAGACAACCAAACTCCTGCGCAGTAGCAACGCGGACAGGAAAGAGGGACGAAAACACCCTATAATTATATACTATATTTATATGACATATACGCACACTGCCCTGAAGCAGAGATAAAATGAAAAGCTGGGTCGTCGCATGCGTGATAACATGTGGGAGGATTGAAAAGTAGAGGTGGCGTGCTCCGCAACCAGAGTTGAGTCGTCTTTATGCGACAACAACATATCTAGGCAACCAAACTCGTGCGCAGTAGCAACGCGGACAAGAAAGAGGGACGAAAACACCCTATAATTATATACTATATTTATATGACATATACGCACACTGCCCTGAAGCAGAGATAAAATGAAAAGCTGGGTCGTCGCATGCGTGATAACATGTCGGAGGATTGAAAAGGAGAGGTGGCGTGCGCCGCAACCAGCGTTGAGTCGTCTTTATGCGACAACAACATATCTAGACAACCAAACTCGTGCGCAGTAGCAACGCGGACAAGAAAGAGGGACGAAAACACCCTATAATTATATACTATATTTATATGACATATACGCACACTGCCCTGAAGCAGAGATAAAATGAAAAGCTGGGTCGTCGCATGCGTGATAACATGTCGGAGGATTGAAAAGGAGAGGTGGCGTGCGCCGCAACCAGAGTTGAGTCGTCTTTATGCGACAACAACATATCTAGACAACCAAACTCCTGCGCAGTAGCAACGCGGACAGGAAAGAGGGACGAAAACACACTATAATTATATACTATATTTATATGACATATACGCACACTGCCCTGAAGCAGAGATAAAATGAAAAGCTGGGTCGTCGCATGCGTGATATCGGAGGATTGAAAAGGAGAGGTGGCGTGCGCCGCAACCAGAGTTGAGTCGTCTTTATGCGACAACAACATATCTAGACAACCAAACTCGTGCGCAGTAGCAACGCGGACAAGAAAGAGGGACGAAAACACCCTATAATTATATACTATATTTATATGACATATACGCACACTGCCCTGAAGCAGAGATAAAATGAAAAGCTGGGTCGTCGCATGCGTGATAACATGTCGGAGGATTGAAAAGGAGAGGTGGCGTGCGCCGCAACCAGAGTTGTGTCGTCTTTATGCGTCAACAACATATCTAGACAACCAAACTCCTGCGCAGTAGCAGCGCGGACAGGAAAGAGGGACGAAAACACCCTATAATTATATACTATATTTTTATGACATATACGCACACTGCCCTGAAGCAGAGATAAAATGAAAAGCTGGGTCGTCGCATGCGTGATAACATGTCGGAGGATTGAAAAGGAGAGGTGGCGTGCGCCGCAACCAGAGTTGAGTCGTCTTTATGCGACAACAACATATCTAGACAACCAAATTCGTGCGCAGTAGCAACGCGGACAGGAAAGAGGGACGAAAACACCCTATAATTATATACTATATTTATATGACATAAACGCACACTGCCCTGAAGCAGAGATAAAATGAAAAGCTGGGTCGTCGCATGCGTGATAACATGTCGGAGGATTGAAAAGGAGAGGTGGCGTGCGCCGCAACCAGAGTTGAGTCGTCTTTATGCGACAACAACATATCTAGACAACCAAACTCGTGCGCAGTAGCAACGCGGACAAGAAAGAGGGACGAAAACACCCTATAATTATATACTATATTTATATGACATAAACGCACACTGCCCTGAAGCAGAGATAAAATGAAAAGCTGGGTCGTCGCATGCGTGATAACATGTCGGAGGATTGAAAAGGAGAGGTGGCGTGCGCCGCAACCAGAGTTGAGTCGTCTTTATGCGACAACAACATATCTAGACAACCAAACTCGTGCGCAGTAGCAACGCGGACAAGAAAGAGGGACGAAAACACCCTATAATTATATACTATATTTATATGACATATATGCACACTGCCCTGAAGCAGAGATAAAATGAAAAGCTGGGTCGTCGCATGCGTGATAACATGTCGGAGGATTGAAAAGGAGAGGTGGCGTGCGCCGCAACCAGAGTTGAGTCGTCTTTATGCGACAACAACATATCTAGACTACCAAACTCGTGCGCAGTAGCAACGCGGACAAGAAAGAGGGACGAAAACACCCTATAATTATATACTATATTTATATCACATATACGCACACTGCCCTGAAGCAGAGATAAAATGAAAAGCTGCGTCGTCGCATGCGTGATAACATGTCGGAGGATTGAAAAGGAGAGGTGGCGTGCGCCGCAACCAGAGTTGAGTCGTCTTTATGCGACAACATATCTAGACAACCAAACTCGTGCGCAGTAGCAACGCCGACAAGAGGGACGAAAACACCCTATAATTATATACTATATTTATATGACATATACGCACACTGCCCTGAAGCAGAGATAAAATGAAAAGCTGCGTCGTCGCATGCGTGATAACATGTCGGAGGATTGAAAAGGAGAGGTGGCGTGCGCCGCAACCAGAGTTGTGTCGTCTTTATGCGACAACAACATATCTAGACAACCAAACTCCTGCGCAGTAGCAACGCGGACAGGAAAGAGGGACGAAAACACCCTATAATTATATACTATATTTATATGACATATACGCACACTGCCCTGAAGCAGAGATAAAATGAAAAGCTGCGTCGTCGCATGCGTGATAACATGTCGGAGGATTGAAAAGGAGAGGTGGCGTGCGCCGCAACCATAGTTGAGTCGTCTTTATGCGACAACAACATATCTAGACAACCAAACTCCTGCGCAGTAGCAACGCGGACAGGAAAGAGGGACGAAAACACCCTATAATTATATACTATATTTATATGACATATACGCACACTGCCCTGAAGCAGAGATAAAATGAAAAGCTGGGTCGTCGCATGCGTGATAACATGTCGGAGGATTGAAAAGGAGAGGTCGCGTGCGCCGCAACCAGAGTTGTGTCGTCTTTATGCGACAACAACATATCTAGACAACCAAACTCCTGCGCAGTAGCAACGCGGACAGGAAAGAGGGACGAAAACACCCTATAGTTATATACTATATTTATATGACATATACGCACACTGCCCTGTAGCAGAGATAAAATGAAAAGCTGGGTCGTCGCATGCGTGATAACATGTCGGAGGATTGAAAAGGAGAGGTCGCGTGCGCCGCAACCAGAGTTGTGTCGTCTTTATGCGACAACAACATATCTAGACAACCAAACTCCTGCGCAGTAGCAACGCGGACAGGAAAGAGGGACGAAAATACCCTATAATTATATACTATATTTATATGACATATACGCACACTGCCCTGAAGCAGAGATAAAATGAAAAGCTGGGTCGTCGCATGCGTGATAACATGTCGGAGGATTGAAAAGGAGAGGTGGCGTGCGCCGCAACCAGAGTTGAGTCGTCTTTATGAGACAACAACATATCTAGACAACCAAACTCGTGCGCAGTAGCAACGCGGACAAGAAAGAGGGACGAAAACACCCTATAATTATATACTATATTTATATGACATATACGCACACTGCCCTGAAGCAGAGATAAAATGAAAAGCTGGGTCGTCGCATGAGTGATATCGGAGGATTGAAAAGGAGAGGTGGCGTGCGCTGCAACCAGAGTTGAGTCGTCTTTATGCGACAACAACATATCTAGACAACCAAACTCGTGCGCAGTAGCAACGCGGACAGGAAAGAGGGACGAAAACACCCTATAATTATATACTATATTCATATGACATATACGCACACTGCCCTGAAGCAGAGATAAAATGAAAAGCTGCGTCGTCGCATGCGTGATAACATGTCGGAGGATTGAAAAGAAGAGGTGGCGTGCGCCGCAACCAGAGTTGTGTCGTCTTTATGCGACAACAACATATCTAGACAACCAAACTCCTGCGCAGTAGCAACGCGGACAGGAAAGAGGGACGAAAACACCCTATAATTATATACTATATTCATATGACATATACGCACACTGCCCTGAAGCAGAGATAAAATGAAAAGCTGCGTCGTCGCATGCGTGATAACATGTCGGAGGATTGAAAAGGAGAGGTGGCGTGCGCCGCAACCAGAGTTGTGTCGTCTTTATGCGACAACAACATATCTAGACAACCAAACTCCTGCGCAGTAGCAACGCGGACAGGAAAGAGGGACGAAAACACCCTATAATTATATACTATATTTATATGACATATACGCACACTGCCCTGAAGCAGAGATAAAATGAAAAGCTGGGTCGTCGCATGCGTGATAACATGTCGGAGGATTGAAAAGGAGAGGTGGCGTGTGCCGCAACCAGAGTTGTGTCGTCTTTATGCGACAACAACATATCTAGACAACCAAACTCCTGCGCAGTAGCAACGCGGACAGGAAAGAGGGACGAAAACACCCTATAATTATATACTATATTTATATGACATATACGCACACTGCCCTGAAGCAGAGATAAAATGAAAAGCTGGGTCGTCGCATGCGTGATATCGGAGGATTGAAAAGGAGAGGTGGCGTGCGCCGCAACCAGAGTTGAGTCGTCTTTATGCGACAACAACATATCTAGACAACCAAACTCGTGCGCAGTAGCAACGCGGACAAGAAAGAGGGACGAAAACACCCTATAATTATATACTATATTTATATGACATATACGCACACTGCCCTGAAGCAGAGATAAAATGAAAAGCTGGGTCGTCGCATGCGTGATAACATGTCGGAGGATTGAAAAGGAGAGGTGGCGTGCGCGCAACCAGAGTTGTGTCGTCTTTATGCGTCAACAACATATCTAGACAACCAAACTCCTGCGCAGTAGCAGCGCGGACAGGAAAGAGGGACGAAAACACCCTATAATTATATACTATATTTTTATGACATATACGCACACTGCCCTGAAGCAGAGATAAAATGAAAAGCTGGGTCGTCGCATGCGTGATAACATGTCGGAGGATTGAAAAGGAGAGGTGGCGTGCGCCGCAACCAGAGTTGAGTCGTCTTTATGCGACAACAACATATCTAGACAACCAAATTCGTGCGCAGTAGCAACGCGGACAGGAAAGAGGGACGAAAACACCCTATAATTATATACTATATTTATATGACATAAACGCACACTGCCCTGAAGCAGAGATAAAATGAAAAGCTGGGTCGTCGCATGCGTGATAACATGTCGGAGGATTGAAAAGGAGAGGTGGCGTGCGCCGCAACCAGAGTTGAGTCGTCTTTATGCGACAACAACATATCTAGACAACCAAACTCGTGCGCAGTAGCAACGCGGACAAGAAAGAGGGACGAAAACACCCTATAATTATATACTATATTTATATGACATAAACGCACACTGCCCTGAAGCAGAGATGAAATGAAAAGCTGGGTCGTCGCATGCGTGATAACATGTCGGAGGATTGAAAAGGAGAGGTGGCGTGCGCCGCAACCAGAGTTGAGTCGTCTTTATGCGACAACAACATATCTAGACAACCAAACTCGTGCGCAGTAGCAACGCGGACAAGAAAGAGGGACGAAAACACCCTATAATTATATACTATATTTATATGACATATATGCACACTGCCCTGAAGCAGAGATAAAATGAAAAGCTGGGTCGTCGCATGCGTGATAACATGTCGGAGGATTGAAAAGGAGAGGTGGCGTGCGCCGCAACCAGAGTTGAGTCGTCTTTATGCGACAACAACATATCTAGACTACCAAACTCGTGCGCAGTAGCAACGCGGACAAGAAAGAGGGACGAAAACACCCTATAATTATATACTATATTTATATGACATATACGCACACTGCCCTGAAGCAGAGATAAAATGAAAAGCTGCGTCGTCGCATGCGTGATAACATGTCGGAGGATTGAAAAGGAGAGGTGGCGTGCGCCGCAACCAGAGTTGAGTCGTCTTTATGCGACAACATATCTAGACAACCAAACTCGTGCGCAGTAGCAACGCCGACAAGAGGGACGAAAACACCCTATAATTATATACTATATTTATATGACATATATGCACACTGCCCTGAAGCAGAGATAAAATGAAAAGCTGCGTCGTCGCATGCGTGATAACATGTCGGAGGATTGAAAAGGAGAGGTGGCGTGCGCCGCAACCAGAGTTGTGTCGTCTTTATGCGACAACAACATATCTAGACAACCAAACTCCTGCGCAGTAGCAACGCGGACAGGAAAGAGGGACGAAAACACCCTATAATTATATACTATATTTATATGACATATACGCACACTGCCCTGAAGCAGAGATAAAATGAAAAGCTGCGTCGTCGCATGCGTGATAACATGTCGGAGGATTGAAAAGGAGAGGTGGCGTGCGCCGCAACCATAGTTGAGTCGTATTTATGCGACAACAACATATCTAGACAACCAAACTCCTGCGCAGTAGCAACGCGGACAGGAAAGAGGGACGAAAACACCCTATAATTATATACTATATTTATATGACATATACGCACACTGCCCTGAAGCAGAGATAAAATGAAAAGCTGGGTCGTCGCATGCGTGATAGCATGTCGGAGGATTGAAAAGGAGAGGTGGCGTGCGCCGCAACCAGAGTTGTCGTCTTTATGCGACAACAACATATCTAGACAACAAAACTCCTGCGCAGTAGCAACGCGGACAGGAAAGAGGGACGAAAACACCCTATAATTATATACTATATTTATATGACATATACGCACACTGCCCTGAAGCAGAGATAAAATGAAAAGCTGGGTCGTCGCATGCGTGATAACATGTCGGAGGATTGAAAAGGAGAGGTGGCGTGTGCCGCAACCAGAGTTGTGTCGTCTTTATGCGACAACAACATATCTAGACAACCAAACTCCTGCGCAGTAGCAACGCGGACAGGAAAGAGGGACGAAAACACCCTATAATTATATACTATATTTATATGACATATACGCACACTGCCCTGAAGCAGAGATAAAATGAAAAGCTGGGTCGTCGCATGCGTGATATCGGAGGATTGAAAAGGAGAGGTGGCGTGCGCCGCAACCAGAGTTGAGTCGTCTTTATGCGACAACAACATATCTAGACAACCAAACTCGTGCGCAGTAGCAACGCGGACAAGAAAGAGGGACGAAAACACCCTATAATTATATACTATATTTATATGACATATACGCACACTGCCCTGAAGCAGAGATAAAATGAAAAGCTGGGTCGTCGCATGCGTGATAACATGTCGGAGGATTGAAAAGGAGAGGTGGCGTGCGCGCAACCAGAGTTGTGTCGTCTTTATGCGTCAACAACATATCTAGACAACCAAACTCGTGCGCAGTAGCAACGCGGACAAGAAAGAGGGACGAAAACACCCTATAATTATATACTATATTTATATGACATATACGCACACTGCCCTGAAGCAGAGATAAAATGAAAAGCTGCGTCGTCGCATGCGTGATAACATGTCGGAGGATTGAAAAGGAGAGGTGGCGTGCGCCGCAACCAGAGTTGAGTCGTCTTTATGCGACAACATATCTAGACAACCAAACTCGTGCGCAGTAGCAACGCCGACAAGAGGGACGAAAACACCCTATAATTATATACTATATTTATATGACATATATGCACACTGCCCTGAAGCAGAGATAAAATGAAAAGCTGCGTCGTCGCATGCGTGATAACATGTCGGAGGATTGAAAAGGAGAGGTGGCGTGCGCCGCAACCAGAGTTGTGTCGTCTTTATGCGACAACAACATATCTAGACAACCAAACTCCTGCGCAGTAGCAACGCGGACAGGAAAGAGGGACGAGAACACCCTATAATTATATACTATATTTATATGACATATACGCACACTGCCCTGAAGCAGAGATAAAATGAAAAGCTGCGTCGTCGCATGCGTGATAACATGTCGGAGGATTGAAAAGGAGAGGTGGCGTGCGCCGCAACCATAGTTGAGTCGTATTTATGCGACAACAACATATCTAGACAACCAAACTCCTGCGCAGTAGCAACGCGGACAGGAAAGAGGGACGAAAACACCCTATAATTATATACTATATTTATATGACATATACGCACACTGCCCTGAAGCAGAGATAAAATGAAAAGCTGGGTCGTCGCATGCGTGATAGCATGTCGGAGGATTGAAAAGGAGAGGTGGCGTGCGCCGCAACCAGAGTTGTCGTCTTTATGCGACAACAACATATCTAGACAACCAAACTCGTGCGCAGTAGCAACGCCGACAAGAGGGACGAAAACACCCTATAATTATATACTATATTTATATGACATATATGCACACTGCCCTGAAGCAGAGATAAAATGAAAAGCTGCGTCGTCGCATGCGTGATAACATGTCGGAGGATTGAAAAGGAGAGGTGGCGTGCGCCGCAACCAGAGTTGTGTCGTCTTTATGCGACAACAACATATCTAGACAACCAAACTCCTGCGCAGTAGCAACGCGGACAGGAAAGAGGGACGAAAACACCCTATAATTATATACTATATTTATATGACATATACGCACACTGCCCTGAAGCAGAGATAAAATGAAAAGCTGCGTCGTCGCATGCGTGATAACATGTCGGAGGATTGAAAAGGAGAGGTGGCGTGCGCCGCAACCATAGTTGAGTCGTATTTATGCGACAACAACATATCTAGACAACCAAACTCCTGCGCAGTAGCAACGCGGACAGGAAAGAGGGACGAAAACACCCTATAATTATATACTATATTTATATGACATATACGCACACTGCCCTGAAGCAGAGATAAAATGAAAAGCTGGGTCGTCGCATGCGTGATAGCATGTCGGAGGATTGAAAAGGAGAGGTGGCGTGCGCCGCAACCAGAGTTGTCGTCTTTATGCGACAACAACATATCTAGACAACAAAACTCCTGCGCAGTAGCAACGCGGACAGGAAAGAGGGACGAAAACACCCTATAATTATATACTATATTTATATGACATATACGCACACTGCCCTGAAGCAGAGATAAAATGAAAAGCTGGGTCGTCGCATGCGTGATAACATGTCGGAGGATTGAAAAGGAGAGGTGGCGTGTGCCGCAACCAGAGTTGTGTCGTCTTTATGCGACAACAACATATCTAGACAACCAAACTCCTGCGCAGTAGCAACGCGGACAGGAAAGAGGGACGAAAACACCCTATAATTATATACTATATTTATATGACATATACGCACACTGCCCTGAAGCAGAGATAAAATGAAAAGCTGGGTCGTCGCATGCGTGATATCGGAGGATTGAAAAGGAGAGGTGGCGTGCGCCGCAACCAGAGTTGAGTCGTCTTTATGCGACAACAACATATCTAGACAACCAAACTCGTGCGCAGTAGCAACGCGGACAAGAAAGAGGGACGAAAACACCCTATAATTATATACTATATTTATATGACATATACGCACACTGCCCTGAAGCAGAGATAAAATGAAAAGCTGGGTCGTCGCATGCGTGATAACATGTCGGAGGATTGAAAAGGAGAGGTGGCGTGCGCGCAACCAGAGTTGTGTCGTCTTTATGCGTCAACAACATATCTAGACAACCAAACTCCTGCGCAGTAGCAGCGCGGACAGGAAAGAGGGACGAAAACACCCTATAATTATATACTATATTTTTATGACATATACGCACACTGCCCTGAAGCAGAGATAAAATGAAAAGCTGGGTCGTTGCATGCGTGATAACATGTCGGAGGATTGAAAAGGAGAGGTGGCGTGCGCCGCAACCAGAGTTGAGTCGTCTTTATGCGACAACAACATATCTAGACAACCAAACTCGTGCGCAGTAGCAACGCGGACAAGAAAGAGGGACGAAAACACCCTATAATTATATACTATATTTATATGACATAAACGCACACTGCCCTGAAGCAGAGATGAAATGAAAAGCTGGGTCGTCGCATGCGTGATAACATGTCGGAGGATTGAAAAGGAGAGGTGGCGTGCGCCGCAACCAGAGTTGAGTCGTCTTTATGCGACAACAACATATCTAGACAACCAAACTCGTGCGCAGTAGCAACGCGGACAAGAAAGAGGGACGAAAACACCCTATAATTATATACTATATTTATATGACATATATGCACACTGCCCTGAAGCAGAGATAAAATGAAAAGCTGGGTCGTCGCATGCGTGATAACATGTCGGAGGATTGAAAAGGAGAGGTGGCGTGCGCCGCAACCAGAGTTGAGTCGTCTTTATGCGACAACAACATATCTAGACTACCAAACTCGTGCGCAGTAGCAACGCGGACAAGAAAGAGGGACGAAAACACCCTATAATTATATACTATATTTATATGACATATACGCACACTGCCCTGAAGCAGAGATAAAATGAAAAGCTGCGTCGTCGCATGCGTGATAACATGTCGGAGGATTGAAAAGGAGAGGTGGCGTGCGCCGCAACCAGAGTTGAGTCGTCTTTATGCGACAACATATCTAGACAACCAAACTCGTGCGCAGTAGCAACGCCGACAAGAGGGACGAAAACACCCTATAATTATATACTATATTTATATGACATATACGCACACTGCCCTGAAGCAGAGATAAAATGAAAAGCTGCGTCGTCGCATGCGTGATAACATGTCGGAGGATTGAAAAGGAGAGGTGGCGTGCGCCGCAACCAGAGTTGTGTCGTCTTTATGCGACAACAACATATCTAGACAACCAAACTCCTGCGCAGTAGCAACGCGGACAGGAAAGAGGGACGAAAACACCCTATAATTATATACTATATTTATATGACATATACGCACACTGCCCTGAAGCAGAGATAAAATGAAAAGCTGCGTCGTCGCATGCGTGATAACATGTCGGAGGATTGAAAAGGAGAGGTGGCGTGCGCCGCAACCATAGTTGAGTCGTATTTATGCGACAACAACATATCTAGACAACCAAACTCCTGCGCAGTAGCAACGCGGACAGGAAAGAGGGACGAAAACACCCTATAATTATATACTATATTTATATGACATATACGCACACTGCCCTGAAGCAGAGATAAAATGAAAAGCTGGGTCGTCGCATGCGTGATAACATGTCGGAGGATTGAAAAGGAGAGGTGGCGTGCGCCGCAACCAGAGTTGTCGTCTTTATGCGACAACAACATATCTAGACAACCAAACTCCTGCGCAGTAGCAACGCGGACAGGAAAGAGGGACGAAAACACCCTATAATTATATACTATATTTATATGACATATACGCACACTGCCCTGTAGCAGAGATAAAATGAAAAGCTGGGTCGTCGCATGCGTGATAACATGTCGGAGGATTGAAAAGGAGAGGTCGCGTGCGCCGCAACCAGAGTTGTGTCGTCTTTATGCGACAACAACATATCTAGACAACCAAACTCCTGCGCAGTAGCAACGCGGACAGGAAAGAGGGACGAAAATACCCTATAATTATATACTATATTTATATGACATATACGCACACTGCCCTGAAGCAGAGATAAAATGAAAAGCTGGGTCGTCGCATGCGTGATAACATGTCGGAGGATTGAAAAGGAGAGGTGGCGTGCGCCGCAACCAGAGTTGAGTCGTCTTTATGAGACAACAACATATCTAGACAACCAAACTCGTGCGCAGTAGCAACGCGGACAAGAAAGAGGGACGAAAACACCCTATAATTATATACTATATTTATATGACATATACGCACACTGCCCTGAAGCAGAGATAAAATGAAAAGCTGCGTCGTCGCATGCGTGATAACATGTCGGAGGATTGAAAAGGAGAGGTGGCGTGCGCCGCAACCAGAGTTGTGTCGTCTTTATGCGACAACAACATATCTAGACAACCAAACTCCTGCGCAGTAGCAACGCGGACAGGAAAGAGGGACGAAAACACCCTATAATTATATACTATATTCATATGACATATACGCACACTGCCCTGAAGCAGAGATAAAATGAAAAGCTGCGTCGTCGCATGCGTGATAACATGTCGGAGGATTGAAAAGGAGAGGTGGCGTGCGCCGCAACCAGAGTTGTGTCGTCTTTATGCGACAACAACATATCTAGACAACCAAACTCCTGCGCAGTAGCAACGCGGACAGGAAAGAGGGACGAAAACACCCTATAATTATATACTATATTTATATGACATATACGCACACTGCCCTGAAGCAGAGATAAAATGAAAAGCTGCGTCGTCGCATGCGTGATAACATGTCGGAGGATTGAAAAGGAGAGGTGGCGTGCGCCGCAACCAGAGTTGAGTCGTCTTTATGCGACAACAACATATCTAGACAACCAAACTCCTGCGCAGTAGCAACGCGGACAGGAAAGAGGGACGAAAACACCCTATAATTATATACTATATTTATATGACATATACGCACACTGCCCTGAAGCAGAGATAAAATGAAAAGCTGGGTCGTCGCATGCGTGATAACATGTCGGAGGATTGAAAAGGAGAGGTCGCTTGCGCCGCAACAACCAGAGTTGTGTCGTCTTTATGCGACAACAACATATCTAGACAACCAAACTCCTGCGCAGTAGCAACGCGGACAGGAAAGAGGGACGAAAACACCCTATAATTATATTCTATATTTATATGATATATACGCAAACTGCCCTGAAGCAGAGATAAAATGAAAAACTGGGTCGTCGCATGCGTGATAACATGTCGGAGGATTGAAAAGGAGAGGTGGCGTCCGCCGCAACCAGAGTTGTGTCGTCTTTATGCGACAACAACATATCTAGACAACCAAACTCCTGCGCAGTAGCAACGCGGACAGGAAAGAGGGACGAAAATACCCTATAATTATATACTATATTTATATGACATATACGCACACTGCCCTGAAGCAGATATAAAATGAAAAGCTGGGTCGTCGCATGCGTGATAACATGTCGGAGGATTGAAAAGGAGAGGTGGCGTGCGCCGCAACCAGAGTTGAGTCGTCTTTATGAGACAACAACATATCTAGACAACCAAACTCGTGCGCAGTAGCAACGCGGACAGGAAAGAGGGACGAAAATACCCTATAATTATATACTATATTTATATGACATATACGCACACTGCCCTGAAGCAGATATAAAATGAAAAGCTGGGTCGTCGCATGCGTGATAACATGTCGGAGGATTGAAAAGGAGAGGTGGCGTCCGCCGCAACCAGAGTTGTGTCGTCTTTATGCGACAACAACATATCTAGACAACCAAACTCCTGCGCAGTAGCAACGCGGACAGGAAAGAGGGACGAAAACACCCTATAATTATATACTATATTTATATGACATATACGCACACTGCCCTGAAGCAGAGATAAAATGAAAAGCTGGGTCGTCGCATGCGTGATAACATGTCGGAGGATTGAAAAGGAGAGGTGGCGTGCGCCGCAACCAGAGTTGAGTCGTCTTTATGAGACAACAACATATCTAGACAACCAAACTCGTGCGCAGTAGCAACGCGGACAAGAAAGAGGGACGAAAACACCCTATAATTATATACTATATTTATATGACATATACGCACACTGCCCTGAAGCAGAGATAAAATGAAAAGCTGGGTCGTCGCATGCGTGATAACATGTCGGAGGATTGAAAAGGAGAGGTGGCGTGCGCCGCAACCAGAGTTGAGTCGTCTTTATGAGACAACAACATATCTAGACAACCAAACTCGTGCGCAGTAGCAACGCGGACAAGAAAGAGGGACGAAAACACCCTATAATTATATACTATATTTATATGACATATACGCACACTGCCCTGAAGCAGACATAAAATGAAAAGCTGCGTCGTCGCATGCGTGATAACATGTCGGAGGATTGAAAAGGAGAGGTGGCGTGCGCCGCAACCAGAGTTGAGTCGTCTTTATGCGACAACAACATATCTAGACAACCAAACTCCTGCGCAGTAGCAACGCGGACAGGAAAGAGGGACGAAAACACCCTCTAATTATATACTATATTTATATGACATATACGCACACTGCCCTGAAGCAGAGATAAAATGAAAAGCTGGGTCGTCGCATGCGTGATAACATGTCGGAGGATTGAAAAGGAGAGGTCGCGTGCGCCGCAACCAGAGTTGTGTCGTCTTTATGCGACAACAACATATCTAGACAACCAAACTCCTGCGCAGTAGCAATGCGGACAGGAAAGAGGGACGAAAATACCCTATAATTATATACTATATTTAATAGAAAAATACGCACACTGCCCTGAAGCAGAGATAAAATGAAAAGCTGGGTCGTCGCATGCGTGATAACATGTCGGAGGATTGAAAAGGAGAGGTGGCGTGCGCCGCAACCAGAGTTGAGTCGTCTTTATGAGACACCAACATATCTAGACAACCAAACTCGTGCGCAGTAGCAACGCGGACAAGAAAGAGGGACGAAAACACCCTATAATTATATACTATATTTATATGACATATACGCACACTGCCCTGAAGCAGAGATAAAATGAAAAGCTGGGTCGTCGCATGCGTGATAACATGTCGGAGGATTGAAAAGGAGAGGTGGCGTCCGCCGCAACCAGAGTTGAGTCGTCTTTTATGCGACAACAACATATCTAGACAACCAAACTCCTGCGCAGTAGCAACGCGGACAAGAAAGAGGGACGAAAACACCCTATAATTATATACTATATTTATATGACATATACGCACACTGCCCTGAAGCAGAGATAAAATGAAAAGCTGGGTCGTCGCATGCGTGATAACATGTCGGAGGATTGAAAAGGAGAGGTGGCGTCCGCCGCAACCAGAGTTGAGTCGTCTTTTATGCGACAACAACATATCTAGACAACCAAACTCGTGCGCAGTAGCAACGCGGACAAGAAAGAGGGACGAAAACACCCTATAAATATATACTATATTTATATGACATAAACGCACACTGCCCTGAAGCAGAGATAAAATGAAAAGCTGCATCGTCGCATGCGTGATAACATGTCGGAGGATTGAAAAGGAGAGGTGGCGTGCGCCGCAACCAGAGTTGAGACGTCTTTATGCGACAACAACATATCTAGACAACCAAACTCGTGCGCAGTAGCAACGCGGACAAGAAAGAGGGACGAAAACACCCTATAATTATATACTATATTTATATGACATATACGCACACTGCCCTGAAGCAGAGATAAAATGAAAAGCTGCGTCGTCGCATGCGTGATAACATGTCGGAGGATTGAAAAGGAGAGGTGGCGTGCGCCGCAACCAGAGTTGAGTCGTCTTTATGAGACACAAACATATCTAGACAACCAAACTCGTGCGCAGTAGCAACGCGGACAAGAAAGAGGGACGAAAACACCCTATAATTATATACTATATTTATATGACATATACGCACACTGCCCTGAAGCAGAGATAAAATGAAAAGCTGGGTCGTCGCATGCGTGATAACATGTCGGAGGATTGAAAAGGAGAGGTCGCGTGCGCCGCAACCAGAGTTGTGTCGTCTTTATGCGACAACAACATATCTAGACAACCAAACTCCTGCGCAGTAGCAACGCGGACAGGAAAGAGGGACGAAAATACCCTATAATTATATACTATATTTATATGACATATACGCACACTGCCCTGAAGCAGAGATAAAATGAAAAGCTGGGTCGTCGCATGCGTGATAACATGTCGGAGGATTGAAAAGGAGAGGTGGCGTGCGCCGCAACCAGAGTTGAGTCGTCTTTATGAGACAACAACATATCTAGACAACCAAACTCGTGCGCAGTAGCAACGCGGACAAGAAAGAGGGACGAAAACACCCTATAATTATATACTATATTTATATGACATATACGCACACTGCCCTGAAGCAGAGATAAAATGAAAAGCTGCGTCGTCGCATGCGTGATAACATGTCGAAAGATTGAAAAGGAGAGGTGGCGTGCGCCGCAACCAGAGTTGAGACGTCTTTATGCGACAACAACATATCTAGACAACCAAACTCGTGCGGAGTAGCAACGCGGACAAGAAAGAGGGACGAAAACACCCTATAATTATATACTATATTTATATGACATATACGCACACTGCCCTGAAGCAGAGATAAAATGAAAAGCTGGGTCGTCGCATGCGTGATAACATGTCGGAGGATTGAAAAGGAGAGGTGGCGTGCGCCGCAACCAGAGTTGAGTCGTCTTTATGCGACAACAACATATCTAGACAACCAAACTCGTGCGCAATAGCAACGCGGACAAGAAAGAGGGACGAAAACACCCTATAATTATATACTATATTTATATGACATATACGCACACTGCCCTGAAGCAGAGATAAAATGAAAAGCTGCGTCGTCGAATGCGTGATAACATGTCGGAGGATTGAAAAGGAGAGGTGGCGTGCGCCGCATCCAGAGTTGAGTCGTCTTTATGCGACAACAACATATCTAGACAACCAAACTCGTGCGCAGTAGCAACGCGGACAAGAAAGAGGGACGAAAACACCCTATAATTATATACTATATTTATATGACATATACGCACACTGCCCTGAAGCAGAGATAAAATGAAAAGCTGGGTCGTCGCATGCGTGATAACATGTCGGAGGATTGAAAAGGAGAGGTGGCGTGCGCCGCAACCAGAGTTGAGTCGTCTTTATGCGACAACAACATATCTAGACAACCAAACTCCTGCGCAGTAGCAACGCGGACAGGAAAGAGGGACGAAAACACCCTATAATTATATACTATATTTATATGACATATACGCACACTGCACTGAAGCAGAGATAAAATGAAAAGCTGCGTCGTCGCATGCGTGATAACATGTCGGAGGATTGAAAAGGAGAGGTGGCGTGCGCCGCAACCAGAGTTGAGACGTCTTTATGAGACAACAACATATCTAGACAACCAAACTCGTGCGCAGTAGCAACGCGGACAAAAAAGAGGGACGAAAACACCCTATAATTATATACTATATTTATATGACATATACGCACACTGCCCTGAAGCAGAGATAAAATGAAAAGCTGCGCCGTCGCATGCGTGATAACATGTCGGAGGATTGAAAAGGAGAGGTGGCGTGCGCCGCATCCAGAGTTGAGTCGTCTTTATGCGACAACAACATATCTAGACAACCAAACTCGTGCGCAGTAGCAACGCGGACAAGAAAGAGGGACGAAAACACCCTATAATTATATACTATATTTATATGACATATACGCACACTGCCCTGAAGCAGAGATAAAATGAAAAGCTGGGTCGTCGCATGCGTGATAACATGTCGGAGGATTGAAAAGGAGAGGTGGCGTGCGCCGCAACCAGAGTTGAGTCGTCTTTATGCGACAACAACATATCTAGACAACGAAACTCCTGCGCAGTAGCAACGCGGACAGGAAAGAGGGACGAAAACACCCTATAATTATATACTATATTTATATGACATATACGCACACTGCCCTGAAGCAGAGATAAAATGAAAAGCTGCGTCGTCGCATGCGTGATAACATGTCGGAGGATTGAAAAGGAGAGGGTGCGTTCGCCCCAACCCGAGTTGTGTCGTCTTTAATGCGACAACATCATATCTAGACAACCAAACTCCTGCGCAGTAGCAACTCGGACAGGAAAGAGGGACGAAAACACCCTATAATTATATACTATATTTATATGACATATACGCACACTGCCCTGAAGCAGAGATAAAATGAAAAGCTGGGTCGTCGCATGCGTGATAACATGTCGGAGGATTGAAAAGGAGAGGTCGCGTGCGCCGCAACCAAAGTTGTGTCGTCTTTATGCGACAACAACATATCTAGACAACCAAACTCCGGCGCAGTAGCAACGCGGACAAGAAAGAGGGACGAAAACACCCTATAATTATATACTATATTTATATGACATATACGCACACTGCCCTGAAGCAGAGATAAAATGAAAAGCTGGGTCGTCGCATGCGTGATAACATGTCGGAGGATTGAAAAGGAGAGGTGGCGTGCGCCGCAACCCGAGTTGTGTCGTCTTTAATGCGACAACAACATATCTAGACAACCAAACTCCTGCGCAGTAGCAACTCGGACAGGAAAGAGGGACGAAAACACCCTATAATTATATACTATATTTATATGACATATACGCACACTGCCCAGAAGCAGAGATAAAATGAAAAGCTGCGTCGTCGCATGCGTGATAACATGTCGGAGGATTGAAAAGCAGAGGGTGCGTTCGCCGCAACCCGAGTTGTGTCGTCTTTAATGCGACAACAACATATCTAGACAACCAAACTCCTGCGCAGTAGCAACTCGGACAGGAAAGAGGGACGAAAACACCCTATACTTATATACTATATTTATATGACATATACGCACACTGCCCTGAAGCAGAGATAAAATGAAAAGCTGCGTCGTCGCATGCGTGATAACATGTCGGAGGATTGAAAAGGAGAGGTGGCGTGCGCCGCAACCAGAGTTGAGACGTCTTTATGAGACAACAACATATCTAGACAACCAAACTCGTGCGCAGTAGCAACGCGGACAAGAAAGAGGGACGAAAACACCCTCTAATTATATACTATATTTATATGACATATACGCACACTGCCCTGAAGCAGAGATAAAATGAAAAGCTGCGTCGTCGCATGCGTGATAACATGTCGGAGATTTGAAAAGGAGAGGTGGCGTGCGCCGCATCCAGAGTTGAGTCGTCTTTATGCGACAATAACATATCTAGACAACCAAACTCGTGCGCAGTAGCAACGCGGACAAGAAGGAGGGACGAAAACACCCTATAATTATATACTATATTTATATGACATATACGCACACTGCCCTGAAGCAGAGATAAAATGAAAAGCTGGGTCGTCGCATGCGTGATAACATGTCGGAGGATTGAAAAGGAGAGGTGGCGTGCGCCGCAACCAGAGTTGAGTCGTCTTTATGCGACAACAACATATCTAGACAACCAAACTCCTGCGCAGTAGCAACGCGGACAAGAAAGAGGGACGAAAACACCCTATAAATATATACTATATTTATATGACATATACGCACACTGCCCTGAAGCAGAGATAAAATGAAAAGCTGCGTCGTCGCATGCGTGATAACATGTCGGAGGATTGAAAAGGAGAGGGTGCGTTCGCCGCAACCCGAGTTGTGTCGTCTTTAATGCGACAACAACATATCTAGACAACCAAACTCCTGCGCAGTAGCAACTCGGACAGGAAAGAGGGACGAAAACACCCTATAATTATATACTATATTTATATGACATAAACGCACACTGCCCTGAAGCAGAGATAAAATGAAAAGCTGGGTCGTCGCATGCGTGATAACATGTCGGAGGATTGAAAAGGAGAGGTCGCGTGCGCCGCAACTCGAGTTGTGTCGTCTTTAATGCGACAACAACATATCTAGACAACCAAACTCCGGCGCAGTAGCAACGCGGACAAGAAAGAGGGACGAAAACACCCTATAATTATATACTATATTTATATGACATATACGCACACTGCCCTGAAGCAGAGATAAAATGAAAAGCTGGGTCGTCGCATGCGTGATAACATGTCGGAGGATTGAAAAGGAGAGGTGGCGTGCGCCGCAACCCGAGTTGTGTCGTCTTTAATGCGACAACAACATATCTAGACAACCAAACTCCTGCGCAGTAGCAACGCGGACAAGAAAGAGGGACGAAAACACCCTATAATTATATGCTATATTTATATGACATATACGCACACTGCCCTGAAGCAGAGATAAAATGAAAAGCTGCGTCGTCGCATGCGTGATAACATGTCGGAGGATTGAAAAGGAGAGGTCGCGTGCGCCGCAACCAAAGTTGTGTCGTCTTTAATGCGACAACAACATATCTAGACAACCAAACTCCTGCGCAGTAGCAACTCGGACAGGAAAGAGGGACGAAAACACCCTATAATTATATACTATATTTATATGACATATACGCACACTGCCCTGAAGCAGAGATAAAATGAAAAGCTGCGTCTTCGCATGCGTGATAACATGTCGGAGGATTGAAAAGGAGAGGGCGCGTTCGCCGCAACCCGAGTTGTGTCGTCTTTAATGCGACAACAACATATCTAGACAACCAAACTCCTGCGCAGTAGCAACTCGGACAGGAAAGAGGGACGAAAACACCCTATAATTATATACTATATTTATATGACATATACGCACACTGCCCTGAAGCAGAGATAAAATGAAAAGCTGCGTCTTCGCATGCGTGATAACATGTCGGAGGATTGAAAAGGAGAGGTCGCGTGCGCCGCAACCAAAGTTGTGTCGTCTTTAATGCGACAACAACATATCTAGACAACCACACTCCTGCGCAGTAGCAACTCGGACAGGAAAGAGGGACGAAAACGCCTTATAATTATATACTATATTTATATGACATATACGCACACTGCCCTGAAGCAGAGATAAAATGAAAAGCTGGGTCGTCGCATGCGTGATAACATGTCGGAGGATTGAAAAGGAGAGGTCGCGTGCGCCGCAACCAAAGTTGTGTCGTCTTTATGCGACAACAACATATCTAGACAACCAAACTCCGGCGCAGTAGCAACGCGGACAAGAAAGAGGGACGAAAACACCCTATAATTATATACTATATTTATATGACATATACGCACACTGCCCTGAAGCAGAGATAAAATGAAAAGCTTCGTCGTCGCATGCGTGATAACATGTCGGAGGATTGAAAAGGAGAGGTGGCGTGCGCCGCAACCCGAGTTGTGTCGTCTTTAATGCGACAACAACATATCTAGACAACCAAACTCCTGCGCAGTAGCAACGCGGACAAGAAAGAGGGACGAAAACACCCTATAATTATATACTATATTTATATGACATATACGCACACTGCCCTGAAGCAGAGATAAAATGAAAAGCTGCGTCGTCGCATGCGTGATAACATGTCGGAGGATTGAAAAGGAGAGGTGGCGTGTGCCGCAACCCGAGTTGTGTCGTCTTTAATGCGACAACAACATATCTAGACAACCGAACTCCTGCGCAGTAGCAACGCGGACAAGAAAGAGGGACGAAAACACCCTATAATTATATACTATATTTATATGACATATACGCACACTGCCCTGAAGCAGAGATAAAATGAAAAGCTGCGTCGTCGCATGCGTGATAACATGTCGGAGGATTGAAAAGGAGAGGTGGCGTGCGCTGCAACCCGAGTTGTATCGTCTTTAATGCGACAACAACATATCTAGACAACCAAACTCCTGCGCAGTAGCAACTCGGACAGGAAAGAGGGACGAAAACACCCTATAAATATATACTATATTTATATGATATATACGCACACTGCCCTGAAGCAGAGATAAAATGAAAAGCTGGGTCGTCGCATGCGTGATAACATGTCGGAGGATTGAAAAGGAGAGGTGGCGTGCGCCGCAACCCGAGTTGTGTCGTCTTTAATGCGACAACAACATATCTAGACAACCAAACTCCTGCGCAGTAGCAACGCGGACAAGAAAGAGGGACCAAAACACCCTATAATTATATACTATATTTATATGACATATACGCACACTGCCCTGAAGCAGAGATAAAATGAAAAGCTGCGTCGTCGCATGCGTGATAACATGTCGGAGGATTGAAAAGCAGAGGGTGCGTTCGCCGCAACCCGAGTTGTGTCGTCTTTAATGCGACAACAACATATCTAGACAACCAAACTCCTGCGCAGTAGCAACTCGGACAGGAAAGAGGGACGAAAACACCCTATACTTATATACTATATTTATATGACATATACGCACACTGCCCTGAAGCAGAGATAAAATGAAAAGCTGCGTCGTCGCATGCGTGATAACATGTCGGAGGATTGAAAAGGAGAGGTGGCGTGCGCCGCAACCAGAGTTGAGACGTCTTTATGAGACAACAACATATCTAGACAACCAAACTCGTGCGCAGTAGCAACGCGGACAAGAAAGAGGGACGAAAACACCCTCTAATTATATACTATATTTATATGACATATACGCACACTGCCCTGAAGCAGAGATAAAATGAAAAGCTGCGTCGTCGCATGCGTGATAACATGTCGGAGATTTGAAAAGGAGAGGTGGCGTGCGCCGCATCCAGAGTTGAGTCGTCTTTATGCGACAATAACATATCTAGACAACCAAACTCGTGCGCAGTAGCAACGCGGACAAGAAGGAGGGACGAAAACACCCTATAATTATATACTATATTTATATGACATATACGCACACTGCCCTGAAGCAGAGATAAAATGAAAAGCTGGGTCGTCGCATGCGTGATAACATGTCGGAGGATTGAAAAGGAGAGGTGGCGTGCGCCGCAACCAGAGTTGAGTCGTCTTTATGCGACAACAACATATCTAGACAACCAAACTCCTGCGCAGTAGCAACGCGGACAAGAAAGAGGGACGAAAACACCCTATAAATATATACTATATTTATATGACATATACGCACACTGCCCTGAAGCAGAGATAAAATGAAAAGCTGCGTCGTCGCATGCGTGATAACATGTCGGAGGATTGAAAAGGAGAGGGTGCGTTCGCCGCAACCCGAGTTGTGTCGTCTTTAATGCGACAACAACATATCTAGACAACCAAACTCCTGCGCAGTAGCAACTCGGACAGGAAAGAGGGACGAAAACACCCTATAATTATATACTATATTTATATGACATAAACGCACACTGCCCTGAAGCAGAGATAAAATGAAAAGCTGGGTCGTCGCATGCGTGATAACATGTCGGAGGATTGAAAAGGAGAGGTCGCGTGCGCCGCAACTCGAGTTGTGTCGTCTTTAATGCGACAACAACATATCTAGACAACCAAACTCCGGCGCAGTAGCAACGCGGACAAGAAAGAGGGACGAAAACACCCTATAATTATATACTATATTTATATGACATATACGCACACTGCCCTGAAGCAGAGATAAAATGAAAAGCTGGGTCGTCGCATGCGTGATAACATGTCGGAGGATTGAAAAGGAGAGGTGGCGTGCGCCGCAACCCGAGTTGTGTCGTCTTTAATGCGACAACAACATATCTAGACAACCAAACTCCTGCGCAGTAGCAACGCGGACAAGAAAGAGGGACGAAAACACCCTATAATTATATGCTATATTTATATGACATATACGCACACTGCCCTGAAGCAGAGATAAAATGAAAAGCTGCGTCGTCGCATGCGTGATAACATGTCGGAGGATTGAAAAGGAGAGGTCGCGTGCGCCGCAACCAAAGTTGTGTCGTCTTTAATGCGACAACAACATATCTAGACAACCAAACTCCTGCGCAGTAGCAACTCGGACAGGAAAGAGGGACGAAAACACCCTATAATTATATACTATATTTATATGACATATACGCACACTGCCCTGAAGCAGAGATAAAATGAAAAGCTGCGTCTTCGCATGCGTGATAACATGTCGGAGGATTGAAAAGGAGAGGGCGCGTTCGCCGCAACCCGAGTTGTGTCGTCTTTAATGCGACAACAACATATCTAGACAACCAAACTCCGGCGCAGTAGCAACGCGGACAAGAAAGAGGGACGAAAACACCCTATAATTATATACTATATTTATATGACATATACGCACACTGCCCTGAAGCAGAGATAAAATGAAAAGCTGGGTCGTCGCATGCGTGATAACATGTCGGAGGATTGAAAAGGAGAGGTGGCGTGCGCCGCAACCCGAGTTGTGTCGTCTTTAATGCGACAACAACATATCTAGACAACCAAACTCCTGCGCAGTAGCAACGCGGACAAGAAAGAGGGACGAAAACACCCTATAATTATATACTATATTTATATGACATATACGCACACTGCCCTGAAGCAGAGATAAAATGAAAAGCTGGGTCGTCGCATGCGTGATAACATGTCGGAGGATTGAAAAGGAGAGGTGGCGTGCGCCGCAACCAGAGTTGAGTCGTCTTTATGCGACAACAACATATCTAGACAACCAAACTCCTGCGCAGTAGCAACGCGGACAAGAAAGAGGGACGAAAACACCCTATAATTATATACTATATTTATATGACATATACGCACACTGCCCTGAAGCAGAGATAAAATGAAAAGCTGGGTCGTCGCATGCGTGATAACATGTCGGAGGATTGAAAAGGAGAGGTCGCGTGCGCCGCAACTCGAGTTGTGTCGTCTTTAATGCGACAAACACATATCTAGACAACCAAACTCCGGCGCAGTAGCAACGCGGACAAGAAAGAGGGACGAAAACACCCTATAATTATATACTATATTTATATGACTTATACGCACACTGCCCTGAAGCAGAGATAAAATGAAAAGCTGGGTCGTCGCATGCGTGATAACATGTCGGAGGATTGAAAAGGAGAGGTGGCGTGCGCCGCAACCCGAGTTGTGTCGTCTTTAATGCGACAACAACATATCTAGACAACCAAACTCCTGCGCAGTAGCAACGCGGACAAGAAAGAGGGACGAAAACACCCTATAATTATATTCTATATTTATATGACATATACGCACACTGCCCTGAAGCAGAGATAAAATGAAAAGCTGCGTCGTCGCATGCGTGATAACATGTCGGAGGATTGAAAAGGAGAGGTCGCGTGCGCCGCAACCAAAGTTGTGTCGTCTTTAATGCGACAACAACATATCTAGACAACCAAACTCCTGCGCAGTAGCAACTCGGACAGGAAAGAGGGACGAAAACACCCTATAATTATATACTATATTTATATGACATATACGCACACTGCCCTGAAGCAGAGATAAAATGAAAAGCTGCGTCTTCGCATGCGTGATAACATGTCGGAGGATTGAAAAGGAGAGGTCGCGTGCGCCGCAACCAAAGTTGTGTCGTCTTTAATGCGACAACAACATATCTAGACAACCACACTCCTGCGCAGTAGCAACTCGGACAGGAAAGAGGGACGAAAACGCCTTATAATTATATACTATATTTATATGACATATACGCACACTGCCCTGAAGCAGAGATAAAATGAAAAGCTGGGTCGTCGCATGCGTGATAACATGTCGGAGGATTGAAAAGGAGAGGTCGCGTGCGCCGCAACCAAAGTTGTGTCGTCTTTATGCGACAACAACATATCTAGACAACCAAACTCCGGCGCAGTAGCAACGCGGACAAGAAAGAGGGACGAAAACACCCTATAATTATATACTATATTTATATGACATATACGCACACTGCCCTGAAGCAGAGATAAAATGAAAAGCTTCGTCGTCGCATGCGTGATAACATGTCGGAGGATTGAAAAGGAGAGGTGGCGTGCGCCGCAACCCGAGTTGTGTCGTCTTTAATGCGACAACAACATATCTAGACAACCAAACTCCTGCGCAGTAGCAACGCGGACAAGAAAGAGGGACGAAAACACCCTATAATTATATACTATATTTATATGACATATACGCACACTGCCCTGAAGCAGAGATAAAATGAAAAGCTGCGTCGTCGCATGCGTGATAACATGTCGGAGGATTGAAAAGGAGAGGTGGCGTGTGCCGCAACCCGAGTTGTGTCGTCTTTAATGCGACAACAACATATCTAGACAACCGAACTCCTGCGCAGTAGCAACGCGGACAAGAAAGAGGGACGAAAACACCCTATAATTATATACTATATTTATATGACATATACGCACACTGCCCTGAAGCAGAGATAAAATGAAAAGCTGCGTCGTCGCATGCGTGATAACATGTCGGAGGATTGAAAAGGAGAGGTGGCGTGCGCTGCAACCCGAGTTGTATCGTCTTTAATGCGACAACAACATATCTAGACAACCAAACTCCTGCGCAGTAGCAACTCGGACAGGAAAGAGGGACGAAAACACCCTATAAATATATACTATATTTATATGATATATACGCACACTGCCCTGAAGCAGAGATAAAATGAAAAGCTGGGTCGTCGCATGCGTGATAACATGTCGGAGGATTGAAAAGGAGAGGTGGCGTGCGCCGCAACCCGAGTTGTGTCGTCTTTAATGCGACAACAACATATCTAGACAACCAAACTCCTGCGCAGTAGCAACGCGGACAAGAAAGAGGGACCAAAACACCCTATAATTATATACTATGATTATATGACATATACGCACACTGCCCTGAAGCAGAGATAAAATGAAAAGCTGCGTCGTCGCATGCGTGATAACATGTCGGAGGATTGAAAAGGAGAGGTGGCGTGCGCCGCAACCAGAGTTGTGTCGTCTTTATGCGACAACAACATATCTAGACAACCAAACTCCTGCGCAGTAGCAACGCGGACAGGAAAGAGGGACGAAAACACCCTATAATTATATACTATATTTATATGACATATACGCACACTGCCCTGAAGCAGAGATAAAATGAAAAGCTGCGTCGTCGCATGCGTGATAACATGTCGGAGGATTGAAAAGGAGAGGTGGCGTGCGCCGCAACCAGAGTTGTGTCGTCTTTATGCGACAACAACATATCTAGACAACCAAACTCCTGCGCAGTAGCAACGCGGACAGGAAAGAGGGACGAAAACACCCTATAATTATATACTATATTTATATGACATATACGCACACTGCCCTGAAGCAGAGATAAAATGAAAAGCTGGGTCGTCGCATGCGTGATAACATGTCGGAGGATTGAAAAGGAGAGGTGGCGTGCGCCGCAACCAGAGTTGAGTCGTCTTTATGCGACAACAACATATCTAGACAACCAAACTCCTGCGCAGTAGCAACGCGGACAAGAAAGAGGGACGAAAACACCCTATAATTATATACTATATTTATATGACATATACGCACACTGCCCTGAAGCAGAGATAAAATGAAAAGCTGCGTCGTCGCATGCGTGATAACATGTCGGAGGATTGAAAAGGAGAGGTGGCGTGTGCCGCAACCCGAGTTGTGTCGTCTTTAATGCGACAACAACATATCTAGACAACCGAACTCCTGCGCAGTAGCAACGCGGACAAGAAAGAGGGACGAAAACACCCTATAATTATATACTATATTTATATGACATATACGCACACTGCCCTGAAGCAGAGATAAAATGAAAAGCTGCGTCGTCGCATGCGTGATAACATGTCGGAGGATTGAAAAGGAGAGGTGGCGTGCGCTGCAACCCGAGTTGTATCGTCTTTAATGCGACAACAACATATCTAGACAAAACTCCTGCGCAGTAGCAACGCGGACAGGAAAGAGGGACGAAAATACCCTATAATTATATACTATATTTATATGACATATGCGCACACTGCCCTGAAGCAGAGATAAAATGAAAAGCTGGGTCGTCGCATGCGTGATAACATGTCGGAGGATTGAAAAGGAGAGGTGGCGTGCGCCGCAACCAGAGTTGAGTCGTCTTTATGAGACAACAACATATCTAGACAACCAAACTCGTGCGCAGTAGCAACGCGGACAAGAAAGAGGGACGAAAACACCCTATAATTATATACTATATTTATATGACATATACGCACACTGCCCTGAAGCAGAGATAAAATGAAAAGCTGCGTCGTCGCATGCGTGATAACATGTCGGAGGATTGAAAAGGAGAGGGTGGCGTGCGCCGCAACCAGAGTTGAGTCGTCTTTATGCGACAACAACATATCTAGACAACCAAACTCGTGCGCAGTAGCAACGCGGACAAGAAAGAGGGACGAAAACACCCTATAATTATATACTATATTATATGACATATACGCACACTGCCCTGAAGCAGAGATAAAATGAAAAGCTGCGTCGTCGCATGCGTGATAACATGTCCGGAGGATTGAAAAGGAGAGGTGGCGTGCGCCGCAACCAGAGTTGAGTCGTCTTTATGCGACAACAACATATCTAGACAACCAAACTCCTGCGCAGTAGCAACGCGGAAAGGAAAGAGGGACGAAAACACCCTATAAATATATACTATATTTATATGACATATACGCACACTGCCCTGAAGCAGAGGTAAAATGAAAAGCTGGGTCGTCGCATGCGTGATAACATGTCGGAGGATTGAAAAGGAGAGGTCGCGTGCGCCGCAGCCAGAGTTGTGTCGTCTTTATGCGACAACAATATATCTAGACAACCAAACTCCTGCGCAGTAGCAACGCGGACAGGAAAGAGGGACGAAAACACCCTATAATTATATACTATATTTATATGACATATACGCACACTGCCCTGAAGCAGAGATAAAATGAAAAGCTGCGTCGTCGCATGCGTGATAACATGTCGGAGGATTGAAAAGGAGAGGGTGCGTTCGCCGCAACCCGAGTTGTGTCGTCTTTAATGCGACAACAACATATCTAGACAACCAAACTCCTGCGCAGTAGCAACTCGGACAGGAAAGAGGGACGAAAACACCCTATAATTATATACTATATTTATATGACATATACGCACACTGCCCTGAAGCAGAGATAAAATGAAAAGCTGGGTCGTCGCATGCGTGATAACATGTCGGAGGATTGAAAAGGAGAGGTGGCGTTCGCCGCAACCCGAGTTTTGTCGTCTTTATGCGACAACAACATATCTAGACAACCAAACTCCTGCGCAGTAGCAACTCGGACAGGAAAGAGGGACGAAAACACCCTATAATTATATACTATATTTATATGACATATACGCACACTGCCCTGAAGCAGAGATAAAATGAAAAGCTGCGTCGTCGCATGCGTGATAACATGTCGGAGGATTGAAAAGGAGAGGGTGCGTTCGCCGCAACCCGAGTTGTGTCGTCTTTAATGCGACAACAACATATCTAGACAACCAAACTCCTGCGCAGTAGCAACTCGGACAGGAATGAGGGACGAAAACACCCTATAATTATATACTATATTTATATGACATATACGCACACTGCCCTGAAGCAGAGATAAAATGAAAAGCTGGGTCGTCGCATGCGTGATAACATGTCGGAGGATTGAAAAGGAGAGGGTGCGTTCGCCGCAACCCGAGTTGTGTCGTCTTTAATGCGACAACAACATATCTAGACAACCAAACTCCTGCGCAGTAGCAACGCGGACAGGAAAGAGGGACGAAAACACCCTATAATTATATACTATATTTATATGACATATACGCACACTGCCCTGAAGCAGAGATAAAATGAAAAGCTGCGTCGTCGCATGCGTGATAACATGTCGGAGGATTGAAAAGGAGAGGTCGCGTGCGCCGCAACCAAAGTTGTGTCGTCTTTATGCGACAACAACATATCTAGACAACCAAACTCCTGCGCAGTAGCAACGCGGACAGGAAAGAGGGACGAAAAGACCCTATAATTATATACTATATTTATATGACATATACGCACACTGCCCTGAAGCAGAGATAAAATGAAAAGCTGGGTCGTCGCATGCGTGATAACATGTCGGAGGATTGAAAAGGAGAGGTCGCGTGCGCCGCAACCAAAGTTGTGTCGTCTTATGCGACAACAACATATCTAGACAACCAAACTCCGGCGCAGTAGCAACGCGGACAAGAAAGAGGGACGAAAACACCCTATAATTATATACTATATTTATATGACATATACGCACACTGCCCTGAAGCAGAGATAAAATGAAAAGCTGCGTCGTCGCATGCGTGATAACATGTCGGAGGATTGAAAAGGAGAGGGTGCGTTCGCCGCAACCCGAGTTGTGTCGTCTTTAATGCGACAACAACATATCTAGACAACCAAACTCCTGCGCAGTAGCAACTCGGACAGGAAAGAGGGACGAAAACACCCTATAATTATATACTATATTTATATGACATATACGCACACTGCCCTGAAGCAGAGATAAAATGAAAAGCTGGGTCGTCGCATGCGTGATAACATGTCGGAGGATTGAAAAGGAGAGGTGGCGTTCGCCGCAACTCGAGTTGTGTCGTCTTTAATGCGACAACAACATATCTAGACAACCAAACTCCTGCGCAGTAGCAACTCGGACAGGAAAGAGGGACGAAAACACCCTATAATTATATACTATATTTATATGACATATACGCACACTGCCCTGAAGCAGAGATAAAATGAAAAGCTGGGTCGTCGCATGCGTGATAACATGTCGGAGGATTGAAAAGGAGAGGTGGCGTGCGCCGCAACCCGAGTTGTGTCGTCTTTAATGCGACAACAACATATCTAGACTACCAAACTCGTGCGCAGTAGCAACGCGGACAAGAAAGAGGGACGAAAACACCCTATAATTATATACTATATTTATATGACATATACGCACACTGCCCTGAAGCAGAGATAAAATGAAAAGCTGCGTCGTCGCATGCGTGATAACATGTCGGAGGATTGAAAAGGAGAGGTGGCGTGCGCCGCAACCAGAGTTGAGTCGTCTTTATGAGACAACAACATATCTAGACAACCAAACTCGTGCGCAGTAGCAACGCGGACAGAAAGTGGGACGAAAACACCCTATAATTATATACTATATTTATATGACATATACGCACACTGCCCTGAAGCAGAGATAAAATGAAAAGCTGGGTCGTCGCATGCGTGATAACATGTCGGAGGATTGAAAAGGAGAGGTCGCGTGCGCCGCAACCAGAGTTGTGTCGTCTTTATGCGACAACAACATATCTCGACAACCAAACTCCGGCGCAGTAGCAACGCGGACAGTAAAGAGGGACGAAAATACCCTATAATTAAATACTATATTTATATGACATATACGCACACTGCCCTGAAGCAGAGATAAAATGAAAAGCTGGGTCGTCGCATGCGTGATAACATGTCGGAGGATTGAAAAGGAGAGGTGGCGTGCGCCGCAACCCGAGTTTTGTCGTCTTTAATGCGACAACAACATATCTAGACAACCAAACTCCTGCGCAGTAGCAACTCGGACAGGAAAGAGGGACGAAAACACCCTATAATTATATACTATATTTATATGACATATACGCACACTGCCCTGAAGCAGAGATAAAATGAAAAGCTGCGTCGTCGCATGCGTGATAACATGTCGGAGGATTGAAAAGGAGAGGGTGCGTTCGCCGCAACCCGAGTTGTGTCGTCTTTAATGCGACAACAACATATCTAGACAACCAAACTCCTGCGCAGTAGCAACTCGGACAGGAAAGAGGGACGAAAACACCCTATAATTATATACTATATTTATATGACATATACGCACACTGCCCTGAAGCAGAGATAAAATGAAAAGCTGGGTCGTCGCATGCGTGATAACATGTCGGAGGATTGAAAAGGAGAGGTGGCGTGCGCCGCAACCCGAGTTGTGTCGTCTTTATTGCGACAACAACATATCTAGACAACCAAACTCCTGCGCAGTAGCAACGCGGACAGGAAAGAGGGACGAAAACACCCTATAATTATATACTATATTTATATGACATATACGCACACTGCCCTGAAGCAGAGATAAAATGAAAAGCTGCGTCGTCGCATGCGTGATAACATGTCGGAGGATTGAAAAGGAGAGGTCGCGTGCGCCGCAACCAAAGTTGTGTCGTCTTTAATGCGACAACAACATATCTAGACAACCAAACTCCTGCGCAGTAGCAACTCGGACAGGAAAGAGGGACGAAAACACCCTATAATTATATACTATATTTATATGACATATACGCACACTGCCCTGAAGCAGAGATAAAATGAAAAGCTGCGTCTTCGCATGCGTGATAACATGTCGGAGGATTGAAAAGGAGAGGTGGCGTGCGCCGCAACCCGAGTTGTGTCGTCTTTATGCGACAACAACATATCTAGACAACCAAACTCCTGCGCAGTAGCAACGCGGACAAGAAAGAGGGAACGAAAATACCCTATAATTATATACTATATTTATATGACATATACGCACACTGCCCTGAAGCAGAGATAAAATGAAAAGCTGCGTCGTCGCATGCGTGATAACATGTCGGAGGATTGAAAAGGAGAGGTGGCGTGCGCCGCAACCAGAGTTGTGTCGTCTTTATGCGACAACAACATATCTAGACAACCAAACTCCTGCGCAGTAGCAACGCGGACAGGAAAGAGGGACGAAAACACCCTATAATTATATACTATATTTATATGACATATACGCACACTGCCCTGAAGCAGAGATAAAATGAAAAGCTGCGTCGTCGCATGCGTGATAACATGTCGGAGGATTGAAAAGGAGAGGTGGCGTGCGCCGCAACCAGAGTTGTGTCGTCTTTATGCGACAACAACATATCTAGACAACCAAACTCCTGCGTAGTAGCAACGCGGACAGGAAAGAGGGACGAAAACACCCTATATTATATACTATATTTATATGACATATACGCACACTGCCCTGAAGCAGAGATAAAATGAAAAGCTGCGTCGTCGCATGCGTGATAACATGTCGGAGGATTGAAAAGGAGAGGTGGCGTGCGCCGCAACCAGAGTTGTGTCGTCTTTATGCGACAACAACATATCTAGACAACCAAACTCCTGCGCAGTAGCAACGCGGACAGGAAAGAGGGACGAAAACACCCTATAATTATATACTATATTTATATGACATATACGCACACTGCCCTGAAGCAGAGATAAAATGAAAAGCTGCGTCGTCGCA
The DNA here is from genome assembly GCF_052857255.1 of Amblyomma americanum. Lineage (NCBI taxonomy): Eukaryota > Metazoa > Arthropoda > Arachnida > Ixodida > Ixodidae > Amblyomma > Amblyomma americanum. Next base: position 54,581,819 of record NC_135505.1, on the reverse strand, counting down.
TGCGTGATAACATGTCGGAGGATTGAAAAGGAGAGGTGGCGTGCGCCGCAACCAGAGTTGTGTCGTCTTTATGCGACAACAACATATCTAGACAACCAAACTCCTGCGCAGTAGCAACGCGGACAGGAAAGAGGGACGAAAACACCCTATAATTATATACTATATTTATATGACATATACGCACACTGCCCTGAAGCAGAGATAAAATGAAAAGCTGCGTCGTCGCATGCGTGATAACATGTCGGAGGATTGAAAAGGAGAGGTGGCGTGCGCCGCAACCAGAGTTGTGTCGTCTTTATGCGACAACAACATATCTAGACAACCAAACTCCTGCGTAGTAGCAACGCGGACAGGAAAGAGGGACGAAAACACCCTATATTATATACTATATTTATATGACATATACGCACACTGCCCTGAAGCAGAGATAAAATGAAAAGCTGCGTCGTCGCATGCGTGATAACATGTCGGAGGATTGAAAAGGAGAGGTGGCGTGCGCCGCAACCAGAGTTGTGTCGTCTTTATGCGACAACAACATATCTAGACAACCAAACTCCTGCGCAGTAGCAACGCGGACAGGAAAGAGGGACGAAAACACCCTATAATTATATACTATATTTATATGACATATACGCACACTGCCCTGAAGCAGAGATAAAATGAAAAGCTGCGTCGTCGCATGCGTGATAACATGTCGGAGGATTGAAAAGGAGAGGTGGCGTGCGCCGCAACCAGAGTTGTGTCGTCTTATGCGACAACAACATATCTAGACAACCAAACTCCTGCGCAGTAGCAACGCGGACAGGAAAGAGGGACGAAAACACCCTATAATTATATACTATATTTATATGACATATACGCACACTGCCCTGAAGCAGAGATAAAATGAAAAGCTGCGTCGTCGCATGCGTGATAACATGTCGGAGGATTGAAAAGGAGAGGTGGCGTGCGCCGCAACCAGAGTTGTGTCGTCTTTATGCGACAACAACATATCTAGACAACCAAACTCCTGCGTAGTAGCAACGCGGACAGGAAAGAGGGACGAAAACACCCTATATTATATACTATATTTATATGACATATACGCACACTGCCCTGAAGCAGAGATAAAATGAAAAGCTGCGTCGTCGCATGCGTGATAACATGTCGGAGGATTGAAAAGGAGAGGTGGCGTGCGCCGCAACCAGAGTTGAGTCGTCTTTATGCGACAACAACATATCTAGACAACCAAACTCCTGCGCAGTAGCAACGCGGACAGGAAAGAGGGACGAAAACACCCTATAATTATATACTATATTTATATGACATATACGCACACTGCCCTGAAGCAGAGATAAAATGAAAAGCTGGGTCGTCGCATGCGTGATAACATGTCGGAGGATTGAAAAGGAGAGGTCGCGTGCGCCACAACCAGAGTTGTGTCGTCTTTATGCGACAACAGCATATCTAGACAACCAAACTCCTGCGCAGTAGCAACGCGGACAGGAAAGAGGGACGAAAAGACCCTATAATTATATACTATATTTACATGACATATACGCACACTGCCCTCAAGCAGAGATAAAATGAAAAGCTGGGTCGTCGCATGCGTGATAACATGTCGGAGGATTGAAAAGGAGAGGTCGCGTGCGCCGCAACCAGAGTTGTGTCGCCTTTATGCGACAACAACATATCTAGACAACCAAACTCCTGCGCAGTAGCAACGCGGACAGGAAAGAGGGACGAAAATACCCTATAATTATATACTATATTTATATGACATATGCGCACACTGCCCTGAAGCAGAGATAAAATGAAAAGCTAGGTCGTCGCATGCGTGATAACATGTCGGAGGATTGAAAAGGAGAGGTGGCGTGCGCCGCAACCAGAGTTGAGTCGTCTTTATGAGACAACAACATATCTAGACAACCAAACTCGTGCGCAAGTAGCAACGCGGACAAGAAAGAGGGACGAAAACACCCTATAATTATATACTATATTTATATGACATATACGCACACTGCCCTGAAGCAGAGATAAAATGAAAAGCTGCGTCGTCGCATGCGTGATAACATGTCGGAGGATTGAAAAGGAGAGGTGGCGTGCGCCGCAACCAGAGTTGAGTCGTCTTTATGCGACAACAACATATCTAGACAACCAAACTCGTGCGCAGTAGCAACGCGGACAAGAAAGAGGGACGAAAACACCCTATAATTATATACTATATTTATATGACATATACGCACACTGCCCTGAAGCAGAGATAAAATGAAAAGCTGCGTCGTCGCATGCGTGATAACATGTCGGAGGATTGAAAAGGAGAGGTGGCGTGCGCCGCAACCAGAGTTGAGTCGTCTTTATGCGACAACAACATATCTAGACAACCAAACTCCTGCGCAGTAGCAACGCGCACAGGAAAGAGGGACGAAAACACCCTATAAATATATACTATATTTATATGACATATACGCACACTGCCCTGAAGCAGAGGTAAAATGAAAAGCTGGGTCGTCGCATGCGTGATAACATGTCGGAGGATTGAAAAGGAGAGGTCGCGTGCGCCGCAACCAGAGTTGTGTCGTCTTTATGCGACAACAGCATATCTAGACAACAAACTCCTGCGCAGTAGCAACGCGGACAGGAAAGAGGGACGAAAAGACCCTATAATTATATACTATATTTATATGACATATACGCACACTGCCCTCAAGCAGAGATAAAATGAAAAGCTGGGTCGTCGCATGCGTGATAACATGTCGGAGGATTGAAAAGGAGAGGTCGCGTGCGCCCGCAACCAGAGTTGTGTCGCCTTTATGCGACAACAACATATCTAGACAACCAAACTCCTGCGCAGTAGCAACGCGGACAGGAAAGAGGGACGAAAATTACCCTATAATTATATACTATATTTATATGACATATGCGCACACTGCCCTGAAGCAGAGATAAAATGAAAAGCTGGGTCGTCGCATGCGTGATAACATGTCGGAGGATTGAAAAGGAGAGGTGGCGTGCGCCGCAACCAGAGTTGAGTCGTCTTTATGAGACAACAACATATCTAGACAACCAAACTCGTGCGCAGTAGCAACGCGGACAAGAAAGAGGGACGAAAACACCCTATAATTATATACTATATTTATATGACATATACGCACACTGCCCTGAAGCAGAGATAAAATGAAAAGCTGCGTCGTCGCATGCGTGATAACATGTCGGAGGATTGAAAAGGAGAGGTGGCGTGCGCCGCAACCAGAGTTGAGTCGTCTTTATGCGACAACAACATATCTAGACAACCAAACTCGTGCGCAGTAGCAACGCGGACAAGAAAGAGGGACGAAAACACCCTATAATTATATACTATATTTATATGACATATACGCACACTGCCCTGAAGCAGAGATAAAATGAAAAGCTGCGTCGTCGCATGCGTGATAACATGTCGGAGGATTGAAAAGGAGAGGTGGCGTGCGCCGCAACCAGAGTTGAGTCGTCTTTATGCGACAACAACATATCTAGACAACCAAACTCCTGCGCAGTAGCAACGCGGAAAGGAAAGAGGGACGAAAACACCCTATAAATATATACTATATTTATATGACATATACGCACACTGCCCTGAAGCAGAGGTAAAATGAAAAGCTGGGTCGTCGCATGCGTGATAACATGTCGGAGGATTGAAAAGGAGAGGTCGCGTGCGCCGCAACCAGAGTTGTGTCGTCTTTATGCGACAACAATATATCTAGACAACCAAACTCCTGCGCAGTAGCAACGCGGACAGGAAAGAGGGACGAAAACACCCTATAATTATATACTATATTTATATGACATATACGCACACTGCCCTGAAGCAGAGATAAAATGAAAAGCTGCGTCGTCGCATGCGTGATAACATGTCGGAGGATTGAAAAGGAGAGGGTGCGTTCGCCGCAACCCGAGTTGTGTCGTCTTTAATGCGACAACAACATATCTAGACAATCAAACTCCTGCGCAGTAGCAACTCGGACAGGAAAGAGGGACGAAAACACCCTATAATTATATACTATATTTATATGACATATACGCACACTGCCCTGAAGCAGAGATAAAATGAAAAGCTGGGTCGTCGCATGCGTGATAACATGTCGGAGGATTGAAAAGGAGAGGTGGCGTGCGCCGCAACCCGAGTTTTGTCGTCTTTAATGCGACAACAACATATCTAGACAACCAAACTCCTGCGCAGTAGCAACTCGGACAGGAAAGAGGGACGAAAACACCCTATAATTATATACTATATTTATATGACATATACGCACACTGCCCTGAAGCAGAGATAAAATGAAAAGCTGCGTCGTCGCATGCGTGATAACATGTCGGAGGATTGAAAAGGAGAGGGTGCGTTCGCCGCAACCCGAGTTGTGTCGTCTTTAATGCGACAACAACATATCTAGACAACCAAACTCCTGCGCAGTAGCAACTCGGACAGGAAAGAGGGACGAAAACACCCTATAATTATATACTATATTTATATGACATATACGCACACTGCCCTGAAGCAGAGATAAAATGAAAAGCTGGGTCGTCGCATGCGTGATAACATGTCGGAGGATTGAAAAGGAGAGGGTGCGTTCGCCGCAACCCGAGTTGTGTCGTCTTTAATGCGACAACAACATATCTAGACAACCAAACTCCTGCGCAGTAGCAACGCGGACAGGAAAGAGGGACGAAAACACCCTATAATTATATACTATATTTATATGACATATACGCACACTGCCCTGAAGCAGAGATAAAATGAAAAGCTGCGTCGTCGCATGCGTGATAACATGTCGGAGGATTGAAAAGGAGAGGTCGCGTGCGCCGCAACCAAAGTTGTGTCGTCTTTAATGCGACAACAACATATCTAGACAACCAAACTCCTGCGCAGTAGCAACTCGGACAGGAAAGAGGGACGAAAATACCCTATAAATATATACTATATTTATATGACATATACGCACACTGCCCTGAAGCAGAGATAAAATGAAAAGCTGCGTCGTCGCATGCGTGATAACATGTCGGAGGATTGAAAAGGAGAGGTCGCGTGCGCCGCAACCAAAGTTGTGTCGTCTTTAATGCGACAACAACATATCTAGACAACCAAACTCCTGCGCAGTAGCAACTCGGACAGGAAAGAGGGACGAAAACACCCTATAATTAAATACTATATTTATATGACATATACGCACACTGCCCTGAAGCAGAGATAAAATGAAAAGCTGCGTCTTCGCATGCGTGATAACATGTCGGAGGATTGAACAGGAGAGGTGGCGTGCGCCGCAACCCGAGTTGTGTCGTCTTTATGCGACAACAACATATCTAGACAACCAAACTCCTGCGCAGTAGCAACGCGGACAAGAAAGAGGGAACAAAATACCCTATAATTATATACTATATTTATATGACATATACGCACACTGCCCTGAAGCAGAGATAAAATGAAAAGCTGCGTCGTCGCATGCGTGATAACATGTCGGAGGATTGAAAAGGAGAGGTGGCGTGCGCCGCAACCAGAGGTGTGTCGTCTTTATGCGACAACAACATATCTAGACAACCAAACTCCTGCGCAGTAGCAACGCGGACAGGAAAGAGGGACGAAAACACCCTATAATTATATACTATATTTATATGACATATACGCACACTGCCCTGAAGCAGAGATAAAATGAAAAGCTGCGTCGTCGCATGCGTGATAACATGTCGGAGGATTGAAAAGGAGAGGTGGCGTGCGCCGCAACCAGAGTTGTGTCGTCTTTATGCGACAACAACATATCTAGACAACCAAACTCCTGCGCAGTAGCAACGCGGACAGGAAAGAGGGACGAAAACACCCTATATTATATACTATATTTATATGACATATACGCACACTGCCCTGAAGCAGAGATAAAATGAAAAGCTGCGTCGTCGCATGCGTGATAACATGTCGGAGGATTGAAAAGGAGAGGTGGCGTGCGCCGCAACCAGAGTTGAGTCGTCTTTATGCGACAACAACATATCTAGACAACCAAACTCCTGCGCAGTAGCAACGCGGACAGGAAAGAGGGACGAAAACACCTTATAATTATATACTATATTTATATGACATATACGCACACTGCCCTGAAGCAGAGATAAAATGAAAAGCTAGGTCGTCGCATGCGTGATAACATGTCGGAGGATTGAAAAGGAGAGGTGGCGTGCGCCGCAACCAGAGTTGAGTCGTCTTTATGAGACAACAACATATCTAGACAACCAAACTCGTGCGCAGTAGCAACGCGGACAAGAAAGAGGGACGAAAACACCCTATAATTATATACTATATTTATATGACATATACGCACACTGCCCTGAAGCAGAGATAAAATGAAAAGCTGCGTCGTCGCATGCGTGATAACATGTCGGAGGATTGAAAAGGAGAGGTGGCGTGCGCCGCAACCAGAGTTGAGTCGTCTTTATGCGACAACAACATATCTAGACAACCAAACTCGTGCGCAGTAGCAACGCGGACAAGAAAGAGGGACGAAAACACCCTATAATTATATACTATATTTATATGACATATACGCACACTGCCCTGAAGCAGAGATAAAATGAAAAGCTGCGTCGTCGCATGCGTGATAACATGTCGGAGGATTGAAAAGGAGAGGTGGCGTGCGCCGCAACCAGAGTTGAGTCGTCTTTATGCGACAACAACATATCTAGACAACCAAACTCCTGCGCAGTAGCAACGCGGACAGGAAAGAGGGACGAAAACACCCTATAAATATATACTATATTTATATGACATATACGCACACTGCCCTGAAGCAGAGGTAAAATGAAAAGCTGGGTCGTCGCATGCGTGATAACATGTCGGAGGATTGAAAAGGAGAGGTCGCGTGCGCCGCAACCAGAGTTGTGTCGTCTTTATGCGACAACAGCATATCTAGACAACCAAACTCCTGCGCAGTAGCAACGCGGACAGGAAAGAGGGACGAAAAGACCCTATAATTATATACTATATTTATATGACATATACGCACACTGCCCTCAAGCAGAGATAAAATGAAAAGCTGGGTCGTCGCATGCGTGATAACATGTCGGAGGATTGAAAATGAGAGGTCGCGTGCGCCGCAACCAGAGTTGTGTCGCCTTTATGCGACAACAACATATCTAGACAACCAAACTCCTGCGCAGTAGCAACGCGGACAGGAAAGAGGGAGGAAAATACCCTATAATTATATACTATATTTATATGACATATGCGCACACTGCCCTGAAGCAGAGATAAAATGAAAAGCTGGGTCGTCGCATGCGTGATAACATGTCGGAGGATTGAAAAGGAGAGGTGGCGTGCGCCGCAACCAGAGTTGAGTCGTCTTTATGAGACAACAACATATCTAGACAACCAAACTCGTGCGCAGTAGCAACGCGGACAAGAAAGAGGGACGAAAACACCCTATAATTATATACTATAATTATATGACATATACGCACACTGCCCTGAAGCAGAGATAAAATGAAAAGCTGCGTCGTCGCATGCGTGATAACATGTCGGAGGATTGAAAAGGAGAGGTGGCGTGCGCCGCAACCAGAGTTGAGTCGTCTTTATGCGACAACAACATATCTAGACAACCAAACTCGTGCGCAGTAGCAACGCGGACAAGAAAGAGGGACGAAAACACCCTATAATTATATACTATATTTATATGACATATACGCACACTGCCCTGAAGCAGAGATAAAATGAAAAGCTGCGTCGTCGCATGCGTGATAACATGTCGGAGGATTGAAAAGGAGAGGTGGCGTGCGCCGCAACCAGAGTTGAGTCGTCTTTATGCGACAACAACATATCTAGACAACCAAACTCCTGCGCAGTAGCAACGCGGAAAGGAAAGAGGGACGAAAACACCCTATAAATATATACTATATTTATATGACATATACGCACACTGCCCTGAAGCAGAGGTAAAATGAAAAGCTGGGTCGTCGCATGCGTGATAACATGTCGGAGGATTGAAAAGGAGAGGTCGCTTGCGCCGCAACCAGAGTTGTGTCGTCTTTATGCGACAACAATATATCTAGACAACCAAACTCCTGCGCAGTAGCAACGCGGACAGGAAAGAGGGACGAAAACACCCTATAATTATATACTATATTTATATGACATATACGCACACTGCCCTGAAGCAGAGATAAAATGAAAAGCTGCGTCGTCGCATGCGTGATAACATGTCGGAGGATTGAAAAGGAGAGGGTGCGTTCGCCGCAACCCGAGTTGTGTCGTCTTTAATGCGACAACAACATATCTAGACAACCAAACTCCTGCGCAGTAGCAACTCGGACAGGAAAGAGGGACGAAAACACCCTATAATTATATACTATATTTATATGACATATACGCACACTGCCCTGAAGCAGAGATAAAATGAAAAGCTGGGTCGTCGCATGCGTGATAACATGTCGGAGGATTGAAAAGGAGAGGTGGCGTGCGCCGCAACCCGAGTTTTGTCGTCTTTAATGCGACAACAACATATCTAGACAACCAAACTCCTGCGCAGTAGCAACTCGGACAGGAAAGAGGGACGAAAACACCCTATAATTATATACTATATTTATATGACATATACGCACACTGCCCTGAAGCAGAGATAAAATGAAAAGCTGCGTCGTCGCATGCGTGATAACATGTCGGAGGATTGAAAAGGAGAGGGTGCGTTCGCCGCAACCCGAGTTGTGTCGTCTTTAATGCGACAACAACATATCTAGACAACCAAACTCCTGCGCAGTAGCAACTCGGACAGGAAAGAGGGACGAAAACACCCTATAATTATATACTATATTTATATGACATATACGCACACTGCCCTGAAGCAGAGATAAAATGAAAAGCTGGGTCGTCGCATGCGTGATAACATGTCGGAGGATTGAAAAGGAGAGGGTGCGTTCGCCGCAACCCGAGTTGTGTCGTCTTTAATGCGACAACAACATATCTAGACAACCAAACTCCTGCGCAGTAGCAACGCGGACAGGAAAGAGGGACGAAAACACCCTATAATTATATACTATATTTATATGACATATACGCACACTGCCCTGAAGCAGAGATAAAATGAAAAGCTAGGTCGTCGCATGCGTGATAACATGTCGGAGGATTGAAAAGGAGAGGTGGCGTGCGCCGCAACCAGAGTTGAGTCGTCTTTATGAGACAACAACATATCTAGACAACCAAACTCGTGCGCAGTAGCAACGCGGACAAGAAAGAGGGACGAAAACACCCTATAATTATATACTATATTTATATGACATATACGCACACTGCCCTGAAGCAGAGATAAAATGAAAAGCTGCGTCGTCGCATGCGTGATAACATGTCGGAGGATTGAAAAGGAGAGGTGGCGTGCGCCGCAACCAGAGTTGAGTCGTCTTTATGCGACAACAACATATCTAGACAACCAAACTCGTGCGCAGTAGCAACGCGGACAAGAAAGAGGGACGAAAACACCCTATAATTATATACTATATTTATATGACATATACGCACACTGCCCTGAAGCAGAGATAAAATGAAAAGCTGCGTCGTCGCATGCGTGATAACATGTCGGAGGATTGAAAAGGAGAGGTGGCGTGCGCCGCAACCAGAGTTGAGTCGTCTTTATGCGACAACAACATATCTAGACAACCAAACTCCTGCGCAGTAGCAACGCGGACAGGAAAGAGGGACGAAAACACCCTATAAATATATACTATATTTATATGACATATACGCACACTGCCCTGAAGCAGAGGTAAAATGAAAAGCTGGGTCGTCGCATGCGTGATAACATGTCGGAGGATTGAAAAGGAGAGGTCGCGTGCGCCGCAACCAGAGTTGTGTCGTCTTTATGCGACAACAGCATATCTAGACAACCAAACTCCTGCGCAGTAGCAACGCGGACAGGAAAGAGGGACGAAAAGACCCTATAATTATATACTATATTTATATGACATATACGCACACTGCCCTCAAGCAGAGATAAAATGAAAAGCTGGGTCGTCGCATGCGTGATAACATGTCGGAGGATTGAAAATGAGAGGTCGCGTGCGCCGCAACCAGAGTTGTGTCGCCTTTATGCGACAACAACATATCTAGACAACCAAACTCCTGCGCAGTAGCAACGCGGACAGGAAAGAGGGAGGAAAATACCCTATAATTATATACTATATTTATATGACATATGCGCACACTGCCCTGAAGCAGAGATAAAATGAAAAGCTGGGTCGTCGCATGCGTGATAACATGTCGGAGGATTGAAAAGGAGAGGTGGCGTGCGCCGCAACCAGAGTTGAGTCGTCTTTATGAGACAACAACATATCTAGACAACCAAACTCGTGCGCAGTAGCAACGCGGACAAGAAAGAGGGACGAAAACACCCTATAATTATATACTATAATTATATGACATATACGCACACTGCCCTGAAGCAGAGATAAAATGAAAAGCTGCGTCGTCGCATGCGTGATAACATGTCGGAGGATTGAAAAGGAGAGGTGGCGTGCGCCGCAACCAGAGTTGAGTCGTCTTTATGCGACAACAACATATCTAGACAACCAAACTCGTGCGCAGTAGCAACGCGGACAAGAAAGAGGGACGAAAACACCCTATAATTATATACTATATTTATATGACATATACGCACACTGCCCTGAAGCAGAGATAAAATGAAAAGCTGCGTCGTCGCATGCGTGATAACATGTCGGAGGATTGAAAAGGAGAGGTGGCGTGCGCCGCAACCAGAGTTGAGTCGTCTTTATGCGACAACAACATATCTAGACAACCAAACTCCTGCGCAGTAGCAACGCGGAAAGGAAAGAGGGACGAAAACACCCTATAAATATATACTATATTTATATGACATATACGCACACTGCCCTGAAGCAGAGGTAAAATGAAAAGCTGGGTCGTCGCATGCGTGATAACATGTCGGAGGATTGAAAAGGAGAGGTCGCTTGCGCCGCAACCAGAGTTGTGTCGTCTTTATGCGACAACAATATATCTAGACAACCAAACTCCTGCGCAGTAGCAACGCGGACAGGAAAGAGGGACGAAAACACCCTATAATTATATACTATATTTATATGACATATACGCACACTGCCCTGAAGCAGAGATAAAATGAAAAGCTGCGTCGTCGCATGCGTGATAACATGTCGGAGGATTGAAAAGGAGAGGGTGCGTTCGCCGCAACCCGAGTTGTGTCGTCTTTAATGCGACAACAACATATCTAGACAACCAAACTCCTGCGCAGTAGCAACTCGGACAGGAAAGAGGGACGAAAACACCCTATAATTATATACTATATTTATATGACATATACGCACACTGCCCTGAAGCAGAGATAAAATGAAAAGCTGGGTCGTCGCATGCGTGATAACATGTCGGAGGATTGAAAAGGAGAGGTGGCGTGCGCCGCAACCCGAGTTTTGTCGTCTTTAATGCGACAACAACATATCTAGACAACCAAACTCCTGCGCAGTAGCAACTCGGACAGGAAAGAGGGACGAAAACACCCTATAATTATATACTATATTTATATGACATATACGCACACTGCCCTGAAGCAGAGATAAAATGAAAAGCTGCGTCGTCGCATGCGTGATAACATGTCGGAGGATTGAAAAGGAGAGGGTGCGTTCGCCGCAACCCGAGTTGTGTCGTCTTTAATGCGACAACAACATATCTAGACAACCAAACTCCTGCGCAGTAGCAACTCGGACAGGAAAGAGGGACGAAAACACCCTATAATTATATACTATATTTATATGACATATACGCACACTGCCCTGAAGCAGAGATAAAATGAAAAGCTGGGTCGTCGCATGCGTGATAACATGTCGGAGGATTGAAAAGGAGAGGGTGCGTTCGCCGCAACCCGAGTTGTGTCGTCTTTAATGCGACAACAACATATCTAGACAACCAAACTCCTGCGCAGTAGCAACGCGGACAGGAAAGAGGGACGAAAACACCCTATAATTATATACTATATTTATATGACATATACGCACACTGCCCTGAAGCAGAGATAAAATGAAAAGCTGCGTCGTCGCATGCGTGATAACATGTCGGAGGATTGAAAAGGAGAGGTCGCGTGCGCCGCAACCAAAGTTGCGTCGTCTTTAATGCGACAACAACATATCTAGACAACCAAACTCCTGCGCAGTAGCAACTCGGACAGGAAAGAGGGACGAAAATACCCTATAATTATATACTATATTTATATGACATATACGCACACTGCCCTGAAGCAGAGATAAAATGAAAAGCTGCGTCGTCGCATGCGTGATAACATGTCGGAGGATTGAAAAGGAGAGGTCGCGTGCGCCGCAACCAAAGTTGTGTCGTCTTTAATGCGACAACAACATATCTAGACAACCAAACTCCTGCGCAGTAGCAACTCGGACAGGAAAGAGGGACGAAAACACCCTATAATTATATACTATATTTATATGACATATACGCACAACACTGCCCTGAAGCAGAGATAAAATGAAAAGCTGCGTCTTCGCATGCGTGATAACATGTCGGAGATTGAACAGGAGAGGTGGCGTGCGCCGCAACCCGAGTTGTGTCGTCTTTATGCGACAACAACATATCTAGACAACCAAACTCCTGCGCAGTAGCAACGCGGACAAGAAAGAGGGAACAAAATACCCTATAATTATATACTATATTTATATGACATATACGCACACTGCCCTGAAGCAGAGATAAAATGAAAAGCTGCGTCGTCGCATGCGTGATAACATGTCGGAGGATTGAAAAGGAGAGGTGGCGTGCGCCGCAACCAGAGGTGTGTCGTCTTTATGCGACAACAACATATCTAGACAACCAAACTCCTGCGCAGTAGCAACGCGGACAGGAAAGAGGGACGAAAACACCCTATAATTATATACTATATTTATATGACATATACGCACACTGCCCTGAAGCAGAGATAAAATGAAAAGCTGCGTCGTCGCATGCGTGATAACATGTCGGAGGATTGAAAAGGAGAGGTGGCGTGCGCCGCAACCAGAGTTGTGTCGTCTTTATGCGACAACAACATATCTAGACAACCAAACTCCTGCGCAGTAGCAACGCGGACAGGAAAGAGGGACGAAAACACCCTATATTATATACTATATTTATATGACATATACGCACACTGCCCTGAAGCAGAGATAAAATGAAAAGCTGCGTCGTCGCATGCGTGATAACATGTCGGAGGATTGAAAAGGAGAGGTGGCGTGCGCCGCAACCAGAGTTGAGTCGTCTTTATGCGACAACAACATATCTAGACAACCAAACTCCTGCGCAGTAGCAACGCGGACAGGAAAGAGGGACGAAAACACCTTATAATTATATACTATATTTATATGACATATACGCACACTGCCCTGAAGCAGAGATAAAATGAAAAGCTGGGTCGTCGCATGCGTGATAACATGTCGGAGGATTGAAAAGGAGAGGTGGCGTGCGCCGCAACCAAAGTTGTGTCGTCTTTATGCGACAACAACATATCTAGACAACCAAACTCCGGCGCAGTAGCAACGCGGACAAGAAAGAGGGACGAAAACACCCTATAATTATATACTATATTTATATGACATATACGCACACTGCCCTGAAGCAGAGATAAAATGAAAAGCTGGTCGTCGCATGCGTGATAACATGTCGGAGGATTGAAAAGGAGAGGTCGCGTGCGCCGCAACCAAAGTTGTGTCGTCTTTATGCGACAACAACATATCTAGACAACCAAACTCCGGCGCAGTAGCAACGCGGACAAGAAAGAGGGACGAAAACACCCTATAATTATATACTATATTTATATGACATATACACACTGCCCTGAAGCAGAGATAAAATGAAAAGCTGGGTCGTCGCATGCGTGATAACATGTCGGAGGATTGAAAAGGAGAGGTGGCGTGCGCCGCAACCAAAGTTGTGTCGTCTTTATGCGACAACAACATATCTAGACAACCAAACTCCTGCGCAGTAGCAACTCGGACAGGAAAGAGGGACGAAAACACCCTATAATTATATACTATATTTATATGACATATACGCACACTGCCCTGAAGCAGAGATAAAATGAAAAGCTGGGTCGTCGCATGCGTGATAACATGTCGGAGGATTGAAAAGGAGAGGTGGCGTGCGCCGCAACCAAAGTTGTGTCGTCTTTATGCGACAACAACATATCTAGACAACCAAACTCCGCGCGAGTAGCAACGCGGACAAGAAAGAGGGACGAAAACACCCTATAATTATATACTATATTTATATGACATATACGCACACTGCCCTGAAGCAGAGATAAAATGAAAAGCTGGGTCGTCGCATGCGTGATAACATGTCGGAGGATTGAAAAGGAGAGGTGGCGTGCGCCGCAACCAAAGTTGTGTCGTCTTTATGCGACAACAACATATCTAGACAACCAAACTCCGGCGCAGTAGCAACGCGGACAAGAAAGAGGACGAAAACACCCTATAATTATATACTATATTTATATGACATATACGCACACTGCCCTGAAGCAGAGATAAAATGAAAAGCTGGGTCGTCGCATGCGTGATAACATGTCGGAGGATTGAAAAGGAGAGGTGGCGTGCGCCGCAACCCGAGTTGTGTCGTCTTTAATGCGACAACAACATATCTAGACAACCAAACTCCTGCGCAGTAGCAACTCGGACAGGAAAGAGGGACGAAAACACCCTATAATTATATACTATATTTATATGACATATACGCACACTGCCCTGAAGCAGAGATAAAATGAAAAGCTGCGTCGTCGCATGCGTGATAACATGTCGGAGGATTGAAAAGGAGAGGGTGCGTTCGCCGCAACCCGAGTTGTGTCGTCTTTAATGCGACAACAACATATCTAGACAACCAAACTCCTGCGCAGTAGCAACTCGGACAGGAAAGAGGGACGAAAACACCCTATAATTATATACTATATTTATATGACATATACGCACACTGCCCTGAAGCAGAGATAAAATGAAAAGCTGGGTCGTCGCATGCGTGATAACATGTCGGAGGATTGAAAAGGAGAGGTGGCGTGCGCCGCAACCCGAGGTGTGTCGTCTTTAATGCGACAACAACATATCTAGACAACCAAACTCCTGCGCAGTAGCAACGCGGACAAGAAAGAGGGACGAAAACACCCTATAATTATATACTATATTTATATGACATATACGCACACTGCCCTGAAGCAGAGATAAAATGAAAAGCTGGGTCGTCGCATGCGTGATAACATGTCGGAGGATTGAAAAAGAGAGGTGGCGTGCGCCGCAACCAGAGTTGTGTCGTCTTTATGCGACAACAACATATCTAGACAACCAAACTCCTGCGCAGTAGCAACGCGGACAGGAAAGAGGGACGAAAACACCCTATATTATATACTATATTTATATGACATATACGCACACTGCCCTGAAGCAGAGATAAAATGAAAAGCTGGGTCGTCGCATGCGTGATAACATGTCGGAGGATTGAAAAGGAGAGGTGGCGTGCGCCGCAACCAAAGTTGTGTCGTCTTTATGCGACAACAACATATCTAGACAACCAAACTCCTGCGCAGTAGCAACTCGGACAGGAAAGAGGGACGAAAACACCCTATAATTATATACTATATTTATATGACATATACGCACACTGCCCTGAAGCAGAGATAAAATGAAAAGCTGGGTCGTCGCATGCGTGATAACATGTCGGAGGATTGAAAAGGAGAGGTGGCGTGCGCCGCAACCAAAGTTGTGTCGTCTTTATGCGACAACAACATATCTAGACAACCAAACTCCGGCGCAGTAGCAACGCGGACAAGAAAGAGGGACGAAAACACCCTATAATTATATACTATATTTATATGACATATACGCACACTGCCCTGAAGCAGAGATAAAATGAAAAGCTGGGTCGTCGCATGCGTGATAACATGTCGGAGGATTGAAAAGGAGAGGTGGCGTGCGCCGCAACCAAAGTTGTGTCGTCTTTATGCGACAACAACATATCTAGACAACCAAACTCCGGCGCAGTAGCAACGCGGACAAGAAAGAGGGACGAAAACACCCTATAATTATATACTATATTTATATGACATATACGCACACTGCCCTGAAGGAGAGATAAAATGAAAAGCTGGGTCGTCGCATGCGTGATAACATGTCGGAGGATTGAAAAGGAGAGGTGGCGTGCGCCGCAACCCGAGTTGTGTCGTCTTTAATGCGACAACAACATATCTAGACAACCAAACTCCTGCGCAGTAGCAACTCGGACAGGAAAGAGGGACGAAAACACCCTATAATTATATACTATATTTATATGACATATACGCACACTGCCCTGAAGCAGAGATAAAATGAAAAGCTGCGTCGTCGCATGCGTGATAACATGTCGGAGGATTGAAAAGGAGAGGGTGCGTTCGCCGCAACCCGAGTTGTGTCGTCTTTAATGCGACAACAACATATCTAGACAACCAAACTCCTGCGCAGTAGCAACTCGGACAGGAAAGAGGGACGAAAACACCCTATAATTATATACTATATTTATATGACATATACGCACACTGCCCTGAAGCAGAGATAAAATGAAAAGCTGGGTCGTCGCATGCGTGATAACATGTCGGAGGATTGAAAAGGAGAGGTGGCGTGCGCCGCAACCCGAGGTGTGTCGTCTTTAATGCGACAACAACATATCTAGACAACCAAACTCCTGCGCAGTAGCAACGCGGACAAGAAAGAGGGACGAAAACACCCTATAATTATATACTATATTTATATGACATATACGCACACTGCCCTGAAGCAGAGATAAAATGAAAAGCTGGGTCGTCGCATGCGTGATAACATGTCGGAGGATTGAAAAGGAGAGGTGGCGTGCGCCGCAACCAGAGTTGTGTCGTCTTTATGCGACAACAACATATCTAGACAACCAAACTCCTGCGCAGTAGCAACGCGGACAGGAAGAGGGACGAAAACACCCTATATTATATACTATATTTATATGACATATACGCACACTGCCCTGAAGAAGAGATAAAATGAAAAGCTGCGTCGTCGCATGCGTGATAACATGTCGGAGGATTGAAAAGGAGAGGTGGCGTGCGCCGCAACCAAGTTGAGTCGTCTTTATGCGACAACAACATATCTAGACAACCAAACTCCTGCGCAGTAGCAACGCGGACAGGAAAGAGGGACGAAAAGACCCTATAATTATATACTATATTTATATGACATATACGCACACTGCCCTGAAGCAGAGATAAAATGAAAAGCAGGGTCGTCGCATGCGTGATAACATGTCGGAGGATTGAAAAGGAGAGGTCGCGTGCGCCGCAACCAGAGTTGTGTCGTCTTTATGCGACAACAACATATCTAGACAACCAAACTCCTGCGCAGTAGCAACGCGGACAGGAAAGAGGGACGAAAAGACCCTATAATTATATACTATATTTATATGACATATACGCACACTGCCCTGAAGCAGAGATAAAATGAAAAGCTGGGTCGTCGCATGCGTGATAACATGTCGGAGGATTGAAAAGGAGAGGTCGCGTGCGCCGCAACCAAAGTTGTGTCGTCTTTATGCGACAACAACATATCTAGACAACCAAACTCCGGCGCAGTAGCAACGCGGACAAGAAAGAGGGACGAAAACACCCTATAATTATATACTATATTTATATGACATATACGCACACTGCCCTGAAGCAGAGATAAAATGAAAAGCTGCGGTCGTCGCATGCGTGATAACATGTCGGAGGATTGAAAAGGAGAGGGTGCGTTCGCCGCAACCCGAGTTGTGTCGTCTTTAATGCGACAACAACATATCTAGACAACCAAACTCCTGCGCAGTAGCAACTCGGACAGGAAAGAGGGACGAAAACACCCTATAATTATATACTATATTTATATGACATATACGCACACTGCCCTGAAGCAGAGATAAAATGAAAAGCTGGGTCGTCGCATGCGTGATAACATGTCGGAGGATTGAAAAGGAGAGGTGGCGTTCGCCGCAACTCGAGTTGTGTCGTCTTTAATGCGACAACAACATATCTAGACAACCAAACTCCTGCGCAGTAGCAACGCGGACAAGAAAGAGGGACGAAAACACCCTATAATTATATACTATATTTATATGACATATACGCACGCTGCCCTGAAGCAGAGATAAAATGAAAAGCTGCGTCGTCGCATGCGTGATAACATGTCGGAGGATTGAAAAGGAGAGGTCGCGTGCGCCGCAACCAAAGTTGTGTCGTCTTTAATGCGACAACAACATATCTAGACAACCAAACTCCTGCGCAGTAGCAACTCGGACAGGAAAGAGGGACGAAAACACCCTATAATTATATACTATATTTATATGACATATACGCACACTGCCCTGAAGCAGAGATAAAATGAAAAGCTGCGTCTTCGCATGCGTGATAACATGTCGGAGGATTGAAAAGGAGAGGTGGCGTGCGCCGCAACCCGAGTTGTGTCGTCTTTATGCGACAACAACATATCTAGACAACCAAACTCCTGCGCAGTAGCAACGCGGACAAGAAAGAGGGAACAAAATACCCTATAATTATATACTATATTTATATGACATATACGCACACTGCCCTGAAGCAGAGATAAAATGAAAAGCTGCGTCGTCGCATGCGTGATAACATGTCGGAGGATTGAAAAGGAGAGGTGGCGTTCGCCGCAACTCGAGTTGTGTCGTCTTTAATGCGACAACAACATATCTAGACAACCAAACTCCTGCGCAGTAGCAACGCGGACAAGAAAGAGGGACGAAAACACCCTATAATTATATACTATATTTATATGACATATACGCACGCTGCCCTGAAGCAGAGATAAAATGAAAAGCTGCGTCGTCGCATGCGTGATAACATGTCGGAGGATTGAAAAGGAGAGGTCGCGTGCGCCGCAACCAAAGTTGTGTCGTCTTTAATGCGACAACAACATATCTAGACAACCAAACTCCTGCGCAGTAGCAACTCGGACAGGAAAGAGGGGACGAAAACACCCTATAATTATATACTATATTTATATGACATATACGCACACTGCCCTGAAGCAGAGATAAAATGAAAAGCTGCGTCGTCGCATGCGTGATAACATGTCGGAGGATTGAAAAGGAGAGGTGGCGTGCGCCGCAACCAGAGTTGAGTCGTCTTTATGCGACAACAACATATCTAGACTACCAAACTCGTGCGCAGTAGCAACGCGGACAAGAAAGAGGGACGAAAACACCCTATAATTATATACTATATTTATATGACATATACGCACACTGCCCTGAAGCAGAGATAAAATGAAAAGCTGCGTCGTCGCATGCGTGATAACATGTCGGAGGATTGAAAAGGAGAGGTGGCGTGCGCCGCAACCAGAGTTGAGTCGTCTTTATGAGACAACAACATATCTAGACAACCAAACTCGTGCGCAGTAGCAACGCGGACAAGAAAGTGGGACGAAAACACCCTATAATTATATACTATATTTATATGACATATACGCACACTGCCCTGAAGCAGAGATAAAATGAAAAGCTGGGTCGTCGCATGCGTGATAACATGTCGGAGGATTGAAAAGGAGAGGTGGCGTGCGCCGCAACCCGAGTTGTGTCGTCTTTAATGCGACAACAACATATCTAGACAACCAAACTCCTGCGCAGTAGCAACGCGGACAAGAAAGAGGGACCAAAATACCCTATAATTATATACTATATTTATATGACATATACGCACACTGCCCTGAAGCAGAGATAAAATGAAAAGCTGCGTCGTCGCATGCGTGATAACATGTCGGAGGATTGAAAAGGAGAGGTCGCGTGCGCCGCAACCAGAGTTGTGTCGTCTTTATGCGACAACAACATATCTAGACAACCAAACTCCTGCGCAGTAGCAACGCGGACAGGAAAGAGGGACGAAAACACCCTATAATTATATACTATATTTATATGACATATACGCACACTGCCCTGAAGCAGAGATAAAATGAAAAGCTGCGTCGTCGCATGCGTGATAACATGTCGGAGGATTGAAAAGGAGAGGTGGCGTGCGCCGCAACCCGAGTTGTGTCGTCTTTAATGCGACAACAACATATCTAGACAACCAAACTCCTGCGCAGTAGCAACGCGGACAAGAAAGAGGGACGAAAACACCCTATAATTATATACTATATTTATATGACATATACGCACACTGCCCTGAAGCAGAGATAAAATGAAAAGCTGGGTCGTCGCATGCGTGATAACATGTCGGAGGATTGAAAAGGAGAGGTGGCGTGCGCCGCAACCCGAGTTGTGTCGTCTTTAATGCGACAACCACATATCTAGACAACCAAACTCCTGCGCAGTAGCAACGCGGACAAGAAAGAGGGACGAAAACACCCTATAATTATATACTATATTTATATGACATATACGCACACTGCCCTGAAGCAGAGATAAAATGAAAAGCTGGGTCGTCGCATGCGTGATAACATGTCGGAGGATTGAAAAGGAGAGGTGGCGTGCGCCGCAACCCGAGTTGTGTCGTCTTTAATGCGACAACAACATATCTAGACAACCAAACTCCTGCGCAGTAGCAACGCGGACAAGAAAGAGGGACGAAAACACCCTATAATTATATACTATATTTATATGACATATACGCACACTGCCCTGAAGCAGAGATAAAATGAAAAGCTGCGTCGTCGCATGCGTGATAACATGTCGGAGGATTGAAAAGGAGAGGTGGCGTGCGCCGCAACCAGAGTTGAGTCGTCTTTATGCGACAACAACATATCTAGACTACCAAACTCGTGCGCAGTAGCAACGCGGACAAGAAAGAGGGACGAAAACACCCTATAATTATATACTATATTTATATGACATATACGCACACTGCCCTGAAGCAGAGATAAAATGAAAAGCTGCGTCGTCGCATGCGTGATAACATGTCGGAGGATTGAAAAGGAGAGGTGGCGTGCGCCGCAACCAGAGTTGAGTCGTCTTTATGAGACAACAACATATCTAGACAACCAAACTCGTGCGCAGTAGCAACGCGGACAAGAAAGTGGGACGAAAACACCCTATAATTATATACTATATTTATATGACATATACGCACACTGCCCTGAAGCAGAGATAAAATGAAAAGCTGGGTCGTCGCATGCGTGATAACATGTCGGAGGATTGAAAAGGAGAGGTGGCGTGCGCCGCAACCCGAGTTGTGTCGTCTTTAATGCGACAACAACATATCTAGACAACCAAACTCCTGCGCAGTAGCAACGCGGACAAGAAAGAGGCACCAAAATACCCTATAATTATATACTATATTTATATGACATATACGCACACTGCCCTGAAGCAGAGATAAAATGAAAAGCTGCGTCGTCGCATGCGTGATAACATGTCGGAGGATTGAAAAGGAGAGGTCGCGTGCGCCGCAACCAGAGTTGTGTCGTCTTTATGCGACAACAACATATCTAGACAACCAAACTCCTGCGCAGTAGCAACGCGGACAGGAAAGAGGGACGAAAACACCCTATAATTATATACTATATTTATATGACATATACGCACACTGCCCTGAAGCAGAGATAAAATGAAAAGCTGCGTCGTCGCATGCGTGATAACATGTCGGAGGATTGAAAAGGAGAGGTGGCGTGCGCCGCAACCCGAGTTGTGTCGTCTTTAATGCGACAACAACATATCTAGACAACCAAACTCCTGCGCAGTAGCAACGCGGACAAGAAAGAGGGACGAAAACACCCTATAATTATATACTATATTTATATGACATATACGCACACTGCCCTGAAGCAGAGATAAAATGAAAAGCTGGGTCGTCGCATGCGTGATAACATGTCGGAGGATTGAAAAGGAGAGGTGGCGTGCGCCGCAACCCGAGTTGTGTCGTCTTTAATGCGACAACAACATATCTAGACAACCAAACTCCTGCGCAGTAGCAACGCGGACAAGAAAGAGGGACGAAAACACCCTATAATTATATACTATATTTATATGACATATACGCACACTGCCCTGAAGCAGAGATAAAATGAAAAGCTGGGTCGTCGCATGCGTGATAACATGTCGGAGGATTGAAAAGGAGAGGTGGCGTGCGCCGCAACCAGAGTTGAGTCGTCTTTATGCGACAACAACATATCTAGACAACCAAACTCGTGCGCAGTAGCAACGCGGACAAGAAAGAGGGACGAAAACACCCTATAATTATATACTATACTTATATGACATATACGCACACTGCCCTGAAGCAGAGATAAAATGAAAAGCTGCGTCGTCGCATGCGTGATAACATGTCGGAGGATTGAAAAGGAGAGGTGGCGTGCGCCGCAACCAGAGTTGAGTCGTCTTTATGCGACAACAACATATCTAGACTACCAAACTCGTGCGCAGTAGCAACGCGGACAAGAAAGAGGGACGAAAACACCCTATAATTATATACTATATTTATATGACATATACGCACACTGCCCTGAAGCAGAGATAAAATGAAAAGCTGCGTCGTCGCATGCGTGATAACATGTCGGAGGATTGAAAAGGAGAGGTGGCGTGCGCCGCAACCAGAGTTGAGTCGTCTTTATGAGACAACAACATATCTAGACAACCAAACTCGTGCGCAGTAGCAACGCGGACAAGAAAGTGGGACGAAAACACCCTATAATTATATACTATATTTATATGACATATACGCACACTGCCCTGAAGCAGAGATAAAATGAAAAGCTGGGTCGTCGCATGCGTGATAACATGTCGGAGGATTGAAAAGGAGAGGTGGCGTGCGCCGCAACCCGAGTTGTGTCGTCTTTAATGCGACAACAACATATCTAGACAACCAAACTCCTGCGCAGTAGCAACGCGGACAAGAAAGAGGGACCAAAATACCCTATAATTATATACTATATTTATATGACATATACGCACACTGCCCTGAAGCAGAGATAAAATGAAAAGCTGCGTCGTCGCATGCGTGATAACATGTCGGAGGATTGAAAAGGAGAGGTCGCGTGCGCCGCAACCAGAGTTGTGTCGTCTTTATGCGACAACAACATATCTAGACAACCAAACTCCTGCGCAGTAGCAACGCGGACAGGAAAGAGGGACGAAAACACCCTATAATTATATACTATATTTATATGACATATACGCACACTGCCCTGAAGCAGAGATAAAATGAAAAGCTGCGTCGTCGCATGCGTGATAACATGTCGGAGGATTGAAAAGGAGAGGTGGCGTGCGCCGCAACCCGAGTTGTGTCGTCTTTAATGCGACAACAACATATCTAGACAACCAAACTCCTGCGCAGTAGCAACGCGGACAAGAAAGAGGGACGAAAACACCCTATAATTATATACTATATTTATATGACATATACGCACACTGCCCTGAAGCAGAGATAAAATGAAAAGCTGGGTCGTCGCATGCGTGATAACATGTCGGAGGATTGAAAAGGAGAGGTGGCGTGCGCCGCAACCCGAGTTGTGTCGTCTTTAATGCGACAACAACATATCTAGACAACCAAACTCCTGCGCAGTAGCAACGCGGACAAGAAAGAGGGACGAAAACACCCTATAATTATATACTATATTTATATGACATATACGCACACTGCCCTGAAGCAGAGATAAAATGAAAAGCTGGGTCGTCGCATGCGTGATAACATGTCGGAGGATTGAAAAGGAGAGGTGGCGTGCGCCGCAACCCGAGTTGTGTCGTCTTTAATGCGACAACAACATATCTAGACAACCAAACTCCTGCGCAGTAGCAACGCGGACAAGAAAGAGGGACGAAAACACCCTATAATTATATACTATATTTATATGACATATACGCACACTGCCCTGAAGCAGAGATAAAATGAAAAGCTGGGTCGTCGCATGCGTGATAACATGTCGGAGGATTGAAAAGGAGAGGTGGCGTGCGCCGCAACCCGAGTTGTGTCGTCTTTAATGCGACAACCACATATCTAGACAACCAAACTCCTGCGCAGTAGCAACGCGGACAAGAAAGAGGGACGAAAACACCCTATAATTATATACTATATTTATATGACATATACGCACACTGCCCTGAAGCAGAGATAAAATGAAAAGCTGGGTCGTCGCATGCGTGATAACATGTCGGAGGATTGAAAAGGAGAGGTGGCGTGCGCCGCAACCCGAGTTGTGTCGTCTTTAATGCGACAACAACATATCTAGACAACCAAACTCCTGCGCAGTAGCAACGCGGACAAGAAAGAGGGACGAAAACACCCTATAATTATATACTATATTTATATGACATATACGCACACTGCCCTGAAGCAGAGATAAAATGAAAAGCTGCGTCGTCGCATGCGTGATAACATGTCGGAGGATTGAAAAGGAGAGGTGGCGTGCGCCGCAACCAGAGTTGTGTCGTCTTTATGCGACAACAACATTTCTAGACAACCAAACTCCTGCGCAGTAGCAACGCGGACAGGAAAGAGGGACGAAAACACCCTATAATTATATACTATATTTATATGACATATACGCACACTGCCCTGAAGCAGAGATAAAATGAAAAGCTGCGTCGTCGCATGCGTGATAACATGTCGGAGGATTGAAAAGGAGAGGTGGCGTGCGCCGCAACCCGAGTTGTGTCGTCTTTAATGCGACAACAACATATCTAGACAACCAAACTCCTGCGCAGTAGCAACGCGGACAAGAAAGAGGGACGAAAACACCCTATAATTATATACTATATTTATATGACATATACGCACACTGCCCTGAAGCAGAGATAAAATGAAAAGCTGCGTCGTCGCATGCGTGATAACATGTCGGAGGATTGAAAAGGAGAGGTCGCGTGCGCCGCAACCAGAGTTGTGTCGTCTTTATGCGACAACAACATATCTAGACAACCAAACTCCTGCGCAGTAGCAACGCGGACAGGAAAGAGGGACGAAAACACCCTATAATTATATACTATATTTATATGACATATACGCACACTGCCCTGAAGCAGAGATAAAATGAAAAGCTGGGTCGTCGCATGCGTGATAACATGTCGGAGGATTGAAAAGGAGAGGTGGCGTGCGCCGCAACCCGAGTTTTGTCGTCTTTAATGCGACAAAAACATATCTAGACAACCAAACTCCTGCGCAGTAGCAACTCGGACAGGAAAGAGGGACGAAAACACCCTATATTTATATACTATATTTATATGACATATACGCACACTGCCCTGAAGCAGAGATAAAATGAAAAGCTGCGTCGTCGCATGCGTGATAACATGTCGGAGGATTGAAAAGGAGAGGGTGCGTTCGCCGCAACCCGAGTTGTGTCGTCTTTAATGCGACAACAACATATCTAGACAACCAAACTCCTGCGCAGTAGCAACTCGGACAGGAAAGAGGGACGAAAACACCCTATAATTATATACTATATTTATATGACATATACGCACACTGCCCTGAAGCAGAGATAAAATGAAAAGCTGGGTCGTCGCATGCGTGATAACATGTCGGAGGATTGAAAAGGAGAGGTGGCGTGCGCCGCAACCCGAGTTGTGTCGTCTTTATTGCGACAACAACATATCTAGACAACCAAAATCCTGCGCAGTAGCAACGCGGACAAGAAAGAGGGACGAAAACACCCTATAATTATATACTATATTTATATGACATATACGCACACTGCCCTGAAGCAGAGATAAAATGAAAAGCTGCGTCGTCGCATGCGTGATAACATGTTGGAGGATTGAAAAGGAGAGGTCGCGTGCGCCGCAACCAAAGTTGTGTCGTCTTTAATGCGACAACAACATATCTAGACAACCAAACTCCTGCGCAGTAGCAACTCGGACAGGAAAGAGGGACGAAAACACCCTATAATTATATACTATATTTATATGACATATACGCACACTGCCCTGAAGCAGAGATAAAATGAAAAGCTGCGTCTTCGCATGCGTGATAACATGTCGGAGGATTGAAAAGGAGAGGTCGCGTGCGCCGCAACCAAAGTTGTGTCGTTTTTATGCGACAACAACATCTAGACAACCAAACTCCGGCGCAGTAGCAACGCGGACAAGAAAGAGGGACGAAAACACCCTATAATTATATACTATATTTATATGACATATACGCACACTGCCCTGAAGCAGAGATAAAATGAAAAGCTGGGTCGTCGCATGCGTGATAACATGTCGGAGGATTGAAAAGGAGAGGTCGCGTGCGCCGCAACCAAAGTTGTGTCGTTTTTATGCGACAACAACATCTAGACAACCAAACTCATGCGCAGTAGCAACGCGGACAAGAAAGAGGGACGAAAACACCCTATAATTATATATTATATTTATATGACATATACGCACACTGCCCTGAAGCAGAGATAAAATGAAAAGCTGCGTCGTCGCATGCGTGATAACATGTCGGAGGATTGAAAAGGAGAGGTGGCGTGCGCCGCAACCAGAGTTTAGTCGTCTTTATGAGACAACAACATATCTAGACAACCAAACTCGTGCGCAGTAGCAACGCGGACAAGAAAGTGGGACGAAAACACCCTATAATTATATACTATATTTATATGACATATACGCACACTGCCCTGAAGCAGAGATAAAATGAAAAGATGGGTCGTCGCATGCGTGATAACATGTCGGAGGATTGAAAAGGAGAGGTGGCGTGCGCCGCAACCCGAGTTGTGTCGTCTTTAATGCGACAACAACATATCTAGACAACCAAACTCCTGCGCAGTAGCAACGCGGACAAGAAAGAGGGACCAAAATACCCTATAATTATATACTATATTTATATGACATATACGCACACTGCCCTGAAGCAGAGATAAAATGAAAAGCTGCGTCGTCGCATGCGTGATAACATGTCGGAGGATTGAAAAGGAGAGGTGGCGTGCGCCGCAACCAGAGTTGTGTCGTCTTTATGCGACAACAACATATCTAGACAACCAAACTCCTGCGCAGTAGCAACGCGGACAGGAAAGAGGGACGAAAACACCCTATAATTATATACTATATTTATATGACATATACGCACACTGCCCTGAAGCAGAGATAAAATGAAAAGCTGCGTCTTCGCATGCGTGATAACATGTCGGAGGATTGAAAAGGAGAGGTCGCGTGCGCCGCAACCAAAGTTGTGTCGTTTTTATGCGACAACAACATCTAGACAACCAAACTCCGGCGCAGTAGCAACGCGGACAAGAAAGAGGGACGAAAACACCCTATAATTATATACTATATTTATATGACATATACGCACACTGCCCTGAAGCAGAGATAAAATGAAAAGCTGGGTCGTCGCATGCGTGATAACATGTCGGAGGATTGAAAAGGAGAGGTCGCGTGCGCCGCAACCAAAGTTGTGTCGTTTTTATGCGACAACAACATCTAGACAACCAAACTCATGCGCAGTAGCAACGCGGACAAGAAAGAGGGACGAAAACACCCTATAATTATATATTATATTTATATGACATATACGCACACTGCCCTGAAGCAGAGATAAAATGAAAAGCTGCGTCGTCGCATGCGTGATAACATGTCGGAGGATTGAAAAGGAGAGGTGGCGTGCGCCGCAACCAGAGTTTAGTCGTCTTTATGAGACAACAACATATCTAGACAACCAAACTCGTGCGCAGTAGCAACGCGGACAAGAAAGTGGGACGAAAACACCCTATAATTATATACTATATTTATATGACATATACGCACACTGCCCTGAAGCAGAGATAAAATGAAAAGATGGGTCGTCGCATGCGTGATAACATGTCGGAGGATTGAAAAGGAGAGGTGGCGTGCGCCGCAACCCGAGTTGTGTCGTCTTTAATGCGACAACAACATATCTAGACAACCAAACTCCTGCGCAGTAGCAACGCGGACAAGAAAGAGGGACCAAAATACCCTATAATTATATACTATATTTATATGACATATACGCACACTGCCCTGAAGCAGAGATAAAATGAAAAGCTGCGTCGTCGCATGCGTGATAACATGTCGGAGGATTGAAAAGGAGAGGTGGCGTGCGCCGCAACCAGAGTTGTGTCGTCTTTATGCGACAACAACATATCTAGACAACCAAACTCCTGCGCAGTAGCAACGCGGACAGGAAAGAGGGACGAAAACACCCTATAATTATATACTATATTTATATGACATATACGCACACTGCCCTGAAGCAGAGATAAAATGAAAAGCTGCGTCGTCGCATGCGTAATAACATGTCGGAGGATTGAAAAGGAGAGGTGGCGTGCGCCGCAACCCGAGTTGTGTCGTCTTTAATGCGACAACAACATATCTAGACAACCAAACTCCTGCGCAGTAGCAACGCGGACAAGAAAGAGGGACCAAAATACCCTATAATTATATACTATATTTATATGACATATACGCACACTGCCCTGAAGCAGAGATAAAATGAAAAGCTGCGTCGTCGCATGCGTGATAACATGTCGGAGGATTGAAAAGGAGAGGTCGCGTGCGCCGCAACCAGAGTTGTGTCGTCTTTATGCGACAACAACATATCTAGACAACCAAACTCCTGCGCAGTAGCAACGCGGACAGGAAAGAGGGACGAAAACACCCTATATTATATACTATATTTATATGACATATACGCACACTGCCCTGAAGCAGAGATAAAATGAAAAGCTGGGTCGTCGCATGCGTGATAACATGTCGGAGGATTGAAAAGGAGAGGTGGCGTGCGCCGCAACCCGAGTTGTGTCGTCTTTAATGCGACAACAACATATCTAGACAACCAAACTCCTGCGCAGTAGCAACGCGGACAAGAAAGAGGGACCAAAATACCCTATAATTATATACTATATTTATATGACATATACGCACACTGCCCTGAAGCAGAGATAAAATGAAAAGCTGCGTCGTCGCATGCGTGATAACATGTCGGAGGATTGAAAAGGAGAGGTGGCGTGCGCCGCAACCAGAGTTGTGTCGTCTTTATGCGACAACAACATATCTAGACAACCAAACTCCTGCGCAGTAGCAACGCGGACAAGAAAGAGGGACCAAAATACCCTATAATTATATACTATATTTATATGACATATACGCACACTGCCCTGAAGCAGAGATAAAATGAAAAGCTGCGTCGTCGCATGCGTGATAACATGTCGGAGGATTGAAAAGGAGAGATCGCGTGCGCCGCAACCAGAGTTGTGTCGTCTTTATGCGACAACAACATATCTAGACAACCAAACTCCTGCGCAGTAGCAACGCGGACAGGAAAGAGGGACGAAAAGACCCTATAATTATATACTATATTTATATGACATATACGCACACTGCCCTCAAGCAGAGATAAAATGAAAAGCTGGGTCGTCGCATGCGTGATAACATGTCGGAGGATTGAAAAGGAGAGGTGGCGTGCGCCGCAACCAGAGTTGAGTCGTCTTTATGCGACAACAATATATCTAGACAACCAAACTCGTGCGCAGTAGCAACGCGGACAAGAAAGAGGGACGAAAACACCCTATAATTATATACTATATTTATATGACATATACGCACACTGCCCTGAAGCAGAGATAAAATGAAAAGCTGGGTCGTCGCATGCGTGATAACATGTCGGAGGATTGAAAAGGAGAGGTGGCGTGCGCCGCAACCAGAGTTGAGTCGTCTTTATGAGACAACAACATATCTAGACAACCAAACTCATGCGCAGTAGCAACGCGGACAAGAAAGAGGGACGAAAACACCCTATAATTATATACTATATTTATATGACATATACGCACACTGCCCTGAAGCAGAGATAAAATGAAAAGCTGCGTCGTCGCATGCGTGATAACATGTCGGAGGATTGAAAAGGAGAGGTGGCGTGCGCCGCAACCAGAGTTGAGTCGTCTTTATGCGACAACAACATATCTAGACTACCAAACTCGTGCGCAGTAGCAACGCGGACAAGAAAGAGGGACGAAAACACCCTATAATTATATACTATATTTATATGACATATACGCACACTGCCCTGAAGCAGAGATAAAATGAAAAGCTGCGTCGTCGCATGCGTGATAACATGTCGGAGGATTGAAAAGGAGAGGTGGCGTGCGCCGCAACCAGAGTTGAGTCGTCTTTATGAGACAACAACATATCTAGACAACCAAACTCGTGCGCAGTAGCAACGCGGACAAGAAAGTGGGACGAAAACACCCTATAATTATATACTATATTTATATGACATATACGCACACTGCCCTGAAGCAGAGATAAAATGAAAAGCTGGGTCGTCGCATGCGTGATAACATGTCGGAGGATTGAAAAGGAGAGGTGGCGTGCGCCGCAACCCGAGTTGTGTCGTCTTTAATGCGACAACAACATATCTAGACAACCAAACTCCTGCGCAGTAGCAACGCGGACAAGAAAGAGGGACCAAAATACCCTATAATTATATACTATATTTATATGACATATACGCACACTGCCCTGAAGCAGAGATAAAATGAAAAGCTGCGTCGTCGCATGCGTGATAACATGTCGGAGGATTGAAAAGGAGAGGTCGCGTGCGCCGCAACCAGAGTTCTGTCGTCTTTATGCGACAACAACATATCTAGACAACCAAACTCCTGCGCAGTAGCAACGCGGACAGGAAAGAGGGACGAAAACACCCTATAATTATATACTATATTTATATGACATATACGCACACTGCCCTGAAGCAGAGATAAAATGAAAAGCTGCGTCGTCGCATGCGTGATAACATGTCGGAGGATTGAAAAGGAGAGGTGGCGTGCGCCGCAACCCGAGTTGTGTCGTCTTTAATGCGACAACAACATATCTAGACAACCAAACTCCTGCGCAGTAGCAACGCGGACAAGAAAGAGGGACGAAAAACACCCTATAATTATATACTATATTTATATGACATATACGCACACTGCCCTGAAGCAGAGATAAAATGAAAAGCTGGGTCGTCGCATGCGTGATAACATGTCGGAGGATTGAAAAGGAGAGGTGGCGTGCGCCGCAACCCGAGTTGTGTCGTCTTTAATGCGACAACAACATATCTAGACAACCAAACTCCTGCGCAGTAGCAACGCGGACAGGAAAGAGGGACGAAAAACACCCTATAATTATATACTATATTTATATGACATATACGCACACTGCCCTGAAGCAGAGGTAAAATGAAAAAGCTGGTCGTCGCATGCGTGATAACATGTCGGAGGATTGAAAAGGAGAGGTCGCGTGCGCCGCAACCAGAGTTGTGTCGTCTTTATGCGACAACAATATATCTAGACAACCAAGACTCCTGCGCAGTAGCAACGCGGACAGGAAAGAGGGACGAAAACACCCTATAATTATATACTATAATTATATGACATATACGCACACTGCCCTGAAGCAGAGATAAAATGAAAAGCTGCGTCGTCGCATGCGTGATAACATGTCGGAGGATTGAAAAGGAGAGGTGGCGTTCGCCGCAACCCGAGTTGTGTCGTCTTTAATGCGACAACAACATATCTAGACAACCAAACTCCTGCGCAGTAGCAACTCGGACAGGAAAGAGGGACGAAAACACCCTATAATTATATACTATATTTATATGACATATACGCACTCTGCCCTGAAGCAGAGATAAAATGAAAAGCTGGGTCGTCGCATGCGTGATAACATGTCGGAGGATTGAAAAGGAGAGGTCGCGTGCGCCGCAACCAAAATTTGTGTCGTCTTTATGCGACAACAACATATCTAGACAACCAAACTCCGGCGCAGTAGCAACGCGGACAAGAAAGACGGACGAAAACACCCTATAATTATATACTATATTTATGTGACATATACGCACACTGCCCTGAAGCAGAGATAAAATGAAAAGCTGCGTCGTCGCATGCGTGATAACATGTCGGAGGATTGAAAAGGAGAGGTGGCGTGCGCCGCAACCCGAGGTGTGGTGTGTCGTCTTTAATGCGACAACATATCTAGACAACCAAACTCCTGCGCAGTAGCAACGCGGACAAGAAAGAGGGACGAAAACACCCTATAAATATATACTATATTTATATGACATATACGCACACTGCCCTGAAGCAGAGATAAAATGAAAAGCTGGGTCGTCGCATGCGTGATAACATGTCGGAGGATTGAAAAGGAGAGGTGGCGTTCGCCGCAACCCGAGTTGTGTCGTCTTTAATGCGACAACAACATATCTAGACAACCAAACTCCTGCGCAGTAGAAACTCGGACAGGAAAGAGGACGAAAACACCCTATAAATATATACTATATATATATGACATATACGCACACTGCCCTGAAGCAGAGATAAAATGAAAAGCTGGGTCGTCGCATGCGTGATAACATGTCGGAGGATTGAAAAGGAGAGGTGGCGTGCGCCGCAACCCGAGGTGTGTCGTCTTTAATGCGACAACAACATATCTAGACAACCAAACTCCTGCGCAGTAGAAACTCGGACAGGAAAGAGGGACGAAAACACCCTATAATTATATACTATATTTATATGACAAATACGCACACTGCCCTGAAGCAGAGATAAAATGAAAAGCTGGGTCGTCGCATGCGTGATAACATGTCGGAGGATTGAAAAGGAGAGGTGGCGTTCGCCGCAACTCGAGTTGTGTCGTCTTAATGCGACAACAACATATCTAGACAACCAAACTCCTGCGCAGTAGCAACTCGGACAGGAAAGAGGGACGAAAACACCCTATAATTATATACTATATTTATATGACATATACGCACACTGTCCTGAAGCAGAGATAAAATGAAAAGCTGGGTCGTCGCATGCGTGATAACATGTCGGAGGATTGAAAAGGAGAGGTGGCGTGCGCCGCAACCCGAGTTGTGTCGTCTTTAATGCGACAACAACATATCTAGACTACCAAACTCGTGCGCAGTAGCAACGCGGACAAGAAAGAGGACGAAAACACCCTATAATTATATACTATATTTATATGACATATACGCACACTGCCCTGAAGCAGAGATAAAATGAAAAGCTGCGTCGTCGCATGCGTGATAACATGTCGGAGGATTGAAAAGGAGAGGTGGCGTGCGCCGCAACCAGAGTTGAGTCGTCTTTATGAGACAACAACATATCTAGACAACCAAACTCGTGCGCAGTAGCAACGCGGACAAGAAAGTGGGACGAAAACACCCTATAATTATATACTATATTTATATGACATATACGCACACTGCCCTGAAGCAGAGATAAAATGAAAAGCTGGGTCGTCGCATGCGTGATAACATGTCGGAGGATTGAAAAGGAGAGGTCGCGTGCGCCGCAACCAGAGTTGTGTCGTCTTTATGCGACAACAACATATCTAGACAACCAAACTCCGGCGCAGTAGCAACGCGGACAGTAAAGAGGGACGAAAATACCCTATAATTATATACTATATTTATATGACATATACGCACACTGCCCTGAAGCAGAGATAAAATGAAAAGCTGGGTCGTCGCATGCGTGATAACATGTCGGAGGATTGAAAAGGAGAGGTGGCGTGCGCCGCAACCCGAGTTTTGTCGTCTTTAATGCGACAACAACATATCTAGACAACCAAACTCCTGCGCAGTAGCAACTCGGACAGGAAAGAGGGACGAAAACACCCTATAATTATATACTATATTTATATGACATATACGCACACTGCCCTGAAGCAGAGATAAAATGAAAAGCTGCGTCGTCGCATGCGTGATAACATGTCGGAGGATTGAAAAGGAGAGGTGGCGTTCGCCGCAACTCGAGTTGTGTCGTCTTTAATGCGACAACAACATATCTAGACAACCAAACTCCTGCGCAGTAGCAACTCGGACAGGAAAGAGGGACGAAAACACCCTATAATTATATACTATATTTATATG
This sequence comes from Amblyomma americanum, assembly GCF_052857255.1. Classification (NCBI taxonomy): domain Eukaryota; kingdom Metazoa; phylum Arthropoda; class Arachnida; order Ixodida; family Ixodidae; genus Amblyomma; species Amblyomma americanum. The sequence continues at coordinate 54,548,004 of NC_135505.1, read as the reverse complement.
ACATATACGCACACTGCCCTGAAGCAGAGATAAAATGAAAAGCTGGGTCGTCGCATGCGTGATAACATGTCGGAGGATTGAAAAGGAGAGGTGGCGTGCGCCGCAACCCCAGTTGTGTCGTCTTTAATGCGACAACAACATATCTAGACTACCAAACTCGTGCGCAGTAGCAACGCGGACAAGAAAGAGGGACGAAAACACCCTATAATTATATACTATATTTATATGACATATACGCACACTGCCCTGAAGCAGAGATAAAATGAAAAGCTGCGTCGTCGCATGCGTGATAACATGTCGGAGGATTGAAAAGGAGAGAGGCGTGCGCCGCAACCAGAGTTGAGTCGTCTTTATGAGACAACAACATATCTAGACAACCAAACTCGTGCGCAGTAGCAACGCGGACAAGAAAGTGGGACGAAAACACCCTATAATTATATACTATATTTATATGACATATACGCACACTGCCCTGAAGCAGAGATAAAATGAAAAGCTGGGTCGTCGCATGCGTGATAACATGTCGGAGGATTGAAAAGGAGAGGTCGCGTGCGCCGCAACCAGAGTTGTGTCGTCTTTATGCGACAACAACATATCTAGACAACCAAACTCCGGCGCAGTAGCAACGCGGACAGTAAAGAGGGACGAAAATACCCTATAATTATATACTATATTTATATGACATATACGCACACTGCCCTGAAGCAGAGATAAAATGAAAAGCTGGGTCGTCGCATGCGTGATAACATGTCGGAGGATTGAAAAGGAGAGGTGGCGTGCGCCGCAACCCGAGTTTTGTCGTCTTTAATGCGACAACAACATATCTAGACAACCAAACTCCTGCGCAGTAGCAACTCGGACAGGAAAGAGGGACGAAAACACCCTATATTTATATACTATATTTATATGACATATACGCACACTGCCCTGAAGCAGAGATAAAATGAAAAGCTGCGTCGTCGCATGCGTGATAACATGTCGGAGGATTGAAAAGGAGAGGGTGCGTTCGCCGCAACCCGAGTTGTGTCGTCTTTAATGCGACAACAACATATCTAGACAACCAAACTCCTGCGCAGTAGCAACTCGGACAGGAAAGAGGGACGAAAACACCCTACAATTATATACTATATTTATATGACATATACGCACACTGCCCTGAAGCAGGGATAAAATGAAAAGCTGGGTCGTCGCATGCGTGATAACATGTCGGAGGATTGAAAAGGAGAGGTGGCGTGCGCCGCAACCCGAGTTGTGTCGTCTTTATTGCGACAACAACATATCTAGACAACCAAACTCCTGCGCAGTAGCAACGCGGACAAGAAAGAGGGACGACAACACCCTATAATTATATACTATATTTATATGACATATACGCACACTGCCCTGAAGCAGAGATAAAATGAAAAGCTGCGTCGTCGCATGCGTGATAACATGTTGGAGGATTGAAAAGGAGAGGTCGCGTGCGCCGCAACCAAAGTTGTGTCGTCTTTAATGCGACAACAACATATCTAGACAACCAAACTCCTGCGCAGTAGCAACTCGGACAGGAAAGAGGGACGAAAACACCCTATAATTATATACTATATTTATATGACATATACGCACACTGCCCTGAAGCAGAGATAAAATGAAAAGCTGCGTCTTCGCATGCGTGATAACATGTCGGAGGATTGAAAGGAGAGGTCGCGTGCGCCGCAACCAAAGTTGTGTCGTTTTTATGCGACAACAACATCTAGACAACCAAACTCCGGCGCAGTAGCAACGCGGACAAGAAAGAGGGATGAAAACACCCTATAATTATATACTATATTTATATGACATATACGCACACTGCCCTGAAGCAGAGATAAAATGAAAAGCTGGGTCGTCGCATGCGTGATAACATGTCGGAGGATTGAAAAGGAGAGGTCGCGTGCGCCGCAACCAAGTTGTGTCGTTTTTATGCGACAACAACATCTAGACAACCAAACTCATGCGCAGTAGCAACGCGGACAAGAAAGAGGGACGAAAACACCCTATAATTATATACTATATTTATATGACATATACGCACACTGCCCTGAAGCAAAGATAAAATGAAAAGCTGCGTCGTCGCATGCGTGATAACATGTCGGAGGATTGAAAAGGAGAGGTGGCGTGCGCCGCAACCAGAGTTGAGTCGTCTTTATGCGACAACAACATATGTAGACTACCAAACTCGTGCGCAGTAGCAACGCGGACAAGAAAGAGGGACGAAAACACCCTATAATTATATACTATATTTATATGACATATACGCACACTGCCCTGAAGCAGAGATAAAATGAAAAGCTGCGTCGTCGCATGCGTGATAACATGTCGGAGGATTGAAAAGGAGAGGTGGCGTGCGCCGCAACCAGAGTTGAGTCGTCTTTATGAGACAACAACATATCTAGACAACCAAACTCGTGCGCAGTAGCAACGCGGACAAGAAAGTGGGAAGAAAACACCCTATAATTATATACTATAATTATATGACATATACGCACACTGCCCTGAAGCAGAGATAAAATGAAAAGCTGGGTCGTCGCATGCGTGATAACATGTCGGAGGATTGAAAAGGAGAGGTGGCGTGCGCCGCAACCCGAGTTGTGTCGTCTTTAATGCGACAACAACATATCTAGACAACCAAACTCCTGCGCAGTAGCAACGCGGACAAGAAAGAGGGACCAAAATACCCTATAATTATATACTATATTTATATGACATATACGCACACTGCCCTGAAGCAGAGATAAAATGAAAAGCTGCGTCGTCGCATGCGTGATAACATGTCGGAGGATTGAAAAGGAGAGGTGGCGTGCGCCGCAACCAGAGTTGTGTCGTCTTTATGCGACAACAACATATCTAGACAACCAAACTCCTGCGCAGTAGCAACGCGGACAGGAAAGAGGGACGAAAACACCCTATAATTATATACTATATTTATATGACATATACGCACACTGCCCTGAAGCAGAGATAAAAAGAAAAGCTGCGTCGTCGCATGCGTGATAACATGTCGGAGGATTGAAAAGGAGAGGTGGCGTGCGCCGCAACCAGAGTTGTGTCGTCTTTATGCGACAACAACATATCTACACAACCAAACTCCTGCGCAGTAGCAACGCGGACAGGAAAGAGGGACGAAAACACCCTATATTATATACTATATTTATATGACATATACGCACACTGCCCTGAAGAAGAGATAAAATGAAAAGCTGCGTCGTCGCATGCGTGATAACATGTCGGAGGATTGAAAAGGAGAGGTGGCGTGCGCCGCAACCAGAGTTGTGTCGTCTTTATGCGACAACAACATATCTACACAACCAAACTCCTGCGCAGTAGCAACGCGGACAGGAAAGAGGGACGAAAAGACCCTATAATTATATACTATATTTATATGACATATACGCACACTGCCCTGAAGCAGAGATAAAATGAAAAGCAGGGTCGTCGCATGCGTGATAACATGTCGGAGGATTGAAAAGGAGAGGTCGCGTGCGCCGCAACCAGAGTTGTGTCGTCTTTATGCGACAACAACATATCTAGACAACCAAACTCCTGCGCAGTAGCAACGCGGACAGGAAAGAGGGACGAAAAGACCCTATAATTATATACTATATTTATATGACATATACGCACACTGCCCTCAAGCAGAGATAAAATGAAAAGCTGGGTCGTCGCATGCGTGATAACATGTCGGAGGATTGAAAAGGAGAGGTGGCGTGCGCCGCAACCAGAGTTGAGTCGTCTTTATGCGACAACAACATATCTAGACAACCAAACTCGTGCGCAGTAGCAACGCGGACAAGAAAGAGGGACGAAAACACCCTATAATTATATACTATATTTATATGACATATACGCACACTGCCCTGAAGCAGAGATAAAATGAAAAGCTGGGTCGTCGCATGCGTGATAACATGTCGGTGGATTGAAAAGGAGAGGTGGCGTGCGCCGCAACCAGAGTTGAGTCGTCTTTATGAGACAACAACATATCTAGACAACCAAACTCATGCGCAGTAGCAACGCGGACAAGAAAGAGGGACGAAAACACCCTATAATTATATACTATATTTATATGACATATACGCACACTGCCCTGAAGCAGAGATAAAATGAAAAGCTGCGTCGTCGCATGCGTGATAACATGTCGGAGGATTGAAAAGGAGAGGTGGCGTGCGCCGCAACCAGAGTTGAGTCGTCTTTTTGCGACAACAACATATCTAGACTACCAAACTCGTGCGCAGTAGCAACGCGGACAAGAAAGAGGGACGAAAACACCCTATAATTATATACTATATTTATATGACATATACGCACACTGCCCTGAAGCAGAGATAAAATGAAAAGCTGCGTCGTCGCATGCGTGATAACATGTCGGAGGATTGAAAAGGAGAGGTGGCGTGCGTCGCAACCAGAGTTGAGTCGTCTTTATGAGACAACAACATATCTAGACAACCAAACTCGTGCGCAGTAGCAACGCGGACAAGAAAGTGGGACGAAAACACCCTATAATTATATACTATATTTATATGACATATACGCACACTGCCCTGAAGCAGAGATAAAATGAAAAGCTGGGTCGTCGCATGCGTGATAACATGTCGGAGGATTGAAAAGGAGAGGTGGCGTGCGCCGCAACCCGAGTTGTGTCGTCTTTAATGCGACAACAACATATCTAGACAACCAAACTCCTGCGCAGTAGCAACGCGGACAAGAAAGAGGGACCAAAATACCCTATAATTATATACTATATTTATATGACATATACGCACACTGCCCTGAAGCAGAGATAAAATGAAAAGCTGCGTCGTCGCATGCGTGATAACATGTCGCAGGATTGAAAAGGAGAGGTCGCGTGCGCCGCAACCAGAGTTGTGTCGTCTTTATGCGACAACAACATATCTAGACAACCAAACTCCTGCGCAGTAGCAACGCGGACAGGAAAGAGGGACGAAAACACCCTATATTATATACTATATTTATATGACATATACGCACACTGCCCTGAAGCAGAGATAAAATGAAAAGCTGCGTCGTCGCATGCGTGATAACATGTCGGAGGATTGAAAAGGAGAGGTGGCGTGCGCCGCAACCCGAGTTGTGTCGTCTTTAATGCGACAACAACATATCTAGACAACCAAACTCCTGCGCAGTAGCAACGCGGACAAGAAAGAGGGACGAAAACACCCTATAATTATATACTATATTTATATGACATATACGCACACTGCCCTGAAGCAGAGATAAAATGAAAAGCTGGGTCGTCGCATGCGTGATAACATGTCGGAGGATTGAAAAGGAGAGGTGGCGTGCGCCGCAACCCGAGTTGTGTCGTCTTTAATGCGACAACAACATATCTAGACAACCAAACTCCTGCGCAGTAGCAACGCGGACAAGAAAGAGGGATGAAAACACCCTATAATTATATACTATATTTATATGACATATACGCAAACTGCCCTGAAGCAGAGATAAAATGAAAAGCTGGGTCGTCGCATGCGTGATAACATGTCGGAGGATTGAAAAGGAGAGGTGGCGTGCGCCGCAACCCGAGTTGTGTCGTCTTTAATGCGACAACAACATATCTAGACAACCAAACTCCTGCGCAGTAGCAACGCGGACAAGAAAGAGGGACGAAAACACCCTATAATTATATACTATATTTATATGACATATACGCACACTGCCCTGAAGCAGAGATAAAATGAAAAGCTGGGTCGTCGCATGCGTGATAACATGTCGGAGGATTGAAAAGGAGAGGTGGCGTGCGCCGCAACCCGAGTTGTGTCGTCTTTAATGCGACAACAACATATCTAGACAACCAAACTCCTGCGCAGTAGCAACGCGGACAAGAAAGAGGGACGAAAACACCCTATAATTATATACTATATTTATATGACATATACGCACACTGCCCTGAAGCAGAGATAAAATGAAAAGCTGCGTCGTCGCATGCGTGATAACATGTCGGAGGATTGAAAAGGAGAGGTGGCGTGCGCCGCAACCAGAGTTGTGTCGTCTTTATGCGACAACAACATATCTAGACAACCAAACTCCTGCGCAGTAGCAACGCGGACAGGAAAGAGGGACGAAAACACCCTATAATTATATACTATATTTATATGACATATACGCACACTGCCCTGAAGCAGAGATAAAATGAAAAGCTGCGTCGTCGCATGCGTGATAACATGTCGGAGGATTGAAAAGGAGAGGTGGCGTGCGCCGCAACCCGAGTTGTGTCGTCTTTAATGCGACAACAACATATCTAGACAACCAAACTCCTGCGCAGTAGCAACGCGGACAGAAAAGAGGGACGAAAACACCCTATAATTATATACTATATTTATATGACATATACGCACACTGCCCTGAAGCAGAGATAAAATGAAAAGCTGCGTCGTCGCATGCGTGATAACATGTCGGAGGATTGAAAAGGAGAGGTGGCGTGCGCCGCAACCCGAGTTGTGTCGTCTTTAATGCGACAACAACATATCTAGACAACCAAACTCCTGCGCAGTAGCAACGCGGACAAGAAAGAGGGACGAAAACACCCCATAATTATATACTATATTTATATGACATATACGCACACTGCCCTGAAGCAGAGATAAAATGAAAAGCTGCGTCGTCGCATGCGTGATAACATGTCGGAGGATTGAAAAGGAGAGGTGGCGTGCGCCGCAACCCGAGTTGTGTCGTCTTTAATGCGACAACAACATATCTAGACAACCAAACTCCTGCGCAGTAGCAACGCGGACAAGAAAGAGGGACGAAAACACCCTATAATTATATACTATATTTATATGACATATACGCACACTGCCCTGAAGCAGAGATAAAATGAAAAGCTGCGTCGTCGCATGCGTGATAACATGTCGGAGGATTGAAAAGGAGAGGTGGCGTGCGCCGCAACCAGAGTTGTGTCGTCTTTATGCGACAACAACATATCTAGACAACCAAACTCCTGCGCAGTAGCAACGCGGACAGGAAAGAGGGACGAAAACACCCTATAATTATATACTATATTTATATGACATATACGCACACTGCCCTGAAGCAGAGATAAAATGAAAAGCTGCGTCGTCGCATGCGTGATAACATGTCGGAGGATTGAAAAGGAGAGGTGGCGTGCGCCGCAACCAGAGTTGTGTCGTCTTTATGCGACAACAACATATCTAGACAACCAAACTCCTGCGCAGTAGCAACGCGGACAGGAAAGAGGGACGAAAACACCCTATAATTATATACTATATTTATATGACATATACGCACACTGCCCTGAAGCAGAGATAAAATGAAAAGCTGCGTCGTCGCATGCGTGATAACATGTCGGAGGATTGAAAAGGAGAGGTGGCGTGCGCCGCAACCCGAGTTGTGTCGTCTTTAATGCGACAACAACATATCTAGACAACCAAACTCCTGCGCAGTAGCAACGCGGACAAGAAAGAGGGACGAAAACACCCTATAATTATATACTATATTTATATGACATATACGCACACTGCCCTGAAGCAGAGATAAAATGAAAAGCTGGGTCGTCGCATGCGTGATAACATGTCGGAGGATTGAAAAGGAGAGGTGGCGTGCGCCGCAACCCGAGTTGTGTCGTCTTTAATGCGACAACAACATATCTAGACAACCGAACTCCTGCGCAGTAGCAACGCGGACAAGAAAGAGGGACGAAAACACCCTATAATTATATACTATATTTATATGACATATACGCACACTGCCCTGAAGCAGAGATAAAATGAAAAGCTGCGTCGTCGCATGCGTGATAACATGTCGGAGGATTGAAAAGGAGAGGTCGCGTGCGCCGCAACCAGAGTTGTGTCGTCTTTATGCGACAACAACATATCTAGACAACCAAACTCCTGCGCAGTAGCAACGCGGACAGGAAAGAGGGACGAAAACACCCTATAATTATATACTATATTTATATGACATATACGCACACTGCCCTGAAGCAGAGATAAAATGAAAAGCTGCGTCGTCGCATGCGTGATAACATGTCGGAGGATTGAAAAGGAGAGGTGGCGTGCGCCGCAACCCGAGTTGTGTCGTCTTTAATGCGACAACAACATATCTAGACAACCAAACTCCTGCGCAGTAGCAACGCGGACAAGAAAGAGGGACGAAAACACCCTATAATTATATACTATATTTATATGACATATACGCACACTGCCCTGAAGCAGAGATAAAATGAAAAGCTGGGTCGTCGCATGCGTGATAACATGTCGGAGGATTGAAAAGGAGAGGTGGCGTGCGCCGCAACCAGAGTTGTGTCGTCTTTATGCGACAACAACATATCTAGACAACCAAACTCCTGCGCAGTAGCAACGCGGACAAGAAAGAGGGACGAAAACACCCTATAATTATATACTATATTTATATGACATATACGCACACTGCCCTGAAGCAGAGATAAAATGAAAAGCTGGGTCGTCGCAAGCGTGATAACATGTCGGAGGATTGAAAAGGAGAGGTGGCGTGCGCCGCAACCCGAGTTGTGTCGTCTTTAATGCGACAACAACATATCTAGACAACCAAACTCCTGCGCAGTAGCAACGCGGACAAGAAAGAGGGACGAAAACACCCTATAATTATATACTATATTTATATGAC